>NC_065874.1:11745000-12370000 GCF_933775445.1 Argentina anserina
AACGCTATAATGAACTCATTCGCAAACGGAAATTATGACAGTATAAAATATAGAAAACCATATATATGTACCTATTTTACCAATTATACACATACACAATCCATTATATCATATACATATCATAGTTCATTCTTTTAAAATTCAGCGTCATCATGAATCTCCGCAAGGGTAGATTCGTCACTGTGAGATTTTACTCACCTTCTTTCTTGCGTACAACTTCCACGACACTGAAAGTAATTTCCTCACTCGTTTCGTCAGTTACCTAATAGCATGATAAAATGCTTAGAAATTGATACCTAAAATATCATGTGACGATTTCAGTACAGCTAAATGTTGTTTATAAAACATTGTTCACATAACACTGTTCATGGTTTACTGTTTTACTAATCAATGTTCCAATGTACTGTTTTACTAAAACACTGCTCACCGTACTGTTTACAAGCACTGTTCACATGTACTGTTTTACCAACACTGTTCACATTTACTGTTTACATAACATTGTTCATAAATATTGTTCACCGTACTATTCGTGTGGCACTACTGTTCACCGACCGCCACCAATGACCACCAAATTTCACCACCACAATCTAAATGACATTTCTAACAACTTCCTAGTTCACTACAAAGTCTAATTCTGAGCCTAAACACTTCAATTTAACAAGAACCGAAAAGCTCCAATTTAAAAACCTAGGATTTCTTTTCTTCGATTCTCCTAGCATATTTTGCCGAACTTCAACTCGTCGAACCTCCGTCCTCTGGCAACCAATCGGTACGATTCTTGTCCCATTTTGAAGGTCTCCTTCCATACTACAAATCTGACCGAGTAGAGGCACTGAATAGGTCAAAATCGCCTCAGTAACCAGCCGAGTTGACCGAGTTTTAGAACATTGACAGTACCCATGAACAATACCCGATCCGAAATTTCTGATTTTTCTCTTTTTTTCTCTTTAATTCCCCTATTTATACTATTTTCCAAAAATGTCCAAATATTTTTTGATTCATAACTTCTTCATACGAACTCCGATTTAGGCGTGCCACGTGTCCACGAATTCGTATCGACGACCTCTACGACTTTCTTGTATGAAGTTTTCTAAGAAACCGAATGAGTTAAAAGTCAACTATTAGACTCGTCAAATTGAATGTTTCCGAACAGTTAATATTTTCGAACCCTTTTATTTTCATCCTCGTCTAATAAAATTAGACAATAACTAACTTAATAATATCATGGAACTCATTAAAAATTTGATATGAATTTTCGAAATATTACAACATGCATTGCGTAGTTAGGTGTAATAACGCAAGCGGGATAGAGTAACTTCCGTAAGTACGTACTAACCTAGCAGGCTAGCACATGGAGCTTATGGGTAAGCCTTTCGATATCATTCTTACTGGTTGAGCACATTTTCACATGGTGATCGACACTTCGAACTTCTAGCTATAAGTAAAATTCTTTACGTAGTGATGTGATCAGACAGAAACTAACTACGTCAAAAATATATGAATGATCAATTCAAGTATTCAAGTACTAGGGTTTATCCTCCCTTTTGTATATATACCCGTTAAACAATATTGAATAAAACAAATTAATTGTCCATATGCACTATTTTTTGATTGACTATACTTGATTAAAAAGTTCCTTACTGGAAAAATACAAAACACATTTCGTTAATTAACAATAAGAGCAACCCGGAGTATAGTGGTGCTTCACTGCTTCTGCAGCCCACACGGCTAAAACGTCTTCGCTCTATTCACAAAATCGTGTGTAACACATCATCATCAACTTATCTCCCACTATAAGAGTTGCTAGTTACTCCACTTATTCATCATCACCACCCACAAGTATGTCTCATACCAAACCCAAAACTATGACTATGGAAGCTGGTGGTGTTTCTACTATTTGTTTCCCCATCTTCTCCATTATCGTTTTTGTGTTCATCGCTTTCTCAAAGGCTCAGACGGTTCCGGCCATTTACATTTTCGGAGACTCCCTATTGGATGTTGGTAACAACAATTACCTTTCCGACTCTTTTTCCAAGGCAGATTTTCCTCCTAACGGTATCGATTTCCCGACCAAGAATGCAACCGGGAGGTTTTGCAATGGCAAGAATGCTGCAGATTTTCTTGGTACGTTGATGATCTTTTATACGTGAAATAATGGCACTTACATCATGAAATTCACGCATATATGTTCATCAATGCATGTTGATTGATGTAATTTTGCATGCGTACATATTTATCTCTCACACTATGTCTCATGCATGATGTCGTTAATTAAAACGAACGTTCAGAAAGTAAGTTGCCGGAACTAAAGAACTTCTCTGCATCGATCTATATCGTGACGTTGTTTTTAGGTGGAAGGTGAACATCATGTATATGTAACAGTTCCCTGTATATATGTGGATATATTAACTCTGTTATCTATAGCACTGTAGTAATCAAATACTATGCTCATGCATGTTCTCCTATTTGTAAAGATGATCAAATATTACAGCAGTTTCTTTTCATGAGCAGCCGAGAAAGTGAGTTTGCCAACTTCCCCACCATATCTTTCACTTGTATCAAAATCCAATAAGCTAAACGGGTCCTTGGAAGCTGGAGTTAGCTTCGCCTCTGGAGGCGCTGGAATCTTCAACGGTACCGATGAAGAACATGTAAGTAACCTGAAAAATGAATTACATTTGTCATAGTTCAAAATGATTATATTTCATTAGTTACTTACATATTCCTCATCGATGCCGTTAAAAGTTCCAGTGCGTAGCTGATCGATCGATAGAATAACTGATGTTCTGAACACTATTATTAATTTGTTTGTTGTTACAGCGTCAGTCACTACCCTTCGCAAAACAAGTCAACCACTATTCACAAGTTTGTGCAGAACTTCAGCACCAGATAGGAGCTCAAGCTGCCCAAGCAGATCTAGCAAAATCTCTACATGTAGTTCTTATCGGAAGCAATGACATAATCGACTACGTTGATTCATCCAGCACCCAAAAGCAATATACACCGGACCAGTATGTGAAATTGATGTTGTCCACTCTTGAGCAACACCTGGAGGTACACAAATTGAAATGAGCCGGCCGGATCAGCTCTGTATATGTGTGCATAGTTGATATTGTTATACTTAATCTCACTGCTCAACGTTGTCCACTCTTCTTTTTTGGCAGAGAATACATAGTCTCGGTGCTCGGAAATTCGCAATTCTCGGCGCTCCACCAGTGGGATGTTTTCCGGCACGAAGGGATATTAAAACAGGAGAATGCAATGAGTTAGGAAACTCCATCTCTTCTATGTATAGTGATGGGCTCAAGTCCATGATGCAACAATTGAAACCAGCGTTAGGCGTAAACTACTCCTTCTTCGAGACTTATGACATCTTCCTTAACATGATCCAAAGTCCATCATCTTACGGTACTAGCTCGTATCTCCCTTCTAGCTGCTTTCTAAATTAGTGAAAATTAGTGTTCTACTTTCAGAAGAGTCTATCACGTTATATATACTACCATACTCTCAATTTCCATGTGCATGGTTAAATGATCAAGCATTGCTTTATGGTGGTTTTATTACATGCAATCAGATCGACAACCTAGCTAGCATGCTATATATAGATATACTGTACGTAACAGACTGACCCTGGAATGAAGGCTACGTATTACAATTGGTAATTTGTTTCAGGATTTAATGAGACTAAAGCTGCATGCTGTTTCGTCGGAAATGTTAACGCAAAGGTTCCTTGTCTACCAGTCTCAAGATACTGCTCCAATAGAACGGACCATATGTTCTGGGATATATTCCACCCTACAGAGGCAACTAACAAAATTTTGGTGGAACATCTTTTTGAGGGTTCAACATACTCATTTCCAATGAATGTGAAGAAGTTAGTTTCTCTCTGAAAGCTCAAGATGAATAAGGGGATGGGAGAGAGTTGAATTCACTATGTTAACAGCAGTAAAGAAGGAAAGATACATGTCACTCGCAAATTAAGCACCTGATACTACAGAGGAACATATATAAAGGAGATCAAATACTTGTACACTAGTCTTCCTGGACGCGCTAAGCGCATTCAAAAAGGCCGCGTGCGCTGTGTTTTGTTTTAACTCTCCTGAAAATAAAAGTTGTACTACCAAAGATGAAGAACAAAAATTTCGAAGAATGATGCGTGTTGATGCAGTTCCCCTGAACTATGAAAATCGTGGGCAGCAACCGTCCCTTTTCTTCTACCCAAACTCATCGAGGGTTACTGCATCTCGTGAAGAGAAACCTCTTCTTTTTCCCACTTCCACCAAAACAAAGATGACAATCCTATCCTTTAAGACCATGTTCAACTGGGTATTTTTTCAAAGATTCAAAAATTTAACGGGTCAATATTCAACTCTCATTCTAACTTTATTAATAAAAGATATCCTAATCTTGAGACCTACTATTGGTGGAAATACATTGAAAAATAATAATAATAGCGTAACCGTCTAATGGTGGAAATATATAATGCCTTCAACAGTGGTATATCATCAACCATTTTATGCATGTTCGGGAAATAAAAGTTTTCTGGGAAGTTGATGTGAACCTTGTCAATGACTAATTTGGCCTTGTAGAACTTTGTCAATGACTAATTTTATGTTCGAAGCGGAGTTGGTTCAATTACTGATTTGGTCTTGTAGTTTTCACACTTCATTACTTTTCTTGCACACAAATCAACGGAGCATTCTTGTCACATCTCAGAATTAGAACATGACAATATGTTGAGATTTTAAAAGATATTAGCAAGTAAACAGAGCGATTAGGTTTCGCTCAAACACTCACTAACGTGAACAAGTGAATAAAGTTTTTCGACAAGACAAACATGTTCACGATATAACGAATGATACTACTTTAAATTTCCGCGAAAATAAATAAATTTATACAATAAGAATGCGAAAAGTAGCGTTAATGCCACCGGCCCAAATTAAACAAGTAGACAACCTAATTTTTAATACAAAATAAAGATGGCTACAACTCAAATTATAATCTCGGGAAACTTTACTCGAAAACATTGTTAATAAATATAGGAATGAGATGTAATCAGGATGAACACGAACATTAACTCTCAAATGAGGCTCCGAGCTCCAGAAATAACAATCGAACCTGCAAAGGAACTAAAGTAGGGGTGAGCGTCGTCCTCGCTTGCCCAGTATGGGCCAGCCTGCCCATAAGGTTTGAAAACCAAAATCAGTTAAGGAGTTTTATAAAACATTGAGGGTAGGTTTTTGGCCAGAGAAAACCATATTCGAAATATAATGCAAGTTTGGGAATATCATGCTAAAATAGTTTGTGGAGCTCCAAAGGTAGGTTAATGCAAATTCAACTTCATGCAATGCTCGACTGATTCTAGCGAATACATAGTCGAGGCCAACTACAAGTCACAGAGTAGCGAGAGTGTCCATTTAAACGGAATGCCCTCAATAGTATAGAATAGAATGTGGATCCCATAATAAATAGGACATTGCCCCTCCAGAGGTTCACGGTCATTGACACCGTATGATTACCTAGTATGCTAGGCTCCCGTCACTCTCAGGTCAACATACGCGAGAATTCACTACTTACCCTATCTCCAAATCGTGCCTAGTCTCGGATTTTCACAACATTTAATGCATCATAAATTATTCAACCGGGAACTAGACGATGCAATTTATTTGGCCCAAAGTACAACATAGGAGGGTTAGCTCCTCTACTTGGAATGACGTGCAGAATCCCAGCCGATATCCAAATCCAATGTATAACTCCTATTGGCGCTCCAAGTCTCCGAAAGATCCTCATAACATCAATTCTGAGTTCATGAGGTATAAAAGAATCAACATCAAAGTCGAATATCGAAAATACGTTGACTCAATCCTTTTCCTACTTTGACCAGGAAAGTCAACATTTAACTTTCCGTTGAATAAGTATTTCCTAGTTCGACCAGGAATTGACCATGTTGACCAATTATTGGAAAATCCGAAAATAATCCTATTTCAATAGTCGATCGATATTAAGCATACTTTATAGATATAAAAGTTACTCATAATCATATCGACGACTTATTTATTATACCGACACATTTTTTAGTTAAATAATTCTCGATTCTCGAACCGGGCGAGAATCGGAACTAACATTAGTCGCAACTAAAAGTTACGTTAATTCGTCGCCAATTAGTTCAAATCGGGTTCTCACTAAGTTACCATAGGTAAAAGTAAAACCGTTAAAATCATTTAGTAAATGGTAAAAGGCAACTTAGGATAAAACCGTAAAACAGTAAAAGTAATAGTAAAACAGTAACTTTATGCCAGGGGCATTTTGGTCCTTTCACATCACAGTAAACCAATAACATGGTAAAAGTAAAACAGTAAAAACCAACTTTTCACCCTTATTCCTCCGATCACTACTCCGGCCTCCAAAACCATCTATGATCTCTTCTAACTCGACATGCATTACAAAATCAGCTTCTCCAACAACAGAAACACCAAATCGCAAACCAGAAATTGAAAGGAGAAAGCTTGCTACCTCAACGAACTGAAATAGCAGAGCCGAGGCTGTTACTTTATTCTTGACTCCAATCTGAGCTGCTGCAGTCCTCTTTCTTCATTGCCACTGTCCCTTGGACGGTTTTGATTACTTCAAAGTCTCCCTCGGATCTTGTCGAATTTGCCACAACGTTGAGAAAGGATTTGCCGGCAGAAAAACAATAGAAAATGAGGTCTGGAATCAAACTCTAATCGGAGGAATTGAAAGGAGAAATTAAGTCAGAACACGAAGAAGAAGACTGGGCTTACCAATTCGATGTATATAGGTCGCCGATGCTCTTGGAATCGCCGGAAGGAGAAAGCTTCGATGGTGGTGCGACGGTGATGAAAACCCAGAAAAATAGAAATCGGGTTAAGCTTCAATTATTGAAATTGAAGATGGAATTGAATTGAGGAGAAGAAACATAAGCTATTCTTACCGATCATGGCTGGAGAAGCTCGCCGGAAGCGTCGGATTGCTATATCTCATCTCACTGTTTCAATTCCGATTTGGGGAAGAAACAAAGAGCAGAGGCAATCTAAGGACATAGAAATGAAGAGAAATGAGAGGCGAGTTTGATGGTGGTGATGCATGTGTTCTTCCTTGCCGGACGGCAGTGCTGGACGGAGGAGAAGACGTGTCGGTCTTCGGTGCGGTCTCGGTGGGAGACGCATAACAGAGAGGGAGAAAGAAAATGAAAGAGAGAGAGAGGACGCGAGGAAGAGAAACAAAAAGGATTTAGGCCCGGGTCTTGGGCTCGGGTCAAACAAAAGAATTGGGCTTTGTCAAAACCCTGAAAACAAATATCCAAAACTGAAAAATACTTTAAAACTAAATACAACTTTTAGAAAATCGTAAAAAAACAAAACCGAGCGTCGGAAAAATATTCCGAAGACATTTCCGAGCTCGTGGCGACATGTAACTTAATAACGACGTATTAAACTACGTACTCGACATTTAACATAAATATCGATTAATTTGTCCTGATGTGTCGGTAATTCGAGATTAAAAATCTAGGGTCTTACAATTCTAGTATGCTCCCACTCGCCGAGAGCCCAAGCGAATTTTTTATACGTGGTAGACAGTCAGCGGAGAATACAATCATGATAGGACCAAGACTGTTAACGTGCAGACGTTAATGAGGGGGTGGAGTGCACGTGGAATTTTTCTGGTAAATGACAGGGGTAATTCCAGTGTTAGGCATACTTTGACTTTGACCACGAGATTTATTTATGACTTTGACAAAGTGAAATGGCCACACGTGCGAACTCTTTTAGGTTACGAGGTATGAATGGAGCCGCAAAGCAAGTTGAATCTACTATATTTGAATCAGCTCAAAATGCTGGGTTAATCTACTATACATCAATGTATGTTATACATCATACATCCAACGGTTGATAACGGATATTATTTTTCTGACCCCACTCACAAAATAATATCGACCGTTGGATGTGAGATGTATAACATACATTGATGTATACTAGAATTTTCCCAAAATGCTCCCCCTTACATTTCTCCTTCATGTATGGGGATGAGATTGATTTGATTGTCTGGGCATTATTCGGTTGTTGTCAGGGCGTCATATAGGTACTGGTTCCCGTGTATCCGCCATGGACAAGAGAGGTTAGTATGATAAAAATTCCCAGTGTGCTTTTGAAATTTGATGACTGTGGTTCTGCAAAATCAATTTGCATCGATGATTATGTACTTGTTTAGAAATCGTAGTTATTGATTTGTGAATTTGGATATGGTGTAGTGTTGCGCGAGGTGATGGAGGAGGTGGGTGGTGGAAGTCTTCGTTTTAATGAAGATGGATACTTCAGTCCACCGTTCTCAGACGATGAGTACAATGATGGTGGAAATGTGGTGGAGGACATGACAAGTGTGGGGGAGGATAAAGATAATGCTCGTACCGACAGAAGCCTAACTAATGAAGATAGAGATTGTGTTGGAGATGAGGGAGGGAAAGGGAGCAAAGATGGGCATCATGAAAGATATGTCCGGTGTGATGATCCTGAAGAGTTGGAAGAATCTGGCCGTAAATTGGCCAAAGAACTCCTTAATTCTGAGATTGTGTTTGAAGATATATGCCTCGATAGCACGTAGTGTTCAAGTCTGAAGGTAGGGACGTGAAGAACCTGAGTATGCGTGACTTTGATGACATAAGTTTTCCAACTGTGGAGGAGGCAGAAAAAATCTACTACTACTACGCTTTTATGAATGGTTTTAGCATGAAGAAGTTCCGAAGGGAGAAATGCGTTGTTGATAAGCAGGAAACAATATGGAGGAGGAGTTGGTCCTGTTGTAAAGAGGAGGGGCACTGCGATAGCAAGAAGAAACCAAAGGCTGTTGATGTTGGTCCGATACCGTACATCGGTGATGAAGCTTCAGTACTATGTTTTTAGATTTGATGCTACTCACAATCATGGGCTCGCAGCTGTATCAGAGACATTTTCTTCGTTCATTCTGGGAAGTATCTACTGAGGACCTACTAGAGGTGCAAGCGCTCCAGGCTGCCAGTTTGAGTGTTAGTTATGCGTTTGATTTTATGGCACAACAGTGGGGGTAGACCATTAGTTGGAGTTTTGATTAAGGACTTGTATAACAAAGTTGCCCAGTATAGGAGGATGCATTCAGAACTTGGTGATACAGAAGCTGCAATGAACTGGTTATGGATTAAAGGTAGGGAAGATCCCAACTTTTTCTGCAGGTATAGCAGAGACGGAGATGGCAGACTAGCCACATTGTTTTGGAGGGACAATGCTTCTTATTTAGACTACAAAGCATTTGGCGATATTTTGATCATAGATAGCACCTACAAAACGAACATATATGATATGCCTCTGGTTTTGTTCGAAGGAGTTAACAACCACCGAGCAAGTGTGATATTTGGTTATGCTCTTTGTGCAATGAGAAGGAGCAAACGTTCAGCTGGTTGATTGAGAGATACATGTCATTGATGGATAATGCGATATCTAAACCAGTTAACACAATCAAAATACTAACTTAGACGATACCTGACTATTGATCGACTGTTCAGGACATAAGCATTTCAAATCCCTTCTACACACTAAATTCACCATACCTGCCTATTTCATGAATGAAAGCAAAAAGTAATCTGATGTAAGGATAATGTTATTTAGAGCTTACACAAAATCACGTTACTGGTTATAAATGAAACATGGCAATCGGTGGAACCTTATATGGAACTAAACAAAAATATATAACAGAAACATCATATACAAATTATAAAACATTGTTCCTCATAATGTCTTCCTGCTTAGTTTACCAACATTGAAACCCTTTACACAGGGAATAAACACCAGGTGTGTACTCAAATGAGGACCATTTTTTCAAATATTATGCGACTCTATTTAGTGACTAACACAATGATTCAAATAAGATCAAATTGTGTTATTACAATTTTGGGTAGATCATAGCAGTAAAATCAATTCAACCACATGCCAAGACCTTTCACAATTAACACCCATACCTGGCTAAATCATCAACTCCACGGCCCCTTCGGCTAAACAGGTACGCCATCAGCTCCCTGGTTTTGGGTGAAGGATCGTTTATGCTGCGAATCAATCTCCTTTCTGGGAGTTTAATGTGTTCCCCTGTCACTTTCCCTTGACCAGACCTGCCAACTACTTCTTCTCTAGACCTCATATGTGCACGCACTTTCTCACGATCACGGTGCCCGTCAGCCTATAACAAAAAAACCTTGTTAATCACTATGTTATTCCAGACCACCGTGCGGATGGAGGTTCCCTTAAGTGAACACTAAAGGATTACACATCCTTCTTTGTAATTAATGTGAGGTAAACTTTAAATATACTTACGGTGCATGTGTCCAAAGACTCATCAACTGGCGCTCCACATGCCCTGCACCATTCAACTTATCGACAACGACATTCCGCACTTTCATTCTAGTTCACTCATCCCTTCCTTAGCCTTAAATTAGAAACAGTGGCCCTTATGGATTTCAGGAAGTCGGCCAGATTAGCAATTTCAGGAAGGACATCATAGATTATTGTTTCCAAACTTCCAACTGCAGTTTGCACATCCCCCATCTCGGACTTCAGTTCGCCCATCAACAACATTAGTTTTCAAACCAGTACTGTAATCCACAGAACCTGAATACTCACACGATCTCCCTCCACAATTTCTCCGACTCACCCAAACACCATCAGTCGCATAGAATCCACCAGCTTCTTCAATCCTCTGATACATTCTCTCGCACTCATTTTGGCCCCAGGACAAAACATGTAGACACATGCTGGGAAAAACAAACATTTTCTCACCAAGTACACTGAGATAGAACAGCTGTAGGAATATCAAACAACCACCGACGTGAATTGGTTCACCACTCTGATAGGCATTAACTCCCTTACCCAACTTTGAAAATACAAACCCCGCCCAATTATGGGTCCTAATCAGACCTGGGTTCTTCAATGGCACCATCAGTCTTGGATATACATAACATGATCTTGACGAACAAAACACGGTGACAAGGGCATAAAGCGCAAAACAAACCTTCCACAACTCTTCGTCATCATAAGTGGGCAAAATCATACCCCTCAATTTCTTCAAAGATATGTCTGTATCATCGCCGCATACCCTTCTCTTCAGATCAACTAAAACCGGATCATCAGTTGAGCAGTTCATATCCACTTCAGTCCCCCTACACCTCAGTCCCATAACGCGTTCCACGTCCTTGGCGTTGATGGAAAGGTTGCGCCCATGTATCTTAACCGTCGAATTCTTAAAGTCAAAATTTGACAATAACATTTTGCATAGCTCAACGTTCAACTTAATACCTCTGACTATGTGAACCGGTCCAAAACCCATCTCTTCGATTTCAACGATCTTGTAGTTTTGTATGCGGGCAACTACACGTTCAAACTCTTCTAGATCACAGCCTAAGATGATTGGAATGTCACTGACACATGGATGTCATTCAGTCCCCCTCCCGGCCAACATAACTTCATGCGACGCATCTTGGGACAACCTTAACTGCATAAACACATAAACAAATAACGTCATTTCGCGATACGCTGCGATCATTTAATTTCTATTTAATAATTCTGAAATTTTCCATTGATATACCTCTTCTTCTGACGGAGAATAACCCTACTCAGACCTGCATTGATTTGAACCCAGAGACCTGCGATCGTTTTCACGCCCCAAAATCAATTACAAAACACAAATCGACAATTTACTCTCACAAATTGGGAATTGTAGATAACGACTTACCAACCACTTCTGCCTATACCCTGCCTTTCATAAGAGGTTTCACGTCGCGCTCTCTTTCCTTCTCTTTCTGGAAATGAAATATCTGAATCGCCTTCATTTCTTGACATCGCTTTGCAATCCAGATCTGGGTTCGACTTCCACTTCTATCGAAATGGGGATATAAAGTGATGATTAGGGTTTCCTTCGATCCCACGTGCGAGAAAAAATGTGCCATGCGTGTGCTTATTTTCACCCCAAACAAAAAACTGTTATGGATTCACCGCTGGTACTGTTGCTAAACGACACACTGACGTCGTCCAAAAAAAACACTTCGGCTCTCGGAGAGTGGGAGTATTCCAGAACGCATCCAAATCAACCACAAATGACCATACGATTGATATATACGCTCTAGACTTACGTCATGTGGCGATTACTAATTAGGGCCTCCAATCCCTTATTTCATCATATACCAACTGACTTTGTTGAGGTTTAGTCTTGAACAACTTACAATAAGAGCACCTCGCTCCATTATGGAGACGTCCACTTCATTAAATTGCAAGAATATTTATTTGGTTTCTCCCTTTTTCTTTTTTAGTCATGTCACACCCCGGTTTCGATGTCGGTGGGTTTTGCCCCTACCGCACGTTGGTCTCGAGGAGTGACTTGATGTTACTAAAGGTGGCAAATTGGCTCAAAACTCCGAGCCCGGTCAGTTAAAAATCAGCATGGCTCGAGTCTGTTAGCGGCTCGTCCCAAGCCCGTTATTGTAATGGATCAGGCCAGATCGAGATATTTTGGCCCATGGGACCGGCCAGGTCTGAGCCTGTTTTTTAACCCGGACGGGCACGATAAATTCATGGGTCGGCCCATTAAACACATAATTTTATATTATTTATATAAATATTTAAACAATTATCATTATTAGACTTGATTATTATACTTTTTAAATTAAAATTTCTTGATTATTTCATTATTTTAACTACCATATTTCACAAATATTATCAAAATAGTGAATAAAACGTCATTCTTTTGAAATACGTAATGTTTTAGAAATAAGATTATGAAATATCTTGTAGTATTTTATTTATTTTACTATTCTAAATAGCTATAAAACAAAAATTCTAAGTACATAATATTTTTTATTTTAATTATGTCATATAATGCTAATGGGCTGGGCCAGCCTGCTTCTTGGCCCGTCATGGACCCGGGCCCAGCCCGACATGAGATTGGGTCGTGGACCGGGTCAGGCTTAATATTTAAGCAAATGGGCCAGCCCGAACCTAACACGATAAATAAATGGGTCGGCCCGAGCACAACACAGACATGGTTTTGACCCGCTTAAAATGGGCTGGCCCGGCCCATTTGCCACCTCTAGATGTTACAATAAGGAATGTAGTAAAAATATAAAACAACTTCTTTCTAGGCTCTTCACTTTTAACTCGTCCAATTTGTTCATGAATCTAGTCTTCTCAAAATACTTGTTATCTTGTACGCACATGACAAGGAATTTCTAGGGGTGAGCTTACACTCAGTGGGGCAAAACCTCTTTACGTTATTCTTAAAAAATGTTACACAATCAAGTTATTAAATAATAAACATAAACAACATGAATAGATGCATGAGTGCAAATGGACTTCTCCCACTCAAATTACTGGACATTACCATATATCAGAAACATGAGAGTCTACACGTCTCATATTGTGTATTTTACCTGCCTTGGGTGACTCTAATATTCCAGACACATAATCTAACAACTGGTAAGATCTCATCGTATGTATCTCTTTTGCTAGTCATCTTGTTAATCTCATGGTCTTCCAAACTCTAAACCTTATAAAATTATTTTATCGACTCCGCGTTGAAAGGGCATACTTTCCCCCACATTTGTGCATATTGGGCTGACTATAGATCTTGGCATGTTCCATGAGAAAACTCAACTATGCAAAATGCAATTTTTTTCTCTCAATCTCATTCTCCACAATCTCCTCTCTCAAATGCATAGTCACCATATCTCACAATGCACTATACATGCCAAATAAACATCAATACTCGTATTAAAACATACGACACATGTTTATATGAGAAGCAGTAACACCGATCATATACATTAACAATCACACATGCTTATAACGAAAGTGAAAACACCCAAGAGTTACATCAAACAACATCACCCAAATAGCCCAATTCAAATATAATTATAATCATCAAATAAAATAGAGGTTCCCCAAGAGACCCTACCTGAAATTCGAGTTAACGCTGATGCTCGACGAACTGTTGGATCCTACATCAAGACACCTAAACGAGCCTTCTAGAAACCACATTTGGATTTAGCCCAAACCTCTAAGATAGAAGGAGAATGAAGATATGAATCTGTAGCCACTCAAGGATTGCAAATAAGAGTTACGTATTAAAAATTACGATCGTAGAAGTTTCGTCGAAAAACTAATAAAATAATATAAGTTTGGAGAGACAAACACACGCTTAACCGAAAATGGGCTGGTTATAGACCTTTTGAGGCAATTATAGACCCTGGGGGGGCAATTCTGCCCTGAAATGACCTGACCCAATAGAGAAATCCTAATTCCCACAACTTTCAACTGACACATGTCAACATGTCATTAGCTACATATTGCCACACGTCGACTCCACAACAAACCAAACAACACTTTGTCACAATATGACATGTGTCCATATCACACACTAGAGAACTGACGGGGTGGGGGTTGAAATACTTAGCAATTAAGTTAAGTTTTGGACCAATGAGATGGCGCCACGTCGTCATCTCAGATATTTTTTTATCTAACTTTAAAAAATCGTTAAAATATATCAAAATTCTAAAAAATTCACCGAAAATATGGTAAACTCGTGACAACCCTACTTCTATTTCTCAAAAGAAAATATAATTTGACCTATTTCAAAAATCGGGATATTACAAGTCAATTAAAAAAAGATTGTCCAACTTGATTTCAATTTTGGCCTCTTTTTTAGCCTCCAACTCGCTTTCTCTCTCTCTAAACTGAAATCTTCTTCTTAGATTTGCTTTGATTCTCTTCTTGGAACAAGAGTGTGCATCCAAACTGAATTGGATATAGATGTTGCATGCCATGGCCAGGAAAATCCTCTTGAATGTCGAAGTAAACTGAGGGGTTATTTTATTTGCATGTGTTCAGTGAAAAGAAGAAAAAAACTTGCATCCATACCGGTATGGATAGCTACGCCAATACTCTTCCCTCTAGTCCAATCATAGCTTGTCACGTGTTATTTTCTATTTTAACAAGAATTTAGATTGAAAAATCAGTAGTAAATGTGAAATATATATATATACACGCGTTGACCTATGCGTTTCTCTTCTTCACCATTCTCTTCCATCTTCCTTAGTTTGGGTTCGTGAGTTTTTCTCAATAGAATCAATAAATATAAGACGAAGGGGGCTTCAATTTGGAGAGCATATGTGAGCGGGAGGGCAAGAGAGGCCGAAATTGAAATCAAATGGGGGAAAATTGTTTCAGGGTTATGGGAAAACAAATGGACCAAAATACCCTTAAACTTTAATAACATGATCGCCTTTTAACTAAGAGGTATTGAAATTAAATATCAAATGAAACGTTAGAATACCATTTCGAAATTTATAATGAAATGTCAGACATAATTCTGAAAGTGCATATTTTTTAAAAGGTTAGACACTATTTACATAACTTTTTATTTATTTAAAACCAATCATTTTTTCTCTTTGAAAAGTCAAACAAAGATCTATAGGATTTAAGTTCTTACAACGGGAAATCACTTCATTTCGTAAGTCTTTACGAAAAAAGAAAAAGAAAAAGAAAATAAACTGAAGCACGAACTACGTAGTTCGATTTATAAGTCTGTCATCTATTTTTTCTTTCTTTTAATTTTTGCTTTTCCTACTTGGGTTTCGTATATTATTTATCTGGGTAACTATGATCTCATTGTAGACACAACCATGAGGAACAGCAACAACAAAAGCAATCAAAGCTCTGGTGGAGAAGAGCATCACAACTCCCAGGAAAGTTCCATCTCAACCCCTGAATCCAGATTCAACCAGACCCTCCGAAATGTCCAAGGGTAACTCAATTTCTCATCTCACTTCTGTATTCATACTTCGTCAGATTTGAAAACCCATTTCAAAATAAAAGCTTCCACCTTTTTGTATGATTAGAATGTCCAACACCCTAAAGCATAGATTTTGATTTCAAAATTGTAAGAGGGTGAGACAATGAATGTTGGCTTTGTTGATTTGGAATGCATTAGATAGCAATCAGTGAGAAAAGTTGCTTGATTTGTGAAATCTCTGTAAATTGGAGAAAGTCGGTGCTCTGCTTTTCTGGTTTGGTGGGAAAATGTAGCAAAAAACAGAAGCAATTAGGCTATGTGAATCTAGAGTTTGGTTTTTTTGTACTTAGTTCCCATGCCACCATTTTGTTATTGCAATGTAAACTTGATTTCATTTAGCCGAAATTTGGTGATGGTAGGCACAGTTTGATGATGATAATTTTTGCTTTTAGTGTATAATAGTGATCGAATTTGTTTTTCTGAACAAGGTCATATGTGTTGTTGTAATATAATATTAGGTTGCTCAAAGGTCGCAGTATGCCTGGTAAAGTATTACTGACTAGGAGATCAGAATCAAACACACAAGAACCAGCACTAAATTATGCAAGGAACTTCTCATACAATGATGCTGAAACAAGTGTTAGCATATCTAAGGCATTGGAGGTTCGATTTGATGTGCTTTTGGTCTGATAATTTTTGGGAATATAGGAATTTGATGAGAGTGCAAAACTGATTCTTTGCTTCTAACTAGGAAGCATTTGAGAGCCCAAGTGAGCCGAACACCAGTGAAAATCTAAACAACTCAAAACCATCAATCCCGAATGTTGAGAATCTTCCCAAAGGACCTCCGAAATCTGTGATTGGTGCTAGAGCAACTGATTCTGCTCGAGTTCTGAAGTTCACAAAGGTCCTTTCTGGGACCACTGTCATATTAGGTATGACGACGTGTTTACACTTCTCTCTCATTTCTTTATTCCTCCTATGTATTGATGACGTGATGTTGATATAAATGTAACATGTTTTGCTGAGTATCATCCGGGTGGTACTTGGATTTCTGGGTATTGTGTGTCCTTCTATATCATCAATTGCTATGAGATATTGAAGTATATTTCTTTCTGAGTTTTAAAAATTGATGAAATACATGTCAGCTGGAACTTCAGAAGTCCTCAAGACGTCCAGATGCTACTTCCATGGAAGTCTTTGTCAGATTTTAAAACAATGGAGAAGATGATGATCCTTTTTTTCCATCCTCCCTCTTTGCATGTAGCCTAAACTTTCCTTTCGTTTGATTTTCTCAAAAGTATTATTCCACCATAATCCATCATCCAAGTAAATATCAACCCTGTACTTGAGCCTTCTAAATCATATGATATAGGTTTAAAAAATAGGAGGGAGTTGAGAGACGTCCCATCAATCTACGTGCTTATAATAAGACACACACAGAAGCACAAAACCTGAGGTTCCAGTACTGTTTGTTTTACAAATTTTGATTGTCCACTCTCAATCAAAGACAGTGAAGAAGTAGTTTCCTCTTGCTCCTGGCCATTCACATTTGGATAGAGTTGTGCCAAAGGAGACTTGTGAGCTATAGACAATGGATATATTATTGATACAGTATGATTTATGAGAGCTACATAGTCTATAAATGCATGCAAAGTCCTTTTATCCACCAGACCTCCCAAACTTAATATGCTGTCCATCGCCCACCACTAGACAAATATAAGCAAAGATATAAGTTATACCCTGAGATATGGGGCCGTTTCTATATTGTTCTAATGCTGTGGTTTGAAGGCTCATTAACTGAGATCTCAGTTCCTACACTTGTTGATTATTCTTGTCTGATGAAGCATTTGATTTTGGATTCCTAGGTTTCTCTTCTGATAAATCTATATCTTCAGAAAATTTCCTTTTAGTCCTAATGGAACTGTGATGCTCTCTTTTTACTTTTTAATTATTTGTGTAGAGAAGTTGCGTGAGTTGGCTTGGAGTGGCATACCACCTTATATGCGACCTGATGTGTGGAGGCTTCTTTTGGTAAGTCATACTTTGACACTCATAGAGGCAATATGAAAAGATCTGGATTTGTCATGGAACTTAAATCAGATATTGAAGCTACATATATAAGGCCAAACAAAATATAGACTTCTTGACTATTTAGCTTGTAAAGGAAGGACAAATGGCAAGTGCATCAGCAATATACATGACCAGTAGTATACACCTTATATGGTTACCATTTGATATACTAGGCTTGTCAATGGCCTGGAAGCTAGTAAAGCTCCCTAATTTGGAATCTGACAACAGAAATTGATTCTCTACTTACTAGGTGATAGGTAACATATATGATGTAAAACCTGCAAGGTTATGCTTATGGGCCCATTGGATATTGTGATATTTCTATATGCAATATAAGTTTATACTATACAAACATCCAGCCATGGGGGGGGGGGGGGGGGGGACATATGTATACATATTTATATGACGTCTTTCCCTCTCTTTCTGAAAACTTTGATTTGTTTTCTTTGAACAATTGTTTCCTTAGTTTGATTGCCTATGTATTGAAACTAGCATTTCGTCTTCGGAAGAGTTTGAATTTATTTCTCCATCTTCAAATCTGGGATTGCTTTATCTAGTCGATGTTCTTGCTAGTTTGAAATTACAATATGAACTTACAACAGGGATATGCACCATCTAATTCAGATAGAAGGGAGGGAGTTCTAAGAAGGAAGCGCCTTGAGTATCTTGACTGTGTTTCTCAGTACTATGACATTCCGGATACTGAGCGTTCAGATGATGAGATAAACATGCTTCGTCAGGTGCTTATTTAATATATAATTAATTGATTAATCATCAATCTTGCTTGATGCAAATACTCTCTATTACGGTTTTGACAATTACAGTTTTTATGCTTGTTAGATTTCTGTTGATTGCCCAAGAACCGTGCCAGATGTGTCTTTTTTTCAGCAGGAGCAAGTCCAGAAATCGTTGGAGCGCATCCTTTACACATGGTTAACTACTTTATGTTACTTGCGTGATTTCATTCAACTATTTAACTTTTAGAAAATAATGTTGTATATAACTGGTTGTTCTATGTTTTCATCGATCTGGTCTGCTGATTCCTGAGAATAATAAAGATTGAAATTGTTTTATGTAAAAATTCCAGAACAATTCTCATATTTGTAGGTTCATCCAAACAGCTTTGGTACATTAGAATCTTAGAATAGAAGGCCCATTCTCTTTCTTCATCATTGTTCTTTTTAGTGCCTTGTATCAGCCTGAATACCAGTGCATGTCCATGACAATAATGCTTTAACAGCGGTTTTTTTTTCTTTATTTTCAATTACTTGTCAAATGTCGGGGACAATTATTCCTGTGCCCTATAGGTACCAAAGTAGTTTCTGTGTGAATGTCTCTGCCTGTGCTAGTAGTGCTAAGTTGGTGGTTACTTGTGTGGGTTTACATGTACCATGAGCACTACACTCTATATTGAGTGGTTTTAATGTTTGTTGACATTGTACATTAAGAGGACTGGTAGGGGGTATGATTCTCATACTGTTGTTCTCACTTGTGCCAACATATTTCTTGAGCGAAGCACTGGACTACCTAGGTTTTATGGAGAAGGAAAAACACTATTTCAGAACTAGTTAATTACACCCATTATTGGCTACGTCCACGGGATGGTCTAGTGTTGTTAGTTATTTGTACAATTCTAAATGGTTTTTGTTACGATGGTTGTGGCCAGTTGTAGGTGTGAACCATGCATGCATAACTGTGAGTAGTAACAGACCTGGCATACTCCAATGACTAGCCTCAGTTAAGTGGCCAATATTTATAATGGTTTCATCATAAATAGCAGAAGCGTTTATTGGATTTCAATAATGATTTAGACATGGAACATAGATTTCTGGTTACCATCTTTTTATTAAATTTTTTGTTGTTGTATATTTATTTAATTCTTATGATTATGATACGTCTTTAAACTTACTTTTTCTAATTTTATCCAGGGCCATTCGACATCCTGCAAGTGGATATGTTCAGGGAATAAATGATCTAGTTACTCCCTTTCTTGTGGTTTTCTTGTCAGAATTTCTGGACGGTAGTGTGGACAGTTGGTCAATCTCTGAGCTCTCCACTGATCAAATATCTACAGTAGAGGCTGATTGCTATTGGTGCCTATCAAAGCTACTTGATGGTATGCAAGACCATTACACATTTGCTCAGCCAGGGATCCAGAGGCTTGTATTTAAGTTAAAGGAATTGGTCAGGCGAATTGATGGTAAAGCACCATTTTATTTTTTACCTCTTGCGCCCTTTTTCTTGCCTGGATATTTTAGGATGCCAGTATTGCTAAAGGACAATCCAACTTTTGCCTATATAATGCAGACTTTTATGTATAAAATTTTCAAAATTTGTTAAAATTCTGGGATCAAGAACATATCAAAATTCTACTATCTTATTTCATGCTCTTTTTTATTTATATGGTGCACTAGAACCTGTATCTAGACATGTGGAGGAGCAAGGGCTGGAATTTCTTCAGTTTGCTTTCCGGTGGTTCAACTGTCTTTTGATACGCGAGGTTTGTTTCTAGAGAATTTTTCACTCTAGTTTCCTCTATCTTATATTCATATGTTGTGTGATCATATAGTTTTGATTAATTTTTTTATTAAAATTGTGTGACCTTGGTGCACATCTTTATTTATTACAGTACTAATGGCAGATTTCTGTTTTTGTCTTTTGTTGCCCTGTTTAGATTCCCTTCCAACTAATTTCCCGCCTGTGGGATACATATCTTGCTGAGGGAGATGCATTGCCAGATTTCCTTGTGTATATATTTGCCAGCTTTCTTTTAACGGTAAGATCAAACTTGACTTGGGTATAATTTCCTTCCATACATGTTATGTATATCAGTTGTAAACCTTTGATATAATGAGATTTTTCTATTTATCCGACTCTGATGGGACTGTGACTATTGTTAGGCTTTAATAAGAAAGAGTGTAAGGATTTATCTGTCTAATAAATGGTGGGGGGTTGCATGTTTGAAAGCAGTGATTTATCCTGGGACACAAATTTAATAAAAACTTCTCACCATTGATGATAAAAAGAATCTGTGTTAAGTCCTTGTATAGACGGTTTTGAAGTTTTCTATTATATGCAATCATAGCATGCAGCATTTACAATGCTTAAACTTTCCATGCTAACACAAACAGGAGACATTTTTCCTTTTATTCTTAAGCAAACCTGCTCAAATCACCCTCTTGTTTCTTTTGGGTGGCATATTCAAAAAACTTTCTATGTAAACACAAATAGCAGACATCTTTTCTTTCTGCTTAAGCCAACCTGCATTTCTACCCTAGTTTCTTGGGTGGTTGTGTTTGTACCCCCAGACATGCTCAGTAGTCCCACAAATCTACTGTTTTCCTCTGTGGCACCATGATTTCTTGGATTGCGTACCTATTCTGGTTTTTTTAATGACATCCAGGTGATCCAGCATTTTATAGGGTATTCTGAATGTCAATGGCTAAAAATGTTTTCTTAGAAAATAAAGAATATTGATGGACCTGATGAGTAATTTTGTGGCTTCTAATAGAATGATTCTATTTTCTGGTCCAAGCAAATGATGCTAGACTGTATTATCTGGCCATATATACTTTTTTCTGTTGCCCTATAAATCCAAGGTCTGCTTAATTTGCATCAGATTTTGATTTGGCATTGGATGGATGTCAATAACTTAATTTCATTGCTCTGTAATTTCATTCAGTGGTCAGAGGAGCTCAAGAAGCTTGATTTCCAAGAGTTGGTTATGTTTCTTCAACACCTACCAACTAATAACTGGACTGACAAGGAACTTGAGATGGTGCTTTCAAGAGCTTTCATGTGGCACAGTATGTTCAACAGCTCTCCCAGACATTTAGCCACCGGCTGAAAAGCAAACTGATAGCACTCTCATCTGTCATCAGATTTTGAAATTCTTTTGCCCCGTCCAGTTCTGTTCTTTTTCCTTCAGTACAATTGTTTTCTGTTCCCATGATATTGTGAATCAAGTGTCTGTAATAGTTGTATTGCTGAGCATTTTTTGTAGAATCCTTTGACAAGCTGTGAAACAGAAATATGAATGATAATATTCTCATTTATATGAATGGAGCTGAGGGAATTTGTAATTTGTAATCCAATATTTCACGTTATTGTTTATAAGTGCTTCCTCGAGTCCTTTGTTATAGTAAACTGGAATATCGCAGCGGCCATCAATATGTACAGTTTCTGACATGGAAGTCAATGCAATAGCTATTTGGTGTTCTTATTTGAAAGTAAAAGAACGATTAAATTTTAAAGGAATTTGAGATGAGCCGTAATTAGTTTAGTAGTGGAACGCAGAGGGTAGGGTACTGCTACAACTTTCCAACTTAATATACCTTCTATTTATATTCTCACTAGTCACAATACTCGAGTTGCTTAGACCAGCTAATCTGAATCCATTTGTGTGATAATGTTGATTAGACATGCTCTTTTGTTGTATTAGATTTATAATGATGACTCGCAAATTGTATCTATTACAATTCGTATTCTAACTTGTCCTAAATCATTTTGTAATCTTTACAATATGCTAGATAAAATGTTAATATGTTATACCACAGCAAGAAACGAGAAACATGCATCGCTAACGGTAACCAGGCCCGGCCTTGGGGCAGAGTGCAGGCCGTGCGACCGCATGGGGCACAAAATCAAAAGGAACACAACAAGTTTTTGTATATATGCTTATGTAAGCCGACTTCTAAAGGAAAAGAAAAAATTAATTGCTAATTGTCGTTCAATCTCCTCCTTTTCCTCGTTTATTACATCAATTATAGAAAAATTTCATTGTAGCAATAAAAGATGACGATTGATCTTCTCCACAATCAATTAAATACACTCTACTTTTCATAAATTACTCACAATCTACCCAATTTTTATCATCATCTCTTAATTTTGTACTCTCACCATCGTTCAAATTGCTCAAATTTCTCCTAATTTTGTTTATGCGAGATGAATTCTCTCAATAGTTGGAGCTGAAAATTTGTTGTGTTTTTCTCTCTTTGAAAAATTGGGTAAGGATGCTTGATGTTTCTCACTTTGTTCTTCTTTCCGGCTTCATGATTGAAGAACGAGAGGTTTTCCCTTTCAAAGGTTTCGTTTTCTTATGTTACAAAATTTGCTGTGAAAATATGATATATAAAAAAACACTTATTTTTTAATGAAATATTTTTATGTAAAGGGCATAATTTTTTTTTCACACGGGCCATTAAATCTCTCAGGACTGGCGCTGACGGTAACCTATGGTAATCAAATCGTCTTGCAATCAAACTCAATCCATCCCTTATCGCCTTTAATGACACGTTTACTGACTTGGAATGAAACTCATCAGGAATGGAATTCATTATAAATGAGAGACAAAATGAATTTGGATGTGGAGATTTCAATTCTATTGAACTGTTTACTTACAATGTTGAATAGAACATAAACAATACTAATTACGATTGATATTGTTTACTTACCATCGAAATCCGAATTAAAATTAATTTGATTATTGAAATATCCTTATATATCTATGAAGTCACTTATTTCCTCTACTTATCAATAGTGCTAGTGTGCTACACCAATTTTTACCATCAAAACGACATACAAGTGTCACTACACCAATTTTCTTTTCATTTAACATCCAATAAGACAAATCAAATTCCAACCAAATTCCACTTATTGATCATAAAATATGTAAATAAAAGAAAAAATTGGAGAATATTATTAGAGAAAGAGAAGAACTGACCTTAAGTACTCTCGTAATATATGTGGTTCTTTATTTGTTTGTTTTAACAATACTATTATAAATATATATATATATATATATATTTAGATTCTTAATTTGGGTTGGACAATTTGGAAATATTATCAATTAAATCAGGGTAGTTTGAGTAACAAAAATTAATACCCGAACTGATGGAGGAATTGATTCTAATACTCACCTCCCTTTTGGGTATCAAGTTAAGAGTTTTTACAGGAATCGATTCCTGATGAGGAAGTGAGACTGATATTCATTCTAATTCTCTTATATATAAATAAACGATATAATTCTTTTATCCGTAATCAATTCTTCTATTCTCAATTGTATTCCACGTAGCTTCTTCACCAACTCAATGTATCACCACATTACATTTCCAATACAACCGTTTTAACAAAATTGAAAATTAAACCAAAATTACGAACGTTAGGTCGCTATGATCATGCCACGTGTAAGGTTTCTACAGCACGCAATCAAACCACACCTAAAATTTAAACGTACGTCCATACCATAGTTCACACACGATTTTCGCAACGGTAAGACTCTATGCCCAAGTCTTTATAAACCCAAGCCACCCCAAGCTTCAGTATTCATTCTCTAATTTATCTCTCTCTGTGAGTCTGCATTAAAACTATCACTTTCATTGCAGATATACCTCATATAGTTTTGTATAAAGCATTGGTGACGGTCTTTGATCATATTAGTCCTGTGATATCTAGCTCGGTTCGGTTTTCGGATTTTTTTCTCATGGAGTTTGGGAGGTTTCTGTCCCTCTTGTTCTTGGTGTGCTTGACGACTTTTCTCCCTGCAACAGAAGGTTACAGGTTTTACGTTGGTGGGAGAGATGGATGGGTTTTGAAACCATCTGAGAGTTACAATCACTGGGCTGAGAGGAACAGGTTCCTTGTCAATGACACCCTCTGTAAGTATTTGTCTCCTCTTTGATTCCATCTTCTCTATCATGTACGTACGAGTCCGATCATGTATTTATACACAACTCTATTAGGTTGCGAATTTGGGATCATTTGGTTTGTTCCGTTTTGCAATAATTGTTCTGATGGACAGAAATACATGTGACAGATTTCAAGTACAACAAAGGATCGGACTCTGTTCTGGTAGTGAACAAAGACAGCTTCTTCAACTGCAACACAAGCAACCCCATTCAGAAGCTAGAAGAGGGCAACTCCGAGTTCAAGTTTGATAGTTCTGGACCATTCTACTTCATCAGTGGCCAACCTGGTAACTGCGCAAATGGTCAGAAGCTGATCATCATCGTTCTCGCCGTCAGGCACAGGCAAACTCCACCGGCTCAGCCTTCTTTGGCTGCGCCACCCCAAGGCTCGGCCCCAGCTCTAGCTCCATCATCATCATCAACATCATCACCCTCACAGGCGCCAAGTTCTAACCCAACAACATCTCCCGTTCCAGCTCCGGCGGCCGCTACTACTCCAACCTTGTCCCCTCCCAGCCCCATGGAGACTACACCAACACCGTCCGGAGATGCTCCGTCCGGGGACGCGTCGCCACCACCACCAGGGTCTAACCAGGACTCAACAGCACCGTCCGGAGCGTATGGTGTAACGGCATCGAGTGTGTTGGTGTCTTCGGTTGTTGTTTTGGTCAGCTTGCTTTTATGAGCAGCTTTAATTAGGTCAAATAAGCTTAGTTCATAAAATTCATTGTCATTTTATTAGATTTTTTTTTCTGGTTGTTGCTGGATCATATGTGTGTCTGCTGAGAGTTGAGGGATGATTGTTTTGGGTCTTTATTATTTGTACTACAAGTTATCAATGGAGAGGGTGTTTTGCTACTCTGTGCCTTCATTCTCATATTAATATAATTAAATTTGACAAGGACTACATGGAGGAGGCATACTCCTGCCAAGTCTTCGCATAATATAATTAAATGCCCCATTCAATGTAGTATGATTTGTCATCTGTAAACAGTTAGAATATAGAAGATAACATAATTATCAATATGGAGAGGGTGATTTGTCATCTGTATATCTTTCCAGTACTCTGTGTTTTCAACTTTTCATCCTCATGTTAGTATATATAAATTTGACGAGGACTACAAATGGAGGCATATTCCTTTTCCCAAAAAAAAAGAAGCAAAAAGACAAATAAATGGAGCTAAATTCATTTGATTATTGGCAGAGGGGTACGTCTACTTTTCATGATCATAATTTTAGGTTCTTTCTTGATTGAAAATTTGATTAGTGGCCGGTATTGGTGATTTTTGGTTGATAATGCTTTTCGCATGAGTTTCTTACTCTGTTTCTATATTATGAAAATGACCTTGCTCTTTCTATCTTCTTGTTATTAGGAGCAAAAACTAAAAGTGTGCGAGGGATAAACGAAAGATAGCAGTCCCAAACATGAAAGATCGGATCGGAGCACTGTTGGCTTTGAAAGATCTATGCATTCCGCAGAGATAGCAGTTCCAAACATGAAAGATTAGAGCACACAATGAGATGAAAGTAAATTCCTTATTTTATTAATTTTTTTTTTAAAGGAAGCGCAAAGTGGTAAATTAAGATGCCAAAGCTAGAATAGAATATAAAAAGTGGCTTTGCATTGGGCCATTGGGGCATAAATGAAGGGAGAAAGGTATGCATGGATGCCCCTCAAACACATAAACGAAAGCCATATAGGTGATATCGCTTTCAGTCAATTTGCCTTTCTCCAAGTTTTGCACTCATTTAGCAATGACTTAACAATCATACAAGACTATCTATGGTCTATGGTGTGAAACCTAAATAGCACGGACACGGACACGATTCGATACGTAGACATGGCATATAGAAATATTTTTGGACATGGACACGTGGTGGACACGTTAATTAAATATTATTTTAATATATATATATATATTTATTTAAAATTTTTTTTATAAATTTGAAAGTATTTAGAATTTTAGATGTATATATATGTCAAAGTGTGTATTAAAATGATGAAAACATAACTTGTTATAATGGCTGAGGACTTGATAAGTACCTTGGATAACAAAGGTTCGAATCCCACCACAAGCATTCTTATTTTTATCACGAGTTTCTCTTATTATATATATTAAAGTGTGCATAAATATAACAAAAACTGAATCTGTTGGAATGGTTGAAGAGTTCTTGAGTGCCTTGGATGATCAAGGTTTCGATTCTCACCATAAACACTTTCACTTTTATTATGAGTTGGTGCGTGTCCGCGTGTCCGCGTGTCCGGGCCGTGTCCAAAATCAGTTCGCGTGTCCGGCGCATATTGGGACGTGTCCGGCGTGTCCGTATGCGTATCGCGTGTCGATACGCCACTACAATGGCGTGTCCGTGCATCTTAGTGTGAAACACATTGTCAGGCCATATATAACACATCTTCTACGCGGACTGCTGGAGAAGACTACCTGTTTCAGTCTCCGGAGAATCATTTGTTGATGCATGGGAGAGTTCTTGGCCGACAACACTAATCAAGAACTTTGTTTCATTAATTAGAAGTAAATTAATACTTGAGATCGACTACATTGGAAGCTCGATATACCTTTACATGTAAATGGCATGGGCAGTGATACGGTGATACCTATTAATTGGTTTGATCAATCGGATGGATAACTGAGAGAAACATTATCCTAATAGTCTTACTAGGATTTCATTATAATGGAACTGTGGTAGTGATCGTAACTAGCCGGTAGGCTTTCATTTTCGAAGAGTTTGTACGTGCTAGGGTGTGATTCATTTGCTATATGGTCGGCAAGAACTAGCCAAATCATTAATATACATGTGGTTCATAGGCAATCATAGCTTTGATTAAATGATTTTATGTTAGAAACCATAGACTAATAGAGAGGTATTAAGGAGATCATACCACGTTTCCAACCAATGCATGACTCGTACTTGTGTGTGTGATGTAAAGTTTGTACACCATTCGATTCAGGACTGCAATTTTCTCTAGGATCTCTATCCTAAATTTGATTGTGTGCTGGTATTATGTTAAAAGATGTGTTATATTTAGCAGTGTTTGACTTGTCAATAAGCAATCACAAACTTTAATAATAAAATAAATTCACAAATTTAATACACCAAGTGATGATCAAATAGATTAGCTTCTCTCTTTTCAGCATGCATAATGGTAATTCTAGAATCTGATTGGAACGTCAATTCAAGTTAATGAGCTGCGCGTAAAATACAGACCAACTTACTGTACCCAATACAGAAGGCATGTATACCTCACCTGGTATGCTCTTGGCCTCTTGGGAGCTCAACCTTTATAATTGTGGGTATTTTTTCAATGGCATAAATGTCGATTTGCACCCTAAATTTGGCTGAAATTGTCAATTTGCACCCCGAACTTGCATTTGAGTCAATTTACCTCCTAAACTTGGTAAAAATTGCCGATTTACACCCCGAACTTGTATTTGAGTCAATTTACCTCCTAAACTTGATAAAAATTGCCGATTTGCACCCCCATCCGTTGAATTTAACTGTTTCTATCCAATTTTGCGTCACATGTCATGCATTTAAGGGGTAGTATTGTCATTATATATTTATATTTTTCTTAAAAATAAATAAAAATATTCTTTAAAATGAGGATTATTTTGTTAATCAAATTATTTATTTACATCTTTTTTTCTACCTACTTAACCCTACTTTGAATTATATATTCAATATACCCACCCATTCAAATATAGTGTGTTGTGTATAAATATATTTTTATATGTACACATTGTTGGAGGATGAACAAAACGAGAATACTAACGACGTAATAGAACAGAACGTAACCGTTTATTGATTGATAATGAGGCCAATATATAGGCATTACATAACCACAATCCCGTAGGATTCGGAATCCTAATCTATTACAGAGATGCGAATCTATCTCTAACAGAAAACCTAATAAGGCTAAGACACACAATGGTAGAATAGTAATTCTCTCGGAACACACATTTATTTTTAATTTTCAATGTATTTATTTATTTATATTTTTTCTAATATCTTTTAACATACCATATCACATAAAATAATAAATATATAAATCAATAACATGTTTCGAAAAAACAAACATTGTAGCAAGTGTTCCTCCTCTTAAGTAATTTTATTAATTTATTTCATTATTCAATATGAATAAATATATAATGACAATACTACCCTTAAATGCATGACATGTGACGCAAAATTGGATAGAAACAGTTAAATTTAACGGATGAGGTGCAAATCGGCAATTTTTACCAAGTTTAAGAGTTAAATTGACTCAAATACAAGTTCGGGGTGTAAATCGGCAATTTTTACCAAGTTTAGGAGGTAAATTGACTCAAATGCAAGTTCGGGATGCAAATTGACAATTTCAGCCAAATTTGGGGTGCAAATTGGCATTTATGCCTTTTTCAATTTATATTTGAGTATATTTTTAATTCTCGTTTGAGTATATTTCTTTGTTGCTTTCTAATGTGAATGTCTTTTGATTTCTGAGTGTCTTAAAGTGTGGGTGTCTGTTTTTTTTAAAGTGAGTATCTTTCTATCGTGAGTATCTTTTCAATTCTTATTTAAATATTTTTTCGATTCTCGTTTGAGTATCTTTCTGACAATGACGGGACCATGATTTCATAATGGGTTGGGCTAGAAAAAAAATTATAATTATTTATGAACTATATATAAAAATTTGAAATGGGCTAATATTTAAATTTTAAATTTTTACATTAAAATTTAGCTAGAAAGACAAGTTTTTAATAATTTGAGGAGGGCTACAACCCACTGTAGCCCGTGTATAGCTACATCCTTGCTTTCTGGGTTGTTTTCTAATGCAAGTGTGTTGATTTCTGAGTGTCTTTTTTCATTGTGAGTGTTTGTTTCTTTCAAATTGAGTATATTTTCAATTACTGTTTAAAACTCTAGGCATTTCATTAGATTGACTGATCCCCACAGTTTCAAAAAAAAGTTTCTGATTCGTAGTGTTATGCCATGCTGACAGCTTGACAAGGCATTGATCTATATTTTCAGTCATATGTGGATCGAATATTATCTTTCTTATAAAGTCCGAGACACATCATATAAAGTCCGAGACACATCAATTATGGTCTCAGGCTCCCAATATCCCTCTAGCCTCAGAATTGGAACAGAATAAGAACAGTATCGCGGGAAACAAACTAAGAAATACACAACCAAAAATTGATACATCATTACAACAAGAACCCATCCATGTTTCATCCGGTACAAAAATAGCTGGAAGATCATTAAAAGAACCACCATCTTCGCTGCCGGTTCTTCTGGAATAGTTGTAGGCATGAACCAGGTTAGCAGGGCAGGATAAATGTACATATTCATATTTTACTTTAGTTGAGTTGGTATGCAGTTTTGTTAATTATTACACGTTAAGAGAGCTGAAAAATTGTAGGGCAAGAAAAATTATAGAATAGAGCGCTCAATTGGACGTACAAACATAAAGAAGGCTACAGTATAATAGAAGGAGGCTCAGAAGTCAGAACCTAAGTGATTAGACCTATGAGGCTATTTTAAACATAGTTTACACTTTTATTGTTTCATGTCAAGTCAAATTTACCCTCTTAGAAAAGTGCAAAGTCCAACAGATCTGGATTTTTCAGGTAAGGACAATGAAAAAAGAAACTAAAAACATGCAATCAATCCCTAAGCTGATCAACATTAGAAGGCAAGGTGATAATATATCAATAGTGTAAGATGACCTAAGCCATAACTATATAAGCGACTAAGCGAGCATTTGAACGCCATAAGAAATGATACATAGACATAACTCACATATTTATGCAAAGGTATCCTATCACTGCATGCAATCAGCAATATACCATGTGTATGTGTGTTCAAAAAGACCCATGTAATACTTCTTTTCTTAGCTCATTCAACATTAGTTGAGTTCTTTATATGAGCTTTTTTGCAAGGTTTTTTCAGTATACATATTAATGCTTTGCCACGAGTTTAAATAATTATTGACAGAAAAGAAAGGTCAAACCTTCTGATTTTGATCTTGTGGTGGTAATATGATAGGCTGAGAGATGGTCCCACTGTCTAGCTTCTGCATGTATGGCCGTACCTTCTCCACCAACATCTCATTCAACTGACCATGAAAATGGATATGAGGTCATTTTAAATGGAAAAGAACAGCTAATAATTAATAAGAGAATAAATGGATTTTTTTTTTTGGAAATTAAGGGCAGTGTTTGGACTGTTGGCAAAATAAATTCAGGCATCTCAAACGTACATAATTGGTGTTCTATTATGAATCTTTTACTTATATATATCTTAAAAACTCTTCAAACCAGAACTATTGGAGTGTTGGTCATTGGTTGGCACTTGCATTTCCCACCTACATCATTCATGCAAGGGTAGAGAGGAAACACTAGTGGAACCCCTGATTTAAGATAATGTTTCAAAAATGCATGAGCAAAACATTCTGGTAGTGTGTGCCTTATTCCAAATATTGGCATTGGATACTATACACCACTTCAATATCTATGTATCCCTTGAGCTCACCAAGGAAGAGGGAAAAGGGAAAGCAAGTCTATTAACTTCCACAGGTACACAAAACTAGAAGTCACCAACCTTTTCTTGACGCCATTTAGTCTCCCATTGAGCATCCAAAATTTTGTCAGCGATTTCTCGCTGAGCATTAAGAAGAACAGTCATTTCATAAAACTTTTCAGGATCTTTGAGATCCTCCTTGCTCCAGGAAGATGCATTCAAAGGAAGGTCCAGTTCCTGCTCATGCTTAAAAGTTAGTATATAATTATCGACAATATTAGGGGTGGGCATCTTCCTCTTCTTTCTGCATGATATATAGAATGAAATCCAATAAGTAGATCATAGGCTAGGTTACATACACCCCAATTTTGTGGTCTTGCTGGAGGATTCAGTTTCATTACTTCTGCTTCAAGAGCCTTCTTCGCTTTATAGAAAGGGACATTTTTTACAATAACAGGATCATCCCTTGCGCGAGCAGGATCTATGGAGATCAAGGCCTACCATAAATTTTTATATCAATGACCTTTCTCATATGAAAAATAAAGAACAAAAAGTTACAGTAAACTGCGAAAAACTATGTTTTTTTTTTTATAACAAAAGGAACTATGCAATTTTTACATGTACGAATTCAATTATTCAAGGTACAAGTTTTTAGCTAAATTAGAAACTACTACAACCAGATAGCTATAACATATTAGCTCAGGTAGACCAAGTTATGAAAGAGGTCTTTACAGGACATTAGAGCTGTAGCTTAGAGTGACAATTTTTTCCTATACCAAAAAAAAAATCAACTGATAAAAAGAGGCCACGGCCGATACGAAAATAATTTGTATTAAGTTAGAACTTAGTAGAGTGATATCAAGTTGTCTGTGAATTTCCACCAACTATATGTCATCCAACAAATTGTTAACTGGACAATGGACGGCATTTTCAATGATCTCAATATACTAAATTCTGACAAACAAGGTATATCCACCTTAAAGCATGCAGAAAGATATAGCTCACATTCAAAAAACAAATCTAACTAAAGTTCCCACAAGCAGAAACATTCTTACCTCCTGCAAGTGCTCCCAGCCAGGTTTTCGCTTGGACACCACATCACGAAGTTGATCATACCGCATAGATTCCTAACCAAAATGTAGGAACAAGGTAAGAGTATGGCAATATCACAATCTTGTTCTAAAGGATTACTGAAACAATGACAAAAGCCGCTGGAAAACAGGATATTGAGCGGTAAAATCACAACATTTTTTTTCAAGGAAAGAGGCCTGTTTAGAAAATAGTTACAATTTTCTATTTTGTTTCTACATTATCAAGTATTATGAATTATAAGGCAAGACAAAGTTCATAAAACAAGGGAGTGCATCGAAAGCCATAAGATACACAAGTCTTACACATCACAAACCTTGTATTGCCACCAAAGTTTTTGCTTGACATCATCATCATACTCATAACCACCCACAACACGAGGCAAGGTAAACAACCAAAATGCAGCAATGCTGGGATCTTTCATGCTGTCCACTATATGCTGAACCAGATCAACAACTAAATATCAGATAAGATCATGATGTCAAAGTTGATTTTTCAATGATTCATCATGCCAACTTTAACTCTATTCCTTTGTATGAATGCATAAAAACAGAAATCAAAAGAAGTATTTTTTACAAGGCTAATAAAAAGTACTTATATTATACATATATATAGTCAGAAAATAAACAATAAACAACAGTAGCTGGAGGAATACAAAAACACCAATCTTAAAACATAGAGTTTGCCCACTGGAACAAACATATGTATCATTGATATTACTAAGACAATTAGCAGCAAACCATAACAACAAAAAAGTAATTCCGTACTTGAAAACTGTTGGCATCACCCATGATGACATGGAGCTCTTAAGCAATATAAGACAGGCTGACACAAGTGAGAGCCAAATTGCTTTATGGGTAGTAAATTTGCCATACTACTAAATATTCCTAGCTAGCAATTTCACACATAAAAACAGAGACACTTCTAATTAATAAGAATAGCAGATGATATGATACTAGCCTCATAAGGGTAGTCCATCTTCTTCATAACATTGTAGGCTTTCCAGGGAGGCTCCATTATCTGCAAGTATAAAGACAAACAACAGACAATGTTATAAGCATGGAAACATCACCGAAGATTCACAGATATAATTAGAATTTCAAAATAAATAATTTACCCCAAATGATTTTGAACTTTAATTTCCACAACATAAGTAAATACACAGATAATGATGCTGAAATATGCACACAACGATCTGGACTATCAAAGTTGGCACATTCAGAATTTCAGACCAAGCAAATATAAAATTAATTTAAGCCCAATTCACTTGAAACCCCAAATTAACTCACATCATCTGCAGAGATTCGAACTTGTAATTTGTTTTTGCACTCAGGACAGCTCATCACACCCTGTAACACAATTAATATCTCAAGTCATGTGTAAAGCCATCACTTAGTAGCTGAAAGACTGGATGAGGAGTATCAAATCATTGCATTGTGCCTGGATCACAACAAACAATTCTAAAATATATAGAAGGTTTGGTTACACAATCATAAGATGTGTAACACATTAAAACTGTTTCTCTGCCACACATGCTGGCTTTACAAACCCACAATAATACTTGGAGAGAATATTAAGCTACTCTTGTTAACTATGGCGCATTACATCACCGTAAATTACATAGGAGGCTATAATATTGAGTGCAGCCACCTCAATTTTTTAGATGATAACCCTCATGGTTTTGATAAAATACAGATTACAAGTTCAAAACAATGAGATAATATGTGTAACTAATCAACTGTAATTGAGCAAAAGTTTTACCGTGCCATCACATGTCAGGCAGTCTTTAGATGGCAATGGTGTATGAAGATCTATGGCAGCTGGAAGATGAACCAACTCAGCGCGATTGTCAGCAATAGCATCTGCAATACATTCAGCTGTTTCCTTCTCCCCACTGCACGAGTAATCATCAAAGAAATAAGATGCTAGGAAAATATCAGCTTTAGCAAAAACGAATTTCGCTTACTAGTGGGCTGCATTATTTAAAATGCTTTACCAGAAACTATAATATCTGCATATATCTTGGCTAGTTGAGACTCAGAAATATCAGAGTACTATTGGACGTTGAAACATATAGCCTCAACTTATTGGGGCACGATTTTTCAGTTCTAGACGTTTATCACCACATGTTCTGGGTAAGGGGGTAAGCCACATATATTGACACTATAAACAAAACTCCTAAGGAGATTCCTATGTCAAATGAGACTAATTACACAGCTGAGGAGTCTAAGACATCAATAATTACAGTACATTACTTGACAAATTATCGCACAGGCGGAGTTTATTAGCCATATTCCTTGAAAAGTATGAAGACGTTACAGCTCTTAGAGTCCATAGTTCCAGACTTGGGAACTGATTTGGAGATAAACTTACCTTCTCAAGGAGTAATTTCTCACTTGGTAGTGTACCCTCCCTGATCCTTTGCACATGGTACACCGCAATGCCTGCCAACCATTGCAGGTTTCACAATTCCTACACTTGAAAAAACTTGTTCAGAAATCATCGCACATGAGCTTAACTATAGTAACACCTAATTGAACAGAACCATATTCACTGCTAAGACCCTTTATAAGTCTGATTCGCCAAATTAGAGAACTAGATTCATACCTAAATCACTATATATTGGATGTACAAATTACTTCTGAGTTATATGATCGCATGGTGGTGACTGGTGACTGGTGAAAAGTATACAAGACGAAGGCAGCACTAGAAAACTATTATATTATGTGCATACATGCCTACGCATACTACAACTTTGTTTTTTTTTACCAGATAGTTTAGAACTTTAATCTTATCTTTACACCATTGATCATTTTAATATCGCCTGAAGTGCAGTTTTGATCAACAGTCTGGCACTCATTTTCAATGTCAATGAACATAAAAGTAGGGTACAAATATAGGCTATAGTGCTATACAGTGTTAGATATCAGAATCTCAAGCTGAATATATAACCATAACAAGAGACAAAGACAACCATCAAAAACATGAAAGACACTGGAAAAAGTACCTCTGGCATATCACCTTCTTTCCCATCTCCAGAGCTATATCATAAGTCCCTAGAGTAGCTACAACCTGAAAAATCAACCATCCCAAACACACACTTCACCAACCAACATATAAACAACTTCTCAAAGGCAGTAACATACTGAAGCCCACTTCACAATTCAATATCCTATGCCAAATTACCAAACGACAGTAGCCACCCAAAAAGCATCCAAATTTTCAGAAATTCTACACCCGAAAATCCATTCTTTCATCCCAAACTCACAAACCCAACAACGCATTTCCACTCAGAAGTTTCAAAACCACTCGAAATTCTCAAGATTTCCACACAAAACAAACCCCCCACATGAAAAAGGTCGAAGCTTTACAAGAAACTCACAAAAATGGAAGCGCAGGAGAGCTTGGAAATCAACTCGGGGACGCCAAAGCCACGTTGGGCGGAGCCGGCGACGTCCCAGGCGATAGTGAAAGGAGAGAGCACAATCTTGACAGGGAGCTCGAAAATGTCGATGAGCTGCTGGCCATAGCGTTTAGTGAAGAGCTTGTATTGGGTATCAGCAAACTTCGTGACGCTCTTCACAAGGCGGTCTTTTGACATTGTTGGGATGGAAGAGCGAGAACTCTGCCTTTCTAACTTGCAGAGGTCAGTGAGTTAAGAGAGAGTTGGATAACGTCGTGTGCTACAGATAGAAGAAGACTTGCACATATCGCCCTTGTATGTCTCTATTTTTTCTTCTTCTATGAATTGTCTCTATTCTCTTCTTCATACCGAAAACGTCACTTGTCTGTTTTCACCTTCATTACCAAAGAAAAAAAAAAGATAATGTTACACTTGCACATACTGTAAGTGGATCGAGGTTGTGCAAAGGCAATCTTCTTGAATTCGACTAAAGACAACGTCGGCCGCCCAATTTGAAATTTAGCTCTGTTTAAATTGATATTCACGGAGCGGATCAATATCAATTTGAAATCTCTACAATATATGTAATGGTGAGCGTAAATATAAGACGTTTTGAAGCTTTTTGTTTTTTTTTTATATTTAAAATAAATTAAATCATCTGTATTTAAATAAGAGAGAAAGTTCTTCATTAATTTCCGTGAAAAGTATAAAAATCAACTTTCCGAATACCCACCTAGAGAAGGCCTAATGGGAAATGCTCTGGCCACCCAAACACCTCCCTCCTCAGCCCTCCTACCCTTCACCGGCATCAGGCCTCTCTTCACCGATTGTCGAAATCCACCGAGGGAAATCGCCGCATGAACAAAGCCCCATTTTGCTGCCGCCCGAAATCAACGTGACTCGCCTCTTATAGATCTGAACCCATTGCGTCCCAGATCCCAAATCCATATCCGAGGACCCCAGCCCGAAAAACTGGCAACCCAAGACACCAACTCAAACCCGTTGCCAAACCAGATATGATCTTCCAAATCCGACATCACCATACGCGTACCATTGCACAAACGTGCTTCATTGACCATCGTCCTTCGCCAAAACCCCTCCGCCACACCACACTTCGACTCGGGTTCATCAACAATATGGCGCCATAATCACCGACAAAGCTGAAGCAAAGGAAACCCATTACTCTTTGGAGGAGCAGAGGGAGAGAATGACCTCGAGAGGGCCGACTGAGAGACATCACGATGAAAATCGGACGTCCGATGCCGCGTCAAGCACAACCCCGAGGCTAGGGTTAGTTGTCGCCTTACGAGAGAGAGAGAACCATTTTTGCTTGGGCTTGCTCTTCTTGGGAACCCTCAGGCTGGAGACTTTCTTGCTTGGGCTTGTTTGGTGCATGGATGTTGCGGCCCAGCCACTGTTGGGTTCGGATTTGGGATTCTGGAGGCTGGCACTTCGGGGCTTCATTGTTGGAACGTCCTTTCCTTTGGTTATGGTTATGGAGAGTTCGATTGCTAACGTCACGTGGAAACGTCTCGAGGTTGTACAGTTACGGTTACATATCTCGAGGGGAGTACACCCTTGGTCGCCTTCGTGTCTCTCAGACCGCCTCTCGTGTTCATATCACATCATATAGACCGGCCCTGCTACGGTTAGAGTTACGGTCTTGGTTACTTCCCAATATTTTCACTGCTTAACAACGATGTCAGGTGATATCTAGTCCTTTGGTTACAATTAGTTTCAGGCCTTCGTATGCGTCTTGTTATCCTTTATTGCTTTTACAAATACATTTGTGTTTTTCGTTGTTTTTTACTTTTTTCATTTTGATGTTTTTGCATCGCTCCATGTATTTATACTTTTGCTCAATATAATTTTCGTCCTTCCTAAAAAAAAACTTTCCGAATACTTGTACATGCCTTTCGCTTTTCTGGTTTATCAGAAAATAATTCCAGGAAGTAAAAAAAGAAAAATACTTACAAAAAAATACCTTTCCTAACACTTGCATTTTTCCTAAATGATATAGGGAATCTGTCTATCTCCTACTCCTATAAATATCACAGGTTTTTGTGATTGACAACATCGATCCTAATTGACTGATTCTGTGGTTCCTCGTAGGATAACTGCTTAGGATAACTGAAAACTTAGTTTTCAAGTCCAACTTGTAATATTTCTATACATAAAGTTTGAGTAGTACTCATATTAGCTAGCTAGTTCGGTTTTGGTTTGGAAAACTTGAATATGGCTTCATCATCAAGATGGACTTGTTGTATCCCTTTTCAAGGAAAGAAGACTGAGAAGAAAGATGAGGATGAGCATAACAAGAGTACTAGTACTGCGTCAAACACATATGACGAGGAGCCGCGCCCGTTTTATTGTGACGAGAACTTGGAATTGGTGATCAGAGAACTTGCAGAGAAGGACTTACAAAAGAAGCGCAATGAGCTACAAAAGAGGACCAATGAGCGGCGTACTCAACAAGGAAACCACTTTCAGAAGAAGTATTAATAGTACGTACAAACACGATACATGTTACCAGACCAGCAAGAGACATTCTTGAATTTTCTTTTCCTTTGGTTTCTCCATGTTTGATGTCTTTGATTGTATTAGTATTTGTTATATGAAGTTATGAACAATGGGAAGTTATGAACAATGGGAAGTTATGAACAATGGGTCTGGTCATATATAGGAAAATTTATACCAGCGACCAGGCGATAAGAATTCTGATTTCGACGAAAGAAAATTTGGAGAAAAAATAAGTACAAGAATATAGGGTGAACATAGGAAATGGTATGGTGGAGATAACCGCACCCATTAGTATATCGTTTTAATTAATATATGTTAGAGTTTTAGACCTAACAGAATAGAATTTGCAGAGAAAGAGAGAAAATTGAAAGTAATTGCAATTGATTATTTCATAGATACTATTCCTCTCCACAAAACCCAACTAAATAGCTGTAAGAGTTCTTGGAAGGTGGACACGCGTCAACAAACGCTAGAAAGAAGGAAATACGAAATAACGAAGATTCTTAGCACCAAGTACAAAATGGTGCGTAGCAAATAACCTAAACATTGTGTTTAAAGACAATATTATTCTAACAATATCTCTCTCGCATGAGAAAAAGTGAAAAAAAAAATCACCGAAGAAAACATGAATTGAGAAGACTTGAACAACTAAAAGATCTAGACAAAAATCATGTTTGTATTAATTCAACTTAAAACTTATGAAAATCACTAATGAAATTGTGTCGGAGAGACCTACAATGTACGATTAATATTTGGAGGGGCGACATTAATTAATATGAAACATAAGATTTGTTCAATAGTTCATATATATGTATATATACAGTTCCCTTCCTGATGTCATAGAAACGTCATCTTCCGCATCGAATGATCCATCAACATAACCAAGAACACCCAACTCATCGAGTAAAGCAAACATTGCGAACTTCCATGCCGGAAAATTCGCTGAAATGTCATGTTGAAAGGGGATCAGGTCTCCGAAGCCGGCCAATGTGGCCGCTGCCATTTCTTGCTCTCTCTCCGTCTCTACAATTCTTTCCCCGTTTTTTTTACGCTTTTTGGTTTTGGGTATTCCCAATTCACTGGTTATATACTCTTTGTGTTTCACCAAAGTATGAGAAAGAATATAGGGTTGAACAAATGAGATGGTATGGCGAAAAAATTGAAAAAGAACACCAAAGAAAGTATGGAGTGAGGAGACTTGAACAACTAAAAGATCTAGACAACTTTTCAAAAAAAAAAAAAAAGATCTAGACAACAATCGTATACAAATTAATTCCACTTGAAACTTACGAAAAAATCAATAATGAAACTATCGATATTCAGAGGGGATGTCTCCCAATATGAAACATAAAATTTGTTAACGAGTTTATATAATTTTTTTTTTCAACTGCATAAGGTAGACTTGAGCCTGACCCAAATGAAAATCCTGGTTTCGTCCCTAGATACTGTGAATTAGGCCTCATTATTTAGCCCGTGGATCCGAAAAGTCCGCGAAAGCTCGCAAGCCAGATGGGCTTTTACTCGGCTCAGCCCATAAGAAAGCCCGCCAAAACCCGCTTTTGTGGGTAGAGGGCCAAACTTAGTTTAGAAGTGTGAAACCCGGCCCGCCAAAAGTCCGCAAGGTCCGGCCCACCAAAAGCCCATAAGGCTCGGCCCGTAAAAGCCCGCCAAATAAAAAAATATTATACATACATATTCTATTAGTTTTAAAATAAAATGGTATTATGAAGCAACTATATGAAGGAAACTTATCGGAATCGATCGACACAAGCCGATATGATCGGTATATATTTTTAACGACCCTGTAAAAATTTCATCCAATTCGGACTTCGTCTGACTGTTGAAATTTCCGGTAAACCGAAAACCACACTAATATGCTCTAAGGGAGGACCCATTACCAAGATGCGAACGCCAAAAGCTGTTTGCATATCTAAAATCACATAATTTTTGTCACCAATCGTGTGTGGTCGCACCGAGGAAACCCATTGGTGAAGCCCCGGTCAATGTGGGTTTTAATATGTCAAAAGTCCATTTTTTAGTTAACCATATGTACGGACGGTCAAACCCTGTCTAAAACGGACGAAATTTTTACGGGTTTCCTAAATACATATACCGATCACATCTGCTGGTGTCGATCGACCATATTTCGAATTGGAGTTGTCGATCGCCGAAGTGTCTACTAGTGTATTTTAACATTTATATTAGGTTTATAATAAAAGTATTGCATTATGAAGCGACTATATGAAGGAAACTTATTGGGATCGATCGACACCATCCGATGTGATCGGTATATATATTTAGTGATCCTATAAAAATTTCATCCAATTCGGACCTCGTTTGACCGTCAGAATTTTCGGTAAACCAAAAATACCACTAATATGCTCTAAGAGAGGACCCATTACCAAGATGCGAAACGCCAAAAACCTTTTGCATATCTAAAATCACCTAATTTTTGTCACTGATTGTGCATGGTCACATCGAGAAAACCCATTTGGTGAAGCCTCAGTCAATGGGGGTTTTAATATGTCAAAACACATTTTTTTAGTTGACCGTAGGTACAGACGGTCAAACCATGTCCAAAACGGACGAAATTTTTACGGGTTACCTAAATATATATACCGATCACATATGCTGTGTCGATCAACCATATTTCGAACTAGAATTTATTTGTGGCTTTTTTTAGAATGTTTTCTAATAATTCTTTTATTGTTCCAAACCTTTAAATAAGAGTGTTATGTTTTTTTTCTAATACAAGCCTGCAAAGCCCGGCCCGCAAAAACCCGCAAGGCCTGCCTTAAATGATGGGTTTGGATCTTCATATTTGTGAAAATGTCCGACCCGGCCCGGCCCATCACTTATTTAAATTTACTAAGGCCGAGCCCAACCCATTGATGAGCCATACTGTGATTTGTCACAAAGTCGGATATCTATATAGCTCTAGTAGTAGTGGGGCACTTTAGATCCATGTTCCCAAATATATTTACTGAGACTAGCATTAACGAACACCATCACTCTTAGATCCTCTTGGCACCAGATTTCGTAGCTTGGATTAATTTGTGCACTAGTTTCTGATGATGATTCTCCTTCACCATCGTTTTGGCCAGGCGCATATGTAGTATAGAGCTTGAGTCCCCCCTAAATTTTTGAAGCAAAAAAATTAGTAGTAATATATATATATATATATAATTTTAGTTTACCTCCTTAAACTTTACACCCAAAATCAGTTCACCGCTTAAACTTTTATTTTAATCAGTTCACCCCTATATTTTCAAATAACATAAAAATGACAAAATTCTGATTTTTATATAGATTATATCGATAACTATGCTACGAGACATAATTTTAAAGCTTTAGTGTTGTTGTAAAATTATTGAGAATTTTGTTTTGGTCTTCCATATATGATTTGAAGCATTCTATTGATAGTTTTTATCCGATTTTATCCAAGAAAATCTGAATTTTATCATTTTTTGATGTTATTTAAAAATATAGGGGGTGAACTGATTATAATAAAAATTTAAGGGATAAACTGATTTAGGTGTAAAGTTTATGGGGTAAACTGAAACTAATTCATATGTATATATTATGAAGCCAAGTCCACCCAGATACAACTAAGCCCACCTAAAGTCAAAATAGCCAAATCTGGTCAAAATACTTAATATTAGCCTTTATTTTCCTTAACAAACAAAAAACATATTAAAGGCGGTCTGAGACTGAGTTCGACACTCCTTGGCTCCTTGTGAGGTTCTCCACTTCTCCACTCTCTCTCTCTCTCTCTTAATTGTCTCCTTAATTCTTAGCTCCCAAAAGAATTGGTAATCAAGAAATTGGAATCCATTGTTGAGTTGTGCCACATTTTGGTTCAAACAAGGATGTCGGAATTTTATCCCATAATTCACAGATTGATTTGTCTAGTTTTGACTATTCCAGTGTCTACGACAATCACTTAAATAGCATTTTCAGCCATGAATATCACTAAGAATAAAGTCAGAAGTAAAATGGAAAATGAGTTTCTTGATTATTGTATAATCCTTCGCATTGAGAAGAAGCACGTCGATTCTATTAACAATGCGGTGGTGATTGAGGATCTTAAAAATTTATCGAACCGTATAGTCAAATTTTGTTAGTTTATATTCTTATATTGTATTTGAGGAGTAAGATTCATTATGTAGGTGTATTTTTTTCTAATAAGTAAAATTTTCTCACACCGCGAGATTTTTCATCATAATATTCTTACTTATTTAATTAACAAACTCAAGTCTCCCCATTCTCGAATTTCTAGATCCGCCACTAATTCTGGCCTGGAACAAACTTCTTTGGACACTGTAGTGAACCATCCAAATAGTCGAGGAGGTTGTAAGCTTTTAGTATGGTCCTGATTACATACCTCTAAGCGTAGAAGTTTCCCTTTTTTCCAATTTGAAGGGTACGATTAGAGATTGTGCACGGTCGAAGGCAGATCGGCAGTACGAAGCTTGATAATGTGGAACTATAACCAACGATGAATTTATTAGTTGATGGAACTTGTAGCTAGCTTCTCAATTAGTCGGACAAAGAAATAACAGAAGAATATGTGTATATCTCTGTATGTCTATATATATAGTAATTTAGATCCAAGTTGATTACTCGGAGGAATTGGTTTTCCTTTCAAACTAGCCTTGTACCCATGCGACGCATGTATTTTGATCGCATATGTTGCCGAATTTTTTTTGAAGTGTATTTTTGAAAGATAATCATTTTATGTAATTTTGTTTCATACGAAAGATAATTTTAGTAAAACACATTAGTGAAACATTTATATTTTTACATAATTGTCATTTTGTCTATGTATGAGGAAAAAATTACAGAGGGATATATTTAACCGTTCACAATTTGGTGATGCTTTTGTGTGCTCCCATTTATAGTATTAGAGATTAGAACTATGAGATGTGTTTTTTAACAAAAAGCAAATGAGTCTCCCTTCTTTACTACATAACACTGTTATCCAAATTTGGACTTGTTTATGTTTTTTTTTTTTCAGTGGAAAAAATTAACCCTTCTTTGATCTTGCCAGAGAATCATGTTTCTTAGCTTCACCCTCAAAATCTGGAACGGCTGAGTATCTCGCAGTGGCATGTTACACGCTTCTTCCACAAATGGTGTTCATGATCATCCTTCTCTTTTTGCTAACAAAAAATATTAGTCTCACCAGGGATAGTAAGGTAATTTCAGTAACCATATTCCATTTGAGCAAAGCAAATTTGGGGTCCGTATATAAACCCAAAGCAAAATTTGAGACACAAATCCCTGACCAAAACAAAATCCGCATTTGCAGTTAACATCGTACAGTTCACTCCTAAAGCCTCTTCAAGTCTTGTGAAGTATTGAAGCACAATCTGAGATGGCGGCAGTGGCACTGAACGGAGTGACACTTGGTACGACGTCGCAGGCTTACTTAGAAAGCAAACCAGTCAACGACACCAAGGTTCTGATATCCGACCTGTGCCGCCAGTTCTACAACCTCGGATGGGTGTCCGGTACCGGTGGAAGCATCACTATCAAAGTCCATGATGACTCGATTCCTAAGCCTCAGCAACTCGTCATCATGTCTCCTTCTGGTACTTGACTGTTTCTCTGGGTATTCATGGTTTTGTTCTCAATTTGCTGTACATGAGTTGAAGTTTGTGTCTTGTTTTAGTTGTTTGGTTTCTGGGCATTCACAGTTTTACTGAAGGTTAAGGCTTTAGAGCTTTTTGGTGTTGTTTAACTTTTTATTTTTATTTTTTCTAATTGAAGTATTGAGTTTTATATCATTTTGTGTTTATGAGTATCTGCGTTTGGTTATATGAGCTCAATCCTCAGTCTTTCTTTGTTTTGGGTTGTTTATAGGTGCTAAGCATATGTGAGCTTTTTAATGATTGAGATTTTATCCCCACCATGATTCTTAGTCAGTCTGATGTTGTTGGATTTAGCTCATCTGAACTTACTTGTGAAATGCTAGCTTGTTTGTGGTTGAGTTTCTATGTTCTTTCATATTATGTATGAATTGTTGGTATTTTCCGAGGGGTGTGTACTATGTTTTTTACAGGTTACTGAACATTTGGGATCAATGTTTCTTGTGCTTGCAATGTTGGTAGGCGTTCAGAAGGAGAGAATGTTACCAGAGGACATGTATGTGTTATCTCCCACTGGGTCTGTCCTGCGTTCTCCTTCTCCAAAGCCTTATCCGAACAAGCCTCCCAAGTGTTCCGACTGTGGTCCACTCTTCATGAAGGTATTAGTCCTTCTTACTCATATGAATCGTGCAAAATCATATGCTGCTAGTTTTGATTTGATAAATCACTCGGAATGTCCTACAGTTCCAAAATGATGTATTTGGTCGAGCTGTTTAAATTTACAATTGAAGCTGCATCTTAGAGTTTTCTGATTCGTAATGATCTTAGGGGCTCGGCAGGTGGCCTCAGTTTGGAGCCTGAATAACCGAATCTGTTCTTTTTTCTGGTTTCAAGTAAAAAATAATAATAATAGATAGTCATGTTTTTTCACATTCCAGCCTATGACATGTCATGTATGTGGATGTTGGGGTTCATTGATTACTTATTACTTTGCTAACTCTTTGCATTAGGGTAGACTCTTCAGGAAGCTAAAGGTGACATTTAATTCCTGTTTTCCAGGCATATGAGATGTGCAATGCGGGAGCTGTTATTCATAGCCATGGCATCGAATCTTGTCTTGTAACCATGATCAATCCATCATCCAAAGAATTTCGAGTAAGTTCATTGCTGGCATCTATTATTGAGGATTAAGACACAAAATTTTTGATATGCTCACACATCCACACGGAGACCAGTGTTGCTGATATATTTCTTCCCCTTTTTTATGTCTCCTCACTCTCCTGCTTACTGTTGGTGGTACTTATTAGTTATTTCTCTTTTTCTTTTGATGTAAATATATGCAGATTACTCACATGGAGATGATCAAAGGAATCAAGGGGCATGGTTATTATGATGAACTTGTGGTCCCAATAATAGAGAATACTGCCTATGAGTATGAGCTCACAGAGTCCCTTGCCAAAGCTGTATGTCCCTTGTATATGAACTTTTTGAATGTGACCTTATATATGAACTTAATCCCCTGCAATTCTATCAACTTTTTCGCTTTTACTTTTTGTATATAAAGTTCTAATCTTGTTACCTGGATCTTGGATTGCATAAAGTACAGTAAGAGAAAACATTTTAATATTGGATTAGACCCCATTAAGAATATGATTACTCAAGTTTTTCTATATTGTGAGATGTTATCATTTTTATTGTACGTTGTACAGATATATACTAATTTCCTTGTGTCACTTCACTTTACTATCTCTGATGTAATTTCTTGCCTTTGGTGTCTATGTAACTGCTTGATAATAAATAAGGGGGAATTTTGCATTGAGGAGGAGCATATCACTCTCTGTGAAAAACCCAATGATAGTTCTTTCAGACATTAGAATGCTTCTCTAGAACCGGATTAACATATCTAGGTTTTATGTACCTTTTTCATCTTATATAGATTGCAGCATACCCAAAAGCAACAGCCGTGCTTGTTCGTAACCATGGTGTCTATATATGGGGAGACTCATGGATCAATGCTAAGACTCAGGTGTGTTTCTTGAAGAGTAATTATTGATCTTTATCATTGATGATTATACTTGTTCCTTGATGTTGGTTGCTTAAACTGGCAAGCTTATGTTAATTTCTGCTGCAAGGTGGTTATCTTGTAAGCAGCAATCTTGTCACACTTAGGTGATGAAACAAAAATGTGCAATGCACATGGTTTATATTTCAAGGAATAAATAAAATGAAAACAAAGGAATCCAGGGAAAAAGAGAAAAAAAAAAGTCATGACCAGTTCACTACTCAGCTTTCTGCCAGATATATAGCTGTCCAAATCTATTGATCTGGAGTTCTGTAGCCTTTATATGGTCAATAGTTCCAGTTGTTTTAACTTCAGTTCTGATGATTTTCCTTCTTTACAGGCGGAATGCTATCATTATCTCTTTGATGCTGCTATCAAACTTAACCAGTTGGGTTTGGATTGGTCCACTCCACTTCATGGTCCGATACATTCAGGACGCATTAAGGGTAGATTTGTATCTGTAAAGGCAGGGACTGTGGATCCAGATAACAAATCAAAACCAGCTCCGGTGAGCATAAATTCTTTATTTCTCAGGGTGTTGAACTTTGCCCAAATTTCTTTCCCTTGAGTTTCTGTGTATTAATTAATTTCCATGGTTGATAAACTTGAAATTGTTAACATTTTATTATTGCTTCTATTATAAATATTACATTTATTCTTCCTTTTCTTTATGTATTTTGTTTTACTGCAGCGTTGTATTGTTCTTGACATTGAGGGGACCACTACTCCCATATCATTTGTGACTGATGTTCTCTTTCCATATGCTCGCGATAATGTAGAGAGGCATTTGTCTGAAACATATGACAGTGCAGAAACAAAGGATGACATAAAATTACTGCGATCCCAGGTGAGAATTTTCTTTGTACTGCTCATGTGTTGACAATACAGGTGCAATATCCAGTCTGTTTATTGATCTTGGTGCATGAATATAAGTATATAATATCATGATGTGCGATGTTAAAGAAACTCATTGATACAAAATCATCTGCTGCATTGTTGGTTTTGCCAATCTGTTGGTCGGCAATTCTTTTTCTATTCTTGTTTTGGATCCAGTAGCTATGGGTATATAGGTAATTAATATCTACAGCGGACTTGTTGGGAGTTTAGATCAAATGAATTATCGGGTGATCTGTAAAGACCTTTTCAATATTTTCAGATTGAGAAAATTGACAAGTTTCTGGACATTGGGAAACCAAGTGTCATTATCATAACAGTGACGGTGACATACACCATTTAATCATCCATCATGTACTACTTTATGAACATGTTGGAAGACATAGACATGTTAGAAGACATTATATAAGTTGCTCGGAATTGTTGAAAGTTTTACATCCTACTTCTAGGTTCAAGATGACCTGGAAAAAGGCGTTGCTGGTGCTGTTCCCATCCCTTCTAACGAAGCTGGGAAAGAGAAGGTTGTTTGTGCTTTGGTTGCTAATGTTGAATCAATGATAAAAGCCGATCACAAGATCACAGCATTGAAACAATTGCAAGTAAGCAGTTCTGAATATGTAGAGTGAATTGCTTGCTAATGTTATGTTGGGGGTGAAGCTGACTTTTAGCATCGCAGGGTCATATATGGCGAACTGGATTTGAAAAGAACGAATTGAAGGGTATAGTGTTTGAGGATGTACCAGAAGCTCTCATGAAATGGCATGATGAGGGCATAAAGGTAACAGTCCTATCGGGTCGTAGCTCTAATTTTGTTACTCATAACAATTTCAATCACCTTGGATGGTAAACCTAGCTAGGTTTGGCTTGTATAGTGATTAACTTCTTTGGTATACTCCTACAGCTCACTATTGGGTATTGACATATCTTGCGTGGCAGGTTTACATATACTCCAGCGGTAGTAGGTTGGCTCAAAGGCTTTTATTTGGCTACTCGAACTATGGGGACCTGAGAAAATATTTGTCTGGATTTTTTGACACCACAGTGGGGTACTTTAGAAATTTGTTCTCTATTCCTTTAATTTTCACTGCACAAAGTTTATCAGTTTCAAGCTCTCCCTCATTCATTTGAAGCTAGCTAAATTTCGTCATCTTCATCTATCAGGAACAAAAGAGAAACCAAAAGTTATGCTGAGATCGCAGAATCTGTTGGAGTTGATAGACCATCAGAGGTTTTGTTTCTAACAGATGTCTTTCAAGAAGCTGTAGCTGCAAAAGCAGCAGGTAATGAGATGCCCATGGTTTACCCAACTTCTCTCCTGAGTCTTAAGTCATTGGCAATCCACACTAGAAACCGTCTCCTCTGCCTTAACCATGATTTGGACCAACTACCACCAGCTATGTTTTAAGTCTTGTTTTGGGGAACTAACGAGTACCATACGCCATCGTAATCTAGCAGTGATATTTTGGTATTAGTAACACTTCCATCCTTAAAAGCAACCCAAAATGTCCCAGCATTAATACCTGTGATAAAGCTCTTTGAAGATATCACAATAGGCATTGCAACACTTCAGCAGAAGATCACCTATAATTATTGTTTGACATTGATGTTTATAAACCTTTTCCATGTTTCAGGATTGGAAGTGATTGTATCTATCAGACCAGGAAATGGGCCTCTTCCAGACTCTCATGGATTCAAGACGATCACTTCTTTCTCAGAGATCTAAACGTGCTTATCTAACCATGTAAAACACACATAAACCTGAATAAGTACATGAATAAGATATCCAGCTGTTCCAGTTTTGGATCATATGATATGGTCATATATGATCAGTCTGTTCCTTGGTTTCACTTTCCAGCTCTCATATAAAGTAGTGCTAATATCCTATGCACATTGGTTTCTAGCCGTCTAAGAATGTTTAAATGGTCCATGTTGCCTGGTGTTATCAGATTCTAATTGGCATCGAACATTACCTAGTTGACCTCCAACTAGGTGGCAGACAAAATTACAAATATTAGAATTATGATCATTTCAGTGAACGATACTAATCAAATTGAAGTTTAGGATCGAATCTCACTTTCATTAGTGCAGGGATATTATGTGATTATGGCTTTCCTTTTCTTTACCTGTTTATACTTTGTTACAATATGTTGGAGTACCCTAAAGAGTTGCTAGACCCATAAATTAACCCTTAGGGACGTGAAATGTTATAACTACATGCATCACAGCTTTCGAATTCGAACATAGGTTGGAGAGTACACCCAACTATATAAGAACGATTATGCTACTTGTGGTGGTTAGTTTCTATATATCGATCAATTGTGTGAAGAGTACCTACCGGCATTAGCGATCGTCACTTATATTATCTCAGTTTGTTCATTTATTTTTTTTCTTAGTTTGAACATTACGAGGGAATATATTTTTTTTCAAATTAAGCATGATTGTCCTTGAAGAACATTCAAATTTTACATATTCCCAACACTAGTTGAACAGTTCAATGAAAGTAGGAGATCTTTGACAAGCTACAATTGGCACTAAAGGATAATCAAGTTGCACTAAATCGCAAAATATCTTGGTGGATTTTTCAGTTCATCTCACCAACTGCTGGAGATAGTCCAGATATGCAAACAATGACAGATTGACAGACATTATTGCAACGAGAGTTAAACAAAGGAAAAGGAAAAGTCTTCATAGTCTATCTGTTTTTTGTTATCTGGACTGTACAATTTTTCGTTCTCTGTCATAACAAAGTCCCACTTTCTGTTTCTTTCTTTCCCTTTTCCTCGTGTCCACCACACATTGAGATAGATGCTATTCTCTGCAAGTCAAAAGAGTCTTCATCACAATAAATCTGAATAGGGGATACAATACAAAACTGGAGGAAGAATGTGAGAGTGTGATGAGTCCCTTTGAGAGTTTCAGCTGCCCAGAAGATTCTTCTTCGATCAGTAACATACTTCTATTTTCGTGTAAATTGATATCAGAGTTGAAGTATGTGAAGTACCTTGAAGGAATGAGACAATAGAGGCATAGAGCATGCAACTCTAGCTAGTTAGGAGATCTCTATCCGAAAGTTTCTGTTAAATTTTTGCTCAAGCCATAGATTCTCTAATGCACAACATTCTCTAAAATTAAAGATCTATTCCCATAAAAACTCAAACAAATCGGTTGACTCATATACCTTAATTAAAATGATATAATCAAGGTTCTAAAACTCGCTACTCGTTAGTCGGTCGGCCGGCCGGTGAGTAGCGAGTAGAGGAGTACTCAGATTCTAATTTCTGGATTTTTATTTTATTTTAAAACATATATTCTAATATATAACGTCTAAAATAATAAAAATAGTCCATAAAATATTACAATATTTAAGAGATAATAATGTCTAAAAAATAAAAACAACCATTAGTTCATTACAATAACATAAGTAATAAAAGCAAACCAAATTCAATTCTTGCAAACAACCCCAAGTATATGTAACTAGGCCTCAAATTCTTCTTCTCCATATCTATCTTGTACTCCCTTCGAATCTGACTCAAAATCAAAACTCAAGTCATCTATTTCCTCTTCATCATCAGATATAAAATCATTCTCATCAAGTTCTCTAATTTCTTGGATTCTAGGACCTCTCCTAGGCTCTAAGCCACCATCCACTCCTGATTCCTCTCCAACCCTTTCACTAGGAAGATCCGAAACAACCCTAAAATCTTACTTTTTTTCTGACCGATTTGGACCCGAGTTGGCCGAGTTGGACCGAGTACTCGGCCGATTTTCTTCCCGCCGAGTAGAGGCACTGAGTAGGTCAAAATCGCCTCAGTAACCAGCCGATTACCGAGTACTCGCCGAGTACTCGGCCGAGTTGACCGAGTTTTAGAACATTGGATATAATGACTACTAGCTGCCAGCCACCTCTAAACGACTAAAAGTCCACTCCAACAATATTACGTAACAGTGAACTGATCGATTTTCTTTGAATGGTTAAATTTTGAGCTTCTTGTTACGCATCTGTAAGGTTTGACGTAATTAAGCTCACAAAATGTATCACCATGCCTCACACTCTGCAAATTAGTCGTGGTGACCCGTCTGACTCACCACAAATAGTTGTCTTGCTTCAGGAAAGCTCCAACTCCAACAAAGAAGATGAAGGAAGACAGGCAAACCAAGTAGACTCGACACCTGAATCAGTATGGATCACTGCCTTCGATCAAGCTACCAATATCCCATCAATGGTGCCCAGGGCCGGTCCGGAATTTTGGTGCCCAGGGCGAAAAAAAAAATTGGGTGCCCTTGTAAACTACATATAATAATGTTTATTTCACCGCAATACAAGTATTTAGAAATCAAAACAACATCAAACATGACACTAAATTTTAATTTTGCGTCGCGCATCAACAAATCTAATTGCATTTTTCAATTGTCTCGTATTAAATTATGTTAAAATATCAAAATATGCATCATATGTACATATATTATATTTTATAATTAAGGAGAAAAAACGGAAGATGTTTGTGAGATTAATCATTTGAACAAATTGACTGATTGATTCACCATTAAAACATGCATTTGAAAAAGAAAAATGTATTTACTTTAGATTTGGGATAATAGAGAGTTAGAGACAAGAGTCTCATAAAATTTATTTGTTAGTGATATAAAGTAACATGAATTTTTTTTAACTATGTATGAAGAAGACTTAAAGAAATTTAATATATGAGTATTAAGTTTGTACGTGGATTAAGCTATGGAAGAGTCGAGAAGACCTAAAATTAATAAAGGAGTTGATAACTCCCATTAATTACCTTCTAGAGGTGGTAAATGGGCCTAAAAGCCCGAGCCCGGCATGGACTCGGCACGTTAAAAATCGGCCCGGCACAATCTGAGCCCATTAGCAGCCCGAGCATGTTATTGTAATGGGCCGATTGAGATATTTTGGCCCATGGGTCCGGCACGACCCGAGCACGATTAATTCATGGGCCGGCCCGTTAAATACATAATTTTATATTATTTATATCAATATTTAAATAATTATCATTATTAAACTTGAATATTATACCTTTTAAATTAAAATTTATTGATTATTTCATTATTTTAACTACAATATTTCACAAATATTATCAAAATACTGAATAAAACGTCATTATTTTGAGATACGTAACATTTTAAAAATAAGATTATGAAATGTGTTGTTATATTTTATTTATTTTACTACTATAAATAGTTATATAAAATAAATATTCAAAGTACATAATATTTTTTATTTTAATTGTGTCATATAATGCTAATGGGCCGGGTCAGCCTGTTTTTAGCCCGACACGGGCCCGACATAGAATTGGACCGTGGGCCGGCCGGACTTAATATTTAAGCAAATGGCCTAACCCGAGCCCACGATAAAATGGACCGGTCCGGCCCGTTTGACACCTCTATTACCTTCCATAAATCATTAAGATTAAAAAATTAAGATTATCATTACCAAAAGATTATCATCCCATGTATAAACATTGTGCCCCCTTAATTTTGTGCCATGTGCGGTCGCCATGCTTCGCGCACTGCCCCAGGGCAGGGCCTGGTGGTGCCCCATTGTCTAGACTCGCACGGTTGTCTAAACTCTAAACTCTAGACCTCCTCAGTCCTTCAGAATTATTATGATCTGAATAAGCATAATTAAAACCAATCTTGCAGAACCTCAAGGGGAAAATAACATAGTTTGTAATTGGTCATATATTGTTCGTCCGGCAACATCAGATTGACAACACGGTGATGCAGGAGGCACCACCGGGCGACAACTGAAGATGTAATAGAGGATCGACAGAGAGAGTCGTAGAGTTCGACCTACACCCTACGCCAGGTAGTATGAAAGTTACCATGACCTTACAAAGGAAGCTTTGAAAGCCTAACCTTCATTTTCTTCGCTTACGGTCCATATCGATCTTTTCATTAGTGTAACAATATAGACTTTATGATAAATTAATAATAATGAAAAAATAATGAAGGCTCAATAATACAAGGTGTAAACTTACCAGCTCTAGTAATTGTACTGCTCATTTACCACCCACCCACCGGCCGGCCAGAAACAAGGTTGGAGTGTTGGACTCACATTTCTAAATATCCATACATATTACATGCATGCCCCATTAAATGGAAGGACTTCCTATTTTATGGTAAACTCCTCTTAAGGCCGGTAGGGAGATATTGTTACCAAGATTTTGGAGCACAGTACATTTAGCTCAACAAGTGCAACAACAGCTCACACAGTGCATCATGATTAGGTAAAACTTTCGTACTTGCCCGTGTATATATAGCACTACTGAATGCGAAATGTGGTCCTCCAATTGAGGGGACCCCAGAAGAACCCTTCAAAACTAGTTGAACTCCATTCTCAAATTATAGACAAGAATATTGCATACGTAAATTTATACTATGTTTTTAAGCAATTTGGTTTATCATTACCAGTAAAAACTTGAAGCTAAAGTTTCTCAATGCTGATTATTCTCCACCCTCATCCTCGGAAAAGTCCTCTCCCACCACACAAACCCAAGTTGAGAGGAAAACATGGCATTTTTGTTTTTGGGATGGAAATGGTTACTAATGCAAGTTGGTAAAAATGAAAAATTCATATAAGCCTGCATGCAGATTCTACCTACAAGTGAGGGATGGAGCACCTGATCGCAGGACAAATAGTGATAAACAGTATGAAACTGAAGCTGGAAAAATTGATTTTCAAATTCCATTTTGGAGCTAAAGAGAAGAAAAAGAACAAAAGGCCTGCTCTTTTCACCATTTTTATGGAAGAAAGATATCAAATTGTACAATTTAGAACATAAAGATCAGTACCTGTGAGATTGAAAGACCAATCCAAAACCCAATAACACTCAAAATAGTTTACACTTCTCTTTATATTCTTGGATTGGAGATCAAGAAGCCGACGACCCCGAAACTCTAGGCGAAGTGACCGGAAACAATGGCAGAAGCCGGGGCTCGGGCTCTCTGGGAGTATCGGAACTCGTTCTCGGAGAAGGGTGCAAGTAAAAACCCTTCTCGGCTATAGCCCGATCCTCCTCCGAGGAGTTCCCCAACGGCGACGACGCCGACGCCGACTTGTCGAAATGTTCGTCGTTTAATGGAGTGATAGGGCTGAGCGTCAGCGACGGAAAGTCGAGCAGACTCGGCGACAAGATCTCCTTCGGGTGACGTGGCGAGAACCCAGAAGAGGCTTGGCTGCGATGGTGGGCGAAATTGGGCATGAGGGTATTGATCATGAGGCTGTTCTTGAGGTTCTGGCTCCTCCTCTCGTAGAGCTTGAAGCTCTGCTGCTTCTTCTGCCCCGTCTTCACCGGAGGGATGGTGAAGTTCTTGGACGACGACGAGAGAGGGGATGAGGACGAGGACGATTCCTGTGTGTGCTTGTTAGTTTGCTGCAGCTGCTTTGTTGTGGTCTCTGAAGAGCCGGTGAGCATTTGAACGACGTGTTTGAAGTTGGAGGAGTCGGCCTGGACGAAGGTGGTGGCGTAAGGGTTGGATTCAGATCTGGGGGTCAGTTTGGGGGTCGTCGGAGTTTGAACTCCGGAGTTATTGTTGTTGTTATTATTGCTGCTGCCATTGCTGGTGGGGGAGTTTAGTGGAGAGTACGAAGGAGGCGGCTTCTGATGATGGTGGTGGTAATCTCTGATTGGTTCTTGAGTCCTTGATGTGTACTCCATGTTAAAGGAGGCCTGGGAAGAAAAACCAGACCTGCCTGGAGCAGATCAGAAAGAGAGGGGGGGAGGAACAAGGGTTTGAGATGGGAGAGGAAGAGAGGAGAAAAAAGGGTTGGTGTTGCTTGCTTCTTATTTGCTACTTTGCTCCATGTTTTGTTTGCTTGTATCTAGTTTCCTTATTTTTTATGTCATTAGACTAAAAAGAAGGAAGCAAGGCTTTTGGGGACTCAATTGAGGACTCTTTTTCTTGAGTTTTTGGGTGGTGGGGTTGAGAGAAAAGAGGAGGGAGGAGAAGAAGGGGGAGGAGGAGGAGGTGATTGAGAGAGAGAGAGAGAGAGAGAGGCAACTGTATTTGTATTTGGGATTTATGAAAGGTAGGAGGAGGTGATTGGTGGATTTAGGAATTTGGGGGGGGGGGGGGGTATGGGGAAGTGTGCAACCCTAGGTGAGGGTAAGAGAGGGCATTGACTTCAGAGCCCTGAGAGACTGCAGAGACTCTTGTGTTGTGTCTTGTGTCATTTTGTGTGTGAGATGCGATTGCGATGGGATTAGGAGGAAGGAAGATGATGGAAGCATTTGATCAGGAACACCCATGCTCGCATGCTTTTGTTTTAACATTTTTTTCTCTGCTACGGTCGCGCTTCCTCATGGCGCGTTTTGTTGCACGTTCTTTGAAGCCAAACAGAAGAAAATGCCTCGGTTGAAAAATTATTAGTACCAATCAAGATTTTAATTTAGGATCTATTCATCTAGAGTAATTCTTAATTAACTGTAAATCTCAAGTCAGCTGACATACGAAGCTGAAAGAAACAACAATAGTTTATCTTCTGTTTTTTTTTTTACTTTATTTATAACTACATTACAACAAGGAAAAACCTCTTGTACATCATGCACTAAAGAGGTCAAAGTTTAAAGCATATTGACCTAAAAAAAAAGGTTTAAAGCATTACTAACAGCTCTAGGGAACCCAACACTCCAAAGACTAGGGGAATTAAGAGAGTGCCCAAATGAAGTCAGGGCGTTGGCCACAAATCTTTGTGACACACGATGATATGTAAAGTGGTTCATTGTGCGTGTTACATGTATAAATAACGTAATTGAGATTTATCACATTAAAAGATCTTAAATTATTACTTTGGGAAATTAATGTGTGAATGCCATTAACCCCGAGGAACTTAGAGTAGTTATTTCAAATAATTCTTTGCCACTGAATCAGTTCAGTTCCACGATGAGAGCAATGTGTTAGATTCTCATTTTTTTAATTCTCCAATCGAATGCTTATAGTATGTTGTTCCCCTACCCACATTGGCTTGCAGCATTTATATATATAGTATACTTCACTATGTACAAACTAAAGTATCTCCAAAGGAAACAGAATCAAATTCTATTACATGGATTGGGGAGGGAAGCTTAGTGCAAGCAAAGTGGAACTAGGGACCAAGACCCCATTATATACACTCACTTCGTATCTTCAGCTCCACAACTGAATTACAATGACAATCAGTGTGTTTGGATTGTGGACTAACTAGTCTATTTGCAACTTAAATAAGAAATCCGCCATTTTAACATTCAACTTAAGTATTAGCTTAACTTGTACGATTTGTTTAGGCACATCATACATGATTGATTAAGAAACTTATATATATTTAGGGTGCTTGCATGTATTGAAATTGTTAAAGTAGGACATGGAAAACCCCATGTGTCCGAATATATATATATATATATATAGGATCAACAGCGGGACTCACCACGGCGGGGGATCCTATCTATGTCCGCCAGAGCTCCATCGGCAGCCGGAATGACAAAGTCACCCGATGGAGCTCCTGCCGTTACAGACGGGATCGTCGGAAGGTGTGTAGTACGCTTGTGCCAATCCGACTCGCCGTCGCCGGAATTGGGACGTCCGCACCTTAATGGCGGGTTACAGACGTCCGCTCCATAACCTGCCTATATATATATATATATATATATATATATATATAAGAATCAGCTAAATCACACTATCAATCTTGTACCAAAAAAAATTAGATATTCTTAGCAACTCATGAATTAAGTTCAAAATAACTAATTTTGGTTTCTAGAAGCCTATCGATCTGGTCGCAAAATGGCTCAAACGATGAAGTGATGGCCACGGCTACTAATTGAGGACATAATTTGGATTCAGTGACCTTTCACTGTATAACAAAAGCATGAATGACCATAATTCTCTGGCTTTTCCTGATCTCTTACCATTTTACTCATCCTTTTCTTCCTCCATAGACTTTATAAAACCCATCCAATATTGTCAAAAGCTCCATCAATGCAATATAGGAATCAAACAAGAAAGAGACAAAGCAGGAGCTCATGATGAAAATTGATATATTAGAAGGAAAGGGACCATGGATCATTATGAAGGAAGGAACACGATCCCTGTTCATTGAGATCGATCGAAGATCAATGTATATATGGATATAGATCGAATTGTTCGTAGAAAGACCGTACGTCTATAAGAATACTACTATCCATATGTAAAACCATTTAGCAAATCTAAAGTTAGTAGATTATTAGGTCATCTTCTATCGTGTTGTTCTTTTTTTTTTCTTTTCTTTTTTTCTTTTGACTACTACTGTGTGAAAAACATTCTAGCAAGTGTGTGCTGTTGGGTTGTTTAGACCATTCTTGAATTTGGGACCAGTATTGAATGTATACGCAAATAGGTATTGCTGGAAGTTAGAAGCAGTAGTGAGCAGGTCTTCATCTTTATTTTTCGTCCTTCATATTCAACTGCATGTATGGAGGTGGCAGCTAAATTATCCGAAGAAATTGAATGTGAAATTCATCGTGATCATTAATTCGGTGCATTCAGAATTGTTAAACTGATATATATTGGTCAATGACTACAACTTGGAGACTGATATCTCAATTCAATCACTTGCGTAATTGAACTGCATTTAACTCGACTTAACAAGTACGTACATGTTGCTGTAATAATGAAGTAACGCTGCTGAAATGCCAAGTTTCATGACGGGTCACCTGGTTTTGACCATTCGGATATGTAGTTGGTGCAGTTCACCTTCTTAACTTTCACATTCTAACAAATCGATCATGACCCTAGATCTTCTCGTTAAAGTTCGATCGAGATCTTCCGACTCCTAATCAGAAGAGGGGACAATGTGTTTGGGTTGAGAGCTAAAATGTGGGTAAACTAAACCATACACCTAAGGTGGAAAATGTACTGTAGATCTGTAGTTAGCAAGACGTATTCAACAAGTATAGAGCTACAAGAAGTCAGTTAATTGATGGCATATAAGCGCAACTTTAGGAGAGACTTAAAGTAGGAGTGGAATTCGGTCCAAACGGTTAGATTTTGGGCTCAAACTGAATTGAAATTGAACTTCGGTTCGGTTCGCGGTTCTCTGATATACCAAATTGAAAACTGAACCGACTAATTTGGTTCGGTTTTTTTGATTTTTTTTTTCAAAAAATAAATTTGAAAAAAAAACAGACTGAATCACTGAATGAGACAAATTGTTCCATTTGAGGATCTAAACCTCTTTTTTACCCTAAAACAATTATTTCTAACAATCAAAACATCATAATTTTAAAGTTCCAAAGTAAAATCTCAATTAAATTACACAATTTATAGTTTCATACACCATAAAACACAAATTTAAAGTCCAAACTTCAAAGTAAATTGAGTTCACTAAAGTCCAAATAAACATGAAATTTTTCATAATAAACATTCCCCTCATTAGACACTTGAAAACCACTAACACAATCATCCATCTTCCTCATAAACCTTGTAAATATCATACAAGAGGTCTTTCACCATCTTTGAGTTCACCTCCACTCTCTCATCCATCTCCCCAAATAAAATCTCAAAATAATCAACCACTTTCTCAAGCTTATAGCGAGGATCAAGTAATATAGCAATAAAGATATATTGATTCAACTTATCTAAATCACCTCAATACTTATTATACTTTTCTATCATAAGTTTTCTAATCCCAAATAAATTTGGATTAACTTGTGTTTCTAAAACACACTTAATTCGAAGCAAATCAACAAATGTATTATGGATTGAAGGATAATGAGAACAACATACCTTCAAGATGACATCATAAAATGGCTCTAAAAAATCCATATAGCCTTGTGCTTCTTCCCAATCAAAACTACTTGGAATGGATGGAGTGATGCCGTCGAAAAATGATATAGATTGGGATCATCACAAAACATCATATCAAGGACTTTGTGGAACTTATAGGAAGATCTCAACATCAAGTAAGTCGAATTCCACCTAGTCGGCACATCCATAATCACACCCCATTTCCCATCAATTTTCATCATCTCTTTCCACATATTGAAATTGTTATGTCTTTGTGGAGAAGACCTAACACACCTCATCGTGGAACGAATAAGCTTGATACAATCATTCATCACACCCAACCCATCATTGACAATCAAGTTGAGAATATGAGCCACACACCTCATTTGCAAATTCCGGCCTCCATGCATAATGACATTTGGATTTCCCTAAGAATTCACTCTTCTAATAAGATCTCTAATTGCCAGATCATTTGCACTAGCATTATCCACATTGATAGTGAGGAGTTTGTATATGCCCCACTCTTTCAAACAACTCTCCAACACCGCCGCAATAGTCTCTTCCTTGTGATTGTGAATTGCACTAAAGTTGATGATCTTCTTGTACAACACCCAATTGTCACTATATCAAAATAAGACTACTTTTAGTTACTAGAAAACCACAACAAATTATGCATCAGTCACTCAACACACTAAGCTCAGAGTCTCAGAAGCCACATATCAAAATAAGACTACAAATCTACATAAGCCACAAATCACAGTTCAAGCTTATTTAGAACAATACGATTAATTCCTAGTAAGATCAAAACTTTAACCATGTAGTATGAAACTACAAGTCTACAACCATGTCCAAAGTACAAACAGTCTCAAACTTCAACACAAGTTACAGAACTAGGCCTATAACAGTATAACAAACAAAGTTCTTGAATGGACCGAATGGTCAACCTATAATTACATCCAAATTGAGGTTCATCTCATACCCTTTCTCTACTTCAAATTCAATTCAAAATCCATTGAGGACCAGCCGACCAACATGAGAAACATAGAGAGATTAGAGTGACAAGGCATACGAAATGGGATTAGGGTTTTACCTGGAGGAGAAACATGCCTCTGGGAGTGAGTGAAACCTTCATATTTGTCATTGGGAAACAAAATGGCTTCGGCGAGCAGGTGTGAACCGTGCGATGTTGACGTCGGTTAGAGAGACTGCGAGGATGCGATGCAGTTAGAGTAGAGAGAATCTGATTCCGACGTGGTGGCGAGATTGACAACGGCAACTCCAGCAAGCTCCTTATTGTTGAGTCGAAAGAAGAATGGCGTGAGGTCGTGAATACTGAAGAGGAGCTCTCTGAGTCTCTGGTGAATCAAGAGATTCATGACGGCATAATAGGAATTGAGGAGTGAGGAGTCGAGGGTTTTTGTTTTGGGTAATAAGGGAAAAACTAAACGACGTCGTTTGATACTTTAAGGTTTAGTTATTTCGGTTCGGTTCGGCCTAAACGGTTCGGGTCAAACCGTGAATTGAAACCGAACTGAAATGTTTTCAGTTTTTCGATTTTTTGTTTTCAGTTCAGTTTTCTCTTCGGTTCAGTTTTTTTCAATTTCGGCTCGGTTTTTTCGGGTCGGTTCTCAGTTTTTCGGTTCGGAGTGCCACCCCTAACTCAAAGAAGATAGGGATGAAATTCAATCATGTATGCATTGTTTGAAAGAAATGATCGATGTTTCTTAGGTTTTCTCCAACTGAAATGGTTATTTGTAACTCCTGGGTTACGTTGTTTGTAGCCCTTGGGCTACATTGTGGCACATTAAATTGAAATTATTTATTGATTTAACATCAACTGTCTCCAACCCAAGTGTGCTACAATATAACCCTTTAAATATTTTTAATGTGTTTTGTACCTTTTAATTTATATACTATCATTTAATTATAATTTTACTCTAATAAATTATAAATTTAATCAATTAAAAAAAATATAATTAATGAATTTATTATGAAATTTTATTTCATAAAAATTAAATTACATGAAATTTAACTAATTTAAGTTACATAGATTATAATTAAATAGTTAGAAAATACTAGTATTCATGATCATTTGGTATATTAGTAAACATTTCCGGATAGTAGGAATAACTCACGTTGACTAAATTTTAGCATTATTTTTCTTTTCTTTCTGTCATATTGGTCATAATACTCCTTATTTGTTGGAAATTATTCATTCTATTTTAAATTATTATTATTTGTTGCTTTTATTTATAATTTAATTATTAGTTTTAATAAGTGATTTTTATTGGTTCATTAAAAATTATTAGTTTTATATCGGTAGTGTTGTATATTTAAGGAGTTATTACATAAAAATACAAGTTTAATTCGAGTTTAGTGTTGTAGTATACTATTTCAACCAAGAAAAATACAGTTTTTCTTTTTCAAATAATAAAATATATATCCACTACACAATGTTAATATGTATTGATGAAATTATTCACTAAAATAACAATAAAAATTACACATTAACATACTAGTCCATGGGTTGGAGACGGAGTGTGCCACAATGCGAGAATTGTGGCATAGCCCATGGGCTTAGTTGTTTACAGCTCACTGCTATGATCATAGAAATATACTTCTACTTGAATAAAATGGTCTCCCGCTAAAAAGTTACCAATTAGTTAATCTAATAAGCATTTTCACAACATGCATGCATGAACTCTTCCATAATATGGTTACATAGTAGCCTTCACTTATATCTACATTATCGGAAACTCTAGCTAGCATAGATCGTCCCTAATCTGACTACAACCACACTAGTAGGCCTGAATATCACCAATATAATTAGGGTTATAAGTTAAATATATAGGATGGCCGGCTTGACTAAGTGTATAATTTAACAATGTTATTAGTTAAATGAGCATTGTTAGGTGGCAAATGCTTTTGGAGCTTCTTATGTATGCTGAAAGGTGACAATTTTCTGGTGCAGCTTGATATTGCTGACTTTGTAAGCTTCGCCAGTGCTGCAGGTCGGTCTCTTGTTGCCTCACCGTCACAGCCGGTCCATGTTATTGTTAATTCATCCCTATAAACCTATCGCTCCGCCCACATGTTTACTCCTTTTCTCCTCTCTTTTCCGTTCAATTTATACAAGGGCACGGGGCTGGCATGTATTATCACTTTTTTGTAAGAATTTCTTGTCAAAATATTTGATCAACGATCTTTATCCACCATCCAATCTTACAGTACCATTTAAGTGAATCATGATGCTTTTGATAATGAGTGGGATAATGGACACTAGTTGGGCTGGTAAAGTAGTTATATTAGTTTAGTTCTTATGTAGAGTTTTGATACTGTTTTTTTTTTATACGAGAGTTTTGATACTGTTGAAGTGCGAAGAATTTACTTATTCACAGTGATCGACTATATCAAAACAGTGAACAGAAACCGTTTTCATATAGTCAAGACAACGAGTAAATGATTGTAGAAATTGTGTCCCAAGTAAAAGATTACATTTACTGAAGAGTTAATTTGTTCAGTGATTAATTTTAAGGATTACATCAATTCAACTTGGAACAACGGATTCGCTTGTAAAGACAATCTGATATTAGTGTCATGAGAGACTGGGTTAGACGACTTCGTTGTCTACATTGAATTGGTTCATATTGGAGACGGTCAAAGAACATTATTAATTTAGCCAAGACTATTATTCTCGGAACATTGCCTGCAGTCTACTTGAGAATTAAGCTTAGTTTGATTTATTTTCCCTAAGTTTTATTTATCAATTGTACTTTGGAATTGTATGTACTTTGGAATAGCTTGCTCAACCTCGATCTCACTGTGTCTGCTGTTTTGTATTTTTTTTTCTGTTTACTTTACTTGCAGTAGTCAGTACTCATTTCCGAATTTATTATATATCTTTTTTATTTATTGAAACGAATTGAAGTACGTACTAGATAATCACCGATTACATGAAGCCAATCACATATTAAATAAACCCTAATTGATAACAACCGCACCAACTTTTTAACCTACATGTTCAAAAAACATACAACTTAGTGTCGATCTCTAGCATTAAAGTATCGGTTAATATTTGGTCGATTTGGTAATTCTAAACCATTAAGTTACAAATGACAAATTTGGGCGAGCCTATATATACAAGTTTGATTATTTCCCTACCTTCCCTTAATCTCTTAACTCAGATAAAGGAAACCCATACTTATTCGCTATAGTGAAACAAACGGGATCGCCCAACGCACCATCAGAAGATGGGGAATGCTAAAATGGGGATCGACCAAAGTGGTTTCACATTCTTATCACACTTGAGAAATATCTCTCTACTACTTGCAAAATTGATAATCAATATGTTTAATGATCAAACATTTTACTTTCCATTATTTTATATAGATCAATGGCAAAAGTTCCTTAGACATGTTACAGTTCGGTGAAACAGTCAACATGAAAGAATATAATACACTAGCTGTCGAATTTAAGAAAGACCCAACAGAAATCCTTTCGGCTGTTTGCCTACTGGTTTCGAAATAAGAACAAATTAGCATGAGTTGAGTTGCAACATAATTAAGTTTTACTCGTAAGCATGCTAAAAATGAATCATGTTATGGTGGTACTCCCATTGAAATGAATAAACAATCGATCTTCTTAAGCTTAAAAAGGAAGTGAAGTAGTGATTGATGAGTTTGGTTAAGGTGATAACAATTAACAAACACTACATATGCTTAAAATGTTTGGCAAGAAAATATGATCCACTTACGTACACTATATGACCAAGTGATGGGTAAAACCTACTTGTATACCTACTGCCTAACCCCAAATCGCACAAAGGAGGAGGTCACACCAAGCTAGAAGAAGATGGGGTTGATAGAGAAGTGGAAGAATTGGAAGAAAGCACGTAGGAAGTGTCGTGGTTGGTGAGTGCTTTGGTTGGACTTGGAACATTTTGATTGAGATTTGTGGGAAAACCTTGACTTAGAATCTTTTATCCTTTGGTTCTCTTTGGTACAGTGCAATGATTTTTTTTTTGAAAGGATGGAAAAGCTCCGGCTAGTTTGGAGCCAAGGTACGGTGCAATGATAATTGTAGAAAGATTCAATTCTTTTACGATGGATGATGGATAATGGCATTGGCAAATGACTATAGTTACATCCTAAGTGCTATAGTCTGTCTTTTTGTAAGTAAAATGTAGTTAATAGTTCGACAGACGATCATACTGGTTGTAGCTTTTGAGTTGTTTACGTTGCTTAAGAAACTTATTATTATCAAAATTTCTAACACTTGGAGAGCCATTTAGGTCATCCATGTTAAACATGGGATATGAAAGAGGTACTCCTCAAAGTACAAAGAAAGACTTAAAACTTAATAATTCTTGAATCCCATGCAAGCAATTTGACCCACTCTTGAGGTGAATCATCTAATAAAAATGGAGCACGTCCGATTTGTAAATGATCAGATGGTCACTATCATAGTCTCATACGAACCAAGTCCAAAGTTGGACCAAAATGCTTCGAAATATAAATGTAAGATAAAGACATGTCAATTTCACTAATTGTATTTTGCTGACTATTGCAACTTGTATTTGTCCTGCGCGCTATGTAGATTGAAATCCGATCTAGCGAGTCTAGGACGAAAATTCTTGAGATGTGCATGCGTACACCAGAGACAAAATTTCAACCTAACCAGACGTATAAACATCTTCGTCGATTTGATATAATATATACACACCTTGTACATTTTTATTTTTACACTGTCAATACAAAATTCTAGCACGTAAAAGTAAATCTAAGTAAATCAGAAGGACTAAACTATTCACCGCAAGTTATATGAACACTCCAGCCTCCAGGTCACATGTTCACACCGAGATGAAGACCTAAATGCGGCCTGGAGTGTTTCTCAAAGGAATGGCATACATAACTACTCCTACTGAATTTGGTCTTCAAAAAATTTGGCGATGGCCAGTAGTCATTAAAACCTACAATGAGGTTGTCTGTGAATGGTGAGCAGTAGTGATCAGAGTGATTAGAGTGATTACAACAAAACCCCACCTTGATGATTATTGTAATAATAGTAAACTTTATAATGTCGGACTAGCTAGGTCCCCAAAGATTAGGGACACTTGCCTTTGGGAATGGAACATGCAAGGTTGGAGAGGAGCGGGACCAGTCATATCCTCTTCCTGTGTGATCACAGGTTCATGAATAGTGCTCCAATTTCAGTTAGTCCATCACATATTATTGTAGCTGTCTATGCTTTTCAGACTTACGGGTTAAATTCTTCAATTATTATTGTTTTCTGTTTACAAAAATTTAAAACAAACCAGCTACTGCTCCGTTGGAGTCATCCCCCACATTCAAACAATCCTTCAATAGCATCTCCAACAAGTTCAAAGTTGAATCCTTTCACTTTGAGTTAATTTCCTCTCACTACCAACTAGTATAGGCTCCTTGTAATTTAGTCGTTTAGTATCAAGCAGAAACACAATGAATTTTCTAGTTCTTGCATCCGCAGAAATGAGTTCGTCCAGTTCATTCTTTTGGAGCTCAGCCTACATAATCCTTATCTAATATCATTTTGAGTTTTGCTGCACAGTTCAATTCTGAATTGAGTAGTCATTGAATCTTCGAAAAAATTCTTCGCTTATATACACACAAATTTAGTGTCATCATCTTCCAGCTAAAACCTTAAGTGAACAACATGGCCGTAAATTAACCACTACAACATGGCCTTACAGAGAACTCAATCATTCGTGCGGTAACAAGAAATTAACACCACACCAAATGGGAACTTCAAACGATTACTGGATGTGAAGCACTGAGATAACCTCTCCAAAACTTTGTTTTTACCATCAAAGCGCTCGAGCAAGAGTCTTGAATTCAATCAAGCAAGACTGGAGTGTCTTTTGACGCTTCTGGAGTGACTGCCGCTCATTTTGTAGCATATCAATTGCACCAGGGACAACAAACATGTCCATGAATTTCTCATCATTCACGGCAAACAAATCCAAACCAAGTGCCAGAACAAGCCGATCCCGACTGCAGTGATAAGACAAAAGTAATGACACATTATAACCCTTTAATAATAATACTTGGTAAAATTCCAACGAGAAAAGCAGGCACTGATTTGATTTTGCATTTTTGCACAAATGGTCTGGGAGCTAGGATAAATATAAGCGAAATTGATTGAAAGAAAGGATAAATAAGGCATTTTCAGCATACCAAGTATCTAGCCATATGAAAGTAATATTTCCAAAGAATGCTAGTACTTTCATACGAAAAGGAATACCAGTAAAAGAAAGAAAGAAAGAAAGAAAGACAACAAAAACAATTTGATACACAAATCTAGAAATGCTGGAGTTCTTTTTATCATTTTAATGGGAAACCATTTACAGTTTTCCTGACTTGCAAAAAAGTACACTTAAACTAGATGAAATGGAAATTTTTGAGATCAGCAAGTGGAATTAAGGATATTTGATATTCTAACACAGTGAAAAACAGTTGACTCTTCCAGTAATCTGAAATTTATCTGGGTTTCATAGTAAAGTAAAAGTAGCAATGCAAACAACAAATCAAGCAAATATGATATAACCTAAATATGTTGCTTATGATGGACAGGGAAAGTTAAAGACCGAGGGGAAGATGATAAGGGGCTAAAAGTATGTATCAAGAAGCGACTTACCAAGGGGTTAGAAACCCAGAATTCAGAGCTGAGGACACATTTCTCTCAACAAGAACTTCACGTATGCGTGCAAAATGCTGTGCAGCGGATGAACATATTTCTGAATAAGGTGAGCCTGATCTTAAAGCATCATCAACATTTCCAAAGAGAAGGGCACCCCCATTTTGTGCTCTTACATTGTCAAAATATTTGTTATTGCCTGCCATTCTTGATACCCGCTTTTTAGGTCCAATATCATTGGCATTTCCAAGATCCTTCTTTGCACCACCATCACAGGGCTGTTCAGGTGATGGGGTCTCAGGCACAGTCATTTGGCATTCTCGAAGAGAATCTCTAGCCTCTGAACCTTTTCCTGGAGTTGTTTGCTGCGTATTCTTTTCTGGAGGGATATTCTCCTGATCTATCATTGTGACATCAGACAGCTCAAGTAAAAATGAATTGACTGAGGACTGGTTAGATCTGACAAAAGAGGTTGCACTGGAGCCATAACCTCCTTGGAAATCATTCTCATAACCAATCAATGAGTATGGACTTGTAACAGAGTCCAGGTGGTGGCGGACTAGTTGCTTGCACTGTCTAGAAAGATCTTTTATAAACCGATTGTAAGCCTGCCTTAGAGCAGCATGAAAACCAATATACCCATCCATATTTTCTGATTTCCTCCCATCTACACAGTGAACAATAAGGCCAATGTTTTGATATCAGAAATTCATGAAATTACACTAATGACAAGGGTGAATTTAATTATATACCAAAAAAAACATATGGATGAAGATCAAGACAGCAGTATAATTAGTGCTAATTTATAGTTGCTAATTGAATCCACTTGTGATTGTTCAATGTTCACTACTTCCACAGCATCCCAGCCCCTTTGTGTATTTCAGATACCAAATTACCTATTAACTTCCCTAACTGAGAACAAAGAGTATAAAAAAAACTTCTACCAACTTTTTTGGAGCTCTTTGGGGTCACTGATACAGAAGAAGCTAACAAGTAGAAGGAAACAGGAGTAGTAGAGCAGAAAGCGTTTGTTTTTTGTTTTCTGTTTTTATTTTTTCGAAAGGATAAAGTTGGAGAGTTGGTACAAGCAGAAAGAGTTTAATGGGACTTATAGCTACTTACTTTCTGAATCACGGTAGTGAGTCCGTTCCAAAGCAAGCTCAAAGAGATTTCCCAAAACGAAAGCAAGACGATCGCATGCAGTGTCAAGAAGAGGAGCAAGCCATGATCGAGCAGCAGCACGTGCAATCTCTGCAGCTGCCTCTGTCACTCCTCTACCCCCACCTCTGCTAGCATGGGCAAGTAGTATATTTGCTACCTATTAAAAGAAGACTTAGAACTAGCCTGCCTACAGATAATCAAAATGAAAACTTCCGAGCTAAGTTGATTTAGCAGCAACTAGCTAAACATACCTTCTCCCTAGATACTGGAGGGCATTCAATTGAATATGCAGCACAGTGAAATTCATGCATCACCCTTTCAAATGCTGCTCCCCCATACAGTCGAAGAGTAGCATTGGGAGGCCTTATCTCTGTTGTAACACCAGGCCAACCACCAATACCACTTTCTGACCGCTCATCAAAAGTTGTTTTTCCCCATTGCTCGGGGGAAGGATCTGCTGCTCCGTCAATCAAAGCCCCCTTCAACATTTATCAATAACACGAACCAAAATAAACATGTATCAGTAACAGGGAACTTTTATCAGATATTCAAAAAAAAAATCTCTAAAGGTTAATTAGGAGTTTATACTTGCCCCCATGCTATTCAAATTTAAGAAGAAGCCCATTACAGGAAGTTCTGAAAGAGTTAATATAATCTTACATAAGCATTACGGTTTATCCAAAACAATACGTCATAAGTCTAAAAATCAATTTAAAATTTGTGTTTAATCTTAAAAGTTATGACTAAGATTACCCACCACATGATTACTTATCGAAGCTGTGTACAACATTGCAGATCTTCTAAGCTGAGAAACGTCAGATGTGGCCTGTATTTTTGAATCCAACATGGCTAGTTCAGTGGTGACTTGACAGCAGCGCTCTTCAAGCAATGCAAGAGTGGCTGGAGCAGCTTCTTTATACCTTTTCTGTAGTTCAGACTCCAAATATTCTCTCAAAGAGCCAAAACCAATATAAGGCCTAAACTTTTCTTCATCAAATCCTCCCTTCACACCTTCACGCAGATGTCGTAGAACTTCTGAATCTACCTGAGATATTTGCTTGCGGAACTCGTCATTTGAAATGGTATTCCTATCCTTTGGCAAGGCAACAAAATATGGGTGAGTGTTTTCTCCAAGGTATCCACTTGCGCTCAGATAGCGGTCCACTTCCCACCGATCAGAAAATTCCTGCATATGTAACTTTATAATCAAAATTGATGTATCAAACAATATAATGTACTTGTGTGCATAATCAAGGAAGCTAAAATTAGTTTCATGAGTGAACTATTCAATATTGCCAAATTTCCCCAACATTATATACCATACAGTAGCCATGCTGAACTGTCATACCTTTAGACGATTATCAAACTTTGAGACAACAATTATAGTCCTTTTGAATGTCGGATCAATTTCACGAATGGAATCCAACCACAAGGATGAGCACCACTCCACACTGCTTTGTTGAAGGAACAGGAGAATGCGGTGGGGAGGACTAGCCAATGACTTCACCATCGATAGAATTTCTTCAGGTGTCCTTTCAGGTTCTCCTTTCTTCGCCTGCCAACAGTAATTCAAACCTTCAACCCAAATCTAAATAACTCACAATTAAGTTACACCATCTCAAACTGAAAATCACCTTAAGAACAAAGCCTGGAGTATCAATAATTGTCAAATTTGGACAATGAGCATATTCCGCTCTCATCACAATTGGTTTGGAAGAAACTGCAGTTTTCGTCTTCTTCAAAAGCGCATCTGTTCTGGACTTTATAACATCTGCAATCGCAGATGGCAACACAACTGGACTTCCATATTCTTCAGAATCTTCCTCCTGTTTACAAAACTCTGGCAATGAGTAAATGGTGCGATTAAACAATCTAATAAAGCACACGAGACACTTTAGTAGATTATATCCAAGGTGCTAAAGAAACATAACAGCATTCACCAGAACCGCTAGACACCCCTAAAATTTCAAGTTTTCTGCAGTGCAAGAATCTAATATCCCTCTTAGACTCTTCCACCTATTCTATCTGCATTCTTTACCTCGACGAATAAAGGAGAACTAATTGGACATACTTCTGAAACTATCCCGACGAACACTAATCTCTACACATTAACATTGTATTGTCTAATTTCTAGACATTAACATCCTACATTCTAATCACGATTGCGAAAATGCACACGAAAATCGCAATATTTTCATTATTTCCTCCAAATGTTCGTAACTTTGAGACATTAAAGTTCAATTTCTACTCAATAATTCTCTCCTATTTCAACAGAATCCACTAAGAAACACTATAACCACAAATGCATGACCTAAACAATAAAATTGGAGAGGGAAAAAGGGAGAAATGACCTGAAATCGGCACCGAGGCTCGAGAGCGGTGGGGTCATGGATCATCTGGAGAATCAGAGGCCTGCGGGTGCCCATCTCAACCTCGCGGACATTGAATCGAAACCCTAGGAGAGCTTCGAGGAGGGAGCTTTTGCCGTCGGACTGGCCGCCGAGGGCGACGATCTCGGGGATCGGGAGCTTCTCGCCGAAGGCCACGGTGGCGGCCTGGAGGCGGTTGTAGGCCTCGAATCGGGACTTGGAGTTGGCGAGGGAGGAGGAGAAAGACGACATGTCGTTTGCGGCGGGGGAGTTGGGGTGGGGGTGTTTGCGAGAGTGGGTTGGGGTTTTGGTTGGGGTGGTGAGGTAGGCGGTTGTGGTGGGGACGGTGGCCATCGGAGGAAGAGAAAGAGAGAGAAAGAGAGGAGAGAGAAAGCGGGAAGTGAAGGAGTGTGTGTGTTGGGGTTTTGAATTTGAATTTTGAGAAATGAGGGCGTTAGGGATGGTGTTGATGGGTGGGTCGGCCGGGTCGGGGCATGGGTTTTGGGTTATTGGCCTTGGTGAGTTTGGATTTGGATGTGAACTAAGTGCATCGCACATGCGGTAATCATAAACCAGCAACCAAACCAGGCGTCATAATATACCCCCTTAAATGGTCTCTGTCATCGGCGTAAAATTCCGACCAAGGATAAGTTACTATGTAGTACAGATACGGACACGTGTGTCTGTACGGCACATAAAATTTTTGTTGGACACAAACAGACATGTTTTGTACACGTTAATTAAATATATGTATATATCTAATTAAGAAAAAATATATATAGTTTTATAAAATAAGTAATATAGCTTTGGGATTAACCTTATGACACCCTGCAATTCCCCCTCATTTGCTCAACAAATGTGCCCGAACTTTAGTATACAAGCCATTGTAGTACATATTGCAAAAACTATTACACTGCCACCTCCAATGACCTCTATTTGACGATCTTCATAACCACCTCCATCTCCAACATTACCAACCGGTATTAACTGATCCAACACTAGAACTAATAGGAGTTGATCCTCCTACACTCATATTTCCTAAAAAAGAAAAAAAATGTCAACACAAATTCAAAATCTATGATTTTTTCAATGCAGGTCTGCAACTTTAAAAAAATGATAAGTAATTGTAGAAAAATCATTTCCCTGTAATTCAAGTTCCCAATTGTTTTTTAGGATGTATGTTTCAAATGTCTAGAAGATATTATTTGCAAATACCCAACCTAACTACTTCATTTTCAGCCAAAATATTTACTGCACAAAAATCACAGATTCAAAATCTGTCATTTTCCAATGCAGGTCTGTAACTTCAAAAAATGATAAGTAATTATAGAAAACTTCTTTCTCTGCAATTCTAGTTCTCAATTATGTTTTAGGATGTCTATTACAATTGTCTATAAGACACCATTTGAAAATACCAAACCTAACTACTTCATTTTTAGTCAAAACATTTACTGCACAAAAATCACAGATTTAAAATATATGAGACAATTACGATTCAACCTCTAATGTACATGTAAACCATGCACTGAAGTTGAACCATCCCACATATATTAGCATCTCTAAGTCAAAATACGAATTTAAGCCATCCTACATAATCTAGCATTTCCAAGTCAAATGCATGAAACATTTTCTTCCCTCGAAAAAAAAACACCACATATGGCTAAGAGCAATATTTGCCAGAGTTTAATTAAACAAACTTATTGTGAAGCCTGCTACACCAGCAATCAGCCAAAGTTTAATTATGGAAACTTAAGAAATGTTACAGACGATAGATCACTATGGCCTAGCGTAAAAATCCTAAACCTAAAGAGATTAACTGAATAAGCAACTGAAAGTCTGAAAAGCCTATTTGACAGAAACCTGCTGGTCTGAAAACAACATACTTCATTCTCACTTGATGAAACCTTCAAGCAACTTAAATGAACCAACTCCAAAGAAGAACAATCCTAGAAGATCCAACTTTTAGTTGTAGGCTTATAGCCAAACAAACTCCAAATGAAGCACTGAAGCCTAGAGTTGAACAGTTTGTGTAATTGCCTTGATGCCAATCCAAATTCATTTCACACAAACCGTCAAACATAACGAAAAATAAGCAACAAATTTCATGTATATTCCATCTTCCTCCAGTTAAGAATGAACAATAACAATTAAGCAATGGTAAAAACGCTGATACACAATTTTTTCCTTCCTACCTTTACTTGGAATGCTATTTGAAATTCTATGAATCTTGTGAAATAATATGCTTAGCTAGAAACAGAGAGAAGCTATATAGAAACATTGAATACCAATAACCCTGAACCCTAAACACACACAGTTACCCAATTGAGAGATTGAACCCTAAAAACAATCCCCAAGTTATGATAACAAACCAAAATACAAGAACACTGAACAAAGGAGAAAAGAGACTTACAGTAGAAGAAGAAAACTGAAAGGTGTTTGGGTGTTTGGGGATGAGAGAAAAGGAAGGAGTTGTTGTTGCTGGGTTTCGATGACTTGGTGAAAAAAAGGAGAAGTGAATTCAATTTCGTTCTTAGTTTCTCAAACCTAGATTCTAATATTCTCCCTTTCTTCTTTGTTCTTTGTCTGTCGCCGACCTCACCCTTTTCTTCTTCAATCTAGGCGACTCAGGAACCACGAGGATTCAACGGAGGCTATGAAGCAGCAAGTTAAGGCTTGTGACGATCTCTGATGTAGCTGCCATGGACCTGAGCGAGAAGACTGAGCGTAGTGAGGGTTTTGGTCTAAGTTTTTTGTATGGACAAAAATACCCCACCGTGTCCTCCTTAATTGCGTGTCCAAACATGACACATGCGTGTCCATACGTATTGCAACGTGTCCAAACTGTGTCCAAAATCAGTTCGCATGTCCAAGCGTATCCAAGTGTGTCCGAGTGTATCTGTGTCCGTGTCGGACACGCGATACGCAGCTCAGGCGGCGTGTCCGTGCCTCTTAGATAAGTTAAAAGTCAACTCCATATAACTGAGATATTGTCCATCTTGGGCCCACTAGCACTGTTTTATTCTTGAGGTTGCATTCCTCAAACGCGTCATACTATGAGAAGCTGATCATGCTCATATAAGCACAATTTCCACTCCCTCTTGTCGATTTGAGATTTGTGACCTACATGCATACTAACTTTCTAGGCAGGAGCCGAAACTTCGAAAGTTTGACCTTAAGATCATGATTACATGTAGTAAATGGAGCACTTTGTCAAGAAGAGTGACATGAGACTCAAGATTGCTGCTATATACATACCAATATATCTTAAAAAAAATCAATACACCTTTAGGAAAACAATCCTTAAAAGCGAAAAATGCTTAGAAAGAGGATGATGCATTGGAAAAATTGAAAGGCATTAGCGAAAACTCGAAATGACTATCATGAGTCCGAAAATCGGTTCTATGTACATTGCCTTCGAGCTCCTTCAAAATCTATGATATCATTCTCAAACTCAATTTTTTAGCTAATCTTTTTTTTTTCTTGCATCATTGTGATAATCTTAAGTTCCACCGCAACTTGATAATCAATGCTTGCCAAACTACTTGTTTCCCTCTAATCATCAAGTTGGGCCAAGCGACATATCATAAATTCGGCTTTAAGACCCAATGTTACATGTTAAAGTAGCTGATAAACTAACATTGTGTCCACTATCACACCTCTATCAAATAAAGGATCAAGCCGAATTTCCTGATCTATATGTGTTTTTCAATCCTTGTAGTAATCTCGACAAGCAGCGTGTGAATATCTTTGGCATGGGGATCACACAATCTAAGATGAGGGCCAACAACTAGACAACCAAGGGTTGTAAACAAAATGGAATCTGCCCAAAAAACCACGTACACCTTTAGCAATCCTCCAAAAGAACTCCAATACGGCTTTGTCAAATTACGCTAATATGAAACATCAACAGTAACTAGCAATTGAGAATTGGAAGGTTGGTGATTGTTGCAGCCTTGCAGACTCTTGGCAAAGTTATTTATCACAGTTGTCTTTAGATTAGCTTCCTAAATAAATTGTTTGTATCTTTTTACCTTCAAACCGTAATTTAATCATTCCAAGTCAAATTACACAATATTAAAAAAAAAAACTTGAAAGAGCAAAAGAATAGTGCATCTATTACACTTATGAAAGCTAACCAATAAGGATGAAAATACAATATTCATATATCTAGTGTCCTTTACTTATCTACCAGTTACTAACGACCATCAACTATAAAATAAGGCTGTCTCCTCTTGTGTGAAGACACCATAACTTCTAGTGTATATTTTATTACAGCTTTTTGTAAAATGTTTTATTTATCAAAATTTATCATTTGTCTTTCTCTAAATGTAAACTTAACCATAGGCCGATGGACTCAAAGATGGGGGAAAAAGTTTGATAAGAACTTTTTGAGCTAATGATCTACTGTACGAGATGTTACATTATTTAGGAAGGGGAGCCACTTGACATGATGACGTATATTTCACATCACTTACAATAGGTTGTTGAAGCTATCACTAGGCCAAAAACCATTGTCTGATATATGGGTGTAATTGTCTATTGAATAAATGTTTGTTAGATGGTTTAGACAATGCACATAAAGCATTGTCTGAAATCAACTCAAACAATGGACATGATTAAAAGAGCCATTGTCTGAATACCAAAGGAGACAATGCTTTTAGTAAACAAGCATTGTATGAGGGTCTATTCAACAATAGTACTCTTCCAATTTGCATGTTGTGTATGATCCATCTCAGACAATGGTTTTTAACCAATTTCGTCAATGGTCACTTCTACTTTGACTATTGTCTTTCGTTTTGTCAGACAATATTTTTTAACTATATACTATTGTATATCTAGTTGAATTGAATTGTGTTTTCATTTGAATGGAACAATGCAAAGAATTTCTTTTAAATAAGTACATAACACATGAAGCGAACAATGTTCTCACTTTCACAACTTAATCAAATGCACTATAATAAGCCAATTGGCTTGAATATCTCAACTATTCTTTATCAAGTTGTTTATGTACAATAAAGAGAAAAAACTTCAATAACTAAATAACATTAGCTCAGATCCACTAGCTAAAATTAAACCTTGATTACTTTGTTCCTTTCTTCATCCCCCTCTACTGCAGGCATGTAAGAACAAGGTGTCCCTATATAAAAATAAAATATTTAATGAACAAAAGTAAGAAACAAAGTTACATAATAATAATAAAGTTAGTAGAAACTAATAAGGGATGCAGATGCATCGATTGATAGGTGCACTCAATGTATCATTGAGGTTTTGAACACTCGAGCAACCTGGGAAGAAACAATAAGTTTACATCATTCGATATTCAACTTAAATATGAGAACTAATAAGTTGCACCACATATTTATGTAGGAGAATGAACGACATTCCTATTCATGATCATCTTGACATATATAGACCCAGCAAAACCCATGTACATATATGCAAAGAAGAGTTGCTAATAAGACAAACACAAAGAAGCACATGTAATTTCGCTGCACCAAGGACCAAAGATTTATTAGTTATTGCATTTGAAATTTAAAGAGTTAATTCTAGTTCATGTTGTTCTGTTAATGCTCTTTGAAAGAATCCTCTTACCAATCCAATATATTGGCCAACCCAAAAACAGTGATGGTCAAATCTTTTCCTGAGGTACAACATCAGGATCTCTGTCTGAGGTAAACAAAAGAAGAACTAGAACTTGTGAAAGAAGTATACATTCTTCTTTTTAGGATAGAGCACCAAGTGTAAACTTTTTTCAATTGACCTTTCTTATAACTACCACTGACTTAGTAATAACAAAGAGTTGCACATAACTCTTTGGATAAGGATGTAGGTTCACAACCTAGAAAGCTCCATCATTATAATTCTGGTTTTCATGTCACATACCCAAGAAATATATGGGACACAATGAAGATTGAAATAGAGATTTGCACATGTAGAAACCTAAACTAGAGTTAGAGGAGAAGGACTTCTAAATATCGTCAGAACATTAACAACAATCATTACTGAAATTCCCAAATGAACAACAAGTGTTATTCCCAGAAAGCCATAGAAAACTACAACAAGGATACAATGAGGCATACAGTTAACCCAAGAGATCTCGCATCCGGTCCAAATATAAGCCTCCCACCAAGAAGAAATATATGCATAATGCAACAGGCCAACAACAAATATGTTTAAGTAAACATTGAAAATTAACCAAAGTGCAAAACGAATATTTCACAAAAAGAATCCAAGCCAAATAGCTTTGCAGTAGTAATGAACGTGACCTCAAATATAAAGATTCAACTCAAAGTTGTCTAAATTCAAAGTTGAACGGAGAATTACTATAAGAATGCTTCATTGTAAGTGAGTTCAATCATCAAGTTGCTAATTCTTATTTGGTACCCGACTCAAAGTAGATCTAGATTTCCACCATAAGAGATAATCTAGAGGACTCCAAAATGAGAAAAGGAGAGAGAGAGCGCAATTCATGATCACTATCTAACTTCTGCCTCAGCTTGTTTACATTGATTCAAACAACAACAACAAAAATTAGAATCTGAAATTGATTTAAACAAGAAAAATGAAATCGAAGAGAGTTAGAGATTAGTAGTGAGTAGACGGAGGTGGCGCAACCATCGGTGGACGTCTTGGCTTTTGGGTTATGCTCTCCGGCTTCCTAAGAGCTCGATAATAGTAAAGAATCAAGGCTAGAAATCGCACAGAAAGAGAGAGAGAGAAGAAGAAGAAGAAGAAGAAGAAGAAGAAGAAGAAGAAGAAGAAGAAGGATTTCCAGTTCAGTAGAAATCAAAGGTTAAAGGCTAGGATTTTAAATTGGGGGAAAAGGGGTGTAGGACAACTTTGTTTTTTGGGTGGGTCTTGGTCGAAAGGAGAGCTCAGGGAGAGAGAAGAAGAGTTCGGCTGGAGAAGGTGAAGCTTGTGGCGTTTGTGAGAGATTGAGCAAAATCTTTTAAGGGTTAGGGTATTCTAACGTGGAGGAAAGAACTATGATTTGACTGATTTCTAAGACAATTGAATTATTTTCTAAAACCATTGTTAGCCATTTTTTGAAACAATGTGTCTACAACTTTCAGTCAACTATTGTAAAATAAAAATTGTCCCAAGCAGTTCAGACAATGCTTTGAAAAAATAAGAAAAACTATTGTCCTCAATCTACATATATACAATACCTAATTACAAAACCATTGTCTTTAGGTGAAACCTGGACAATGTATTTTGCGGGAAGAAATAACTATTGTCTTACATGACATCAGACAATGATACCTATAAAACCATTGTCCACACTTGAATTTCAGGAAATGCTTATTTTGAAACCATTGTCTGAAATGCATTGTCTATCAACTATTGTCTATCAACTATTGTCTAATTGATATTTTAGCCTAATGTATACTTTGTTACTATTTAAAAAAGTATCATAATGTGTGATATGCTTATGTGTTAGTGCTTCAGTGTGTAACATTCCATCATCTTGACTATTTGATGAAGATTGAAGAACCTCTAGGATCATCCTCTATTTTTGGTGATTTACTTTATTAAATTGTAGATGTGATCATGGAAATCTCTACTCATGGCTACTGCTTCCTTCATATTCTCTTGATCACATCGTTTGATATGATAGTAATATAAATATGGTATTTTATGATATTCATTAACATTCAAGCTCAAGACATGTTCCAGTCGTAACTTTTTTGTTTGCCATAATATATGGCTCAACACTGATGGCATCTACTTTCTCCGGATAAATCTATCTAAAAGCATACTTATCTTTGTAAATGTGTGTGTATATATTAACTAAATTGCATCATATTCACTCATAACCAAATGGTCTTTTAATACCGCAAATAAACTCGAATTCTCTCATACGAGAAAAAAACATAAATATGACAAACTCGAAGGACCACAATAGCTTGGCCCTTCATTCATTGATTGCTAAAAAATCGATTGTTGATCTCTTGTTTGAGTTGTTGCATAACCTAATAATGTACTGAGTAATAAGGTGTGTGTGAGGTACTAATGTGCAAGAGTTAAGAGAAGGGTCCTAACATATTACCCATGCTCACAAAATGATTCGGGATCCTTTGAAATTATTCTCAATTTTCTTATCATACATCTTCTGCTCAGCATGCGAAAACGTTTTTTGAATCATTGCACCATTTCTCTTTTTGCTCCACACTCTCCGATTCTTGTTTATCTTGTTCTTATTCACATGTCGGAAGGTATTTCTTACAAGGTAGATTTCTCCAGTTGAGTCACTATTATACGTCCTAAATTGTCTCACATTTCCCATCTAATAGTGGTTGTTAGCTGCAGCTTGTAAGTTAATCGTCTTTCATTGGAGTATATTCTTCTTATACCAATTCTTGTACAAACTAGGCCACTTGTATATTACCCGGTCCCCATGTGGTAAAAATCCATATGTTTAAGATTTTCGATTACTTCACATTGAATTCACCTCTAACTTCTTCATGTGTGGTTCAATGATGTTGAAAAAGATGAGCAAATTCTAACTTGCTCAGATTTAGGTTAGAGAGTTTTTCATTCCTCTCGCCTATTATGCAATTTTATTCTACATTTGCCCCCAATTCCAAAGAATTTTTTTTTGTTAAATAATATCATATTTACTTGGTTTTAGTTGATTTTTTAAAAAGATGGTGCAAAGAATTAATTATTATTACCAATCGGGAATATGATCGGGAACACTGCATGGGGTAACACTGCAAGGAATTCACATATTCAAAAACAACTATTGAAGTGCATTTGATAAATACTCAAGTTGATCTAGATCTGAATCTTGTGTTCTTATTTCTCGTACAATCCATATTGGGGGATGATCCGAATTACGTGGATCTCTAAAATTTCTACTTCATGATACATTCGTCTAAGTAGAACGATTTTTGGCCCATACAACATCACCCCATACTATTGAGTGTACGAGAGCGTTTTGATTTTTCTGCTGATTTTCGTGAACATATGCAAACTTTTGACAAATGGGAAAATGACTTTCAACAATTTGTGAGGTAGGAATTTAAAAGGACACAAAGCCAATATTAGGAATATTATCGGAGACCACGCTGGGTTACTTCAAGTGTTCGAATATGATCCAAAACAAAAATACCCTTCGGATTGTATAAGATTATCGAGATATGCGAGAGTTGTATGGATGCATGGTGTTGATAGTAACAATGATTTGGCGATTAAAGAGATAAAGAATGAATTAAGTAATAGATTTTCCTATGATGTTAATCCATATTTATGGGTTTTTACTCTTTAATAGCCATTTTTCTTAGGTTATCATTTTCTTATAGAGAATGAATTTAATCAAATTAGTAGAGCTGTGAAACTGAATATTTGGAGTGCATAGACTATTTGGAATCAAACCTTCGATTTAGGGTTTATACCATTGAGAATATTTATTTGAATATTTTTATTTGGAAAATTTAGTGTGACATTGAATTTGGATAATCGTAAAAAAAATAAACTTGGTGGCTTTAGTGCTTTTCAAGTGATCCGAATTGAGGGAGAATGACCCTATCAGCTCGAACTTTCAGATTCTCCAGGGTGAGAGTGAGGCAGCCCTGCCCTTTGCTCCATCTTGTCCACAAGTGTTCATGGACATTCCAAGATCCAAAGGCAAGAATATGTCTTCCTTGAGAAAAACAAAGCACAAGACAAAATTTAAAGCAAATGAAAACTTTTCTAGTTGTGGTAACTAAATTTGTAGCAATAATAATAGCTTGTCATTGTTGTAGGTTACTCACAATTAGAGTGCTATTGCCTGCATGATTGGAATGTACATAGAAAATTCCCATATGCATCGATTATGTAGATCTGAAGTTGAATGTATGCAAAACTTAAGAGTTAGCAAGTATGATGTAACGACCCCAAAATTTCAAGCTTAAAAACTCAAAATTTCAAAGTCGTTAAACACTAAACAATTTCAATGAAATCGAAATCATTTAAATGCCACAGCGGATCATCTATGAGTTCAAAATACAACTCAGTCAAATCGATTATTACAAACAAAATTATAATTCAACATTATAATAAATGGAAATGAATAATCCTCACAACAACCTCACAAGATAGTCACACAAAATCCCCACACAAGCTGGAGGTAAATAACTTCAAGTCCTCTGAGCGGTCCGTCAATTCCCGCTAATCCACACTTGTGGAGTTATCCACTACACCATCGAATTGGTGCACCGGGATTGTAAACACAAACCCGGTAAGCTTTACAGCTCGTATGAGTAAAATGAAAATATAATTCGCATATCAATATATACGAAAATCCAGAAATCAAACAAATATAAATGCACTCATGAGTCAATGGACGGCCCATCTGGTCGTCCCAAAGAAATATGAAATAAAACGCTCATGAGAAATTAAGTAACCCTTTTGGTTACCCAAATGCATTTATATTACGGGTACCAAGAACGCTATTACACATCTGTTACCCCTCTCGTAATACACTGTCGATATTGGATAGCCACCCGCTACCCAACATCCAAAACAATCTGAGTACCCATGAGCAGATAACCACCCGTTACCTCACATGCAGTACTACAGCAGACAGACTAGAGCTCTAACTGTATCGTAACTTTCGCCCGGCCAAAGGCTAGGTTCCGACGTGCCAAACACGTACAATAATCTCACATCATATTGTACCAAATCAAATCCGAAGACAAATCAACATTTTAACAATCTCAATGTTCAAATCACGTACAATAATCTCACATCATATTGTACCAAAAATCAAGTCCGAAGACAAATCAACATTTTAACAATCTCTATGTTAAAATCACGTACAATAATCTCATATCATATTGTACAAATCAAAATCACATGCTCGATATATAAATCTCGTCATCAAAATGACATAAATCACGATAAAATCATAACAGTATATTATATAGCAAACTATATATATATGTACATATTTACCATTTATACAATATATATATAATCCATTATATCATATACATGTCATATTTAATAAAACACGTCCGAAGACAAAAACTCGTCCGAAGACAAAACAATTTAACAAACTCATGTTAAAACCACGTACGATAATCACACATCTTATTGTACCAAAAATCAAATCACATGCTCAATATTTAATTCTCGTCATCGAAATGACCAATTCCAATAAATTCATAACAGTATATAATATAGCAAACTATATATATATGTACTTATTACCATTTATACAATATATATGTAATCCACTATATCGTATACATGTCGTAATTCAATATTAAAAACTATTGTAAAATTTTGAATCTCCGCAAGGATAGATTCGTAAATATGTGAGATTTTACTCACCTTATCGACTCGAGCGTAATTCCATAATTTTCGAAGATAATTCATTTCCTTGATTTATCGATCACCTTGAAAAGATAAGAAAAGAATTTAGAAACATTTCGTAAACCTTTAAATGCCGAAACAGTAATAATCGGTTACTGTTCAGCAATTTTCGGTTTTACGAATTTACTGTTCACTTTCACTATTCAGTGTTACTGATCACTGTTCACTGTTACTATTCACTGTTACTATTCACAGTTACTATTCACGTATTTACTATTTATGTATTAATGTACAAATACACATCCAATACGTATCACTGTACGAGTACATACTATTTAAGTATTTCTGTACGTATAAATACTATTCAAATGTACGTACTGTCTCAGTAAATAATAATTACCGAAATACACATCCAAAATTAATTTAAATTTACATTTACCGAATGTAAATAAAATTTACATTTACCGTATGTAATTCACATTTTTACATTTACCGTACGTAAAAATAAATTACAAAATTACCCTTCTCGGAATCACTGTTCACGTGCCGCCGCACGTGGCGGCGCGTGGGTTACACACGCCACTCACCAGCGACCGCACTGTGGCAGCGCGTGGGGCACATGCGCCGACGCCAACCACGGCGCATATGAGACCACCGCCGCCCAATTTCTCCTCCTCTCCCTTTCCTCTATCTTCCTGCGGCATCACGCCGCTCCTCACCTCCTCCACGCTACCTCACGCGTCGCCTAAGGCGGCGGTATCCCCCATCATCAAATCCTCCTCCGATCTCCACAATTCCAACCCAAAATCAACCAAAATCATTACACAATCACATACCAACATCAATCACCTCAAATCTTACCTAGATCGTACGGTGGAGCCTCGTTGGAGCGGGATGGATCGTCGGCGGTGCTCGATCCTTCGAGGGGGCTTGTTGCGGCTCGAGTAGCATCGCAATCGCTCACCTGCGATGTCGGAGGGTGGAGAGGGGTGAGAGCCGAGTGCTTGCGTCGACAGAGGCACTGCTCGAACGGTGGAGGCGATCACGCGAGGCTCGGGTGTCTTCATGGCGGCGAGGCACGGTGCAACGAGCTCTAGGGTAGTTGAGGTGGGCCGCGCGATGGTCTTGAGCCTGGCGGTGTGGGACACGTCCGGTTGGAGGTGCAGATTGCCAGTGTGGATCTTTCGGAGAGAGGGAGGGCGATCGGGGGAGAGAACGAGAGAGAAGAGAGAGAAAGTGAGATAGTGAGAAATGGAGGCGGGGTGAAGGGTTTCCGAAAATGGAAGCCCTAATCCCACAATTTTTCCTTTTATACTCTTTTCCAAATCGGAAACTAACTTCCGTCGTTAATAACTTTCGTGTTCGACGTCCGATTCGAACACATGACATGTCTACGAACTCGCATCGACGAGCTCTACAACTTTCGTGAAGAAAGTTTTCTCAAACGAGCGACAAAATAAAAGTTGATTTTTATGTCGCGGAAACGTAACGTTTTTCTAATTAAACGTTTCGATAACGTTTCCGTTTACGATATACTGCTTTGCAAGAAATCAAAATTTGTTTATATAAATTTCACAAATTTAGAATCTTACAAACTATCCAATACTCGTTTCGAAAAATCGGGTTTTTACATATGATTAAAAAAAAGGTATGGTTTGTAAAATCTTTGCCAAGTGTTATGCAAAAGATATTCGGTAAAGAATAAGACATGTAGTCATTGAAAAATATGTGACTATGTTTCTTAATATCATTATGCATAATGTGAAGTATAAGTCCATATTTGAACTTCTATTTCTTAAAAGAAACAATAGACAATTCAATACAGTGTTGCATGCGGTAATGAGAATTAGTAAGGAATATATAAGGTTTTCATGATTGTGTTCTCCAAGGAGTTGGCTTGAAAAGATGGAGATGGTTTGAGGTAATTATGGAAAAAAAATTCATGATTTTGTTTGATTTTAAGCTCATTAGTTGTATATGGTTTCAGAATTGCCTTGGCCGAAATAGTGATTGAACATACATTTGGCGTGTTGAAAAAAAAGGTGGAGCATATTAGAACAATTTTTTTGACATCAAAACACAAGTAAGAATCATCAATGTTTGTTGTATGTTGCACAACTTCATCCGGATTGAGAAACACAATGATCCTTTGTTAAAAGCTAAGGAGTTACACAATGATCCTTTGCTATATGAGCTCACTAGTTGTGTATGATTTTAGAATTGTCTTGGAATGTGATTGAACTTACATTTGGGGTGTTGAAAAAAAAGGTGGAGCATATTAAGAACGACTTTTGTTTTTTACATCAAAACACAAGTAAGAATCATCAATACTTGTTGTGTGTTGCACAACTTCATCTGGATTGAGAAACACAATGATCCTTTGTAAAAAGTTGAAGAGTTATACCTCTTAGATTTAGTTGATCATGAATTGTCAATGAGACCATGAAGACGAGGTAAAAACTGTTGAAACTACTAATACATGGACTACATTTTGTGATCGATTAGCTATAGATATGTTTACTGACTATCAAAGATATCGAGCTTGACAAGCTCAACAAGAAAAAACAGAGATTGCAAATGTTCTACAACTTTAATACCAATGTTACATTTGAAGTATATATGACAAGTGGGCCGAAAAGCCCGAGCTCGCCCTGTTAAAAAGCGGTATGGCACGACCTAAGCCCATTAATGATCTTATCCGACTTGAGCATGTTACTTTAATAGCCCGGACTGGGCGAAGATATATAAGCCCATGCTTAAGGTCCGGCCCGAGCAAGATAAATATGTTGACTGGCCCGTTAAACAAATTTTTTTATATCATTAATATAAATATTTAAAAAATTATAATAATGAGAAGTAAATATTACACCTTTTAAATGATTAAAGGATTTAAATCAAAACCTTTTAACTATTACACTATTTAAACTGCATTATTTCACTAATTAATCAAAGTAGTGCAACAAATATAATTTTTTTGACATATGTAATGTATAATTTTACAAATAAATATGAAATATATTGTAGTATTTTATCAATTTTACTATTTTAAATAGTTATTTTTATCAAATTTTCTAACTACACAATCAATTTTTCTCTAATTGTGCCTTATCATGCAAATGAGTCAATCGACTTGCTTATTTACCTGACTTCAGCCTGATCTTGACCCAACATGGGCTTGGACCATGAGACTGGCTTGTCAGACTTAATGTTTAAATAAATTAGGGGTGGGCATAAAAAACGGAAATCCCGATCCCGTCCCGATTCCGTCCCGAAATTCATAAGGACGAGACGGGACGGAGGTCTAAAAATATCCGTCCCGTCCCGATCCCGTCCCGTTTCATAATAGTGGGACGGGACGTGGGACGAATAATTTTTATCCCACTTCGTCCCGTCTCGTCCCACCTTTAATAAAACTTAAAAATTCTTATACATTTGTATTAAAATGAAACTAATTTATGTTCTTAATAACTCCAAAATTATATCAACTCAAATAGTAATGGTAAATTATAATATTTTGAACATAATATGTATTTTTTTTGTTAAAATTTCATTATTGAATGTTACTTTGTTAATGAAAAAGTAAAAATATAGGTTTTTATTTAATTTCATAGGAAGGTGGTATTTGTCCCGTCCCATCCCGTCCCGTGCCCACCACTAAAATAAATGGGTCAATCCGATAAATAAATAGGTCATCTCAATTACAACATAATCACGGTTTTGGTCCGTTTAACTTTCAAACATCAAAAGAAGACACATGAGTCCTATATATCAAAGTGAAGATCACCTCGAAAAATTGATACCAGCTAGGAAAAAGAATCGTCGCAATATCTGGAACTATATTTGTCTCACCGGTCTATGTGGATCTCTTTCGAGACTCTCTTAATTATAAATTATAAAATACCTTTTACAACTTACAGACGTACGCCAGGCCACTCTACGTACTTTGTATTCTCCAAGGCTACCCAGAATTAAAGACAAAGTTTCTTTCTTTCATGACAAGGGACTGTGGTCTCCTGCAAATGGAAGTAATTGCGAAGTAATAGGTATAGTCTAGAAAAATGTAATGATACGCATATGAAGTAATTGCGAAGCAATGGTCCCGTCGATCACGGGTAATGGCATGACGCCGTTGTTCTTGAGATTAGTGATACTGGAGTTTTGTAGTATGTTTGAGGCTTTGATCGAGCTAGAATATTATGCAAGTATGAAACTACATATAAACCCTAACCTTTTGACAAATGATCCAGTAAGCATGTAGAACTCACAAATCATCTCTGGGAGCGAGCCACGCCTGCAACGTTCAAATGTTTTCACGAAGTTGTGGTCATGCTTCTGCACATATATATAGAGATGCCTCATATATTCTGTCGATCGAAGTATGCTATGTTCATTTCGTAGAGGCAAGCTAGGGTTCTAACTTCTAACTGCAAAAGTTAACATTCTAATTCCATAAAAAGGGTTTGCACATACACATTGATAATTGATCTCTCTAAAACTAACCATAGTACGTTTGTGTTCCCGCAAAGCCTCATGTTGTGGTGGCCGGCGTCTATATATTATTGGGACATCGAACAGATTTCTCGAACAATTTGTTCAAATCGTGACCTTAATAATCGTTGTACGAATTGGATCAATATATATACACCATTAGTTCGGATGATTTCTCATATTTCAGATTCAAGTATGGAAGTCTGCTGGCTGTGCGTGCTGCCGTGTGTGTGTGTGTGTGTGTGTATATCTCTCTCTCTCTGGCCAGAATTCAACTACAGATCATACCTACGTACGAAAATGAATCTGTGATATAAGTCTGATAGGTGAGTGCTAGTATCACATGCACATATGACATTACATATGATCTAGCAGCTGCAATTAATTAGTAGGTAACCGGGGCAATACGCGCAATCCCGGTTTGATTTGGTCAGAAAACTAGGGCATGCAGAGGTTGTGCCTTACAGCCGCAGTTGTCAACCCTCTATGTACAGCGGTCCTGATTTGTTTATTCACATTCACGGAACCTCCATCAACCAAGCAGAACTGAACACGTCATTATCGAATGGATCGGTAACGTGACCTTCTTGTAACTTTAACGCAGTTTCCGCCGGAGTAGAAGATCCCCTACACGAGTGGATCTGTCACTTTGCGTCGACCATGAACAAGCACATCGATACTTATTAGCTCTAAAATTAAGCCACCATGCATTAATCTGATAATCTTTTAGTTTCTGTTAATTCTGACTTGAGTTGGTTTAATGATTTTTTATGTAGTTCGTCTACTAATCACCCTAGCTTCAAGGCTTCAAGGGTGAAGGAGGCTAGGTGATTGTCTAGGAAGTATCATTTTGTAATCGACTTCCCGAACGTCAATATACTTGCCCGGAGTTGGCGTGGTCATTTCCGATCATAATGTATAATTACGGCTTGATAAACAAGGTCGATCATTCTGTATATAAGAACATTGCCTTTATTAATACGATAATCGATGATGCTCTTAGATCTAAGAAATTTGAACAAAGAAAAGCTTGATACATATTTATGGGAGCTAAATTAAACTATATATCAGGTTCTTATAGCAGAAGCACATGCAGATCGATCTAAAAGCATTTGCTATTAAACAAGTGAATAATTAATTCTTAGTTGAAAATCTAGCTACCCTGCAAACCCTAATTTGAGGGTGGCATTGATACAACAAATTTAAGGCTCTTTCCCATGGCGGAGAGCCGGATAATTTGGAAGCCACCCTTATTTTGTCAAGTTACTTCATGTGCTTCACCGAACCCATTGCACTAATTGAGAATGCTCAACTCGGCAGCCTAAAATGGGATTATTCTCATAGCTTTATAAATTAACATTTCTTCTCCCAATTTAATGAAATGTAATTAATCAATATGATATTTTATGAGAAGCTTGCCCCTTAAAATACCCACCTCTTCCCTCCTTTACACTCTTGTAGCCGATACTCATATTGGAGAGAATGGCCAACTTCCTCAAGCTCTCCACCATTCTCTCCCTTATGGTTTCGGCTTTGCTTCTAGCTTCGCAATACCCTACGGCATTCTCGTCTGAGTTCGAGGACGAAGACGATGACGAATTGGAGGAGTACGTGCTCGATGCCCCCAACCCGAACTTCAGACTTAGAGGCAGGTTCTTTGTCAGCATTATCAAGAAAGGTGCACACTGCGACGCTGTCAAGTACAACATCTGCAATGGGGTTCGGGCAAACAACGGGACGAGCATACTCAACTGCTGCAAGACTCATTGTCGTAACATTCTCGGAGACAGGAATAACTGCGGGAAGTGCGGGAACAAGTGCAAGTTTGCACAGCGTTGCTGCAATGGAAAGTGTACTAATGTCGCTTACAATCCCAAACACTGTGGCAAATGTACTAGGAAGTGCTCTGCTGGAGTGAAATGTGAGTATGGATACTGTGGGTATGCCTAAACTATAGTTTCGTACGCGTTAATAAATATTGATTAAGTACATACGTGGCTTGTGATTATACTCGCACAAGGACCAAAATAGAGTGAACAGAATTATAGTATTACCATGCCTGCATGTAAAGAGGAAGATGAATAAATGGTTTACACCGAACTGAGCTAGCTAGCTAGAAGATAGCTCCCGAGTTTTGTATTTGTTTACCGAGTGTATACGTAATTATTAGCTATTAATTTGTGTCGCACTATATTGATAAACGTACTCACGTAAGGTGATTTTTGAGTGTTTAGTGTTTACTTGATTTGATAATCTATAATAACACCAGCTGACGCATGGTTTGGTGCCTTGGCATACATTTTTACTACGAGGGACTTCACTTTTTTTTAGATGTTTTCTTCAAACTTATTCCAATTTTTCTTCCAACAAAAAAAGGAGATTTGTTTTGATCGTCCGACTTCGTTGATCTCATGATGCATCACGTACGCAGCTGACAGCTCCTTAATTTATTACTTTATAAGATATATAATTTAGGCATCCTAGAGAGAACATGATACAATAATTATACTTAAACGAGTTTAGTTTTTCAACAGAGGCAGTGTTAGCTCCTGCAATTTAATTCTTCAATCAACACAAGTCTTGAGTTGTGTTAAGCTCTACAAGAATGTTTTCACCTTCTTGCCTTGACTAATTGATGATTGATTAGGGCTGGGAATGGGCCGGGACATGCCGGGATTCACTTGATCTCGGTCCTGTCCTGCAGATTTTTAAAAGGAACGGGACATGGACGAGATTAGACTTTTTGAAAAGTGATCATGCCAGGCCCGTATCCCGTTCGAGACCGGGATGGGACCGGGATCAAAACGGGACTATTCATCAATTTAAGCAAGAATTTCATACATAAAATTAAACTCCTGCAATTCAAAAGCAAATATTTATAACATAACAAAGTCATATATTAAGTCTCATACTAAACTAATGACAAAGTCACATATTAAGTCTCATACATAACAAAATCATATAGTAGATTACTCAATTACATATTTAGGAATTTAGGAGTTCAAACCAATAGTCCAACACAACAGCAAAACAACTTAATGTCCAGCAACATTAGCTCTAGGTTACACAAAGATCTAATCAACAACATGCACCACAGCCTTGGTCTTCCCCTTTGATTTGGGAAACACTGGAACACTTGAGGCAGTGTTCTCATGGTCTAACCAACAAACCAAACACAAGAAGTAAAAATAGTTAAAATACTTGGAAAAAGAACATAGAATAATAAAGAAAGAGAAGCAAATTGATATTGTACCTAATTCAGCTTTTTCATAGAACTCTATGTTCTCAGTCGAAGGCAACTCATCTTCAACTTTAACTTTAGCAATGTCATCTCCCAACAACCAATTTTGCAAGTAAACTAAAGCCTCCACTGATTTAGGAGTCAATGAACTCCTAAATGGAGAAATCACTCTACCTCCAGTGCTAAAACATGACTCTGATGCAACTGTCGATGTTTGAATGACAAGTACATCTCTTGCTATTACTGCTATAACAGGATACTTAGGGTCATTTATCTTCCACCAACACAATATATCGAAATTATCATCATTATCATCAATAGGTTCAAGATGAGCATTCAAATATTGATCCACTTCATGAGTTAACACTGTCTCATCAGTCTCTTGGACTATACTTCTCCAATTGTTCAACATCCTACCCCTCACACCTTTTTTAGGATTGGAGGTTGAAGTAGTGATTGTGCTACTTGAACTTGTGGGACTTCCTGATCTGCGGATATGTCTACCACCATCGACATGTGGTGCATACTGAAAATTAAGAAATAAAAAAAGACAAAGAAATCGTATTATAAATCATGATATAAATGTGAATTTGTTGTCAAGTGTAGCACTACTAATCAGAGTGACTGTATATAGAATGCTAATCAAAGTGATTGTATAGAAAATGATTTATTTATATCCTAGGGGAACATAACTACATAAGACAAAGTGATTGTATATAGAATGCTATTTATGTATATAGAGTGCTAATCAAACTCAGCAGAAAATATAAAACACTGATTACAATTCATAACCATGAATCATATATGCTAAAGTTATTTAAATAAGCTTATATTAACTGATCACACTTCTTGTATGAAAGAATATCATATTAACATAAACAAACTCACACAAGAGAAGCATAATAGTACAAACTTAGCATATATAATCAATATATAGAGATCTAAGAGTTGTACCTCATTGTAGAGTGCCATCAATAGAGATTTGATTTCAGTGGTTTTGTATTCCACAATATCTTCATCCAGACCTTCCTCCTTCAAAGCATGTGTATAATTTCTAAGCTTGAATCTTGCATCAAGTACAAGCCCGAAAATAATCAAGTGATTAATGTCAGTAAAGTTGCCAAAGTATTTCAAGAACCTAGAACTCATATTTGCAGCCATTTCAATTAATGTCTTCTCTGTTTCAGATCCAGTTGCCATTTCAGGTTCAATGAAGAGGCTGTTGATGTTATTCTCCATTAAAACAACATCATGGAATGTTGTATGGACAGTGGGAGTCAAGCTTGCACTAACTCGTAGAGTGATATCATAAAACACACCCAACAACTCAACAAATACAGCAGCCTTTTCCCAATCTTCTTTTCTAGGAGGTCCAACTCTATTTTTTCGACTAAGTGAACATTCTGGAACAATAACAAAGCCATCCTCATCAATCTCCTCTTCTGGTTCCTTGAAATAATTCACATAAAGCTGATCCTCATCTTCTAACATCCTAGCAAAGGCTTTCTTGAACTTGATGGCTGCCTCTAACATAAGATAAGTAAAATTCCATCTTGTTGGGACATCTAGACAAACTAGACCAGTATTCCCAAGCTTTTCAGCTACCACAGCTCTGCGAAAACTTTCAAGTCGATTAGGGGAAGACCTAACATACTTGACAACATTCCTAATTGCTAAAACACTTTTCTGCAGCTTCTTCAAGCCATGTCCTACAACCAAATTGCATATATGTGCTGTGCATCTCACATGCATGTACTTACATCCTAAAACAGACTTGTAAGCATTAGAATCATTCATCTTTGCTTTCAACCACTCTATAGGTGACTTATTGGCAGCAGCATTGTCCATAGTAATTGCTAAAACTTTCTCAATCTCCCACTGCAGTAAACACGACTCTATAAGCTGGCCGATGGTTGCCCCTTGGTGATTTTGGATAACACAGAAGTTTAAAATCCTCTTGTGCATTTTCCAATCTTGATCAATAAAGTGAGCAGTAAGTACCATATAGTTGATATTTTGCACACTAGTCCAAGTGTCAGTAGTGAGACTGACCCTATAACCCTTCAAAGTTTTCTTCAACTCTTTTTTACCAACAACATACAACCTGTGGAAACGTGTAACCAATTTCTTACGCGAGGGTAAATGACTATACAGAGGACACACCCTAGCACAAAACCTCCTAAACCCTGTCTTCTCAACAAAGCTAAAAGGCAACTCATCTATGACAATCATTTCAATTGTAGCAACAACATAGTCATCATCATTATAACCTATTGCACTTATGTTGTTTGAACTAGACTTATCACCAGTTAGAACTTTCTGATTCTTATTAAGTCTTGTTGGGAAATACCTACAGAACTGGTTAATATGCCTAATCATCCCCGAAGTCCCACTATTATTATCCACATTAAAATCTCCAATTTTCCCTCTAGGACAATGGATACAATGGGCTCGACGTTGCTCGATGCTTATTGGGTTTCCCTCTGCATCCTTACTTTTTATAATTTTCTTGTATTCTTTGAAGTGTTCCCAAACAAAGCTACTACGTTTAACCAAAGTATTGACTACATTAGAATCACCTGGAGCTTTCTGGGTCGAAGGAGTTTGTTGGGTTGAAGAAGTTTGTTGGCTCGAAGGAGTTTGCTGGATTGAATGAGCTTCTTGCACTTCCTCGTTTGCTGGTTCAATTTGAAGGGGCTCATAGGGTTGAGGAGGTGATGTCGCTGAGAATCTGATGTCGTTTGAATCTCCAAGGCCTGAAACTTCTTCATTCCGCCGAGGAACAACATTTTTCCCTCTAGCCATCGATTGGAAGAGGATGGAGAGAGAGAGAGAGAGAGAGAGAGAGAGAGAGAGAGAGTAGAGAGAGAGAGAGAGAGATTAGAGAGGGATCCGATGCAGGGAAAGAAAGATTAGACTCATTAGAGAGAATGAGAGATCAACTCGAGGGGAAAGGGAGGTATGAGAGATTGAAAGAGTGTTTTTGTGTTTGAGAGAGAAATTGGGAACAAGGTCTTGCGGCCACTTCATTCTAGTACACTGAGGTATAAGAGACTGAGAGAGTGTTTTTTAACGGCTGAGATGAAGTTATCAACAATTCAACGGGTGAGATGAAGTCAAATTGTATATAAAATACAATAATTTTAATTTTATATTTAATACGGGACGGGACGGGACGTAACGGGCCTTATTTGTCTGATCCCGATCCCATCCCGTTATTTTAAAACGGGATCGGGATGGGACGGGATATGCATTTTTCAAACATGAATCCCGTCTCGTCCCGGTAAATTTAGGGACGGAATCGGGATTTCGGGACCAAATGCCCAGCCCTATGATTGATCATCATATTTAAATTTTCAACTTGTCCTTCGAAAAATTATCAATGGGAAAATTGCAATTCCGACATGCAATGACCTAATAACATAACGCACGTGTATCTCAACCTTAGATATACTCACCACATATCCCACGTGGTGTACTCCGTTAATGTTATTGATATATTTTTTTACTGTGATTGTTTCTGATTGGTTTTTATATGTAAATAAACTTTTGTCATTCTCACCGCATGCATGTTAATTATACCATGGCGTAATATGATTGACTGGGTACACCACATGACAGTGTCACGTGGTGTGACGGGTACACACAATAATTACTTGCTCTGTTTTCCGTAAAGTTCGTAACACACAAATTGAAATCGATGTACGTAACAAATGAATGGAAGAGAGGAAATGAGACTACATATTGATCTGTCTCAACAGGATAATATATAGCATCGACCACAGGATCACATTAGAATAAAGATTCATACAATTTTCAGTTAGCCGGCGTACTCTCACATGTTCCAACAAATACAGACGGTCGCAATATATTTCTACTTCACTATCGGTTGCTTATCAGCTATCTTACATGATTTACCAAATCTTATGCCGGACGTGTATCAATGGTATCTTCCATCTCGATCGCTATATCATTTCATACTTCATAAAAATAAAAAAGTGTGGCGCAAGAGCAACTATACATGCATAAACATTGACTTTTGTGAAACTCCAGATATCGGAGACAAGAGATGAGTTCGTGAGGGAAGCTTATGTAGAGTTTGTGAGCATATGAACTCCGAATATCATGGGTGGGGAAATGAAACAATCATACAAGCAGCAGCTGATGTGTTTAAAAGAAGGATGGTGTGGACAACGTTGAGAGCTCGAGGCGCAGTGGTGTATACCTCGCTCCACAAAACAGTATATATGCAGGTGTGAAGTGACCATCTGTGTATCAAGTGGTGATCGATAGGTTTGCACTGTTATAGTGTTATTAGAGCTCTATGTCTTTTAGGTCGATCGATATTTAAATTTTTGAAGTACCTCATGAAAAATAGACTTTTAATTAAAGATTTACTCTTACATTGCCATCACAAATTACTGTACTTAATTACAATTAATTACAAGGTTAAAATGTCCACTACAGCGTATTAGACTATTAGTGTATTACTATTATAATAATTTGTTCTTCTATACTGTACATCATTTTTCGTACAGGTTTCTATACATGATTCGCTGCCTTGATACTAATTACTAATTCTTTCATGTAATTAACTAGGTACAATTAGACATCCTCGTAACTGAAAATGAAAGGGTAAAATAGCGCTCAATGGACAAACTTTGTGCATGTTAGGATGTTGCGAGATATCTTCTTTACGATCGAGTCAGAATCTTCTCCAATTAGTACATTGATATGTTATCCATTGTGATTTTCATGTAATTATAGTATAGATTCTTTCCATTCTCTGTACCTTCTGTAACTTAATTGGTTATCAAACCATGAATGAACCATAAATATAAATCCCTGGATCAGGACCACGGGGATTCAAGCTGCTGCGTATCTATTACAGACGTCAATCAAACAACTTAAGAAAATGCGTTCATTTCCTTCTTATGCTCCTTGCTATCTTTCTTCCTCTCGTTCTCGCTGCCACTGCTTCGCCCTCTCCCTCTGATTGGGTGCCTATGGACCCAAGCAGCGAAGAAGCAATTAGAATGGCAGAAGCAGCAGTCTATCAATACAACAACAAAGCTACAAATAAATTATTTTTTGTCAACATGGTTTCCGGCAGAGGCAGAGAAACATTTCAGAACCCCGAGTCTTCATATTTGAGCTCACTCTTGAAGCCAAGAATGACTCGTTAAGACGTAACCCGCCTTCATATTATTGGGCATATGGTTTGGTGATCTATTGTAATAACCCGATTTTTTCGGAAACCAATTATTAAATTTCTAGAGTTCGATAAGTTTGTAAAAGTGATTAAAGCGCGTTTGTTTCGCTTTGCGACAATGTAAAATCGAAAACGGAAACATTATCGGAACTTTTATTTAGAAAAACGTTACGTTTCCGCGACGCGAGAATCGACTTTTACTCCGTTACTCGTTTGTGAAAACTTCCTTCACGAAGATTGTAGAGCTCGTCGATACGAGTTCGTGGACACGTCACGTGTTCTAATCGGACATCGTACGTGAAAGTTATTAATGACGGAAGTCAGTTTCTGATTTTGAAAATAGGTATAAAAATGAATTAATTGGAGCTAGGGTTTCCATTTTTGGAAACCCTCACCCCGCCTCCCTCTTTCTCTCTTTCTCTCCATCTCCCCGACCTCTCCCTCTCCCTTAGAAGCTCTTCGCCGGCGATTCCCTTCCTTGGGGCGCCGTGGCCCTCACCGCCTCGCCCAAAAGAATCACGAGGGCCTCCGCATCCTACCTCGAGCTCAACGCACCTCGCCTGGACGCCGTGAGCTTCCTCGCGAAATCCCGAAGCTCGGAGACTGCTTCCGCCGTCCAAGCTCTCCTCTGACGAAGCCAGGGCTCAACGCAAGCGCTCCTCCACCGCTCTTCACCCTCAGTGCCACCTGTGATCGGAAGGGAAACTCGAATCGCGCCGCTCCTCACCATGAATCGAGCACGGTCGATCCAAGATCTCCGACGAGCTTTCTGGTGATTTTGAAACTCTATCTAGGTAAGGGTTTTCTTGATTGATTGTTGAAATTGTTTGTTGTTCAATTGATGGAGATTTGGGGAGGAATCGGAGGTGAATCGGAGGAGGAGGAGGAGGATAGAGAGCACCGCTGCCTTAGGCGGCGCGTGAGAGAGCGTAGAAGGGGCAGGAGGTGGCCTTGGGCAGTGGAGGGGAAGATGAGAGAAAATGGAGGGGTTTTGGGGCGGCGGTGGCGAGCTACGCGCCGATTTTAGGAGAGGCGCATGGGCCCCACGCGTTGCCACAGTGAGTGGCGCGTAAACCCCACGCCGGCACGTGCGGCGGCGCGTGAACATCGATTTCAAACAGTAATTTTTGTAAAAATTATTTTTACATACGGTGAATGTAAAAAATAATTTACGTACAGTAAATGTGAATTTATTTTACGTACGGTAAATGTAAATGTAAATTACGTACAATAATTGTAAAAGTAATTTCTGAAGAGTAAATCAGTAATTATAATTTGTTGAGATAGTATTTACGATTGAATAAGTACATGATGTACATGAATACGTAAATAGTATGTATACGTATATAAATGCATAAAACAGTATGTACTCGTACATGAATATGTAATAAAATATGTATTTGTACAGTAATATGTGAATAGTAATTACGTGAACAATATTTTCGTAAAAACTAGAAATTGTTGAACAGTAAAACATTATTACTGTTTCGGCATTTAAGGTTTTACGTAACGCTGCTAAATTCACTTCTTATCTATTTTAGGTGATCGACACTACAAGTAAATGATTCGAGTTTGGAATCTTGGAAATTACGCTCAGGAGTATAAGGTGGATTGTGTATGTGTATAAATGGTAAAATAGGTACATATATATGGTTTGCTATATTATATACTGTCGTAATTTCCGTTGCGAATAAGTTCATTTTAGTGTAGATGTTTATTTATTGAGCATGTCGATTTATATTTACAATATGATTTGATGATTTTTTGTACGTGGTTTTAAGGTGAGTGATGTTAAAAATTTTTTGTGGTCTATGGACCTGTCTTCGGACATGTTAGCATGTCGGAACCTAGCCTTGGCCGGGCGACATGTTCGATTCTGTTAGAGCTCTTGTCTGTTTGTCGGGGTACTAACATGAGGGGTAACAGATGTGTGTCAGCGCTCATGAGTACCCATATTTTTTTTGATATTGGGTGGCGAGAGGTTGCCCAATGTCGGGCGGCGTAGTAAAATGAGGGGTAACAGAGGTGTACCAGCGCTCATGAGTTCCCGTATTATAAATGCATTTGGGTAAACATAGGGGTTGCCCGATTTCTCATGAGCATATATATTTTCTGACAATATTGGACAACCAGATGGGTCGTCCAATGACTCATGAGTGCATTTATGATTGATGCTTTGTGGATTTTTGTATATATTTTTATACGAGTTATATTGTTGTTTTACTCATACGAGCTGCAAAGCTTACCGGGTTTGTGTTTACAATCCTGATGCACCTATTCGATGATGTATGGGATAATTCCGCAAGTGTGGATTATCGGAAATCGACGTACAACTCTGAAGACTAGAAGTTGATTTATTCTATCTTGTGGTGAGGATTCGAGAGGAATTTTATATTTACATTTGATATAATGTTGAATTATAAATTTAGTTTGTAATAATCAATTTGACTGAGTTGCACCATGAACTCAGTAATGATCCGTTGTGACATTAAAATGATTTCGATTTATTGAGATTATTTTAGAGTTTTTTATGACTTCGAAATTTGAGTTTTATACTCGAAATTTTGAGATCGTGACATCTATGAAACTGCTATTCAACTCGTGAACTTTAGAAAAGCTTGAGATGTGATTTTATGTGGTTTCTTGCGGTTGGCAGGATAAAGAGATGAACTTCATTAATTAAATTGAATGCTACTTCAGGTTTCATTCTGTTGCATAAAAAATTTCTGCATTTCAGCGTGGGTTGGATCCTGGAACCTTAATATACTAGTGTTATTTAGTTGTGAAAATTCGGAATATTAGTTTGATAGTTTTCCTTGCTTTCTTTCCAAACATTTGATTTGTGGCAAACCTAGCTATTACTTCAATTCCCATATTTGAGATTATATTAGTTGTGATTTGTGCAAATTAACTTATTATTACTTCCAAATTTTGAAGATATATAGTGGGTAGCAAACAACCCATGGCCATACTCGAGTGTATTTTTAGGTTACAATAGTATGATCTAGGGTTTTTCTAAGCAATTGAAAGAAGACAATAAAAAACATGAGTAATTATAATTAGAGCCGATTGCTCAAAGATCAAAAGGCACAACCGGAGTCTCATCTTCAACCCCTTAAATCTTTTGTGCTCTTCTTTTTCTTCTGAGATTGAGTGAGGGATTTAAGAAGAGTCTCATCTTCCAAAGTTGATCACCCTCATAAAACCATGAACAAAAAGAAGTTAATTAATTAGCTCTGAGCATATATATGTATGATGACCAAGTGGTTCTTCATTTTCCAGATTACCCCAACAAAATTTAGCTTGATGAACACTAGATTCTACATTATTCATGTCAACCGTACCAAAGCTCCAATCGCTCTCCAACTGGTACTTAGTCATTTACAACAATGGTATCAAGCTGAATTTGAGCTAGAATCTTAAAAACTGTAATTATCACTATAAATTTTGACGTTAATACTTGGAGTGGGAACTGAACTTGCAGTTGATCCTGGGATATATATCTTGTTCTACTTACGTACCTCTTCCGGTATTCGAACAATGCCTGGCTTGCTCGATCATCAACAGTTGGAGCAGTTACGTACCTTCTCTACAATTGGATTCGCGATCGTACACTACTAGAAATTGGGGCTAAGGAACATTTAGTTTAGGAACAAATAAACAAGTGTCCCTATATTCTTGCCTTTAGGGACTTATGTTAGCTTGTGTCCCTCAATATAAATTTGGTACAAATCATGTGTCCCTATATATGCAAAAGACACACTTATGTGTCCCTAAACACTTAAAGTATATTCATACTCATGTTTAAAGACATATATATGTCCCTAAACTACACAAAATGTATATTTGGGTGGTAGAATATACCATTGCTTCTCCAAGACAAATGGTAGAATACCGAATACTCTCTTCACACTCTTTCTTTTATCCGGGAAATACCGCGCCATACAGAAAACCCTTTGGCGCCATCGTACTAACTCGATCATTACCGCCCAGATCTATCAATATTAGACTCTTTTCCATCTCTGTTATTTCTGACCCATATCTATGGAGATCTTTGACAAAAAATTTCTCTCATAACAATTCTCGTTCTTCTCACTCTTAGTAGAATACCCAGACTAAGAGTGGAGCTGCTGCAATTCTATTTCAAGGTACGGGCATCTTTTTGAGACACGATGCATAGGAAAGTTATTGTTGCGTTAGTGAAGCTGATAATGGGTTTCTGTGCTTAATTGTATTCCATGTGAATTATGTAGAGAGTTCATACCCAAGTCCAAGTACTCATGGCAGTAGTTACCAGGACCCAGTGAGGCGCATGGCTTTGATGAAGGCTTAATTGCTTACCCTCCGCACTGTTGCTGCCTCAGTCCTCAAAGATCATCATCTTCATCATCACTGTTGATACCATTTTAATGCTTATGTTTGCCGTAAGTCTCAATTGAATAAACATTGGTAGTGTTTAATGTTTGTTTGATAAGTTCTGTTATAAATTGAATTCAATTATTTTCCAATAGAGTATGAATTTTCATTTGAAGAGGTATTGGATTATGGTGTATTGTCAACAAACAGTCAAGTAGGAAAAAGCTTTTCAATTTTGATGAGGAGTACTTCAAATTAAAGAGATATACAGATAATCCTATTGACATAATTGAAGAGCTGTACCTAGTCTTCAGGTTTTTTTAGTCAGTTAAATAAAGTCCTAGTCCTTTGGACTTAGGATTTGCTTTTGAATTAGTATTTGTTTTTGTTATATGTGTGGATGCTTGTAGCCGATACCCAAGCATGTTTTTAGTTCTTCTGTTAGAGTTTGAGGCTATATATTAGTCAACGTTGCTGTTGAATAAGATAAAAAAATTTCATCCAGTTTGAGTATTAGAGTTTGTTGCAATTAGTTCTTATTCCTAACAATAATCGATGAATTATCATGGAAACAATAATGTTATGTTTTCAAAGCTTCTAATATGAATTTAATAAAAAGATTTATATTTCAATCCTCTACCTAGAGCAGGAATGTGATCGATGGCTTCTCTTTTATTATTCTGTTTAGTCCAAAAGAAAAGTTGTTATAATCCCACTCTGCATTGAGAAGCAAAGGAGATGAAACATATATTTGGAAAGTTGAATTATAATGTTGCAGGAGAGAAGAACTTCTTTATGTTTAGATTGATTGGTAAGAACATCATTGAGCTTTGTTATCCCTGACAATTTATCTTTTGCATACTTTAGTACAAATTGATTAAGGATGTAATAAAATTTATCTATTCTAATTTATGCTTCTATTAACTGCAGACTATTATTGCATATGAAAGAAAGCTGTAAAATTTAGTATTTGGAGGCTAATGGACAAAGAGTGGATATTTAAACACCAACGTAGTGATGTATTTATGCTTGGCCTAAGAGCTTTCATCTCCCACGCAGTTTTAGTTGTTGGGATTGATGGAAAAATCTACAGTTTGTTGCAATAGATATCAGCTGTCACCTCAAGATGTTGTTGAAGACCACCTGCAAATCAGTGGAATGGATAATACATATGCTAATGGTATATGGGACAAGCATGGTGAGGATGTGCCTAATGTCATTGATGAAAATCCCCATTTTTTTAATGATGAAGATATGTCCAGTTTGTTGGTTGATGCCTTTGGTATGCATGATTATATGCCTGAACCAAATGTTGGTGATGAACAATCATGTCCTCCACAAGAGCGAATTGAAGTTGATCCGCCATCAACTCCTCCACAAGGGCCTACTGCATATGCTACCAAGTTCTTCAAAATGGTTGAGGAGGCCTAAACAAAATTTTATCCAGGTTGTGGCAAATTGAAGTTATTATTTTTGGTCCGTTTATACCAGTTGAAAACTATGCATCATATGACCGATTCATGTTTTGATGCATTGTTAATCCTGATAAAACAGTGGTTTCCGAATGTCGATTTGCCTGAATCCTTCTACAAGGTGAAGAAGTTCATTACAGACTTAGGTTTATCATATGAAAAAATTGATGCATGCCTGAATGATTGTATGTTGTACTACAAGACACATGTGGAGCTTCACGCTATAAGGGAGCTGCAAATTCAGAGAATGCAAGCGGTTCTAGAGTTCCTCAAAAGGTTTTACGGTACTTCCCATTGAGCCAAAGACTTCAAAGACTCTACTTGTCAAAAGGTGTTTCTCTACTTCCCATTAACCTGTAGAACGAGAATCTGAAAACAAACAAGAGTGCAGACACGTGTACAAATAAAAATATGATTTATTTATAATCAGGCACGGGGTTACAATCTTTGTGAACTCATCTGATTCTATCTCCGTATATGACTTGGCTCAAGGGTGACGTGCACTTGATCTTGAGAATTTGAGTTTGATTTGGATTTAGATTTAATGAAGAACGAGCGATTTGGCAGCTTGATGATTCTTCGTGGACTTGAGTTTGGATTTAGATTTGATGAAGAACGAGCGATTTGGTAGCTTGACGATTCTTCGTGGACTTGAGTTTGGATTTGGATTTGGATTTGATGAAGAACGATGGATTTGACAGCTTGATGATTGTTTGTGATCTTGAATTTGGATTTGATGAAGAATGATTGACTTGACAGCTTGATGATTCTTTGTGGGCTTGAGTTTGGATTTGATGAAGAACGATCGACTTGACAGCTTGATGATTTTTCGTGGACTTGAGTTTGGATTTGATGAAGAACGATCAACTTCACAGCTTGATGATTTTTCGTGGACTTGGGAGACTTCGGAATTTCTCGAGAGTGACCTTACTCAAGTGATTTTCTCTCTTCTTCTCAAGTCTCATTCTCTTCATGTTAAAGGGGATATTTATAGTGTCAAGGCTTCTATTTTGTAGAATATTTTAATGACACTAAAATAATAAATTTCTTTAATTGTATAATTAAATCAATATTTATTTTCCGATTAATTTAAAATTAGTTATTCTCATAATTAAATTAAACAGAAAATAATTGACTTAATTATAACCGTTAAGGAATTTATTAATTTAATCAAATGTCTGATTACCATTTCGAATCGTCAACGACATTCAATTTTTCGATGCAAGTCGGAATCACGTAGCTTCGATTACGATCATCCGTTTATGTGCTGACACGAGTTTTATTCGGATCCGCACCAACTTTGTTGATTTTTGGGTCTCGTGTGTAATTTCGTCAGGTCCTTGGTCGATTTAATTATTTAATGAAGATGATTTACTTCATTAAATTTCATGTGTCTACAAATGCCCTCACTTAAGTCGTGATGCAGACATGCTGTCATCACGTGCCGAAAACATAGCTTGAAGTATGCACTTTGATTTTGATAATTTGTAGGGCTAGCTGCCGAGGCTCCGCAAATTTTGTAGTAATTTTGTAGAAATTGAAACAATGTCTGAGACCTTACAGAGAATGTTACTCTCTGACCATTGAAATTACAATTTACAAATGAACATCAACTTCAAATATGTACCATCTGTCTCACAATACAATGAGGTTAACTTAGGGCTCTAGTGAATCAATGTGTCCCGCTACTTGGTCCTTCAAATTACACTCAGTCTTTCAAATTGTAAGTCAATCATTGAGCTCACTAAAACGAATGTGATCAACTTTTTTTGAATCGATCCCATCATGTTCAATCTTCCATCCACCCTGTCGAAGATTCTTAAAAAAATAGGTTTCATCTTAGTCTGCACCCTGAAGTTGTGTTCCATTAGGAGACTGGAAGATATTGAACCAGTGACCTTGATCATAAACTCCTCAAGGTTTGACAGCTCTCCTAAGGACAATGGAATAGTACCAGACATAGAAAAAATCAATCATTCTCAAGCTACTACATGTCTCTTTACAACTCCACCGGAATCAATTCAATGATCAAGCTGTACTACACATCTCTTTACAACTCTACTACTGAAAGATAGCACCAAGCCACCAATGATTCCACCAAGCCACCAACGATTCCACTATTGAAAGATAGCATCAAGCCACCAATGATTCCACCAAAACCGAAATCAATTCAATGATTATGCTCCTTTTTTTTAGTATCTTTTAATCCTACATGACAACAAATATCTACACATTTTCCAGCTTTGATATTGCCTTCCCATTCAGAATCCTTTTGCTATCTTTAAAGTTGATGCACAGCGGGATCTGATATTCCGTGTTTTTAAGAGTGTGATTGTGCATGCTCGGGTTTGTAAGAGTGTGAACTCATAGTCTAGATGAACAAAGGCACGCTCGATTTCAGGCAGGAGCTCGAGCATCTTCTGCAATGCTTCACCTGTGTCATGAGCTTCTTGTAAGGACATGGCTGCTGGGAGGACAATGTCAACCTCGACAAAGTAGTGTGAGCCAAGGTGTATGCGCGGACTGTGTCGATATGGCGTACTGCCTTGTGATGGTTCCAGTAAAGGTATGTCAGTTATTTGCAAGTATTCAGGAGCAGCTGTCTTTCCAACTAGGGAATTCACATTTTCCAAAATAGTCATTGACCAGGTGCGAATAATATACAGGGCCAGAATAATAGCTCCTACTTGGTCCATCCAATCATCAAAGTAATTAGCAAGAAGCACAGCAACCAACCCATTGATGTTGGTGATAACATCGAAGAATGATCCTGGGCATACGCTTTGACAATTTCATTGGTGAAAGTGCGGCAATAAAGCATCAGCAACAATTTCACCAAAGTGACGCCAAGCATACTCCTTTTGTATGTTAAAAGGCAGCGATCATTACTTATTCTCCTCCTCCAGTACTTAAAATAATAAGGATAAAGCTTCGTAATGCGATTTCCCCTTGTTAGGGAATGCAGAAGAATGAGCTGAAGAATGGAAATCGAAATAACTCACAACCACAAGCGAAAATAAAATAAAAGAGAACACCGAGATTTAACGTGGTTCGGTAAAGTGCCTACGTCCACGGGTAGCAACAATAAAGAACCTCCACTATACGAAGAAAGGTTACACCAAGAGAAACACTACTTCAAGACTCACACTTGAAGGGATACACTCACACACACTTTATTTTGCTACACACACAAAACTCTCTACTTGAAGTTTTCTCTCTATCTCTCACTCTTGATCACACACAAGATGATCTCTCACTTATTGTTCTTCTATGTTTATTGCACCACTTCTCATGCCTTTATATAGGTAAACATCTTTGTGCAATTCATGCATTTGCATGTAACATGCATGGAAGCAAAGTCAATCTTCTTCCTTGATTCATGCTCAATGTTGGCATGCTCATCAATGCATTCTTTTTTTCTTTTTCAAACAAATCAACCACCTACCACCATAAGGTTGTAGATTTGTTTATTACCTTCAATAAAGGTTGCTCCAAGTTTCAACAAAACCAACTCCATCAATTAATGGGTCACTAAAGCAATATGTGTGCTTGATTTACTCATGTGAATATCACATAGTTTTCACACCTCCATTAGGGAGGGATTGACCCTATCACCCCCCCCCGGCTTGATGACACAGTTGCAGTCCTCCACCTTCGAACACAGTGGTGACTCCGACTTGACACCATTGGAGCAGCTCCCTTGCCCTTCCTTCAGCGCCACGTCATCATCAACATTATCCACATTCTCTTGATCTTCTTCAACATCCTCAAGCCTTGAGCACCTAGTAGCCTCCTCTATGATTCTTCTTACCGCAAATGATCAACCTCAAAGATGTCTTCATCCAAAATGGACAATGCAGCTTTATAGCATTTTGCCAACAAACAAAGTAGCAGAAACTCTGGATGCAAGGCGGTTAAGTGTTATGAGGGTCTTTGAATCTTCCGAATTATTGTCAACATTGGTGCCACTCCTCTCAATGGGGCTTCAAGCTGCATGAAAAAATCTTTGAACCTCATGCAAACACTTATGAATTTCTTAGGTGCCAGTTTAATCTGCTCCTTATCACACGCATTCATAAATCTGGTAGCATGGAACACCACAACACTAGCTTGCTCCTTTGAAAACGCAGCAGAAGTGTATGCTTCCAAGATGTAGAGGTAGCCAAGCGAATGCAAAGAGGGGTCAAGCTAGTCCAGAAGAAGAATTAACCGAATCGATTCGGCGCGAAGCGAGTCGTGCGCTTGCTTAAGAAGGTTGTGCAGGTTGGAGAGGTCTCCGGCGCTTGACGATAGCCCCTGGATGCTAACGACTAGAGCTTCCATGGAAAACCTAATTTAGATTTTTCGATTTTCTGAAGCAGAGTGAAAAGGAGAAGAAGAAGACGAGGTAGAAGGGCCTTCATATTTCTAAGAAGTCGAGGTTTCGGATGGTCGGGATCACTATGTCCAGCTCATCCTTCAGCAGCGGCGTCGGGGCGATCTTGCCATAGTTCGCCATGGCTGGCGAGATTGGAGTGGAGAGAGACTTTTGGGGTGAAGAGAGAGATGAGGAGGAGGAAGATTGAATGAATGAGTCTGAATGAATATGCCTTTGTGGGTGTGGTAATTGAATGATTGAATCATTCATTGATTGAGTGCGGTCGTGCTTCAGTGTAACCGTTTTTTTAAGTCTGACTTTGACTTTTGATTTTTTTTTTTCTGGTTTGACTTTGACCTTTGATTTGATTTTTTTTATTGGTCTGACGTTGACTTTTTGTTGTAGGATTTTAACAACAAATTTGAGAGTTGCGGTCGATCTAGCCATCTAACTACTTTCGAAACGCTTTGATTTTTGGCTGATTTGAAGAACGTAAAAGACATATCCTCGACGATGTTGAAGATGAGCAACATGATGGCACCACCTTAACCGTATATCCTTCTCTTACCGAGCCATTCGCTTTTAAAACTCCATTCTATGGCAGCTCAACTCTCGTCTCGCAGTGAACTTATGTAGTGAATCGCCAAGTAGCATGCTTCCAACCGCCTAAGTCAGGTAACAAGGAGCTAAGTTCAGACGTTTGTAGAACTTTTTCTTCACTGTGCAAGACATGTTGATCTAGAACAGAAGAAGTGCCAAATCCGAGAGATTCCAGAACTGACTGTGACAGAGATTGAAGAGGCAAATAAGTTGCGAGCCAGTTTTGAAGAACATCACAGTCAACGTTAGTCTATGTTTGAGTCCCTTGAGAACTTGAAGAAAGAACAACAGAAGCTAGAGCGGACGTTGGACTCGCTAGATGCAAACATTTTTCTTCACGATGCAAGACTTGTTGATCTAGAACATAAGAGGTGCCAAATTCGAGAGATTCCAGAACTGACTGTGACAGAGATTGAAGAGGCAAAGAAGTTGCGAGCCAGTTTTGAAGAACATCGCAGTCAGCATCAGTCTATGTTGGAGTCCCTTGAGAACTTGAAGAAAGAACAACAGAAGCTAGAATAGACGTTGGACTCGCTAGATGCATACCCTTTTTCTTCACGATGCAAGACTTGTTGATCTTGAACAGAAGAAGTGGAAAATCCGAGAGATTCCAGAACTGATTGTGACAGAGATTGAAGAGGCAAAGAAGTTGCGAGCCAGTTTTGAAGAACATCGTAGTCATCATTAGTCTATGCTCGAGTCCCTTGAGAACTTGAAGAAAAAACAACAGAAGCTAGAGCAGACGTTGGACTCGCTAGATGCAGACATTTTTCTTCACGATGCAAGACTTGTTGATCTAGAACAGAAGATGCGCCAAATCCGAGAGATTCCAGAATGGACTGTAACATAGATTGAAGAGGCAAAGAAGTTGCGAACCAGTTTTGAAAAACGTCGGAGCAGCTTCAAGGGTTTGACCTGGATGTGACAGCTAACTTGAATGATCAGGATTTGCTCCTTTTTTTTTTCGATCAAACACTTATTTTTTTATATGACTGAACTTAAGTTGTTATTCTCAAGCTGCCTACGTATCCTTCTAAAGAAGAAATCAAGTCATCACGTAGTTCAAGAGTTTTTTTTGTTGTTATTTTTTTTGTCTTGTGCTGTTTAGGCTCGTGCAGACTTGAAGCATATTTTGACGTTTTCAAACATGGTAATTCTTCAAGAACTTGCCGTTAATGGGACCGATCCTCAAACCGTCTTCCGCCACAATTTTGTAAGCTCCATTGGTGTATACTTCTCTGACGACGTAAGGACCATCCCATTTTGACTTAAATTTGGGGCCAGTCTTGTGAGTCAAGCCTCTTCTCGTCCAAAGCTTCTAACTCTTGAAGGCGCAACTTGACATTTTTCTCATTTGTGAAACCTTCTTGCAAAGCGATTCTCAATGACGAAATTTCTTTCTCTAATGGTAACACGGCTTCGACACCATAGATGAGAGAATAATGTGTAGCATTTGTGGCTGTCTGATACGTCGTTCTATAAGCCCAGAGACTTTGCCCAATTTCTCATGCCAATCCCTCTGCTTCTTGCTGACAATTTTCTTCAGAATGTTACATAGCATTTTATTGAATGCTTCTGCCAAACCATTTGCCGAAGCGTTGTACATTGAAGAGAAGTGAAGCTTGAAGTGAAATTTATTGCTCAACTTTTCTGTTGCAGTATTTGAGAAATACTTGGCGTTGTCTGTGATGATGCACCGTGGTATACCATAGCGTTGTATAATGCTTCCCGTAATGAAGTCCACAACATTTTCTTTCTTTATTCTTTTAGCGGTATCGCCTCTGCCCACTTTGAGAAGGAATCCGTGGCTGCCAGAATGTACATATGACCAGCTGATGATTTCGGAGTGAGGGGTCCGATTGCATCCATTCCCCAGACATCGAATGGGTGCGAAGAAATTGTCGGATGCAACGGCTCAGGTGGCTGATGAATGAAGTTGGCATGGAACTGACAAGCTTGGCATTTCTGTGCATATTTCATACAATCCTTGATCATGGTGGGCCAATAATACCCTAGTCGTCTTACTTGAAAATGTAACTTTGGTCCTGACTGATGTGCTCCACATACTCCAGAATGAACCTATTCCATGACTTTGACAGCTTCATCTTTTCCCAAGCATCGAATGAGTAATCTGTCAAATGACCTCCGATATAAAGTTTCTTTGTAGTAGAGGAAGCGCGGTGCTCGCCGCTTGATGCTCCACCTTTGCTTCGAATCTTCGGGAAGCTTGTTGTGCTCAAGATAGTCGAGGTCATTTGTGAACTGACACTACATGAGAACTGGCACACTGGAGTAAAGGCTTTGTTGTCACGACCCACCTTTTGCAAGACACATCTTCTCTATCGGCGGATAATTCAGCTCAGTTCTGGTGAGGGTCCGACTTAAGTAGTACAAGACTTTCTCCTTTTTGGCTTCATTTTCTTGGGCAAGAAGGGCCCTAAGTGATCTCTCTTGAGCCGCGATGTAAATGATAAGAGGTTTCCCGGCGATAGGTGCAATCAACACCGGAGGGTTCACCCAGTATTTCTTTATGCTCTCAAAGACATTGCGACAAGCTTCATCCCATACAAATGGAACATCTTTCTTCATGAGTCGACTGAATGGTTGGCAACGGCCTGCCAAGTTCGATATGAACTGTCTGATGAAGGCAAGTCGTCCTTGAAAGCTTTTCAACTCACGCAAATTTCTTGGCTCTAGCATTTCCTGGATGGCTTTAATTTTGGATTGGTCTACCTCGATGCCTCAGTGCTTCACGATGAATCTAAGAAATTTTCCAGAACTGACGCCGAAGGCACACTTCAAAGGATTCATTTTTAACTGGTATTTGCGCAACATGTCAAACACTCTTCGTAGATCTTGCAGGCGATCACTCCTTTGGTTTGTTTTGACAACCAAATCATCAACATAACATTCTACATACTTGTGCAGCATGTCACCGAAAATGTTGTGCATAGCGTGTTAGTATGTTGCACCGGCATTTTTTAACCCGAATGACATGACCTTAAAGCAATAACATCCTTTGGGAGTTCGAAATGCAGTGAGTTATTCATCCTCTATGGTCATCCTTATCTAATTGTAACCTCATTCACCGTCCATGAATGATAAAGCCTCATACCCGGTTGTCGCATCCACCATGAGCTCTATGATTGGTAGAGGGAAATCATCTTTTGGACATGCCTCATTTAAGTCACGAAAATCTACACAAACACGGATTTGTCTGTTATTCTTCTTGACAGGAACAATGTATGCGATCCACTTAGGATATTGAACCTCTCTAATGAAGTCTGCAACAATCAACTTATCAACTGCTGCTTCAATTTGAGGAATAAGTTATGTTCAAAAGCGTCTTTGTGTTTGTTTGGTTGGACGAGTTTCTGGTTTGACAGCAAGTCGATGAACTGCTACCTTTGGATTCAAGCCAGGCATTTCTTTATATGTCCAAGCAAAGACATCTTTACACTCGAGCAACAGATCAAGATATTCTTTTTCTTCTTCGGAACATAAAGACGCACTCACAAAAATAGGTCTTGGGTCTTCCTTTGTTCCCAAGTTAATCTCCTTAAGTTCGTCCATAGTGGCTTGCCCCCCGTCTTCAAGTTCTGGAAGAGCTTCGTCTACTTTAATTTCAAAATTTTCATGATCTTCTTCCTCTACGACATCTGCTTCTGCCACCGTGACATGATAAGAGGTTTGGACAATGTTATCCTCACCACCATTACCGAGGTTGCTATCTCCTTTTTGGCCAGTGAATGTGATGGTGTGTTGCTTCACTTTGAGTTAATCCGTGGAATCCACTTCCAACACACAATGCCTCTTCATTCATGATGGGATAAGACTTTGGATTTCTTTGCTCTCCGCTCGACTACAAGTCATTTTCCTCTTGCATAATTGTCGTTCCTTAGGTGCTTGGATCCTTTCCAATGCAGGTTTTCGCGGAATGGGTTTTGACCGTTTCTTATTTTTGTCTGAACTTGACATCCTTTTGAATACAGAAGTCCAAGTGGTTGTACTACCGATGCGATTGAAGACTGAATCTCTACTTGATGTCATGTCCACATGGTTAAAAACCAATGCCCTTGTGATTGATCCTTCAATACATTCAGATGTTGCTCCTTGGGAACCTAGACGAATGCGATCGAATAACGAAATACGAGGGGTTGACTGAACCTCTTGGCTCTTCTCTTCAACTACCTCGACACTGATATGTTGCACATTGGCTCGCTCTGCCATTCTTCTTCCTGAAATTCTGATTGGCTTGCTCGAAGTGAAACCGAGACCAGCTTTAGAAGAATCAGCTATTGTGACTTGCTCTCTTAACTTCTTTTGTGATTCATCGAGCTCATGCGCCATCTTTGCTGCAGCTTCGTCGTCCTTTTTGCTTGATGAACCAAAGTCGTATCCAGCCTTTTCTAACAACTTATATGCGTTAGAATCGAACTCATCACTTGTTCTTTTCTTGGGAAGCAATCCATGTTCTGTCTTTCCTTGGATTGGTTTGAAAAACCCTTTTAGTGGCTGTTTTGTGGGATTTCGGTTGCTCACCTTTATTAATGGCAACGTTGACTCATCCCTCAACAATTTCAATCACCTTCTTCTAATTTTCGTGGACACTCTTATGACTTTGTCCCTACAAATGGAGACTCCCCCTCCCTTCATCTAGACTTCGGGACATAGCGAAGGACCGGAAAGGCATGGCTGGCTTTTCTTTATGCAGACGATGTTGCCACTTTAGACGAGAATTTTTGCGACACTTCACCATGAAGCTCAATGTCTTTTGATTTGGCATCATTCTCCGTAACTTTAACGGCTTTCCCCATGGAGCGTACTAAGACCAGAAAGACTTTTTTCATTGACTCCTCATCTGTGTAGAATTTAGAATCTGCAAAGTATGATTCAGCTTCTGTGAATGGTTTGGTACTCCTACCACGGTTTTCACACCTCCGCGATAGAACTTGAAGCATTTGTGTAAAATGGATGGCACAATGCCATTTTCATGTACCCATGGTCGTCCCAACAACAAGTTGTACGAGGTTCTCGCATCGATGACATGAAACAAGGTGTTTGATTTTAGCTCTCCGATGTCCATGTCTAGTCTGATCATTCATATCGCTCTTTGTCCTCCTTGGTTGAAACCTTGGATCATGAGACGACTCCTTGATAACTCATCAACGTTGATGCCGAGTTGAGACACGGTTTACTTGGGCATGATATTTACTGTTGACCCTCCATCTATGAGCATGCGATTCAACTTCTGCTCTCGCATGTACCATGTCACAAAAAGAGGCCGATTATGTGGCTTAGAGCCCAATTGGAGGTCATCATATGTGAAGTGAATGGTATCACAATATGTATCACACACGCCACATTCCTTCATGCTTGTGGAGTGTTTTCCTACGTCGATAAGCAACTGCACAAGTGCGCATCTCGTTTATTTTGGCAATTTCATCAAGTCAGAGAGGCTAAGTTGGAAAGGTAGACTCTCCAATTGTTTCAACACCTCATTTTTCTTTAACAGTTGACTTGCACCTATTTCTCTTGGTTCAGGCTTTTCATCTTCTTTGGAGCTGACTTCACAACTTGTGGCCATTGAAGTGACCTTCGGTTTTTTGGTAGGCAAGTGCTCTATTGACAAGTTCCAACGAAGAGGCTTCCACAAAAAAATGGAACGATTTTCGTCTCAAAACGTCCTCGTCTGTTCTCCTCCCGCCGTGGAGGTAATTTCTTATGACTTAGTCGGGCAACCGGTGAGTTTGACATCATACCTTTTCGAGTTCTTCTCCGGGTGACCAATATCCATCATTCATCATCAGCATTAGAGGCAACTTGGAAGATAGGCATGGAAGCATGACATTCTTTAACTTCTTTGGTCTTCTTATTTTCGCGCGCCTCATTTGTGAAATAGAACAGTGCTTTCATTGGGTGAAAAGGGAGTGGAACTGGCTCGAACAACCCAAATGTTACGGTAGTGCAATTGACCTCAGCAATGTCGTTAACGTCCAGCTCAATCTTCCCTTGCTTGACGAGATTCATTATCAAATCCTTGAGAACAAAGCACTTCTCTATAGGGTGACTAACGAGGCGATGATATTTGCAATATTTCGAATCGTTGACACGATGCATTTCTTCTGGACACTTGCACTCCGGAAGATCTATTATCTTGTTTTCGAGCAGATCTTCTAACATGCCTGCCACATCAGAGTCTGGGAACATGTACGTCTTTCGCTCCATCTCCTTCAACATGTGTTTACTCCTTTCGTAGGTTCGAGGAGGTTCCACCTTATTGAACTCTTTCTTATCCCGCATGGAGATCTTAACCGGTGCAGTATTGATGACCATTCATTCTTTGGAAAGCTTCTTCAGAACTTTTTCAAATCTGCTTCCGAAGACTTTGTCTTTTCGTTGGTCGACCAGGGACTCATTCTTTCCCTTATGACTTGCCAAGCTTAGCTCCATGTCGTGGGTTCGAGTAGCCAACTCTTTAAAAGAACGAGGCTTGATTCCTTGCAAGATGTATAGCAAATCAAAGTGCATGCCTTGGATGCACATTTCAACGGTTGACACCTCTGACAGTCGGTCCTTACAATCAAGGCTAAGTGAGCGCCATCTATTGATGTAGCCGATCGTGGGTTCATCCTTCCGTTGCTTCGTGTTAGTTAGCTTCATCATGCTCACCGTCCGCCTTGTACTATATAGATTAAGGAACTCACACTCCATTTGATCTCAGCTGTGAACATACTCCGGCTTTAAGTCTGTATACCACTCAAAGGCATTTCCCTTCAATGAGCGAACAAACTGGTTGACAAGGTGATCGCCTTCTGTCCCGGCATTACTACAAGTCTCCACAAAGTGGGCGACGTGTTGCTTTGGGTTCCCTTTACCTTCAAATTGTTGGAACGTTGGTGGCTGATACCCCAGCGGCATCCTTAAGTTGTCGATCCTCTTAGTGTAAGGTTTGGAGTAAGTGAGGGAGTCACGAGAATGACCTCCATATTTAGCCCGAATTGAGTTGGTGATGATGTCCTGCAATTGCTGGAGTGATAAGGAACCAAGCGAATCGCCATCGTTCTTGGATGTTTCTCCCTTTTCATTTACTTTGCTCCTGCCAGGCGACCATTTGGTGGAGTTCTTATCATTGTGATATTCCAACTTGCTATAGAGCTCAACGATTTGCACATCCTTTTCTTCAACCCTTCGGGTGAGCTTTTCAACCATCTCCAACTGATTGGAGAGTTGCTCATCGATTGTGGATGCCTCCGTCACCAAGACCTGTGCATTGTCAGAAGAGGATTCATGCGCCATAGAATGAAAGTTATCGCCATCTTCTTTGGGACTTCCATGGTATGATGCCGTGCTTGATTCGTCATCAGAGAAAACGTCTTCTAGGATAGGGCCATCACCATGAACAGATAGAGGAGATTGCTCATTTGGCTCTTTCTCTTTTGACGCTTGCTTCTTCCCACTCTCAGAGACATGCTCTATTGCTCTCAAGCTCTCCAAGGTGATGACTGGTTGACGAGGCTTATTAGCAAGTGCCATAAATGTTGTGGGTTGAGTTCTAACCACGCTCCGGGTGACAAGGGCAATCGGTTCACTCTTTGATTTGGAAAATGCTTGTTTGGATTTCTTGACCGGCTCGGCCTCTCCATTTGACCTCACGGTTGTGGACTTAAATTTCTTCGATGGAACGGCTTGGTTGTTCTTGGAAGCCATCGCACAAACGAATGATTTCGTCGGAGAAGGAGATGATAGGCCAAAAATGTCCCATTGGGCGTGCCAATTTGTAGAACGAGAATCTGAAACAAATAAGAGTGTAGACACGTGTACAAATAAAATATGATTTATTTATAATCAAGCGAGGGGTTACAATCTTTGTGAACTCCTCTGATTCTATCTCCGTATATGACTTGGCTCAAGGGTGACGTGCACTTGATCTTGAGAATTTGAGTTTGATTTGGATTTAGATTTAATGAAGAACGAGCGATTTGGCAGCTTGATGATTCTTCGTGGACTTGAGTTTGGATTTAGATTTGATGAAGAACGAGCGATTTGGTAGCTTGACGATTCTTCGTGGACTTGAGTTTGGATTTGGATTTGGATTTGATGAAGAACGATGGATTTGACAGCTTTGATGATTCTTCGTGGGCTTGAGTTTGGATTTGATGAAAAACGTTCGATTTGGTGGCTTAACGATTCTTCGTAGACTTGATGATCTTCGTGGACTTGAGAGACTTCGGGATTTCGTCGAGAGTGATCTTTCTCAAGTGATTTTCTCTCTTCTTCTCAAGTCCCCCTTCTTCATGTTGAAGGGAGTATTTATAGTGTCAAGGTTTCTATTTTGTAGAATATTTTAATGACACTAAAATAATAAATTTCTTTAATTGTATAATTAAATCAATATGTATTTTCCGATTAATTTAAAAATAGTTATTCTCATAACTAAATTAAACAGAAAATAATTGACTTAATTATAACCGTTAAGGAATTTATTAATTTAATCAAATATCCGATTACCATTTAGAATCGTCAATGACATTCAATTTTTCCGATTTACGTATGAATTACGTAGCTTCAATTACGATCATCCATTTATGTGCTGACACGAGTTTTATTTGGATCCGCACTAACTTTATTGACTTTTGGGTCACGTGTGCAATTTTGTCGGGTCCTTGGTCGATTTAATTATTTAATGAAGATGATTTACTTCATTAAATTTCATATGTGTACATAACGTTCTACGTAACTCTTTTAGCAACTGGAGTTTGTTCAATAACATCCATATACCGGTTCATTTTTTATTCAACAGCCACTGATGCATGCATCAAGGGGAGAAGACGCCTTCTGCATTCATCTCCAGCATCTGCAATAACACTTGGCTAAGGATCGGAGCAGCAATCATCTTCTTACCCTTATCCACTTGCTCATGATTCTTTGCAACAAATTAATATTTGTTTGTCTTTTTTAGACAACGTCGTCTCGGCTTCCGGCCAGTCTGGGATTAACTTAGTGGCTCTTCTTAATCTCAATATGATCTGAATTCTGAAGCTGCATGGTTTACTAGAAGGTAACTAGTCTGCCGGCCCACCATTGCCGCAATGCATGCGAGGAATGGATTAGGGAGATTTAAGTACTTCCTTCTTTGATCGAGGTACGCTGGTATTAACCATGTTATCATGAGTTTACAGATCTTTACGGTCCTTGTCAACAGTGTGTATTTTCGATTTTAGATCAATTAATCAAGAAGTCAGAGGTTTTTTGGTGTTACAACTCCGAAATTCGAATGATAAAAATTCGAATTCGAAGTCATGAAAACTCTAAAACAATCTTAAATATATTAAAATCATCTTATCATAACAGTGTATCGAAATTGAGTCCACAATATGACTCAGTCGACTTGAATAATACATAACCACTTTATACCTCAGTATTATAACCAATGGAAATGTAAAATTCACTCAATCTTCACTACAAACAGAAGAAAGAAATCTTCAGAGTAAACCTTCCGAATCTGCTAATCCCCACCTGCTGAACTATCTCATACACCATCGAATTGGTGCACCGGGATTGTAAACACAAACCCGGTAAGCTTTTAAGCCCGTATGAGTAAACCAACAGTAAACATACATCGCATACAAATGAAATATGTCAAATAACATTTAAAGACAAACATACTCATGTGACACTGGGCAACCCATCTATTACCCAAAATCATTTAAAAACATGGGTACTCATGAAACTCATGCAACTTATTTGTTACCCCTCATGTAGTACACCGACATGCACTGAGAAACTCATTTGGTTACCTAAAGGCATGTAAAACATTGGTACTCATGAGACCCAGGTACTCATCTCTTACCCCTCATGCAGTACACCGACAGGTACTAGGAAGCCCATATGTACCTAATGTCACTAAAAAAATATGGGTATTCATGAGACACAGACAACCCATATGTTACCTCTCATGCAATACATCGGCAGAAAGACTAGAGCTCTAACTGAATCGTAAACGACACTCGGCCAAAGCTCGGTTCCGATTACTGCCAACACGTCCCAAGACAGAAAACACGTCCGAAGACAGAAAAAACACGTCCGAAGACAAAAAACGTTTTAACAAGACTCAATGTTAAAACCACGTACAATAACAATTCACCCATGTTATTATACTACAACAAAGCGACTATTGCTCAAATAAAATAAATATAGTTGCCACAATATAATTCATTTGGAAATAAGAACGCGACATAATATAATATAGCAACTCATATATATGTATCGTATTTATCATTTTATACACATACACAACCCACTATATCATATACATGTCATAGTTCGATCTTTTAACAACAACAAAAAACGTAACTATGAGTCACCGCCAATGGTAGACTCGTCATAATGAGATTTACTCACATTCACCATAGTCCATAATCACTAAAATCTTTTCAAAATCATTTATTAAAATAGCATTTCACTTACCCATGAACCGTAGACGATCAAGTTCACGAATTTAAACCAAAACATATATATTTTTTTAAATAATTTTATAACTAGTGATGCAACGACTATGGTAAGAACTCAAACTAAATTCGTTAATCATCACACTACTTCGATCATGATGATTATTGTGAGGTTTACTCACCTTATTTCCCGCGTGCAACTTCCACGACACCGAAAACGATTTTCTCACTAGTTTTATCGCTCACCTAATAGCATGATAAAATGCTTAGAAAACAATACGTAAAATATCATGTGACGATTTCTATACAGCTAAATGTTGTTCATAGAACATTGTTCAGGTTTTACGGTTTACTAAACATTGGTCGGGTTAACTGTTTTACAGAACAATGTTCACAATTACTGTTATTGAACACTGTTCACAACACTGTTCATGCGGCGTTACTGTTTTCCGACCACCACTAATAATCACCAAATTTCACTACCACAATTTAAATGACATTCCGAACAATTTTCTAGTTCACCACAAAGTCTAATTTTGAGTCTAAATACTTCAATTTAACAAAAACCGAAAAGCCCCAATTTAAAACTTAAGATTTATTTTCTTCGATTCTCCTAGCACACAACGATTTGGGTTAAATCTTTTGAAGAGTTTGTAGTATGGAAGGAGACCTTCAAAATGAGACAAGAATCTCACCGATTGGTTGCCGGAGGAGGGAGATCCGACGAGTTGAAGTCCGACGAAATATGCATTTCCGGGGAAACTTCTGGGCTTCACCGCTCCCAAATAGCGGCGTGATGGCGGGTAACGCTACCACCAATCAACGCAGCAACCTTTCAACGTGACCGGTGCGCCGCTCTATGGTGGCCGGACGGCGGAGATCCGGCGGCCCAAAGTCGGCCACTCGGGGAGAGAATTTATGGATTTTTTTTCGGGGTGAACACTACCGATCTGAATTTCTGATTTTTCTCCCCATTTTTCTCTTTAATTCCCTCATTTATACTATTTTCCGAAAATGTCTAAATACCTTTTGATTCGTAACTTTTTCATACGAACTCCGATTTAGGCGTGCTGCGTGTCCACGAATTCGTATTGACGAATTCTACAACTTTCATAAATAAAGTTTATGAGATTTCTAATAGATTAAAAGTCAACTCTTGACCCCTCACGACAACATTTCTGAGTATAAAACGCTTGAACACTTTCGTTTTCTCCCTCGTACTATATAATCAGATCACCACTAATTTAAATATCTCCAAATAATAATTATAAAATTCCGTGATATTACACTTGGTTAGTCGATCTATTCAAGTAGAGATCAAAGTATGGAGTGTGGTCGGAATCTAGAAGAAAACTTATAATAATAATAATAATAATAATAATAATAATAATAATAATAAATGTTCTCTTCCAAATTTTGTGGTTAACTGCTGTTTTTCTTGTTCTGCTTGAAAAGTTAGAATAAAAATTCAATTTATTTACTAAACAAAACAAGAAAACTGTCCTCGCTGACACAGAAAAAAATGGCAGAAATGAAACTATCTTCCATTTATTTTAGAAAATCTGTTTTTTCATTTTTTTTATAATTTCCTGTTTTTGACTATCACCGATCATCATAGCTAGAAAGAGCACAAGTAAGCGCATGTCAAGAGGTTAGTAATAAGATTTTCCATCTATATAAACCCTATATTGCCTTCCAGATCAGAACAAGAATTCAAGCTACTTATCTATAAAGCAAATTTTTTAAATGCATTCTCATTGCTTCTTCATGGTTCTTGTTCTTTTTTCCCCATTCATACTCGCCGCCGCTGCTCAGCCCTTTGACTCCGATTGGAAGCCTATCAACACAAGCAGCGAAGTAGCAAAAACAATGGCAGTAGCAGCAGTCCAGCAGTACAACACCAATGCTGCAAAATAGATTATCTTACAATAGCGTGGTTTCAGCGAGGAGAAGAGAACAATCTTCAAGTCCGAAGAGCACAGTATTTGAGATCACTCTTTCAGCCAAGAACATATCGTCAAGCAGCAGTGACCCGCCACCTTCAGATTATTGGGCTTCTGTAGTGGCGACTTCTGAAACTGTTATTAGACTCGTCACCTTTAGAAAAGCCTGAGATGTGATTTTTCTAATTCCGCTATTCTCTCTTTTTCTGGACAATCCGAGAGCTTCTTCATTGTAATAGTTCTTTCTAATTCATGCATAAGTTCTTAGTCAGTAACTTTTATTTTTCATTCTGTTATATTAAACCTTCTGTAACATTATGGTCATCTAGTAATAATCAATAAAACATTATAATACATGCTTCTGTGATCTCTGGTATCAGAGCCGTAAGAGTTGTAAGTAATTAATCTATGCTTTTTAAACTTCTTAGTCCCCAGGTGGAGGCTCTGCCTCCTAAGTGTGAATCCTAAGTCGATCTATTTATTAACACTCTTCAATCCCCGATTGGAAGGCCTAGCCTCCTAGAGTGGTCTTTGAGTTGAATCTTTAAATCCTCTATTTATTGTACTACTTGTTTGTATTTCTGCTTCTATTCTTAAAACTTTAGGAATTTACTTCTTTTTACTGGGTTTCTGGATTTCCTTCTTCTCCAACCAAACAGTAAGTTTTCCACATCCAAACACTAAGTCCCGAGTGAGGGATGAGCGGATGCGGCATGAGCGGAGCAGAGAAGAATGTTACTCTTAGGTCTAAGTATTCTGAAGTCAATTCTCTACCATTTTAAGTCTAGTACCAGATCCCTTCCACCTAGCACAATGAGCAGACTTTTCAGATCCAATTCAGTCTCCTCTTAAGGGTCTAGTTTCTCCTTGAATAGGATCCCGGACATTGTTAATGAAGAACAGATCGAATACCAGTCAAATGATAATATTGACCCTAATGATTGGAACATACCTAGAGTACCTACCAGTGAAATTTATAGGAAAAAATGAAATCTTGCAGCCTTTAAAGGAGAACACCACATTAAATCAGTAGAACAAGTATACGCCTTAAGTAAACAACATGAATTCTGCCAACTTCTCAGTCCAAATTAAATTAAAAAACATAAGAAAGATGGTCACCATTTCCTTCATATCGGCTTAATTCAAATTGGTATTAAGCCTTTAACAAGGCTTGGTCTTAATGCCTCCATTCTCTTATGCTTAAGAGATGCAAGATTTACCAACTTCACTGACAGTACCCTTAGTTTAATCGAATCAAGTCTTTTTAATGGACCAGTTCACTTCAATTGTTTCCCAGATTTTTCAATTAGCCTAAGTGATCCTCATATTTTAAAGACATTAACTTTAAACATTAAGATCTCAGGATACAATATACTTGAAGGAACCCAACCTCTTGCTTTAATCTACCGAATCCATTACAAAGTTACTGGCACAAATATGAATTTTCAAGCCATTAATAGAAGTCTTAAGAGCCAAACCTTGTTGATTCAAAGCAGTCAAAATAATGCAAACATCACTGTCCCGCAAACTATCAGATGGTCGGATGTCCATCTTCCGGCTGAATAGTCTCTTACTAATGAATATCAACCAACAAATACTCAACGTAATCTTTCTGATTTAGATTCTATTCGTCAATACAACGATGGAACTATAAGAATTAACTTCCAAAATTCAAGAATTAGCAAAACACCAAGAATTCAAGAAATAGGAAGTTCCTCTAGGCATTCTTTTGCAACTGTCAGGCAATCATTTGCTGGCTCAACCACTGCAGATTCAATGTCTCTCCGTGATCATGACATAGAACTTGATAATGTCATCAGGGAAATTCGAATAAAAGAATTAGAAGAACAAGTTCAGAATTTAAGAATCAACAGTATAAAGACAAATGAACAAGTCAGCTACCCAAATTATACTGAGACTGAAAATCATAATACAACTGTTGAAGAAAGACAAAACTCTCCAACATCCCCAACAGCTTCAGATTTTATTGTAGTTTCTCCAGAAAATCCTCATATAAATACGCTTAGTCAACCATTCAAAATCAATTATTCTAAATTAGATACTCATTTGGAGGCTAAAGAAAACATCCTTAGGAGAAACCTCTTTAGGATGAAATTTCCTTTTGAAAATCAAAGAAAACAATTATTTAAAGATTGGCAAAACAATGCAAAAGACAAAAACTGAAATATTCTTTCTTGATTTCCTAGACCAATTAAATGAACATAAAAACACTCAAACTTTAACGAAAACAAAATGGCAAACTGTCGTTTCTAATTCAATCCAAACTAACACTATTTCTTCTAGTCATCCTCCTTCAGAAACTATAGTTGTTAATCACAAATCAAGCCAAGTTTTAGCTTCGCCTTTTAAAAATCCTTCTGAAGATCCAAAAGTTAAAGAACTTTACCCAGATGCTAAGAAGATCATTGAACAAAATAATTACACAAATAATTATTTAGTTACTATTGGAGAACAATTAGACAAAATAGAAACAACACTTGATCATGTTACATCTAAAGTTCATATTCTACCTAACCCTAAAACAGAATCTCTCATAATTCACTTCAACAGTAAACCGACTGTCACGCCTACAAATTCAATTCAAAAAATAGAAAAATTGTTAAAAAATCTAAAAAATGAACCAAGATCATCTAATACAATCTCTGTAATCAATACGAAACAAACTCTTGATTCTACTTCTGATAGCGATTTAACCATAATTTCCCAATTAGACAAGGCATTCCAAACTTTGAATATTGATCGAATAATGGGACCAAAGAAACAACATTCAAGAAATTGGACTGAAGACCACTTCCAATAGATATTCAACCAAGCACTCATTCAAATATACAATTTGAAGTTTCTTCTGACAAAACATATGAATGGAACATTGATAATTTATCAGAACAAGAGATATTAAATAAACTACATCACATGTCAATGGCTGCAAATAGTTACATCACAAATCACAACTTCACACAACCCGAAATTATTGATATTCTATCCTCTGGGTTCACCGGGATGCTGCATTCTTGGTGGGAAAAACATCTCACTCGTGATGCAAGGTCTGATATTAAACATGCAATACAATGTGAACCGGATGGAACCCCAATCTTTGACGAACATTGTAATATGGGCGTTTCAGATGCAATAAATACTTCATTCTATACAATCATTCAACATTTTATAGGTACTCCGAGTCATATCACTTCTCGAATTCATGATCAACTCAGTAACTTAAAATGTCCAACCTTAAGGGATTTTAAATGGTACAAAGATGTTTTCATAGCCAGAGTAATGCTTCGAGATGATAGTAACCAACCCTTTTGGAAAGAAAAATTCATAAATAGTCTTCCCAAACTTTTTGCACATAAAATTAGACAAGTCCTCAGTAATGAAACATGATTTATTAATTATGACTCTTTAACCTATGGAAATATAATTACAGTTATACAGAAAGAAGGCATGAAAATGTGTATTGATATGAAATTAAATTCTCAACTAAAATCAGAAAAGAACATAGCCAAGTATGAATTAGAAAATTTCTATGAACAATATGGTTTACCATCATTACCTCCCTCTAGACGAAGAAAGTCATCCAATAAATTTATTCATCATTCCAGGTTTACTCGTCACAAACCTTATTTTCAAAAAAGAGACAATTTTGAACCAGACAAATTTTATTCAAAAAAATAAGCCAAAGAAAAATTGGAACAAAAACCAGAAATCTTACTCAAAGAAAAGATCTTTTGATAAAAATAAAACGAAATGTTTTAAATGTCATAAAACCGGTCACTTTGCAAATGAATGTCAAGTTAAAACTACAATAAATCAATTAACACTTACACCGGTTGAAAAAGAGAATCTAATTAAAGTATTAGAATTAAGAAATACAGATTCAGAGAATGACATAAGTGAAGATATTAGATCTTTATCAGGATCCTCTTTTTCCGAATCAGAAGAAAGATCTTCCCCCTCTCAAAAAATCACTTTTAGCTGCAACGATGCTTGTTGCAAAACAATTAATGTTCTCTCTAAACAAGAAGAACAACAAGAATTATTAATTGATTTAATTGCTAAAATTGATAACCTTGACTGAAAAACTAAGTACCTAAAAAAATTAAAAAAATTAATTACCCAAGAAGATGTTGGTAAAACACCCTCACCAAAAGTCAGCCTTACCTCAACATTTGATAGGTTCAACAGAAGTAAAAAGAAAATTACCATCCAAGATTTATAACAAGAAATTAAGAACATTAAAATAGAAATTCATGCTTTACAACAATCTCATTCTAAGCTTATAGACGATAATATAAATATCAAACAAGAATTAAACATTATTAAAATAAATGATACATTTTCCAACTTAGAAAATCCTCCAATTAATGAAATATTAGATGAAGAAAATAAAATACCAAATGATGAAGAAGTATCTGAACAAAATATTTTTAGTGTTATTAATCATATTCAACTCAAAAAATGGTATACCACAATCCAACTCAGGATCAAAGATTTTGAACTCACAACAATAGCCCTTGTAGATTCTGGAGCCGACCTTAATTGTATCCAAGAAGGTTTAATACCTTCAAAATATTTTGAAAAATCTAAAGAATCTCTCAATTCAGCAAATGGTTCAAAAATGAATATTAAATATGAAATCCCTAGAGCACATATTTGTCAGAGTAAAGTTTGTTACAAAACATCATTTGTCCTAGTAAAAAACCTAACTAATAGGCTCATCTTAGGTCTACCATTTATTACCTTAATTTACCATTTCCTTGTTAATTATGATGGAATCATTACTTACCCTTTTGACGAACCAGTCAAATTTAATTTTCTTTCAAATCCTGAAATTCATACCCTAAAGGCATTACAAGAAAATTCAGTTATAAAAACTATCAATTGTATCCAGACATAAACTAAAAAAATTAGTTTTCTCAAAAAAGAAATTAATTTTAAAAGAATTGACTAGGGGTGGGCATAAAAAACGGAAATCCCGATCCCGTCCCGATCCAGTCCCGAAATTCATAGGGACGGGACGGGACGGAGCTCTAAAAACGTTCGTCCCGTCCCGATCCCGTCCCGTTTCATTATAGTGGGATGGGACGTGGGACGAATAATTTATGTCCCGCTTCGTCCCGTCCCGTCCCGCAACTAATAACTCTTAATCCTGACCATTAAATATTTCATCTATCACCGTTGATTCTCAATTCTAAGGGTTATGTCTTTAACTCTAAAGCCGCAAAGAGAACTTTATTCTCAGCCTTCCCTCAGTCTCTCGGCTCTCTCCCTAGTCCCATCTCGCATGCCTCCCTCTCCTCCTCTTTGTTCTCCAACCACCTCTTTGTCTCTCCCAACCTCAGTCTTCTCACGGCGGCCGCTGCCACTGCCCACTGCAAGCCCTCTCAACTTTCACAGTCATGCGACCGAGCCATTCCTTCTCTTGCCAATCTCAGTCCGAGCAAATCCGGGTAAGATCATATCATCAAGAGATTTCAGTTTTGAATTTCCAGTTCATTCTGATTCAAGGTAGTGAGTGTGTGAGATTTGTAGTGCTTTAGTTGTTTAATCGAGATTTGTGTGTGAGATTTTCAGGGATAAGAAGACCAGGGAGCTTGTGGCTATTAAGTGCACACACAGAGGGAAGAAGGTTAGTTGTTTCTGGTTTTCTAATTGTGTGGAAGTATTTTTTTGGGTGAGGATTGGAATGGCCGACCGAGTTTGATGATCAAAAGCCTCAATGGGTTTTTGTTTTAGAGTGTGTTTTATCATTGGTTATATTAATGATGTTGTTGTGGCTTGCATATTAGTTAGGTGAGATTTGAGCTGAAGTTGACTCTCATTTTGATTAGAAACCTGTGTTCTGTTTCCTAACACCCATCCAGCCCCATAAAATCTAATGAAGCAAGGAACAAGTTGGTGATTTGGTTTGTACTCAAAACTCAAAAAGATTTGACAAAGTCACGTTAGTCCTCTCCCACACCCTACACCATGGTCCAGTTCCTAATTATTGCTCTCTGAAACCCTAAATCACCACAAAATTAATGTCTTTTTAGTTTGTATTGTGCTGCAAGACAAATTAAGAAAGAGAGGGGAGAGAGAGGGGGAAATGAGGGGAAAAAAAGCGCAAAGGAAAAATGTCAGACTTGAAGTTTTTCTGCTTGCCTAGGAATCTTCGTGCAAACTCAAAAAATCAAAATCCTGTTAAAATTTTAAATTAGCAGTAATTTTCTCTGTTTTGATCTGTAACCTAGCTTTCAGTGCACTCTGTAACCATATTATGATGTTGTTTTTCATGAAATGGTTATACATTTTAACAAGTGTTTATACTTTATACTTGTTGGTTGATTTCAATTCAATTTAGCATTAGACATTTAGACTTACTCTTGGACTGTTATTTTTGCAGATCATGAGGACAATGCTTCAAGCAAAAACAATTGTCCACCTCCAACTCCAAGAGGAAAAGGAAAGGGGAAGTTTGTACCGGTGGCAAATGTAATCAATGTTTAAGTCTGTAACTTTATTTGATGTTTGTTTTGTGACTATTTAAGTTTATGATGGACTATTTGTCAATGTTGTTAAATTACTTAATTTATAGTCGATTACTTGAAATCTTGAATGATAATTGTCTCTTAAAATTGAGAAAATAGGTATTTTAAAGTCATGGGACGGTGGGATTAGGCATGTCCCGTCCCGATCCCAATCGGGATTAATCCCGTATGGGATGTATTCTTAAAAACCCGCGTCCCATCCCGATCCCGTCCTGATCCAAAAGAGTGGGATGGGACGTGGGATGAGCTCCAGCCCATCCCATCCCGTCCCGTGCCCACCCCTAGAATTGACAACCAACTTCAAGATACCACTCTTCAAAGTAAAATTAAAAATTTTGAAGAAAAAATAATTAAAGAACTGTGTTTTGATCTTCCTACGACATTTTGGCATAGGAAAAAACATATCGTTTCATTACCATATATAAAAGAATTCAACGAAAGTAATATCCCTACCAAAGCTCGACCAATACAGATGAATCACAAAATCATGAAATTTTGCAAAAATGAAATTAATGAATTACTCAGAAAAAGAATAATTCGACCTAGTAAATCTCATTGGTCATGTGTCGCCTTTTATGTTCAAAAAAGTGCTGAGCTTGAAAGGGGTACTCCTCGTTTAGTCATTAACTATAAACCATTAAATATAGTCCTGAAATGGATCAGATATCATATTCCCAACAAAAGAGATTTAATCAACAGACTAAATAAATCAGCAGTTTATAGTAAATTTGACATGAAATCAGGTTTTTGGCAAATCCAAATCAATGAAGCTGATAAATATAAAACTGCATTTGTTACTCCTTTCGGCCATTATGAATGGAATGTAATGTCATTTGGTCTTAAGAATGCTCCCAGTGAATTCCAAAATATTATGAACGACATTTTTAATCCTTACAGTCACTTTTCAATTGTGTACATCGATGATGTCCTAATCTTCTCCTAGTCTATTGATCAACATTGGAAACATCTTCACCAATTCTTTTCTACTATAAAAAACAATGGTTTAGTGGTATCTGCTTCAAAAATAAAACTATTTCAGTCAAACATCAGATTCCTAGGATTTAACATCCACCATTTACATATCCAACCCATTAACCGAGTTATCCAATTTGCAGACAAATTTCCAGATATCATACTAGACAAGACCCAATTACAAAGATTTCTTGGATCATTAAATTACATAGCGGATTTTTATCAAAACCTCCGAAAGAAATGCAAACCCTTATTTGACAGACTAAATAAAAATCCTCCTCCATGGACTCTTACTCATACATCTATAGTCAAGGAAATCAAAAGTCATGTTAGAACATTGCCGTGTTTAGAAATTCCTCTTCCAGATGCTTTTAAAATAGTTGAAACTGACGCTTCAGACATATGATATGGTGGTATACTTAAACAATGAATTTCTCCTACCCATCTTGAACAAATTGTCTGTTTCCATTCCGGAGCCTGGAACCCGGCCCAGTCTAATTACAGTACAATAAAAAAAGAAATTTTATCTATCGTCTTATATATCAGTAAATTTCAAGATGATTTATTAAATCAAAAATTCTTAGTCAGAGTTGATTGCAAGAGCGCAAAAGATGTCTTAGAAAAAGATGTTCAAAATATTACTAGTAAACAGATTTTTGCCAGATGGCAAGGAATTTTAAGTATTTTTTATTTTGAAATTGCATTCATAAAGGGGAGTGATAATCATATACCGGATTTTCTAACCCGAGAATTTTTGCAGGGTTCATCATGCGACGGTTCAACTCTCCCGGCTCCCACATGGCCGGAAAAGAAATAGTAAACCTTGAGTCACCATCACCATTAAAAAATGAAATAAAAGATGAAAACCCCAAGTCATCCTCATCTCTTAGTCTTGTTCCTCATACAGGTCATACTCTTCTGCCAGTCACAAATAGATATAGTCCACTAGAAACTACTCTCAGTCAACCTAGGCCCAATTACCAATCAACATTAGTTAATGAATATGATCCTTTCAAACTCCAGACAGCTCCACCTCCCCCGGCGTATGTCCATCATCCAAAATCATCACCTTATCAGTTTAGGGCTAGAGAATTTTGTTTCTTTGCTTAACCATCCCTAATACAGTTAAAATCACCAATTACTATGGCGAAACTTTTCTATGGCCCAATCAACCATTATCCTCCCGGTAAACCATTATCTTTCTATCACAATTGTCTCACTGCTTCTGAGTCAATTTCAATTAAAGCCATCTATGAAAATCAAGATCCAACAAAGAAAATTTTGTACCATTCCGTTTATATTAAAAAGGTTATCCCATTATTTGATTGGGGTTTTGATGCTTTTTCCAAACACCCAACCTTCGAATGTACCTATCATGATTATATTGATGCCTGGAATAAAATTTTCATCCATCAAAAACAAGATTTCAGTCACTCTTGGTTTATCAATTTTGACAATAAATTCATCCGCCAGTTCCCTTTATGGTTCAGAGAATAGTGGGAGTACTATGGTGCTTCTTATGATATTCTTCCTCCTACCCTACAATCAGCAGTAAAAAAATTTAAAGTTTCAGTTCCCCATACTACTTACGATGACAACTTTGAGCAAACACTCATGTTCATGTCAAAATACAAAATCCCGTGAATCTTAAAATGGAATTACGACTTTCACAATGAAATTTGTATTTCTAGAAACTATCTAGTTAAATGGTGGGACAAGTTCAACACCGACAGAATTCTCACCCAGTTTGAAAAAGAATTTGCAGACAACCCTCTCGGTCAAGTTACAATTAAAACAGCTCCGGTCAATCTCCAGTCAACACATGGTCAGGTCACAATTAAATCATCCCCTGCAGAAGTCATTTTGGCCCACCAGCCATTTGCAATAAGCCCAGGCCAGCCCAGCACGGCCCAAACAACATCCTCTTCCAGTCAGAAAAATAAGTCAAAAAAGTCTACATCTTCAAAATCAACCTCCACCACAGCATTAGAGCTACAAAAAATGGCTGAGAAACTTATTCAACAAGCAATCACTTTATCACAACAGGCTACTAATCTTTCAGAAGCTGAAGATAATGAAGATAATTGCTCCTCATCATCAAAAGCCTACAGTGAAGCAGCCCCGAGTCAACCAACCAGATGGGCTGACTACCAAGACAGTCAAGATCCGTATGAACTGTAGACAGTACAGTACGTCTCAAATCCAGTCAAAATCTCAAGCCCAATCAAAGTCAAGACCAATAATTAACTTTTTTCACCGAAGCTACAGTCAATCGGCAAAACACTATTCACTCACATGCTATATATATATATATATCTGAGAATTTTTAGGTAGCGACGTCCGTACCTTACGTAAGGTACGTATTCGCCAATTCCGGCGACGACAGGCTGCAACGGTGGGGCGGACCACGACAGCCACACTCCCTACCTCTCGGTTGTCCCATCTATGCCGGTTAGAGCTCCATTGGCGACCCACGGTGGCTGAAATCGCGAAATTGTCGGAATCTACCCAGAAACTTGATTTTTGCAGATTTCGGCCGCCGTGGGTCGCCGATGGAGCTCCAGCCGGCATAGACGGGATCACCGGGAGGTGGGTAGTGCAGCTGTGCTGGTCCGCCGCGCCGTTGCGGCCTACCGTCGCCGCAATCAGTTCCGACGTCCGCACCATTTATATATATATATATATATATATATATATACAGTCCTTATCCAGAGTGAAGTTCCAATTTTGGCACACTTTTCAGTCAAATTTTTGCACCATAAGCGATTCAATATTTAGGTATGTTATTCAAGATCATCTCTACAAAGTTTCATCCAATTTGACAATGGTTTGAGCTTTCAAAATTGAGATTTACACGAACGGTTCACGTTGAACAGTTTTAATTCATTCATTGATTTAATCTAATTTCAATACCTTAACGATGTCCGAATTGGATGAAACTTTGTAGATGATCTTGAATAGCATACCTAAATATTGAATCGCTTATGGTGAAAATATTTGACCGAAAAGTGTGCCAAAATTGGAACTTCACTCTCTAATTTTAAAGTGAAGCTAGGAACTGTATATATATATATATATGTCAACTTGCAATTTAATCGACCAAAAATGAACTTGTAATATTAAAGAGAGGAACCACTCGACTACGTACTTCCCAGTTCCCTGTTTCATTACGGTCCTTTGTCGACCAGAAAAATAACTTGCTTTCGGAAAAGCTGCAATTTAGCCTGAAGCTGGCTGCCAAAACATTACATATTTGATATATTTGTGTTCATTCGATATATTTGCTACCATTATTTTCTTGTCAAACATTTGATCTGACTGTTGTGCAAAGCTATTGCTTCAAGCATATGTAGCCAACAAACACATAATCACGACGAACGGGAGTATATTGATGCTTTCTGCCAATCCAACGAGTCGTTAAGATCATCATGCAATTGAAATCAGCTGGTGAAAATGAAATTACTCGATGAGTTTGTATAATCATCTAATGTACGCAATCAGAATTGACATAATTTTTGTTAAGTTATCATCTATTGATCTCACATCATTACCAAGAATTAGTTAGACACAGACTAGGCACTCTTAAATAAAAGAATGCATTATGTTAAATAAGTTTGATTATCATGTTACAAACATAGTTCCTCACACAGACAAGAAGTGTTGAATATGAATAAGACAACAAACAAATGTATTATATTACTTTGAGTAAAACTATGTGCATCTTTGAACTTGCAAATAAACCCGAAATTCATTGCTGGATATCGTTTTTGATTCTGTAGGAGAGCCTGCAGAGGCCTCTGGTCTTAAGTTAGTTCCCCATGTTTGATCTATATAAGATCCAAGAATAGAAATGTTTCATCAAAACCCGTTTCAAAACTTACAAATAACGAATCAACTCTATTGCAAACTTCCCCTTCCGTGTAGTGTTAATTTCTCCAATCTGAAACAAATAATATTAAACCATCAAAAACCAGCCTAAGAATATAAAGAGTAGAGATATAATATTAAAACTTCAGATCCAGGCTGAAAGAAAATAAAGAGTAGGGAAACATGAGTGCAGATGCTAGATATGTCATCGTAACATGAATCCGTATAAGACTCACACTTTGTGATTAATAACAAAGAAAAAGCATACAAGCTATTATGCTTAACGTCCAATAAAAAAATTAAAGATACTTCTATCAATCAAGAAAATAGTGACAAAAGCATCTCCAAGTTCTACGGAGACAATCATTGTATCAAACTACCAAATATTGGTAGGAGCATTTATCTTAAATTTGTTTGCTTTCTAAAATTTCTTTGTGGAAGTAGCACCCTTGTGCAGTTGGACCCTCACCAATCACCATTGTAGCGTCATACTGACTTGAAGTATGACAAGATTGAGGAAACCCATAAAAATGGGATTTTCCAATCCATACGTGTTACAAAATACTGGAGATATTAGTATCTAACGAAAAAGTATACATGTCCAATAACAACATTAAGCTAGCTGTATGTGAGGTGCCATAGCTGAAGAGTAATAACCGTGGCTTTAATTTTATCTAATTACTCACCTTCAGTCTTCCTTTTCCTCTAACTGATACAATATCCCCAGCCCTGAGTGTAGCTCCGTTTTTAGTAACAGGGGTCCAGTTGAGGCGCACATCCCCATCACTGTACAAAGAAGAAAGAAATGTAACGCCGTGCTCTCACTCGTTCTAGATTCTTTAGACATGTGATTGAATCAGACAATGAGAATAAGGTACACACATGAAATGTGATTACATTTGGAGTAAGGTTCTAGTACGAAATAACACATGCAAAGGAAAAAAAAAACCAAGATGTTAGGCTTTGACCAATGTTACTACTTAAGTACTAAAACACATGCAAAACATTTTATATTGAAATTTGTTTAGGGAGTGTGCTAAGGATTAGTGAATCTTGATAGAGACCATCACCAGAAGACATTGTAGGAGACTATATGCTATAGAATAGGAAAAGATAAACAAGTTAGCAGCCAATGGCATAGGTTATCAAATTAATTTTCTGAGCATGCACGTATAGTAAATCACTGTCAAACTATGCAGTCACCAACATCACGCAATTAACAAACTGAAGAAACATAATCAAAACAAGGGATATAATGGTATAACATAAAGAGCTTTACCGGATCAGGTCAACTAGCTTCGACCGTGAAATCTTAAAACCTGCACTAGCTATAGCATCGATCCTCGTTGATGCTTCTACGGTTTTGAATGACTTTGTACTGCAAAGGGAACCATACTATAGTTACTAATAGATCCTAGAACAACAGTACCACAGAATAATAAATGGTAAAACAAAAATGGTACTTTGAAACCTTGGTGGTTCGTAATCAATGGAGATCAACGGTATCTTAGTAACAGATACTGGGACATTACCAACCTGCAAGAGGGAAACTTCTTTACAAAATGAGATGTATGCATTAAAATTATGTGAGTGATCTTGACCCATGAAACAAAAATAATTCTCATTTAATGCAACCTGAACAGTACCGTTCTCATTTTAAGCTTGTACAATATTCATCGCTATTTTTATCTCCCAGTGAACATTTGCAATGACCACTGAAAGTATAACAATGCCACTAAAAATTTCTCTGATGTTGCTGCTATTTAGTAACAACCGAGATGTAACTCATTCAACTAAACTAATTTGCACCAGAGATATTTAAATATTACCATAGATTAGATAGAACGTGGACAGGAAGTAAGGCGGCCAAACCATTTATTGATGTTGAAAAGGAACATAAGAATATCAAGAGACAAATCGACTCAATATACCTTGTCAAGTGATGTCATAAGATAGTCAATGAGTTCCGGAACAATCATGACCTGAGCACCCTTCTCCCCCTGACAGGATTATGAAAAATATTAATATAAACTCACCCAACCGGGCCATAACCCACTATGCTTACTTCCACTGATAATCTATGTATAAACTTGCAATAATAACTCAAGCCTGTATATCATGGGTAGCAAATAAGAAGAAATCAGAGAAGGCTCAATTAGCAAAGCGGGATTCTAAAAGACAGCTCTGAAAGACTGGTGTAACTTGAGGGATGATACTTGAAAAAAAAAACACCTCTCTAAACACACTCTAATGACACCTCACCCTACTATGGAAGGTTGAGCATCATACACTATGTGTTAGCGTTATCAGACCTCTGTACAGGAAAGTCCTATCATTGCCAATTCCAGAGAAGAATTCATCCGTTAGTTTAGGCCAAGTTGACATGCAGTTTATTTATATAAGCTCTGTTGTTCTATAACAGAAAAGTAAGTGTTGCAGACAGAAACTTAAAGTTCATTTAGACTCATCGAGGTCTGAAAAATGGGAGATACAGAAGAATCTTTTGAATGTGCCTATGTAATAGGCTGAAGGCAAATAGCAATTGGATCTGGTCAGAAAATGAGATACAGCTTCTTTGCATTTAAGTTGTATTTGAGATTTGCATCAAATAGGAACCTTGCCAGACAGTATTAAATAACATCAGCATAGGACTAGCAGCAACTACAATAAGAAGATGCATGATACCTGTAAGATAACATCTCCAACCTTCTCCCTGGCAATCCCTGTACCAAGAATCGCTCCAAGGAAGTCTCCATGAGAACAAGGTTGGAACCCAAAGTTTCCTGTGATACTGAAATCATTAACCATCAAGGAGAAATAAGAAAAAGGTTTCACATTGTTAAACATGGTTGTTTCTACAATATGAAAACGGTAGAGATACACATACCTCAATGCTGCAATTATGTCAGGATCACTTGTCAAAACTTCTGGATGTCCAACAGATATCCGACACCGCTCAGCCTAGACAAATGAGAAGCAGAAACTACAATTAAATGTCTATGACATTGAGCCTCTGAGCCGCATAAAATATAGCTGAAACTAATATATCTCAACCTGCGGGTATCCACCCTGAGAAACTGCTTTCAAATCTGCTAGCTTTGTCAACGCTCGCATTGACTCTTCTATCACCGGAGGGGTTAGGAAATTCGTATGGAGAACTTCTCTTCTTGATGATGCACGTCTAGCCTACAGTAAACCAAAAAAAAAAACATAGAGATGCCAGAAACAAGCATAATTCCATCTTCAAGGAACAAATACAGCAAAACTACATTACACAATCACTCATCCATCAATGTCACAGTAACCAAGATGCTGTATACCCTGATAAATGTCCGAAAATCTAAAGTTCATAGTTGTCCCATATATGATTAAGAAACAAAATATGGTCATGGTAAGAAACTATAGCTAGCAGATAGATTTAAAAAAAAAAAAGGTTAAACAAGTACCATGTCAAGAATACGCTTCACTTCTTCAACAACAGTTTTGTCTCCCACACCTTTAAGTAACTCAGAAACATCCCCTTTTACAGCTTGAGCTAACTGGCATAATCCTGAAGCTGTATCATTTAAAAACATAACAACAGCTAAGTACCCAACAATCAAAATGGGTGTTCAAATTTACAAAGAAATAAGCGAATGCAATGAGTGGAATGCGCAATGATCAAGCATCAAGTAAGCATAAGGCAAGGTCGCACCTGAAGAAGTCAAACGAGGAGTGAGAGGAGAAGTGAGAAGGGTGGTGCGGTGAGAGAGGCTGTTGTTTTTGAGAGGATGAGAGAGAGCGAAACCCAGAGGCAGAGCTGCCCTTCTGAGAAGAAGTGACGCTGTTACGAAACTGGTGGCAGCCATGGCCCCTATTTGCAACTCTGTCTATGCTTGATTCTGCTTCAAATAAACTAAGACAGTTCATCTTATAACACACAACTAAGGGAATTAAGGAGGTATTATTGCGATTTAAAAAAAAATTGTAAATATATTACTTTTATAAATACTGTCAGTCAATAAATTGTAAATAAAACGGCTGTAAATATAGTCTATGAGCTATCAATCGAACAAATACATCTTAATCTTCTACTAGTAATGGGTGTATGATGTATGGTAACGCTTAATTGTCACATTCTTCGACATTCTTATGAACAAATAGAATTTTCACGTCTTGAAAGATAAATGAAAATTAAACAATTAAACATAAACAGTTTCAAAACTATTAATTTTGAAATTCTTAAACAAATAAATAAACGAGATTTAGTCGAACAAGGTATCAAATTTTTATCATTATAGTCAAATGGGGTTAAAAACAGGGGAACTGAGAACAAACTTCAATTTAACAATCCGGCCAAGTTACCAATGCAAAATACAATGTACATCGAACGGTTTTGTTTTGACTCCATAAAAATACCCAATACTTGGTGAAAATACCGAGCAAATAATAGTAAAAAAACAAACAAACTGGGTTTTAAATGTGCAGCATCAGCCCAAACCCAAAAGAGCACACCAGGTCCATAAAATCATTCATATAAATACCACACACCACTAGGTCATCACAAAGAGCCGCACCCCCTGCAACTCTCTCACTCCCTCCCACACAAAAACCCTAGCTCCTCCTCCACCAATGGGTCGCGTCATCCGAGCTCAGCGTAAGGGAGCAGGCTCCGTCTTCAAGTCCCACACCCACCACCGCAAGGGCCCCGCCCGCTTCCGCTCCCTCGACTTCGGCGAGCGCAACGGCTACCTCAAGGGCGTCGTCACCGACATCATCCACGACCCGGGCCGCGGAGCCCCGCTCGCTCGCGTCAGCTTCCGTCATCCTTTCCGGTACAAGAAGCAGAACGAGCTCTTCGTCGCCGCCGAGGGGATTTACACCGGGCAGTTTATTTACTGCGGTAAGAAGGCGAACCTGGTCGTCGGAAATGTGCTGCCGATCAGATCTATTCCCGAGGGAGCTGTGGTGTGTAATGTCGAGCATCACGTTGGCGACCGCGGAACCCTAGCTCGGGCGTCTGGGGATTATGCTGTGGTTATTAGTCACAACCCTGATAATGATACCTCTAGGTTTGTTCCTCAGTCTCTCTTTTGCGATTGATTTGTTAGGTTGATTTCTTCTGTTTGATTGTTAATTGTTGATAGAGACTTCCTATTGAATTAGATTGGGTGTGCTTTTAATTTTTGTTTCTGGTGATTGGTTTAAATGGTTGTAAAGATTAAATTTTTGATAGTGAGTTTCTGATTTGGTTTATAATCTTTATCAAAAGAATTTTGAGTTCAAATTCTTACTGTTTGAATGAGTTTCGTCGAGAATTGTACAATTTGTTAGTAAAGATTAGATTTTTCATTTTTTGACTTGATTTATCATGTTTAGTAAAGGAAGGTAGATATTATAATCTCACTGTTTGGATGAGCTTCATTGATAATACTTGTGCGTTGGTGCTTGTTTTATATCTAGTGGGTTTAGCATGTCAGTTGCGTCTAATGCTAGTTATCACATACTAGTACAGACTAGATTGTTCATTAATGAGATTCTGGCTTGGTTAATAATGCTCTTTATCCCGAGGGTATGGTTTGAATCCAGGATCATGGTTGGCAATTGTTTATTAATATTGGGGTCCTTAAAGGACATACTTTTCAACTGGCTGATCACTGAAGATTGAAAAAGCTTTTGCTTTGTAATAGATCTGTATGAGGGTAGTGTGTCTCATGTTGTTATTGTATAATCTATGTGTTGCATTTGCTGCTCATCTGAGCTCTTCTACATTGCGTAGGTATCAAACTTCCTAGCTTTGTTTGTATATCAATAATATGGTTTTGATTGGTGTGATGCTATACTACATGTGTCGAAACTTTGAAGTTGACTATATCTGTTTATTTTGTTGTGTAGAATCAAGCTTCCATCTGGTGCCAAGAAGATTGTCCCAAGTGGTTGCCGTGCTATGATTGGTCAAGTTGCAGGTGGAGGTAGAACTGAGAAGCCTATGCTTAAGGCTGGTAATGCTTACCACAAGTTCAGAGTGAAGAGGAACTGCTGGCCTAAGGTGCGTGGTGTGGCTATGAATCCTGTTGAGCATCCTCACGGAGGAGGTAACCACCAGCATATTGGTCATGCTAGCACAGTCAGGCGTGATGCTCCTCCTGGGCAGAAGGTTGGTCTGATTGCTGCCAGGAGAACTGGTCGTCTCAGAGGACAAGCTGCCGCAACTGCCTCCAAGGAGAAGTAGAACTGATATTACATTCTACATGGTCTGTTTATTTCATTGTTCTGTTTTGGTACGGCATCTTTTGCTCCATAGATTTTTATTATGTACTAGTGTGCTTCAAGTTGGAGAAATTTTGTTTGGCTCCATAAAAATACCTATATTTGGAATTCCTATATTTATCAAGATTTGGAATTCCTATATTTGCACCAGTTGTTTGCTTATCCGCCCAAGTATTAGATTGAAATGTTGACATTTAGGAAGCAACTTTTGTTGAAAATTCATTCTGGAAAGAGCTTCAGGTTTGATGTTCTTTCCAGAATGTTTCAAGATTTTGACAGACAGGCAAAGCTTCGTAACAATGCCAATTCTCAGCTTATCTGGATTCGTTGACTTGGTTCCGGCCCCTGTGTGTTCTCAGCTCCCTGATGTTCCGACTTTCGAAGTATCTGTCAAAAGTTCTGGTTCATTTGGGGGCACTAAACTCAATAGAACCAATTTCTGTAAATGGAAACGACTCGTGGCTGCTCATCTTCGAGGCATGCACAAGATGGGTCATGTCACCGGCGTCAGTAAGGCTCCTAGTCCTGAGGATATTGTTGCTTACAGTAAATGGGACGACGACGACGGTCTTGTCATGTCCATCTTATGGAAAGCTATGAATGATGAGATAGTTGATCTAGTGGAGGCATGTGTCACTGCACAGGCAATATGGGAGACACTAACTGGCTTATATACTAATGACTCTGATTTCATACTGGTTCGTGAGTTAATGTGCACAGCTTTGACCATACACCAGGATGGGAAAACGGTGGCGCACTATTTCACCAAACTAAAGAATATTTGGGCTGAAATTGATGTGAAACGTCCTTGCATGATTCAAAATCAAGAGGATATTGTTTGGTACCAAAAGGAGAAAGAGCTTGAACGAGTTCACCATTTCCTAAAAGGTCTTGATGCCAAGCATACCAGTGGGAAAGGCAAATTGCTCCGAATAACCGAACCACCTAGCCTACTCACCGTTTTCACCTATATCTGAAATGATGAGTCTCAGCAGGAGAGTATTCTTCCGGCATCGGCTGTCATTTCCAGCCTTACTGTTCATGCTCGATCTCCGGCACCACCCCTTCCGCAAGCAACTTCTGATCCCCTTCATCGACAAGGACCACCACCAGGTTTCGGGAATCAGCCCCGCCTTCCTTGCTCTTATTTCCATGATACCAACCATGCTCGTGCGACCTGTTGGAAATTATATCCACATCTTAGGCCCAAGAGGCCTAATTATCGTCCCCAGGCAAAAGCAGCTCTTCACTTAGTTTCGGAACCCGATATCTATGGTGTGGTTGGGCATGATCATCATACTGCTGGAGGAGCACCTACCGCATCCATCGTTGGCCGTAGTCAAATTGGTATGGCCTTCAATATTTCTCACTCTGTTAGTTTTGATACATGGATTATTGATTCTGGTGCATCTGATCATATGACTTATGCCAAATCTTATTTTACCGTATTATCCCCTCCACTCGTACCATATGTTACTAATGCTAATGGTTAGGCATTCCCCGTGTTAGGGACAAGGTATGTTCGTATTACTCCCACCATAGAGCTTCACAATGTACTCTATGACCTGCTTTATCTCATCATTTGATATCTGTTCCCCAATTGAACGCTGACGCTCAGTGCTATGTGACCTTTTTTCCTATATATGTGATATTTCAGGATCTTCTCACCGGACAGGTAATTGGTCGAGGGTATCTGAGGAGCCGATTGTTTCATCTGGATCTCACATACGCAGGGGAAAAACCATGGGGACAGTCTCTGACCGCTTTACTCTCCACTTCTGACAAGCTAAGTGAAGTTTGGTTATGGCATCGTCGCTTAGGGCATCCATCTTTTAGTGTTATGAAAAACTCCATGCCTACTGTATTTATTAATGTGGACGAGTCTTGTTTACGTTGTGAGACATGTGTTTTGGGCAAAATTCATCGATCTACTTATTCCCCTAGTAATTCTATTAAAAGTTTTCTTCCTTTTGAATTAATCCATTCTGATGTTTGGGGACCCTCGAAAGAGTCCACTGTATCAGGAATGTGATATTTTGTGTCATTTATTGATGATTGCACACGTCTTTCATGGACTGTTCTCTTAAAAATAAAGATGAGGTTTTTCCAGCTTTTCGTGCCTTCCATACCTCTGTCCAAACACAATATAATGCCACCATTCGAATTCTTCGTTCTGATAATGGGGGGGGAATATGTGAATCATGTCTTTCAGGAGTTCTTTAACACACACAGGATTGTTCATCAAACAACGTGTCCATACACACCTGAGAAAAATGGGGTTTCTGAAAGAAAAAATCGTCATTTACTTGATATGACTCGATGTATTCTTTTTAGTGCCTACATGCCTAAATACCTTTGCGGTGATGCTGTCATTACTTCCGCTCACCTTATTAATCGTCTTTCATCTCGTGTCCTTCAAGGGAAAGTTCCCTATGAGGTGCTTGCATCTCATGTCTCATTACCCTTTTTTCATAATCTTCCTGCCCGTGTTTTCGGTTGTGTTGCTTTTGTTCATCTTCCACAACATCAGCGTTCTAAGTTGGATGCCCGGGCCGTTAAATGTGTGTTTTTTGGGTACGGAGGACATCAGAAAGGGTACCAGTGCTATCATCCCCCTACTCGGAAGTACTACGTTACTATGGATGTTACCTTTTTTTAAGACATGAGTTATTTTTCCTCTTCCGATACTGCTCTTCAGGGGGAGAATTCATATCTTGAAGAGCTGTATCATGGAGAGAGGGAGACAAGTAAGCCAGTCGATATGGTAACAGGTTCCATTGAGATTACCAATGTGTCAGCCACACAGGCACCACCAGAGGTCGTCACTCAAGAGATTGAGACACCAGAAGCTGACAACACAACTGCCCCTCATGTCTCTCGTACCACTGTTTATACCCCTGACCAATACTCTCCTGGTACAGAAGATCACTCATCTGAGGTTAGTCATTCTATTAGGGATATTAGTAGACAATATGTTTTGCCAAATAGGTATACTCGGGGACAACCAACAAAAAAAATATGAACCTACCCTTCAGACTAAAGCCAAGTATCCGGTGGCAAATTTTATATATACCAAAAGATTATCTAAGTCATATGAGTCATTTGTGAATCAAATATCTACTGTATCAGTACCTAACAAAATGCATGATGCATTGGGAGATCTAAAATGGAGGAAAGCAATGGAGGAAGAGATGGAAGCATTACAAAATAACAATACTTGGGAGCTTGTACCTCCACCATATGGCAAGAAGACTGTAGGATACGTTGGGTGTTTACAGTGAAACATAATCCAGATGGGTCAATAAGCCGGTATAAAAGCACGCCTAGTAGCGAAGGGGTTCACCCAGACATATGGCATAGACTATGATGAGACATTTGCACCCGTTGCAAAGATGGACACTATCCGGGTATTACTCTCTGTCGCTGCTAACTTGAACTGGCCACTTAGGCAGTTTGATGTTAAGAATGCATTCCTTCATAGAGAACTAACAGAGGAAGTATGCATGGATCTTCCGCCTGGATATGTGACCGCTTCCCCAAGTAACTCCGTATGCAGATTGAGAAAGTCTTTGTGTGGTATTAAACAGTCACCTCGTGCTTGGTTTGGAAGATTCTCACAATTCATGAGGAAAATTGGCTACAGACAAAGTAATTCCGACCACACGTTATTTCTCAAACATCAACAAAGGAAGGTAACAGCCATAATTATATATGTTGATTATATGGTAGTTACTGGGAATGATACTGTTGAGGTGGACAGATTACAAAAACAGCTCGCCACAAAGTTTGAGATGAAGGACCTAGGTACATTCAAGTACTTCTTAGGCATTGAAGTCGCCCAGGGAAGTGATGGTATCTATCTGTGTCAGAAGAAGTACATCTTTGATCTACTAACAGAGACATGTATGTTGGATTGCACTCCCATTGATACTCCTATTGAGCAGAACCATCGGTTAGCAGAGTATCAAGATCAAGTCCCTACTGACAAACCTCATTATCAGAGGCTAGTTGGACGCCTGATTTATCTATCACATACCAGACCAGACGTTGCGTATACAGTAAGTGTAGTAAGTCAGTTCATGCATAATCCCAGTGAAGACCACATCGATGCTGTTGTAAGGATCTTGAGGTACTTGAAGTCAGCTCCGGGAAGATGAGTAATGTTTTCTAATCACAACAATACCCTTGAGGTTTGTGGCTTTACAGATGCAGACTGGGCTGAAAATATTACAGATCAGAGGTCCACATCAGGGTATTTTACCTTTGTTGGAGGTAATCTTGTTACGTGGAGGAGTAAGAAACAAAATGTGGTAGCTCGATCTAATGCTGAAGCAGAATACAGAGGCATGACTCAGGGAGTGTGCGAGTTGTTGTGGCTTAGGAATTTGCTACAAGATTTAGGTGTTAAACCTAAGTGTGCAATACAATTGTACTGTGACAACAAGACAGATATTGATATTTGACATAATCATGTGCAGCATGATCGTACAAAACATGTAGATGTTGATCGTCACTTTATAAAAGAGAAGTTAGACGCTAAGATCATTTGCTTTCCATTTGTTCATACAGAAGAGCAACTTGCGGATATCTCATCAAAGGAGTGTCCAAGAAGGTTTTTTATGACTCACTTTGCAAGTTGGGTATGATTGATGTGTATGCGCCAACTTGAGAGGGAGTGTTAGCGTGTGTGAGCTTTGTAAAGCAGCAAGCCATGTTACTCATGGTGGTAGAACAGTTAGATGCATCATTAGAGATAGTGCTAACAGCAATGCAATTGTCCAATTCATTTCCTATAAATAACTAGTTTTAGACTTGTATCAATATAATCAATCAATAAATTCAAGCAATATACAAGCTTCATACCTTTTCTAGTGTTAACTAGCTGGATCAACCCACATTCCATTCTATAGAAACGAAAATTCTACGTTATCTCTATCACTCTATGACTATCTCAACCTTTCATTTCATCCCATGTCGTTATTTCCTGGAGTGCGTATACACCGGTGTTATTCCCTTTACTGTTTATAGTCTATTCTTATCGTGTACATGTGGTTTGATTAATCGTACTGAACCAAACATATTGACTATGTACATGCAAACTTTTCTCTGGCAGTGTGATCAATCAAAGCTCCGAAGAAAGTTGGACCAGGCACCTAGCTATATGTACAAAAATTTAGTCATGTCTCCACCAATATCCTGATGACTTGGTTGTACGTTCTTATCTTTTTTTTTTTTTGAAGGATGGTTGTTCTTATCTTGACGTTTGCATCTATATTCCGAACTGTATAAATATTGGTAGGATAGCTAGCTATCACTTGAATTAGAGGCTCTATAAGAGTATTCTTTTCTGAGAAAGACCAAACCAGGTTGGAGATGACACCCTACATACGATTTCTTTCTGTTACAAAATAACAAAACTAATGCAACTCATTGGATTAATTGAGTTTTATTTCAATTTGATAAACTGAGTACAAATTTAGTGCTTTTTCCCTTGGTCAATGACTCAATATTATCATCATTCTTCCTGGATTAATTAGATTATTCTTCTGTTGTTCTCTTTCCAATTTCTTGATGTGTATTTCTGCTCTTAATGGATATTGATAGTCTTGCGTTTACTATATGTTCTAGTCAATGGATACAGAATGTTAAACAACGACAAACGTGACATGTGAACCAACTATACCGATATTGTCCCAACTTAACCACCTCACAGGTGTTGGGTTTTAATCACAAAAGGCATTGGTACAATTGTGTATTATCCACTCACTTATAAGCTTTATTTTATTTGTCACTTCTTAGATGTTGGATCTCTCATCTCCAACACGCCCCCTCACGTGCAACCTAATTTTTAGGTTTTTAGGTCTGCACGTGACAAATTAACATCCCACATACTGGGACGAAATAAACTAAAATCCAGTAACCAACGACATTTGATGACAATCCAATCGGAAACTCTATGATGGCATAATAATGACACTCATTTTGGGCCCATGACAAAGTGACACTCAACTCGGGCTCACAACATATTGGAGGCGCGACTGGAGAGGGACCCGCTCTGATACCATGTTAAACAACGACAAACGTAACCCGTGAACCAACTGTACCGATATTGTCCCAACTTAACCACCTCACATGTGTTGGGTTTTAATCACAAAAGACCTCGGTACAATTGTGTATTATCCACTCACTTATAAGCTTTATTTTATTTGTCACTTCTTATATGTGGAATCTCTCATATCCAACACGGAAGAGTTAGAGAATACAAGGGAAACAAAACAACAAAGAAAAAAAACAGAAACAGGTTGCAGAGATGGAACTATTAAGCAGTACAATAAACAAGAAAACGTAGCTGGTTACCGAAGAACCAGACAACCAGTAACTTTCAGTTCTTATTTTTTCTTACTGTTATAGAAAATTTCACATTAGAACCAAAAAAAAAATACCAGAACACCGGCATCAAGAATATTTAAATCGGTCGTTTTTTGTATATAACAGACAAGACCACATAAGATTAATGAACATCAATCTCTAAAATTTAACCTCAATCTCAGCTGATACATACACAGACTTTCCCACAGCACTTGATCTTGATGGAAATAGCATCAAGCTCAAACGTTCCCTTAATTAAACATACAACGGTTTTTACTAATGACAGTGATTAAATTACAAATATATGCTTGAGCGTCTAGCGTGGTTCTAGCACTGTAATATCTGAAATCACATTTCTTGACACACTCTCAGATTTTTCGGACTTAACAGACGTCTCTGTGAGTTTGAGTCCTGATTCTGATGTGTCTGAGCCAGTGTCATGGTGCCAATAACATGGAGGTCGTGTAGGTACTGAGAGTGCGAGAGAATGGCTGTTGAGTATGGTAACAACTGAAGCCATGGTTGGTCTGTCATTCAGATTTTCTTGGACGCATAACAAACCGATGTGGATGCATCTGATAATCTCATATTTAGAGCCAGTTGTTAACAAGGGATCTATGATATTTGCAATTGTATCATCCCTCCAATTTCTCCAGGCCTATAGAAAATTTAAGAAACAAGTATGCAACTTAGTTGAAGGCTACATGGAGAAATAGAGAAGCTAGTAATTTATGCAACTTTTTACTCACATAGCTTAAAAGGTCGTCTTCAACTTCACCATTCCTAAAACTACCACCAATCTTCTTGCCAGTAATTATTTCAAGAAGTAAGACACCGAAACTGAAAACATCCGACTTGACAGAAAAGTGTCCGTGACTTGCATATTCAGGTGCCATGTATCCACTGTATGATTACATCCATATTAGAAATGCAATTATTTTAGTTCTTAGAAGCGCATGAAAATTGTTAGTTAGAGTGCAAAGGATGCTTACTAGGTCCCAACGATTGTCTTTGTATCTCCTTGAGTTTGATCCATGTTAAACAACCTTGCCATACCGAAATCTGAAATTTTAGCATTCATATCTTCATCCAACAAAATGTTGCCAGTTTTGAGATCACGGTGAATAATTCGCAGTCGAGAGTCTTCATGGAGGTAAAGAAGACCACGAACAATTCCTCCTATGATTTTATAACGTGTTTCCCAATCCAAATGTCCGTGACCGGTTGGTTCTGAAAACAATTTTGTCAGAATTAATATAATGTCTGCATTGGTTGCTTCATGTGTAAAAATGCCACTGTTATCTACCGTATATTTAGAAATAATAACAATGAAATATATATACTGATGAGGATGCCATACCAAAAATGAAGTGATCAAGACTTTTATTCGGTATATATTCGTAAATGAGCAGTCTTTCCTCCTGTGTCAAGCAAAATCCCAAGAGCCTTACTAAGTTCCGGTGTTGAAGTTGAGCAAGCAATACGACTTCATTTTTAAATTCACGATCACCCTGTTGAGAACTCTTCGAGAGTCTTTTCACAGCAACACATTGTCCGTTATGCAGCCTACCCTGATGGTAAGTTTATGAAAAGAAAAAACGATTAGAGAAACCAATTATTTCTCCAAATCTTCTTTCACTACTTGAGAGGTTAACAGATTAGCAAAAGCACAATTGCAATTACCTTATAAACAGCTCCAAACCCACCTTGTCCAATCTTATTTTCTTCAGAAAAGTCATCGGTCGCAGTTCTTATATCTAAAAAGTCATTTTGTAACGATTCCACGAGGCTAATTTCTACAGAAGTATCATCTGAAAAAGGACTAAATTTAGTAAAAATAAGCAACAAGATTCTCCGAACACTAGCTAGAGAACAATTCCACTTACCGACACGTTTTACCCTTGGCTTGCTGACTCTTAAGATAATGCATGTGCCAATGCCACCGAGTATAATGACAGAGGCAACCCCAACCACAATGATGATGATGGTGATTTTTTTTGTCGTACTCTTCTCTTCTGCAGAAAATCAGAAGGGGGTTAGTTACCTTCTGTATTGTCTGATTACCAGTATGATCATGGATTCACTTGTTTCTTAGATAATTAAGATTATATGTGTACCCTGCTTTCGTGGAGGTGGAGGTGGAGGTGGGGTTGATGGAGTAACTGGAGGAGCTGCAGCTGAAATATTGACTTCTGAATCGGCTGCAGACCTGTAGAAAAGACCGTACTCAAACCTAATATTACAACTTGGTTTAAGAACTCTTGCTCCTGACTTCCCACTGCAACATGATGGAAGAGCAGATGTGCAATTCTTAAGGCAATCACTGCAAATGACGTTGTCTAAGTCTGGAGTGCAGTGAGCATGTGCATATATCGTTTCGTAACCCTTAACAACTGCATGACCTGCTGCATATTTCTTAAGAGAATCCCCTGAAGAAGCTCTTTCAATCAAGATTTCCAACAAGGGGTCAAGCACCAGCTTGAACGCTTCCGGATTTATGGCGCTGTTGGGGCTCGGCAGATATACATAAGGGTTCTCATCCTCAATACCAAATATCAAGTCTGGAGAGTACCTTACCATGCAAGGCTCCGCCCATAAGATTGCTTCCCTTTTATCTGTACAGCTCTGTAAGAGATTCTGGGTGGAGTCACTGAGGCAGGTGTTACAGTCTTCGACTCCGAGGTCTCCTCTGCACAGTGCAATGGCATTCACTTTGTTGGAGCCTTGTCCGAGAGAAGAGTTGTGAAAGGCATAGTTGGCTTGGTCTTGTGAATTATTGGAAAATGAGGAGAGGAGGCTGATGAGGTTTTGTTGGTAGATGCTGCCATTTGTGTAACTTCCGTTACCGGCACAGCTCCAGCACACTTCAGCTGCCGATGTGCATGTGACGTCACCTTTGATTATCGGTTGAGCATCAAGTTGGTGTAAGGTTATGGGAACGAAGAAGAAAAGAAGCAGCCATCTTGAGGATCCCATGTCTATTTCCCTACACGAAACTAGTTCACTTATTCTGTAATTGTTCTTGAGCTTCAGATACTAGCTAGCTTAGCATAATCAACCAGACACTCCATTATAGAGAAACGAAAAGTCTATCTCAGCCTGCCTTTAGTCCTCGACTGTTTATTAGTCTCAAGTCCTGCATTATGTGGTTCAGATGGTTTGTGATGCAGTACTGACCAAGTCCATTGACAAATCCCACTATAACCAAACAAATTGATTCTGTACAGGACTTTCGAATGTTAGGTATCAAAGCTTCCAGTCCCTAGCTGTGAGATATAACCAAACAAATTGACCATGTACAGCACTTCCATTGGTTTGCTAGCTTCCAGTCTATCTCAGCCCTGCCTTTAGTCCTCGACTGTTTATTAGTCTCAAGTCCTGCATTATGTGGTTCAGATGGTTTGTGATGCAGTATTGACCAAGTCCATTGACAAATCCCACTATAACCAAACAAATTGATTCTGTACAGGACTTTCGAATGTTAGGTATCAACGCTTCCAGTCCCTAGCTGTGAGATATAACCAAACAAATTGACCATGTACAAATTGACTATGTACATCTCGGTTGCCTATCCAAGAAAATTTTGCAGATAGCAGTGCCCAGTTCTACAATTTCATTTGAAATGAATTTCATGCATATAGATGAGTGCCTTAGTGCTAGAAGCTAGTTTGGTGCATACATCTCCAAGCACTCGTATTGATCTAGTTTTCGGAATGGTAAATTGTATAAGGAGAAAAGGATAATGTTAAGTTCTGTAAGATCACAGTTGCGTTTGAGATTAACTGTAAGGGGAAACGAAAGTCAAAATTTGAAATTACATAAAACCTTACAAAAAGAAAAGTCTCCTCCACTGAAAGATACTTTGGAGTTTGGACTGAGCTACCAGCCTACCATCAACATTATGAGTTCCGGGTCCATCCTTGCACACAGGATGTAAAGAACAGGAAAACTTAACTAAAAGATAGACTCCTTCACTTGCAAGCTCACGACGTAGAAAGCTTTAGTTCTCAACACTTCCTCTACCTCAGTTCCTGTTTTTACTTCCTCACAGAAGATAGTAGTAACCGAGCGCTAGAAACACCAGAACTAACAAAACTGCAGGAGCAGCCCATACCCAATAATTAGTACTCTTCTTCCGCTTGAGCATGGCTTTTGGAAGTGAGTCTGGACCTCTTGGGCGACCCCTATTCCTGATAATTTTTTCCTTTTGCACCTTCTCCTTAGCAGGGACCGGAACTTCAACATTCTCGTTTACCTTTTCTGGTTCCGAAACTTCAGCAATTGGCTCTGTTGCCTCATCAGGATTGATTTCAGTTGCCGACGTAGCTTTCTTCTTTGCCTTCTTTTCACGCTCCTAAGTTCGAAATGTAAGTCAGTAACTCAGTAACAGACCACACCAAAAAAAAATTAAAAAAGAATAAAAAGAAAACAAATAAATAACTACCTTAAGCTTCTTTTCAGCTTCTTTCTGCGCTCTAATTTCAGCTTTAGCTGCAGCTTTCTCTGCCTTTTTCTTCTTCCTTTCCATGGCCTGCTTAGCTTTAGCAATTTCCTCTTCTCGTTTCATCTCCTTCAGCTTTGCTTCATCAACTTTACTTTCTTTTGGTGTACTTTTCGGCTTCTCAAGCCCATAGATCTCTTCGTCATCGTCTACAGTAGACTTTGGAACCACTGGTTTACTTTTGGCTTCTTTCTGAACCTTCTGCACAGGCAAACTATCTAATGCAGCAGATTTACCATCTTCCTTGACTTGTTTTGTATTAGCTTTTGTTGCAGACTCTACTACTAGGGGGGCCACCACTTCATGAACCACCAATGGCTTCTCATCTGGGTTTCTTATGCGTCCATCCCTACTAAGTTGTCGACTATCAAGGGACGACAAAATTCTTTTCTCATAATCATCCCTAAAATCCTTTTTACTATTCCACTGAGACATAAATTTCTCCACCTGCCAAACATGTCAAACCCTTAGAATAACCTACTACAATTAACAGTCAGTGAAGATTTATACTGAGTACTTGTTCAACAAACCTCTGCATAACAAAGCTCTTCAAGCGCTTTAACATCATTCTTGATGGCCAAACCTCTTGCTTTGTTCAAGATATTACGGCTTAGGTAAAAGGAGGCATTCTGCAAATCAGTCGAAAATTAATTGTAAGAATGAGAATTACACTCAAAATAAAATATAGCCTTTCTTCCGCCCTTCATGTAAGAATGTTACCCTGAGAACAACTGATAGAAGAATAGGTTAACACAAACACATAACTAACATGTATCCAAACAAGATTCACTACAACAAACTCAATTATTATTGATAATGTATTTACACATGGTGCATAAATATAGGAAACCTTAGACATGACAGGAGAGAACTGAAAACATAGTCATAGCGTAATTAGAGGATCCTTCACACAGTTTTAGGGATTTTATATTGCACAACTGTCCACATCAGAAGTTATATACCACCAGACCAAAGTTCTTCACTAATGTAAAGGAGTCTAAATCTTGGAGATGAGCCCACTGCCCATCCCAGTACAGGCTCCTTGAGTAAATGCTTATGTGCACCAATATGGTGCTACATGAGACCAGAGTGATTAAGGGGTTCAAATAGACACCAAAAGATACTTCCAAGTTCATTAGTTTATATTCAAGGTGAATCAATGAGAAGCTGAGTTGCAAGATGAGAAACTAGAAACCATTGCTTAAAGTAAGGATGAAAAATTGAACTAAAGCTTAAACTAGAAAATGAATTGAAAAAAAAAACGAAAAAGAACAGCCCAAGAGTACAATAAATAAGGATGAAAATGAGAGAGAGAGAGAGAGAGAGAGAGAGAGAGAGAGAGAGGTTGCAGAAAAATCATGTTCACTCACTTGTTGATCAAGCTGCTGCCTAAATGTATAAATGCTCTGTTGTGCTTCATCCCTCTTATCAGTTACGATCTTCAGCTCATCCCGTATTGATGAAATTTGCTTATCTACAGCCTTGATTGCATCATCAAGTTGCTGAATTTTGGACCTAACTGCTTGTTGCTCTTTCTTAACTCCATCCAAATCATTACCTATAATCTACAATCAGATGATTATGAGAGTTATTAGGCATACTATATAAAGTAAGTCCTTAAAGAAATCACAAGATTGTTCAAATAGATGCAAATGTTAAAAGTCTACTTACTTTAACCTGGTCTTGAAGGGCCAATTTGTCTATATGAACCATTGATTCATGCAACTTGGCTCGTAGAAGAGCATTAGAAATGACTTCTCCACGTGTGTTTTCAAGTTGTTTGATCTCCTTAAGGATTTTCTTCTCCTCAGATAAAGGAATGCTCTCATGTTGTATGACATACTGCAAGCCTTTGATCTGTTCCAGCACAGTCTAATATTAGAGACTAATATATTGTACAAGGCAAGTAGTTATTCACAAGTGAACAATTACCAGATGAATTTGGAGATAAAAAAAGCTTTGTAATAAAACATACCCGAGCATCAAGCTCTTCCTCAGATGAACACAAACCACTATTGCGATTAGCATGATCAGCAGTGCGGAGCTTTTTAAGATCCTTCTGTAAAGGCTCAATCTCCTTAAACTTCTCATCAGCAATTTTTCTAATTTGCTGATTGTCAGATCTCAGAGCCTTGATCTGCTCTATTAACTCAGATCTCTCAGACTGAAGGAAGGAGATAGAAAGAGAGCAGTGAATTAGAAGTTTGCTCTTCTTGATTCTCAGACAATAATACTCGGTTTGATGTGAACTTATAAAACCAAACAATGATATAAAGGCAAACTTCATCGTACCCATAAACATCAAATATTGTCTTCTTTTATTTCATTGCATAAATTTTCATTGTCAGTAATAATATTCATTATCATGATGGCAATCAATTTCCAGAACAATAATCAAAAACTATTATCAGCAAGAACATGCTGTGAAGGTGTAACATTGTAAGCTATCCCTGCTTTACTAAAACATTGTGTAAGCCATTTAATTTACAAAAAATAAAAATCAAACTCCTTGGCACAAATTTACTGATGTATAATATCACTCAAACACACACACACACACACGCATTCTTCACCGAGTGATCTTTCCACAGTTGATGATCAAGTTCCTATTCCTGAAATTCGTACTTAGCTAACCACGTGTCTATTACTTTGACAACCTGTTTACTCATGTGTTGAAGAACTTACAACTGCAGTGTCAGTAACTTACCAAAAAGCCAGTTATGACTTATGAGGACCAATTGTTGAAACAAGAAAGTATCCTCTATATGTTTTTAATTAGCTAGGTAGCTAGATCTAAAAGCTTCCACAACTTTTCCTATCAACTTGTTAATCATCTTTGGTTTCGTCTCTCTTGGGGTTCATAGATGGTCTTCCATTTGAAAAAAAAAACTGATTCAACTTGTGATTATGCATGAGATAACACTGTTTGAATCCTTCTTTTTTACTAAACTTTCAAATATTAGTGTAGATTATTAGCAAGAAGTAGTAAACATAGGCTTAGCATAGAAATGAATTCCTGCAAAATTATCATATTCCAGTAGCAATGGTCAGATTATTATTAGCATAAAGTGGTATATATAGGATTAGCATAGCAGTGTATCTTTGATAGTTCCTGCAAAATTATCATATATCTGTAACAGAAGATCAGAGCCTCTGTTTCAATTTATTAATGCCATATATCCACATATAATACTGTAAGGAATCAATGATGTAAAAACAAACAAAATGAGTTGCGTTCAAAACTGCACTCTCATTAATAAGAGCAATGGACTTATACTCACCCTCTTTGCATTCAGTGCTTCCAGAACTCGAGATCGAGCCTGATTCTTCTTCTGAACTTCTACATTAGCCTGCTCAATTTTGGCTTTTAACTTAGGATCATCATATGTCCGGTGCCTGACAAAATAGAAAGTATGAACCTGCTTAGCGGCAGGCCACTCTTCAACTGCATCTTTAGGGAAGTTTGACACTGCAACCCCATTCCCTTCCTTTTTGACCATTTCATCGACATGTGATCCAAATTTTATAGGCTCCTTATGGCCCGACCCCTCTTCCAGTTTCCCATTTTCCTTGGTGGAATTCTCTCCTTCACTAACAGTACCCACTGGTCCTTGGACCTGCTCAAATCCCAAATCTTCAACCCCCATGTCTTCCCCCAACGAACAGCCTTACAGACCAAAGTCCTGATGAGACAAATGGTCAAATGATTTACGTCAAGGTAAACAATGAAAATGATACTGTACATAGAGCAGTCCAAATCAAGCTTATTCCAACAGGGACTCTAATTAAGGATCACAGGTTTAATCTAGAAATGCCATTTGAATTGATCATAAATCTACACCAAGAAAAGAAGAAAACACATAAATCAGAAACTCATAAAATTGATCACTGAGAACGAAAGACTAAAACTATGGATTAAAACCCAACAGCTACCTGCAATTTAGAGCTGTAAACACTTCATAGATCATTCAAACACCAAAACAAGATCGACCCAGATTGCAAAATTCAAGAACAGATACATAACTAGAGCTAATTCACACCATTTGACCAACTCAAACATCCACACAGACATCTAAATCCGACAATCTTTCACCAAAGATCACATTACCATTCAACAATCCAGTCAAACAAACCCAGCCAAACTCCAAAGATTTGATCTTTGACACAATCAAATCATCAAAAAACGATCTTGATCAACCCACCAACCAAAACAACATCCAAAAGTGAAAACTGAAACAACAATGGTGAAACAAGTGGATTATTACCAGGAACAGAAACAGACTGCAGCAGTAAAAGAGAGAATGAACCCTCAGAGACAAAGGATATCCCTTTTTGTACCAAAAGAAGAAGAAAAAGGGCCCCAAATCCGAGTTTCGCAAAACCCAGAATTATGGTCGAGATCTGTTTTCCTTTTATTTATATAGCAAACGCAAATAATATAAAATATATATATATAATTCCTTTCTCTCAAAAACAGAGAGACCCTTCCTACCCTGTTTCAAAGTCTCTCTTTTTTTCTTCTTCTTCTTCTTCTTCTTGTTTGCTGTTCCTATTTCCAAGAGATAGAGAGAAATGAGTGACCGGCTAAATTTACTATGTGGGTTTTTATTTAGAGGGACTGAGATGGAGACATTTCAGGTGAAGCAGAAGAAGTTTGGTTCGGTTTCTACATTCAGTAAAGATTCTTGGACTGTTTGTATGACGTTTCTATTGCCCCCGACGGTTATAAAAGCTTGCTCTGATAAATGGAAATGAATATTGGTTTCTCTTTCTTTGTTTTTCTCTTTTTCCATGATGAAAATATTAATCGGGTGATTTTGCTTTTCTGATATTTAAGGGTCATGGATTTGATTCTGTTTTAAGGATTAAGATAGAGATGCTTCTTTTTTTATAGATTCATGACACGTTAACTAACTTTGAATGAAATTGATAATAAAAGAATTAAATACGTAATGAGTAAATTTCATTATTCACTAATACATGAAAAAATTGAAATTAATATGGGTCTCACCTTTTAATCATGAATCGATTCGTGACAAACCCATTAACTTGATACCAAGGGGGGAGGTGAGTATAATATCAAAATTTGGATATCAATTTTTCTTACCAAAACTACTCTCATTTAATTTCAATATCTCATAATTGTCCAACTCTATATATATGTTATTGTTAAGACTTAAAAGCAAACAACATAAATATTCCATGAGACTCAAAGTTAGTGACAATATTTTCTAGTAAAAATTAGAGAAGATTTATATATATATATATATTATATGATATATATATGTGACATGTAGTTGATACCATGAGATTATGAAAAGCACTAGCTAGCAAAATGTATCAAAAGGAAAGTAAATAACAATATGAATAAAGTCGTATGTTCAATCAGGATCGAAAGGTATAAGTTCTTACGATATGGTAAGTTAAAGAAATGTGTTTCATTTATATATGGATATTTTAGTAATTAAATTGGTTTTAGTTCTGATTTCTTACGGTAAATAAACAACATAAATCATAATTCATTATGTTTCTGATTTGATTCCATATTGTAAGTAAACAACTCAATGGAATTGAAATCTCCATATACAATTTTATTTCATCTCTCATTCATGAAAAGTTTCATTTAAAGTTAGTAAATGTGCCCACAAGTCAAATGTAGGATTAGGATATCACCATTTTTTGGAGTATAAGATACTAAGTTTCATAGTAGGCTACATTTATTCTTACAGGGCATGACAACTTTCCATGTGGATAGAAAATCTGTATCTTTACGAGTTAATAAATATGTGACATGTTTCGTTAAATTTGTGCCATCACTATTTTGTAATACATTATTATTGGATGTCATATATTAAGTTAAACTGATTTTATCTTTCGAAATGATGATATTGTTGAAGGTATAGTATTGGAATTATCATAAAGATTGAACTTGCGATTTGTATTAAAGTTTGAAAATGCAAGATATTGGTTTGTTTTATTGAAAAAGATTTTGTCTTGGAGCCGGCCCGATTTCGCCATATTGATCATAACCACCATGTAGTTGAGTGATAATTCAATGGCTTAACCTTGCATGTTTTATATGTGAGATTAAGATATGAAATGTGAGGGTAGTAAATGAGTGCGGTTGCTAGTATTCTAGGAGCTAATGGAACACTATCGTTTCATTTAAGAATACTCGATTTTTTCAAATTATTGTGTGTGTATTTTAAACTCTACTTGTAATGAAAAGTACAAGGACAAAAATGTGCTTAAATGATTTGATTTCAAGTCCGTTAAAAACAGCAAATATTGTGTATTTTAAACACATGTTGCTAATTGGAGTGGATTAGATGAGATTTGGTATGAGAATATCGAAGCATACGTGTTGGATATCCAAGTTTTTACTTTAATTAGGCCCCTTCTCTAATTAGGAGACTAGGAATTTGGTACCATTTCTGCTCGCAGTACTAACTTTGTACTGCCTTTTTTTTTCAAAGAAAAAAGAAAGAAAGAAGGGGTTCGATTTAGGCTCCTTTAAGATACCAAAGTTTGGGAGCCAAACACGATGTCAATTTTTACCCCACAGTGGTGAATTTCGATACGCACAACGAAGACACCAAAACGACGTAGCATTGAGAGGCTCGTGAGCATCTGTGGCGTGACTGCGTGAGCGAAGAGTCCAGGCAGTTACGGGTTTAAGGCTACGTTTGGTGTTCTGTAATGTACTGTCAACGACGACTTATAAAACACGTGTTTTAGGACGCGCTTTAGTCTCGCCACGTTTGGTCGACGTTCACGAGAAAACAAAGAAGCGAATCTAAGAAATCAGATGTGGATGGAGTTGAAACTACGGAACTGCCCCTGCCTTCTTCAATGCTTACTTCAGAGATCTACCAGATCTACACGTGTGTAGGTGTGGAAGTCTGACTTTTGGGCTTTAATGGTTTTATTGCTGTTTTGGGGTAAGAGATCATCAATGGGATTCAGTTTTTTGTTGGGGCAAAATCGGAAAATGGGGGTTAAGGGTCACATTCGGGGTGTAGGGCAGGACACATAGGGCACGTTTGGTACAAGGGACTATGGTAGTTAGGCTTAATTTCTACCCGTGTCCAGCTCTCCTCAAACCAAGCTTATTCTACAATAAGCCAAACCCATGTTTGGGAGCAACTTGACTATGATAACCATTAACACCACTCTAGAAACAAAACCCATAAAGAAAGAGGAGTTGATGCTGATGAAACACAATTATGGGAAAGGAAAAAGGGAAGAAATACACGAACCCAAAAACAAAAAGGAGTCGGATACAATTTTATTGAATCATAGAATCATATTGGCTCAATCTTCTACAAATTTGCTCGACCAGTCCACATACCCATTAATCCCTATTCATCGTCCTTCTCTCCTCTTCTTCTGCATCAGTTTTTCTTGCTCACAACCAATTTCTCCCAAATTCCATTCAACTTGAACAGAATCCAAATTTCTAGAATTATGAACATAATCCAATTTTTTTTTTGTAAACTCGATCGATCGATCAACAATTCCATCTAAACTCCTTTAATCACCCAAACCCAGAACTTTCAAACACCAAACCAAACACCCACCGTGAAATTGATCAAAAACTCATAGCCCCAAATCAGCTTTGCTCATGTTGAGCACGCTGCGACAGCGACACTGAAATCCCGTCGGCGGCAGCGTGGCTTGATAGGGCGGCGGTGATGGACTTGATGGGTGACGGTGAGAGATTTGATGGGCAGTGGTGATGGGAGAAAATGAGAAGAAAGAGAGAAAGAAGAAGAAGAGTTTGCGTCAGACGGAGGTGCGAAGTCGCTGGGTTCGTGGGTCGGCGAAGCTGCAGTCGACTCGGTGACGAAAGTCGAAGTCTCGAAAGGAAGCGAGAGGAGGCGAGGGCTTCTACAGTCCCCCCAAAATCGGCGCCTCTCCATAGTCCCGGAAATTAGAGAAGCGGGGACTAGCTAGTCTCATTTAACCTAATCCCGTGTTTTCCCAAACATGGGTTTCAGACTAACTTTTTGGACTATGGAGTCCAATCCCAGCTAATCCCCCGTAACAAACGTGCCCATAGAGGCATTGGCTTCACTAATGTCCTTATTGCTATTTTTGGTTATTTTCTCTGAAGATTCTGGGTTCATAATGCAAGACAAGGATGAGTTAAATTAAATCAGAAAAATATAAAGGTAAGGAAGTGACAAACAATCAAGAAAAATAATTTGAAAATAAGTAATTCGCGCGTTTTAAGGCAACTAGCTGCTGAAATATTTAAGAAGATGATTTTTTGGACTTTTCGGGTTGCTCGTACGAAATTACAGATTTTAATTTGTGAATCAGATTTCAGCAGATCTTGGCCAAATGTCTATTTGAGACGCATAATACGTTTCTGGAATGGGAACGACGAGATCTACAAGACTCACTTTAGTGAGTCCCATCAAATTTAAGCCAAATAATTACGTTTCACTGTTCCGATTCGGCTTTTAGTATTTTAGGCTAGTTTTATTTTTCTTTTAAAACTCTATTATTTAGGTTTCTTTATTTCCTTTTTAATTTGAATTCTTTAGGTTTCAATGTTAGTTATGACTTTGATTTTGTTTAGGTTATTGATGCATATATAAGCATCATCTTTCTTTGTATTGAGATATCTTTCATATTATAAAACTTTTGAATTATCTCAATATTCCTGGTGGATTCCAGAACTTCTCGTGGATTCGAGAAACCCTAGTCTTGTGGATTCAGGACTGCCGTTAGTGAATTCTAACGGATTAATTTCGTTGCATTAGTTCATGTTCTCAAGGTTTACACTACTGGATTTTGTTAAGTACAATCGAGAACTAATTTAATCATATCACTAATATGATGGACTCCTCTTGATGTTATTTCAGATTTCTGAATGCCCAAAATTACAATCGAGAACTTCTTGACAAGTGTTTCTTGATTTAGAAATCTTCGTGTTACTTTCAATTGCTTCTAAAACTAGTCAATATTATACAAGAGTAAAGTTTGCTCAGTTCTGAAGGCAACCAGCACTGTATTTACATCAGAGGGTAAAAACAGAATAAGTGAAGTTGTCTACCATCAATAACTAGTTCACTTGCTCTTATCGTCACATTATTTTTACCATCAGTGACTAAACCCAAGTGAACTTGTTTCTCTTGCATTTTCCTTCTTTGTTCTCTGTTTGAACTTGTTTTATGGCCCAAGTAACAGGAGGCCTAAATTCTCAAGTTGATGCTAAAGGCTATAACAATAATAGTCAGGCCGAAGAATAGATATGCTACAATAGGTTAGGGCTGAAAAGTGGGCAAATTGATTCAATTCCATGTCATAAGTGAGTGGGATCAAGGTTCAAATATCGGTATCGGGGGATATATCGTTTTTTTGAAAAAGGGAGATATCAGAGATATCGGAGATATATCGGGGATATTGGAAAAAAATATCGTTCATCTTTCAAAATTATATATTTCTTATTGAATTACATACAAACAAAATACAATTATTAATTTTATCTAGTACCCAAAAGAAGCTCTAGGTGCTTGAAAAGATGCACGTTGGTCAACAAAACTACAATACTTTGCCTAAGACATACGAGCCATATAGTACGAATTGTAATGGTTAACATGATAGTCATATATCTCTTTTGAGCTACTAACAGTTTCTCCGAGAATGGGATAATAAAGATGAACCAAACTCGATAATTGATCATAAACGTCTCCGAACTGACCATAATTGTAAATAGGATGACCAGGTTGATAGTTGACTTCATGTGATTCGTTTGACATCCCACTGTGTTATGTGCCTAAACTGATATAATCAAAAACTTAAGGCAACTGAACTAACATCAGATGGAATATTTTGATCATCAATGACTCCTCTTATCCTCCTCATGCACCTATTTTTCTGTTGCGCACCAGGACCGCCTGCTCTAGATCCATGATTCTCATCTTGGGTAGCATAATCAAAATTACTTTCACAAGTAAACTGCTCAAATTCTCCACCTACATAAAATTGTTCATTTTCAAACCTTGTATCTCCACCACCTTGTCGACTTCCACCACTACCATCACCAATACCACCACCACCACCACCATCATCATCATTATCTGAACTATCCGGAGTTGCTACACCGCCCCACACACTAGCATTATCAGAATCATCTCTCGAGTCTCCAACTTTATCAGATAATACCTTGTTTACATCAATTCTAAAATCAGTTGCCTTTTCTACGACATGTGGAGGAGGGTAGTCATTTTCATTATCAAGGTGTGCATGCATAATCCAATCATGAAGAGGATCAATGTCATAATGAAGTGGTTCACTAGCAACATGAAGTAGATCAATATCGTTGTTTTCATTGATCACATTATCTTTTGCTCGTTTATCCCGTAGTCGTAACTTCATGTTATAGTAGTAGTATACGAGTTTTTCCAACTTCTGATATGCAAGACGGTTCCTTTACTTTGTATGAATAAGAGCAAAAGTACTCCACTTTCTTTCACAAACAGAAGAGGAAGCCATTTGTGCTAAAATACGCATGTCAAATTTCAGTATTATCATCCTTCCATGATGGGTTCACGGGTTGCTAACAATCTATGAAGGTATGAGGGAACTTCTATGAGACAAAGACTACAATGTGACTCATGTTTTTTTTACTTTTCCCAATAGTGCGTCAAGGAGATAAAGATTACTACTCTTTCTATATTCCTCGAGGAGAACACTTGTTACTAAAATTCTTGATATTCTCTTATGACCTTTATGAGAGTGTGAGACTACGTTATAACCCTTTATTTTGGATTCCCTCATGGTCAAGGAGAGCACTGGTCACTGATATGGCTTGCATTTTAAGAGTTAAGACTTGAACTTTCACTGCTCATCTTGATATCTTTTACGAAAAAATAAAATAAGCCGATTGAAGGACTACTCTTCTAGTCTTATTTTTTATATCACTCGAGGCTTGAGGTGATTAATTAATCAAAAACTCCAGGTCAAGGAGAGCCCGAGACATCCTCAAATTGAGATAAATTTTTTTAAGTGAAAATTTTCAAATATTTCTCTAAAATATCGAAGATATATTGGATATATCGTAAATATCAGAGAAATATTGCAGATATTTTATGTTATCAGAGAAATATCGCAGATACGGGAAAAAAATAAGATATTTACCCCTAAGATATATCGTTTTTTTGAAAAAGGGAGATATCGGAGGATATATCGGAAATATCGGGGAGATTTTGTTCCTTGAGTGGGATTGGTTGCTAAATTTTTACAAGATTAAGATTCTTCTTTTCTTTTTTGAATGCATAACTAGTACGTACGGTTGTTCTTAATTCAATACTGAAAAGTGAAAACAGTCGAATACTAGGAGACACTTAAAAGTCAATGTTCTGATTAGATTTAACATATATCTTAAAAGATTCCCGAAATAATAATGAGAAGTTTACAATATACGTCTATATACTTTAATAAACACCAACTAGGAAAGAGTATTATCATAATGTCGACTCTTTACTTAAGGAAAACTATAACATAAAATTGGAAATATCACTTGACATGTAACAGACTTACATATCACAAGTCTTAAAATTTAGCTCTCCAAATACACCATAAAAATAAATTGACCATACTTAACTTCACGCTACCACTAGGTAGCAACTGACATTGGACGAAAAAAGGAAGTTGTTGCCTACCTAAAATAGATAAGACAAATTGAGCGCGCACAAAAATACGAAACCTGACCCGCAACTGAATTAGAGACTTACTAAGGAGAGACTTGCTAAGTGCCTAAGGCACAACTTAAGTAAAAATCAAAGTAAATCAAAAACCATAAAATTTACTACCAAGGGTAGGGCCTAGTTACCAGCAACTCTAGGCACATAAGCCACTTATTGCAAATCAATAGGCAAGGTTGTTGATTGTGACTCATTGCTGATATGCGACAGGAAGATACAACGTGCACCGTGGGAGATCAATTCACTGCACCAATATGATCGCACAGAGATTCTTTTTAGACCACCCGGCGATGGCAACTCCGTCTGACCGCCTCCCTCCCATGGGGAGTACGAATGACCCCAAATCGAACAAGACATCAAGATCAAACCGCTCTATTGCAATCTCACCTTATTGGATTAGACATCGACAGCGCAATCTCAATACCTTCACCTTAATTGAGTTTATTCGACGGACAACCACCCCAAGGCACTAGCTAAGTTCACTTTAACTTGTCCGACGACGCTGCCAAGATGGTGCGTTCTCTAGGGCTTATGTTTTTTTTGTTCTCTAGGGCTTGATCTGTTTTTTCTTTTGGTGAAGATTCTTTTGGAGGCAAGGTAATTTTTCTTTATCTTGCATCAAGGAAAATGGCATCCAACAACCATATTTCACATGTGATCGTTATACGTACTAGAAAGATCCCAAGGCAAACAAACTTGCCTTTGCCAAATATGATACTGAGAAAAAAAATTAAAATTAATTTCAATTTATTCTCTTAAATTTTATATTTAAAATCAGTTCATTTCTTAAATTTTTATTTTAATTAATTCACCCCGCTGCAAAAGTTATGTTCGTTGGTCTTAGTCGAGTTTGAGTTTTATTGAAAGTTTGAAACCATGTTTGCTACATGGTAAACCTGTACATAACTGGGTTATTCTTCATGATTTCAATGAATTATAGTGTTTACAAAACGATGGAGACGGTGAGGAAAATTAATTGGGATTCAATTTGCCCAATTCATGCCTTTTGCTAGATTTGAATTCTAGGAATGAGATATTGAATGGTTATTGGAAAGAAACAGATCCTTGTGAATTCCAACTTCAACTAAGAAAATTTCATGGTCATTGGTGGTGTCTTTTATTTTAGTTATGATATATTGATAAAATCGAAGTGGAATGGTAAGGCTGGGAAGACGAAGGAGATGGTTATGACAAGAAGAGCACGGGATGCACGGGATGCACGGCAAGCAATGTTGACGGAGACGAGGACAGATGGGCTGAGGGGTGGGTTTGATTTAAGTGTATTCATCTTTATTTTGTTCTTTAAGATCATGACCATTCTTTTATTACATTGAAAATCTTCAACGAAGTCCTCACTAATTAATTAGGTCCTCATTACTCATTAGAAAGGGTCTCCCTCTCTCCTCTCTCCCCATCTCTTCCGTCCTCGAGTATCCGCCGCCTATACACTGCCGGCGTCCTCCCTGGCGACCAAACTCCTTCCTAATTGTTTTTCTTGATTTAGACACACACACACTCTCTCTCTCTCTCTCTCTCTCTCTCTCTCTCTCTCTCTCTCTCTCTCTCTCTCTCTCTCTCTCTCTCTCTCTCTCTCTCTCTCTCTCAAGTACATATCATACATTATAGACATATTTAATATGAACACTGAACACAAAAATCAATTACTACAATTACATAAATACAATATGTTCATAAGTCAAAAAGTTGTTGAGCTAACATTCTCCCTCAAGTTGTCGCATACACATCAATCATGCCCAACTTGTCAAACGAATCATAAATGCATTTTTCGAAACACCTTTAGTTAATATATTTGCCAGCTAGTTTTCTGTAGAAATAAAAGGAAAGCTTATAATATTAGCATCAAGCTTTTCTTTTATGAAATGACGACCAATCTCGACATGTTTAGTGCGATCATGTTGTACCGGATTCTGTGAAGTATCAATTGCTGCCCGGTTGTCACAATATAATTTCATGGTAGTTTTGGGTTTGACATTTAAATCACATAACAGGTTTCTCAGCCACAGTAGCTCACAGAGATCATGAGTCATACCTCTATACTCAGCTTCGCACTAGACCGTACCACTACCTTTTGTTTCTTACTTTTCCATGTAACCAGATTACCTCCCACAAAGGTAAAGTAAACTGATGTCGACCTCCTGTCTGCATCTTAAAGCCACTAATGTGAGCCCCTGAAAATTTTTCTTTATTTTTCCGGCGTTTCTAACATGCTTACCGACATTTTTCTGAAATGTCAAAAAACAAAATTCATATATTTTTGTTATGTATAAACTTTACGTTAGACTACCCGTCGTCACGAGTGTGTAGATGTTCACAAAATATTTTTCCGCCGCTCGATTATTTTTTATGCCATTTTAAAGGTTACGAATCCTTAAATCATATTTTCAGAAAATACATACCCTACATATTAAATCTCAACCCTTGATCTTCATCATTCAATTTCCACCGTTGGTTTTCTTTTAAAAAAGGCCAAACCTACCATCAGCCCACACACCCAAACCTATTGTTCACTCACTCACTCACTCACTCACTCTCTCTCTCTCTCTCTCTCTCTCTCTCTCTCTCTCTCTCTCTCTCCTTTTCTCTGTTTTAAAACAGAGGTAGACACCGACGACTTCTCCAAGTCACACCGCCTCAGTCCGGCGACTCCTCACCACGGGACCGCCACCGCTGTGACCGCCTCTTTCTCCTACCTCTAAATGTGCCAGCAGCTCTGACATACAGGCCGGTTTCGATGAGATTTTGGCTTGTGGTAGTGACGACTCCGACGAGGGATTCACTAGTTCCGAGGGTTGAATCTTCATCCTTACTGGTAAATTTGAACCCCAGTCTCTTTCCAACACTTACTTTCCCCGAATCCATCACGTTTGAGCCAAAAGCTCTAACCTTTCTCATTTCCGAACTAACCTCAGAGCCGGTCGGGTTCGATATACCTCATCGACGCATTTGATATTTCAAGCTGAGTCGCATATTTTACATCTGTATGATTTTACTTGACTTGCCCTAAACTTTACGAGACTTGTTATAGCCTCGGTTTGGCTTTCGCCAAGTGTTTTTACGCTAACGGTCTATATATATACTATTATATTTATATATATGCATATATATATAAATGGTTTTGAAACCTAACTACGGTTGGGTCGTCTCACCCGCGTCGGGTTAGCAAGGACGAGTGATCACCCCTACTTTTCAGGTACCTGGCAGCCGGTTTGCGAGGACTTGGACTAGGTGCTAGTGGCGTTGCATCGCTTGTGGTTCACTTCCGATACCGAGGAGCCAACTTCCAGTGTGATTTCCTTGTTTCTCGATCTTTGTTCCTACTTCAATAAACACATTGTCGCATACTCTATTTATTTGCATTCAGACTTGCTTTTCTTTCTCATTGACCCGTACTTATTGTGATGACATGTTTCATTCACATTGTTGTTAATTGTCTTTGAACTATTTGCTACCCTCCGCTATTTTGTAATACAACAGTAATTGAACCATTTTGCTTCATATCTGAATTTCATTTGCTATTTATGTTTACTTTAACCTTGTGTTCGTGAGTTGGTGTTGTCGGTGTGTAGGATCCCGCATCGATTGACACTAATTTAGGACTACGACGATTACTATTGCATCTCTCAACCAGAAATGGTCCCGGGGTGTGACAACTAACCTCAAGAATGTTGTTGTGTTTAGAGAACATTACTCCTCTCTCTGGAGCTGATTTTAAGTACCTCAAAATTTTCACAACAACATCTATGTGACTCTTGCTTGGATTATGCATGAATTGGCTCATTATACTCCCGACCAACGACTCGCTTGGATTATGTATGAACTGGCTCACCTACACTCACTGTAAAAGCAATATATGGTCTAGTATGGGTCATATAGATCAAGCACCCAACTAACCTTTGATAGCGAGCTCGATCAGTCGGTGTCTGGTCTGGATACTCTGTTAGATGATGGTTTTGCTCGATAGAGGTGTCGATAGGTGTGCAATCTAACATACTTATCTCTGTCAACAAATCAAGTATGTACTTCCTCTCGCATAAGTAGATCTCGTCTCTCCCCCTTGCTATTTCAATCCCTAAGAAATACTTGAGATCACCCAAGTGCTTTATCTCAAACTCAGAAGACAACTGTTCCGGCAGTCGATCTATCTCTACAATATCATTGCTAGTAATCACCATATGATCAACATATATAATCAAAGCTAGTACCTTCCCTTGTTGATGCTTAAGAAACATGGTATGATCTGAATTACTCTGTTTATAACCAATCTTCCGCATAAACTGTGAAAACCTCCCAAACCAGGCACGAGGTGACTATTTGAGACCATATAGAGACTTTCTCAATTGCACACAAAATTACCAGAAGAAGTAGTTACGTACCCTAAAGAGAGACTCATATACACCTCTTTATCTAACTCTCCATGAAGAAATGTATTTTTGACATCAAACTGTCGGAGTGGCCAATTCAAACTAGCAGCAAATGAAAGGAGCACTAGGATAGTGCTCATCTTTGCAACAAGAGAAAAAGTCTCATCATAATCAATACCATATGTCTGAGTAAACCCCTTCGCAACAAGGCGTGCTTTATACCTGCTAATTGATCCATCCGAATTATGCTTCAGAGTGAACACCACCCAACTACACCCTACAGCCTTCTTGCCATGTGGTGAAGGCACAAGTTCCAAAGTATCATTTTTCTGCAATGCCTCCATCTCTTCCTCCATTGCTTTTCTCCACATTGGATCCCCCAATGCATCACGCACTTTGTTTGGTACCGATACAGTAGATATTTAATTCATAAATGATTCATATTACTTTGATAATCTCCTAGTGGACATATAATTGGCTACTAGATATTTTGATTTGGCATGTAAACTAGGTTCATATCTTTTGGGGGGTTGACCTTTAGTAGACATGTTTGGTAACACATATTACCCACTATCAGACTCACTACTAGTACCAGTGGATGTACAAACCTCATATGAGTGACATTCTACACCAGTAAGTCGTTGGTCGGGGGTATGAGTGATGGCGGGAGGGGCAGTTGTTCTCTCAACTATTGATTCTTCTTCAAGAACCTGGGTGTTTGATGCTTCTACCTCTGGTGGAGCTTCTGTCACTATTGGTACCTGATTATCTGAAGTTTCCACCTCAGAATGAGCTTTTGCTGCTGGAGTAAAGGTATCTCCAACAATGACTCTTTTTGATTCATCCCCCTCGCCATGATACAGCTCTTCGAAAAATGAATTCTCTCCCTGAAGGGCTGGATCATAAGAGGTAAAGTAACTCATGTCCTTAAAGAAAGTAACATCCATAGTGATATAGTACTTTCTAGTGGGTGGATGATAACACCTGTATCATTTCTGATTTCTCCCATATCCAACAAACACACACTTGATCGCCCGAGGATCTGATTTCGACTTTCTTTGGCTTTTAGGGACATGAACAAAAGCCACACAACTAAAAACATGGGCAAGTATATTGTGAAAAGAGGGAATGTACACATGAGATGCAAGAACCTGAAGAAGAACTTTTCCCTGAAGGACACTAGATGGAAGACGATTGATAAGATAAGCTGAAGCTGCTACAACATCACCCCACATATATTTAGGCATATGAGCACTAAAAAGAATGAAACAAGCCATATCAAGGAGATGACAGTTTTTCCTTTCGGACACCCCATTTTGCTCCGGTATTCGTGGACATGTGGTTTGGTGAATAATCCCATGATCTTTCAAAAACTGTTAAAAAATATGACTTACATACTCCCCCCCCATTATTAGAACGAAGAATCCTAATGGTACTTTTATACTGTGTTTGAACATGAGTGTGAAAAGCTTGAAAAGCAGGAAAAACCCCATCTCTGATCTAAAGAAGAACGACCCATGACGACCGAGTGCAATCATCAATAAAAGACACATAATACCGCATACCCGTGACCGTAGGCCCTTTGGAAGGTCCCTAAACATCAGAATGAATTAATTCAAAATGAGTATGGCTTTTAGAAAAGCTCGGAGAGTAGGTAGAACGATGACTCTTAGCAAGAACACATGTTTCACAACGCAAAAATAACTCATTCACACCAATAAACAAAGAAGACATGCTTTTTTCATAACATGGAAAGATGAATGTCTCAATCGACGATGCCACAACCAAATTTCACTTAGATGATTAGAACTTGCTGTCAGAGCGGTGGGTGGCTGTGCTCCTGGTTTCTGTCCTGCATATGTCTGATCCAGGTGAAAAATCTGCCCCTCAAATCCTCCCGACCGCGTATCTCTTTGGTGAGAAGATCCTGAAAAATCACATACATGGGAAAAAGGTCATAGTGCATTGAGACTTAGTGTTCAAATGGGGAACAGATAACAAGTGATGTGATAAATCAGGTACATATAGAACATTATGAAGTTCTAAAGTAGGAGTGATACGAACTGACCCTCTTCCTAACACTGGAAAAACCTCACCATTAGCATTAGTAACATAAGACACTGGGGGAGGAGATAACTCAGTAATATAGTAAGATTTATCATAAGTCATATGATCAGAGACACTAAAATCAATAATCCAAGTATTAGAACCAACAAAGTGAGAAACCTTTAAAGTCATACCGATCTTACCACCTGCTCGAGGCTTTGTGGTCACCGAATTATTACTGTTAGTGCAGAATTGCCCCACAACATGTCTAGAGTCGTGCGAGAACTCAACTCTCTAATCATCCATGTCGTCTAGCTCTCTAATGACATTCTCCGCATCTCTATTGTGGACAAAATCAATAAAAACATAACCCGGTGGTCTCCTTGCAACCCATATCCTTTTGATACTTCCGAAGTTATGAAATTCAATCTCAAGCTCATTTTCTGAAACTCGAGAATTCAAATTGCCAATATACACAGTAGACTTTTTTTTTCTCGAGTGTACTATCAAATTCTTGGGTGTGATAGACAAAGTAGCCCAAAACGAGTTGGGCCTGACAGAGCGGATCAGAGCTGGAGCGGGTCGGACAACACAATCCAGGTCGCGTTGAAACCAATCTAATTGATCTAGAAATCACCGTGCGACAATGGAGACGAAGGGAAGAGGAACAAGCCAACGCTGGAAGGATTAGACGCCGACGCCTGACTGGAGATGTAGTGGCCTGGGCAGGCGGAGAACGGTGAACGAGGACGGAGACAACGCCGACGCGGGTTGAGATTCAACCAAAGAGATGTGGTGGCAAACTGACTGGATTTGAAGTCGTCATCAGCCGAGATTGGGTGAAAGCCGACGTGTAAGGCCACCATAGAATGAAGACGCTGAAAATCAACGGTGGGAATGACGATGCTTGTGTTCTGAGTGCCTAAAGCAGAAGCTTGAGTCCCTAAAGTGCCAGACCGTATATCAAAGACACTTCCGAACTGAATTGATAATGTGAATCGCGTCTGACCGAGAACTTACGCCAGAAGGAGGTGATGCCGGACTGATGAATCAGAAAGCCGGTGACGATCTATGGTGGAAATATAACCCTAACAATGGGGTTTAATTCCATAAACAAATTGCAGCGAAAAAAAAAAGACAAAGTCCTTCGGATCTTTGCTCTGATACAAACTCAAATATAATATAATGATTATTATTCATACAAGTTCATATCATACATTTATATGAGACCTATCTAATACGAACACTGATCACAAAAGTCAATTACTACAACTACATAATACAATATGTACATAAGGCTAGAAGTTGTTGAGCTAACATCTATCTCTCTTAAACACAACATTGGGATGCTTCCGAAGTTATGAAATTCAATCTCAAGCTCATTTTCTGAAACCCGAGAATTCAAATTGCCAATATACACAGTAGACTTTTTTCTCGAGTGTACTATCAAATTCTTGGGTGTGATAGACAAAGCAGCCCAAAACGGTTGGGCCTGACAGAGCGGATCAGAACTGGAGCGGGTCAGACAACACAATCTAGGTCGCATTGAAACCAATCTAATTGATCTAGAAATCGTCGTGCGACAATGGAGACGACGGGAAGAGGAACAAGCCAACGCTGGAAGGATTAGACGCCGACGCCTGACTGGAGATGTAGTGGGCTGGGCAAGCGGAGAATGGTGAACGAGGCCGGAGACAACGCCAACGCTGGTTGAGATTCAATCGAAGAGACACGGTGGCAAACTGACTGGATTTGAAGTCGTCGTCAGCCGAGATTGGGTGAAAGCCGACGTGTAAGGCCACCATAGAATGAAGACGCTGAAAATCAACGGTGGGAATGACGATGCTTGTGTTCTGAGTGCCTAAAGTAGAAGCTTGAGTCCCTAAAGTGCCAGACCGTATATCAAAGACACTTCCGAACTGAATTGATAGAATGTGAATCGCGTCTGACCGAGAACTTACGCCAGAAGGAGGTGATGCCGGACTGATGAATCAGAAAGCCGGTGACGATCTATGGTGGAAATATAACCCTAACAATGGGGTTTAATTCCACAAACAAATTGCAGTGGAAAAAAAAAAGACAAAGTCCTGCGGATCTTTACTCTGATACAAACTCAAATATAATATAATGATTGTTATTCATACAAGTTCATATCATACATTTATATGAGACCTATCTAATACGAACACTGATCACAAAAGTCAATTACTACAACTACATAATACAATATGTACATAAGGCTAGAAGTTGTTGAGCTAACATCTCTCTCTCTTAAACACAACATTGGGATGCAGAGCTCTCTCTCTCTCTGACGTACTCCGCAGCGACCCAGAAGATTGCTTTGTTTTAGGACTTTTATACAACAATCACGACCACCTAAAAGTTTTTTAAAGTAATGGATCCTCATTAACACCCAAATTTTGTCTTTGTTTGTGCCTTAGCCCTTATGTTCTATCTATTTGTGTTTTTTTTTATCGTTGAACTTGGAAGAAAAGAAGTGTAAGAAATCTGAAATTTAGCACCAAGCCAATCAAGTTAAATCTTAAAAGAAAAAAAAGGAAGTCACAATTAAGAGGGTTGGAGGGACTCGACTTGGGATGGAGCTCTGGAAGAGTTAGGAGATGAAAAGAGACAGAGTGGTTCTATCGATGCTTAATTATTGAGGGAGGAAAAAAAGATAAGAACTGTCTCTTAGCCGTTGATATAGAATGAACGGTTGAGATTCAATTATTAGGCAATATTAGGAAGATTTTCATTATGAGAGGATCTCAATCTGATCGACCATTAGATTAGTATTCCATTATTTAACATGAATCAAATTCAATTATTGTACTTGAAAAACAAAAATATTTTTCCAGAAGCAGCAACAATAATACATGAGTTCCTTTCACATTTAGTTCCAGTCTTCCAGATCTGAAAGTCGTTAATTAACAAATGAGTCTCTTATGTCTGCGTAAGACGAAGAATGATCGTTGTTTCAGGGCTAGTTTGGAGATAACTTATATTAAGTTCTTAACTTAACTTACTGCCTTATCTGATAGCAGATGGAAAAATCCCACCAAACAATTTAAAACATCGTACATGCACCATCATAACTTGCATATCTTAAACTCTCATAGGCTCATATCAAAGGTTGCGATCGAATTCATAAATTTCCGAGTTGTGCACTATGTCTCTATATGAGAATGGCAGCCTAAGAGCATTTTCAACAATTCATTTTAAAATTCTTTATTATAGAGGATAAAAATATTAAATCTTTTTTTAAAAAAACCTCAACTCTAACAGCTCTTTTATTCTATTATTTAACTAAATGAAAATCAAATTAAATCTTATAATGCCATAATTTATATTAAGACCAGAGAATGAGTGATAAATCATTATGTTTTTAAGTTATTTTTTAGGATGGAGAGTGAATTGTTTTTGTAAGAAATAAAATTTAGAGATTGTTTTCAAAATTATACAGATTTTAAAAATTCTACAAATTTAGAGATTTTGTTTCTCTCTACTTTCACTTTTTCTATTATAGAGTGACGGTTTAGAAGAGCTGTTGAAGCTAAAAATTAATGTTTTTCCTCTATAATATAGATTATCTAAATTTTAGATGAGTTGTTGGAGATGCTCTAATAATCTTCTCAAAACAAAACGTAAGCTAATACAAAAACGTTAATCGCAGCGAGTACAATGTTAGGATCAACATCACATTCATGGAAGACAATCATTCATGGTTCAGATCCCAAATGTGAACGAAAACGATGTTTCAAAATGCACATTTTGTTATATAATTCCATAATATCGAATTTTGCTAATAGCATGACAAATCACAATTGGCATGGTATATATGCTGTGGATAGATATTCACAGTTTTAATTCATGATCTAGTATATTGTGGTCCTAATTAATTTGCGTAGATCAACAAGCCGCCTTCAGATGAGAGATGAAAATTCCAATACAAAACGAAACTATGAAAATCAAGCAACGTAGTTTTAGACCATAATAAGCTTCGATCAATTACCAGAGCTAGAGAGCTTCTTTCATAAACCTTTATGTTTAATCATGCCTAAATTTGTGCAGAACACTCCACGAAATAGGTAATTCATAAGGATGGAAACAAATTATTATGTAAATATACAAACGATATATGACTCTAATTTAATTTTGCATAAAACATGAAGATTAACACTCGTCAACCTCGATTTCCATTGGGATGATAATTGCCTATAAGGTTATATAATATAGTTTGCTCATCTTGCAAAGCTGGTGAATGTGGAGTTTTAGTAGAGCCGTAGTGCGCAGTCCCCCTTCATAACCTCTCTTCTTGCTAGTGCGCATTGAACTCGATTGACACCATTATTAACGGTAGTGGGACGGCCGGATGCAAAGGATTGTGATATGTGAGGTATCGATATGATGTATGTTCATGCATGTTCCTTGTGTTTTTTTGGTATAAGAACTCATAATACAACTTAATGGTACATGAGTCAAACTCAAGAACTCTCACTTACAAGTGAGATTAGTGGCTTCACTAGGCCAAATATTCTAACTGAAGTTTATTGATGTTGTTTTAACATTATACATTGAACTCCCTTTTATTGGGAAACAAACATAATGTGCATTATATCACAGTAACAAAGCATAATGTGACTGTAAGCATTATAATTTTTTTTGTAATTGTTTCAGAGCGCATGTGCATTATGCTTGTTGGACGTTAATTTAATACTATGTGAGATGATATAATCATCTTTCATTTGATCTAGCTGAACTAGATAAGTTCAATGTATAATGTTACATGACTTACATCAATCATTATTGTGATGTTTATAGCAAAAGAGTCAAGGAACCTAAATGAAATTCCACATAGCATCTAATTTTCTTCTAAGTCTGATTATTTAAATATTTTGGTCGATTCTTGATATCCTTTGAATTCTTTGACTTATAATACATTGCATAATCTACAATACATACTCCGTATATGTTTAATCTTAGGTCAAAACCCATAACATCCGACTTTAAATTCAAGAATCCGATCATATCCAAGCATGACCATAAAAATTACCCTCTTTTCCCTTATTCACCATAAATGAAATCCCATCTAATTTATGACACCCTTGAATGGAATGCATCTTTTTCCCTTTGGATTTGGATTCACAATCACGGCACCAAAAAATGCACCTATCACCCCACAATTACGAAGAAAACATTAACAACAAAAATAATAAAAACAGTTTCCCCTAACAAAAAATTAAAATACGAAATTAGCAACAGAAAAGGGTAGGTACGGATTGAAGACCCAGACATAGATGAATGAGATACAACAATTGACAGTTTACAGTTGTTGTTGCTCAATCTCCCAGAAGAGACCAATATAAGGTGAGAGACAAATGCCCAAATAGTCCGAGTAAGACAGAGAGAGATTCCCTCTTCATTCTTTCTTCCTTGTGGGTTGTGATATTATTAACAAACAAACCCACTTCTCTTCTCACACGAACACACGTCGTCTCTGTTTTTGGTACAAAACCCTCTTCCTTCTCACTTTTGTTTCGATTTTTTATCATGTTTTTTTGGTGATTGGTGATTGTCTCTGTCTCCAAATCTTGTTTCTTCCATTTGCTCAACGTGCCACAGACCCCTATTTGGCTCTCTTCTTCTTCTTCGTCTTGAACATCTAGGTTCTTGCTCCATCTAGCTCTGTTGTTTCATTCAAGTTTCAATCTTTGTGGGTTTGTTGTGTTGGATTGCATTATATCTTTTCCGGGTATTGTTCAATCTCTGTGTTTGAGCTGAAGACTTAGTTGTCCTCGTATGTGGTACATGTTTGTAATACAATCTCAGTAATCTGAATTATTGTGATTCTGGTTTGGTATGATTTGTGTTGATGTGATTAGTATCAAGTTTCAAACTTTAGTCTTGGTTTTGTGCTATCTGGAAGACTGAATTATTATAGTTGTATTAACATGATTGCTCTGTTAGACTCTGGATAAGTTTGATCAGAAATTTTATTTGGGATTGTTTGAAGAATGAAAGTTTGATTGTTTTTTCTTTTCTTTTGTAACTGATTCTGTCATTATCAATGTAAACATCTGATATAATTTATATCAACTCATTAGGTAGTTTTTGACTTTTGTTGAATCCTATTTGGTGTCCAATGTCGATTTTGTTGATGCAACACTTCTGTCTCTTCTGATATATTTCTAGGCTGCTGTTTCTTCATCTCTGTTCTTTCCGGCTTTCAATGATTATGAAAAAATATATGGAGCCAATTCTTGAGCTAATGTTTACGGCAAACTCCAATATTCTTTGTTTGCTACTTATGCAATCCAACAATTTAATAATCAATGTAATCATTTTAATATATGGTTTTGATTCAACAGCTGTATTAAAAGTCAGAATTGTGGAATATTTGGGACGAGTTGCAGTCTGAATTTCGAGGGCGGTATATGAATTCTGATTGTTTGAGGAAGATGAGTATGTGACTGTAGTTGATTTCAGCCGAGCATAAGGTTTGGTAATGGGGTCTGCAAACATGGAGAAGAAATGGCTATTCCCTCTTGTCATAAGCTCTTGTGTGTGCTTATTCCTTCTAGCCACTTCCTTGAACTTGGGTCTTGTCTCATCACCACAGAAACTCTTGTCCTCGATGTTACAATCTCGAGCAGTAATAAACCAAACCAGTGCAGCTTTCGCCGAGACAAAAGTTTCACAAGCTCCACCCCCTCCTGCAGGACCATCTATTCCTCGTTTTGCTTATCTAATTTCAGGGTCAAAAGGGGATATGGAAAAGCTTTGGAGAACTCTTAAGGCTCTGTACCATCCTTTAAATCAGTATGTACTTCATTTAGACCTTGAGGCACCAGTTGCAGAAAGATTGGAGCTTGCTTCACGAGTGCAGAACGAAACGATCTTTAATCAAGTTGGGAATGTATTTATGATAAAAAAGGCTAACATGGTCACTTATAGAGGACCAACAATGGTTGCTAATACACTTCATGCCTGTGCCATTCTGCTCAAGAGGAGTAAGGATTGGGATTGGTTTATCAACCTCAGCGCCTCAGATTACCCGCTTGTTACTCAAGATGGTTAGTCTATATTGTATTATGCTGTCTGAATTTCAGAATTATAGTTTTACCGTTATTGAAGTATGTATGGTTCTGTGCTAAAGTATGTTTTCTGTGTTTCCTATGCCAGATCTTCTCCACACCTTTACAGGTCTAAATAGAGAACTGAATTTCATTGAGCATACAAGTCAGCTTGGTTGGAAGGAGTAAATCCTCTCTTTTCCCTGCACTAAACAAAGCTTAAACATATGTAGTATTGTCCTCTCATTTTAATGTTTATAGCTGATCTTCACATTAAATGGCTTTTTCAGGGAAAAAAGAGCAATGCCTTTAATTCTAGACCCTGGTCTCTACTCATCAAAAAAACAAGATGTATTCTGGGTAACACCCCGGCGAGCATTGCCCACTTCCTTTAATTTGTTTACTGGTGAGTAATGACTTTGTTTTCCTATAGCTGTTTGGATTTCTGGTAACTCACACGACATTGAATTGTGCAAAAAAGTAAAAGAACCAAAAAAACAAAATTATCCTGTGAAGTCTAACTGATCACAATCTTAAGATAAATGTGTGTAATGATTATATCTTGTTTGTCATTTTGCTGCTACTTAGTTTTCATTTATTCTGCTTTGAAGAAATTGCTTTGGTGGCCAGAATTTATATTTACTGAGCTTTAGGACAGAGTTATTAACTACAAATTTGTGTCAAAATCTTGTTATGAAAGGTTTTACAAAAGAATTTAGGAGTCGCTTTTGCAAGTAAAAACTTCTTCCACTCACACAGCTATGAAAATAATTGTTGCTTTGAACAATTTGGCACAAATCAGTTGCATGAGTTGGATCACCAGCTCATAAATTGATGAATTTCTGTTTCTTTGCTCTTCCTTTGCAAAAACCTAGGGTTAATTGCAACAGAGGCCTTTACCTGCATTGTTAATCTTATCTTTTCACATTGTGTTCATTTGATTTCTTCATTAGTCTTTCATATGCTAAATTTTGTCACAGGTTCGGCATGGATGGTCCTTTCACGATGGTTTGTTGAGTACTGTGTTTGGGGTTGGGACAATCTACCTAGGACCCTTCTCATGTATTACGCAAACTTTGTGTCCTCGCCCGAAGGCTACTTTCACACTGTTATATGCAATGTGCCAGAGTTTGCCAAAACTGCAGTTAACCATGATTTGCACTATATTTCATGGGATATTCCTCCCAAACAGCATCCCCACACTCTTAACATCAATGACACAAGCAAGATGATTGGAAGTGGTGCTGCTTTTGCCCGGAAATTTAAAGAAAATGACCCTGCCCTAGATAAGATTGATAAGGAGTTCCTTCACAGAAGAAAAAATGGCTTCACTCCTGGTGGCTGGTGTGCTGGGAAACCAAAATGCTCCAGGGTTGGGAACCCAAACAAGATCAAACCAGGTCCAGGGGCCAAAAGGCTTCGCACTCTTGTCGGCAGGCTGACATTGACAGCTAAGTTCGGTCAAAACCAGTGTAAATAGATTCTCTGGGAATTCTTTGGATCAGGTGCAAAGAGATAAGGGAAAGGAACTGTAAAAGAAGAAAACTCATAGAAGTATATATCTTCAAGCTGGACAAGAGTTGTGTTGTTATTTATTGGATCAATTTTGATGTCCAACTTAGTTGGATTTGAGGCAGATTAACATCCTTTCAAGCAGAAACCAAAAATTGTCACATTCTTGGAACCAAAAAGGTGTTCAGTCATCAGTAGGTATTAAATGTAGAACTTTTACAATCATATAATTTATCAGTGGTATACCTTTTTTCCTTCCACATTGTTGCTGTTTCTTCAGATTCTTATGCTTAGTCTCTCTATTTTGTTGGTTTTTGTTTCTCTAGACTATAACTTAAACAACATGGAGATGATGACACAAATAACTAAAACTGCTCTATAACTGATTAAAGTAAAGAGCAAGTCCATGTACATAACATTTTCATTGAATTCCTAGATTCAGGTTCATGTCATATTATTCCATGTTGGATTCCATTTTGACAGGTTTTCTTATGTAAAAAGGTGAAGCAGAAGAATTATATTGTGGAAGGCTATGAAAAGTTTTCTACCTACTTCCCTACACGAAGTTGGATAACGAAGGCAATGAGGGAATTTATTTTGATGGAGGGCTGGTTGTATTCACAGCTTCCCTGATGTTATTAAACACACGAGGAACTCGTATATTGAACTTTTTTTTTCATGCTTATTTCATGTCAGTTCTGAGAAACGAGTCACCTTAGTACTTCCATAATCCATCCAGGGTTGAAGGTTTTGACCATTCAAGGAGAACTCTGAATTTGAAGCTTAAAATAGATTGATTTTGAATTGTAATTTTATACAGAAATACCATTTTTTACCTATCTTTTTTCCTTTAAATTTCTATCTACAAATAGCATTGGAACATCAAGTCAAGACATTAACCCGCTATTATCTAATACCAAAATTTGTTATGTTGCTTGCAACCATGAATTCCTATAAGCTTCTCTGGCATAAGAATCCTTTACCCCATTCTCAATATCCATCCAGCCAGAATCAAGAATTACCATGAATAGAAGGTTCAATAAAATCAAACCATCTCCAGGATTTTGATATTCCCTGTAGAATTTGCAGCAATTAAGGTAGAGGATTGGCCACGCCAACAAACAGATGAGATAAATTGTGCAGCATCATCTGTATCCTGGCCTGAAAGGGGGTCTGTGGCTTGAAACTTGTATGACAATGCCGGCATTGGGAATGCCTTGTGGTAGATGACAACCTGTTCAACCAGAAACATAAACACCAACTAATAAGAACAGTACCAATGCATTGGTATGCTTTCCATAGGTGTTCAACTAAAAACATAAACAGCAACCAGCAGGAACATTGACAATGATTGGTACGATTCTGTGGCTGTTCCACCATGCACAGCAATAAATAGGAACATTGACAACACATAGGTATGATTTCAGATCAAACGTTGTTCTATAGATCAAAGAAAAGATTAGATAAGTATCATATTTTTCTTTAATCTACCAAAAAAAAAATAGAGAAAATGACAGCCCACTAGGTATCTTCCACAGAATCGTAGTGAGGGTTCACTCTCTTCGCAGGTTTTAGGCTTAGCAAAAAAGCGGATAATCCAGAAATTGATTTGAACTTATTGAAATTTTTCTCCAAGATAATATAAATTTGCCTTCCCTGGTGAAAGCAATTATAGATGCAAGGGGAACTAACCTACAAGCATGAATGAAAATTCTTGTTTCAACTAAAAACTAATTACCTCATTAGTCTCTGAGCCGGTAGCAATATAACCATCAGAAACTGACAAACCCACGAAGTTCTGCAACAAGGAAACATACAAAAGCTATAAATCGTAAGCCTATGGAGCCATATGACTTGCATCTAGTGAACAAAATTACTACATTTGGGCTCCGAAAACTGTATAACAGCATTTGATTCATTAGACCATAGCTGTGAAGATGTAATCAACTAACATGCTTTTGCATTTACCCATTGTAGAAGAAAAAAAAATTGAACTACCAAAGAGCCAAAAAATTTTGAACTAAAAAAAAAAAGGTCAATAAGACATTAATTAAACATCCATGGAATTATATATTCAGTTCTTCATCATAAAAAAATGGAAGTACTGTAAAAATTAATTAAACAAACACGGCCTCCAATATTGTCAACTTCATATCACAGAAATTGGTATATGATTCACAAAAAAATATATAGCATTCCTTTTGGCTGGTGGTGCAAACTATTGATAGAACACACAGTTATCATATATTGATTTCTCCTCATCTCAGTTAGTGACCTTAAATAAATTTTGACATTCATAAGCACAGCAGACGCAAATAGAAACACAGGTATAAGAACTTGAACATGTCTGCAACCTAGTACTTCTGGTATGAAAAATGTGTGAAATTACCTTCATATTCATGTGACCTGTAAGTGACATAACCGGACTGTCTATGACTCGAGATGTGCATGTTGACAAATCCCAAAGCTTCAGAGTGTTATCGGTGGAGGCAGAAACAAGATTTGTCCGGTCTATGAACTTGACATAACTCACAGTTTTGTTGTGTCCCTTCAAGGTACAAAGAGGAACCTTCGCATTACGAAGATCATAGTAATAAATTTGATGATCCGCTGAACCGAATGCAAGTGAGCGACAAGACTCCAAAGGAAACTGCACACAGCAAATGTTGGCCTTTGTTTTTATTGTACCAATACTTTCTCCCTGTAGAAGAAATCACAAGACAACTTATCATTCATCCATAATTAGGTATTTGCAGCAATCATATAGATGACTGCAGTACTTTTTAAAGCTGACATCCACCAAGGGCAAGAGTAAAATTGCCTGATTGATACTCCATAGCTTAACAGAACCATCATCACTCCCGCTGGCCAGCATTGTCGGGTCTGCTGATGAAAAGTCAATGGACCATACACGCTTCTCGTGTTCTTTCATCTCCATGAGTACTTGACTTCTTGTAACGTCCCACACCTTGACAGGTTAAGCAATTTAGTTAATACAAAGTAATAGTGAGCTGACAAGTGAATCAGAAGTAACGGTTGACCTACCTGCACTACACCTTCAAAGTTACTTGAAGCAATCTGGCTTTTGATATAACTGTTCCAACATATATTGCTTAGCCTTGATCTGGTAGCTATTTCCACCACAGGATAATGGATGTCACGATCCTCATTTATGATCGAGTCACATTCAAATATTTTGATTTTCTTATTAACACCAGCTGTAGCAAAAAATTCTCCATCGCGATCAAAACTAAGTGAGCATACTAGATTTGAGGAATTTAGAAGATCCGCCTGCTTTAAATCAGCCTTAACTTTTAATTTTGAGAAAGATAGATATTTGCATAATCCCTCAAGGAATGGTTCTATCCAACCACTTCGTCTACCTTCACCATGATGTTCTTTTGATGTCAAATTATTCACAGAACTTCTTTCAGTTGCAATAATAGAACCTCTACCATCACTACTTATTGATGAATGTCTTGTCAATGGCTTGGCTGAGTGCTTGATTGGCCTCCATCTCGTTAAAAAATATGCCGACTCTAGCTTTTTGAAATTGTCCATCAATCTGGAACTTCTCAAAAGGATACTTTCTTGATTTTCACTATCTGACTTCTGACCCTCCAAATTATCATCACACTCCTCTCCATTGTGAACTTGGACATCTGGTCTGAACCGTTTTCTGGATCCACTAGCCAAACCATCATCATCAATAATATTCGGAGATGGGAAACTTGATGTTGAATGATCTTCCTTTACCAGATCTGGGAATGAACCACCTTTTCCCTTAGAACTTGTTTTATGCTTAACAACTTCTTCAATATCAGAACAGAGAAATGAAACAGTATTTTGCAACTTATCTGCAGCATCCTGTTTCCGTTGTTTTACAAGCAAGAGAAAATCTAGCAATAACTCCTGCTCCTCTATTTTCTCTTTAAGTTCTATTGCTGCCTCACGTTCTTCTAAATCATCTCTTGGTTCATTAAGAAATTCACTCTCTAGCAACTCACTGCAACAGATATAGGAAAGTGGATCAAGATCTGACCTCACTGAAGCCATCATACTAAAAATGTAATTAAGTGGAAACCTTGATACAAGTTAATCCAAAATGCAGACTATTGAAAGACGCATGGAGATCCCTAAAATGTAACACTAAATTATTGAAGGGCTGATAATCTTGTATTTGCAACTACTTAATATTCGGAAAAAACATATCAAACTCCTTCACCAGATGCAGCAGTTTACATATCAACCAAATGCAATTACTAAATATCCTTTCTTCCAAGAGCAATATCATTTAACCCCAAATCAATCCTAGAACATCAGGATACAGCTTAGAAATGTAGCTCCATTGTCAGCAACACTGAGCTAGTGGTTTCTTCTTTTATTTTCTTCTCATCCTTGTTTTTCCAATATAATGAAAAATTTCAATTTCTACGGTCATGAATCCATAACAACCTTGAAACTCACCTAATCTAATTTTGACTTGGTATAGGTCTACCGGAGGTTCATCAAGCCTAAGAGCTACACCACGAGAAGTGTGCTCTTGTTTCTCAAATAAAAAATTTCCAGGTGCAGCCATAAATTAATAATTACTAATACAGTGATACATTTTAGACTTTGGGATATATTGGTCCTCACCGATAAGAGATTGGCTAAGGAAAAAAAAAAGCAGAAAAGAGTCAAATTGAAAGTTATTCTGGAAGTAATTTACCCCATTTTAGGCCGACTATTCGGCTCAGGGTGCAGTAGCCATAAGCAAAATGAAGCTTCTTTTGGCCATCTCAACAGCAACTGCGGAGGTAGAACTCGATGTCTCAGACTAGACATTGTCCTACTCTTTTCTTCTCTTGAGCTGAATGGGCAGAATAACTGGTCACATGAAGTTCTTCATGTTAGTCTATAGAAACAAAAGAGCTCTAAGCAGAATTGACTTTTATCAATAATTGATGCATCTAAGATTTTATATAATTTATAATGTAGACACAGCAAACTTATAACAGAAACAGATAAACAGAAGCCATTGTTTACAAACCTCAAATAGAAGAACTCCTAATCGGTAAATGTCTGAAGCACAAGGACTTGGACCACCAGAAACTTCTTCAGGACTTGTATACCAACTGCTCTCCATATGCAATATCTGTTTCATTGGAAATGGCTGTCTCTTATCTTCTAGTTGAGCACTCCTCTCTCTGGTTCTATGTTCTTCACTCTGCTGCATTAATGATTCGCGTGCTGCATATATTGAACTTGACTGCATGCAACTTGTATCTGACAAAGCATTTGCTGGAGCTTTCATGAATTGAAAAGTCCCACTTGCTGCGTTGCTTCGTTTCTGATGCAAGGCAGAGGTCAACTTCTTAGCTTCCAGGGTAGGGCTATTTAACCCATCCTCGGGAGAATCAGTGCCAGAATCTGAGCAAGATGCAGACTCGATGAAAGAGACACGATTAAAAGACGACATAACAAAGCAGGAAGGCCTCACATTATGAACAACAATTCCTTCTGAATGTGCTACATTAACAATGTCTACTATTTGCCTAAATATATGCAAGCATTCAAATGCATCCACGGATCGATCCGGTCTATCTAACCATTGCCTCAAGCTAATATCCCCCCATTCAATAGCTCGGACAAAAGGTTCAACTGGTACCTCATCCTCACACACCCCAGACAATCCACCCCGGTTTCTTAGGTCATCAGTGTGTGCCACCACAACCCCATCTCTTTCATTCCTCAAATCCGAATCCTGCGATGAACCACCCAAGAAGCCGAATCTTCTACCATGATTAAGCCTTGGATTCCGGTTTGAGACTCTGGAAGCATTCAAATCCCGAGAACTAATAGACCTCTGCCAAGCATTCTCAGATGAATCTTCCATGGTTATCCTCCTATAGCAGCATGAAGGCAAGAACACACACATCCAAGAAAGTCTCTCTTTTGCACCACCATCTTGAATCAAAACCTCATCTCTGATAACTCCCAGTTTCTCAGCAAGCAGAGCACATCAACAACTTCTCACAGAAAGACAGAATTCCTGCTAGGCAAAAAAGCAACTTCATGAACAAAATTTCAGCACCATACAAAGCAGAGGCCATCATCACCACACTAAGAATGATCCAAAAGAAAAAATCAAAACAAGCAGGATCAAACCACAAAACCCAATTCATTATTTTCAACACAGTCACTAGAAGTGCAAAAACAATCAATCTAAACCAAGTAAACAAGAAAACCCTAGAAATGAAACACATGCAATCAATCTAAAGCAATAAACCCGAGAAGAAAAAACATGTCTTGGGAACATACATGGAGAAAAGACCGTGACTTGCATGTGTGAGAAGGAGAGAGAGAGTGAGTTACCAGTTTCACCATGAACAGGGTATTTGTTTCCTTCCAAAGCCTATCAGGACTAACAGTATCTCTCCACTAACAAAAAGCAAAGAATAGAAGCTCTACAGCAGTTTCACCATAAAGGAAGGAAGCTCTCTCCAGCCTCATAAATTCCCCAATATATTTTCAACAACAAAAAACAAACAAAATATCCCCACACAAAGCAGAGAACAGTGTTTTGAAAATGAAAAAAAAAACAAATTTATGTATAATTCCCAAAGTCTGGAACTTTGTAATCTCTATGCAAAATGGGTAGAGTTTCAATCTTCTTGTATCCTTATTGGGTCTACCGTCGATCAGAAAAAAAAATGATTACTTTTATGGGGGGCTTGCTTGGCAGCCAGAGAGTCGAGCAAGACCACTTCTTTCAACTCGTCTTGTTTATCTTCCCGCTTTATTCCAAACTACCAACGTGGACCAACAACGGCCTCTAAGTAATATGAGATCACAGTCTCATCTATCATAATACCCACGTGGTCCATTCCATCAAATACGTCATCTAGTCACAAACCAAACTAAACTCCAGGGTATAACATACACAAATACGTACACTCTGGTTTTGAGTCAAACTTCAGAGTATAAATACCTATGTCTTAATGTCTATACATTAGGGTTTTTACATTAGGCAACTTGGACATAGTGTGGCATGGGTTACCTAAGGGGTCTAATCTTAATTACATATTATACACATGCTGTGATGCTAATATCTCCTACTTTGTAATATTAAGATAACAATGTTTATTCCCTTCCCAAAGAGGACTTCGTTCTTAGTTTAATCTGATCAGGTACAAAAGCAACTGGGGTTTAATCCAATGAGAGTGTTTAGAATCGGGAGAAAAGAAGACCTTCCTAAAGAAGAAACTCGTTAGTAGTGATTACGTTCGAAAGCAAAAATAATGAACTAATTAAAGTTTAATCCAATGAGTATCAAACACGATCTTCATCAACCCACTTCCAATCATAGATCGACAACTCCTTTCTGAAAATGGGGAGATAATGGAACCACCTTACTTTTAAGTTTTCATTCTTTTGAATACAAAGCTCATGGTCAGCAACTTAATATAGTAGATACTCTATGATAATCTTCTTCTTTTTTCCCTTGAGGAATGAGATGGTAGCCAAAGACAACAGGACTACAGGAGAGACCGATACTTAGGTATTGGTGTTTGTTTTTATATTGATGAGGCTAGGTGAGAAGACTCACTACTAATAAAAAGATCAATGACAAATTGGAAGGTCCTCATCTTAGGTCAAGAAGATCTCAAATACTGTACCAACTAAATGACCAATTCAGCAACTCTCTGTCCCTCAAAACAGAAAAAGAATTAAGGGATTTAAGGCACACCTAACTCTCACATGAAACTACCACTTAAGCTCAGTTAACCACCATTAGTTAGACATATAAAAATAAAAGAATCGTATTCAAACGAATGTATTTTGCATATCCCCTAAACAATGTCTTTATGCCTGACGTAGTTCACTTTGCGTAAACCACAAGTCCAAATGGTTCTAAAACTCGGGAAGAAATTAGCAACACCTTTATGTGCTCAAAGTACTAGTACTCGAACAGGTTTATAATATAATGATTATGAGCTTTCAATAAAAACAACTAGAATTTAAAAGTTGAGATACTAAGATAACTGAGTATCAGAACTATTAGCACCTAAGGATGTTTAAAAAAAAAGTTGTATCTCCTTATGAGCTCAAGACATGTCGAAACCAATGCATTGTCATGTTGGATAAGACTGATTTTATAGGGATGGAGCGCCGCATGGACTAAGTGTGGCAGTCGAATGACTAGTCGTGACAATATTACTTTATCAGACTATATAATTGGCTCAACCACCTGATAACAATTTTTTTTTTATAGAAACATTATGAGAATACCCTACCTAAAACATTCATGTACCTGTTTCCATTTTACTATGTCTTCTTTTCTTTGACGATCAGACTTAAAATCGGCCCGATTGAAAACTTTCTCAATTGCTAAACGCAGACCACAAGATATTCTAATGCGTATAGATATTCTCAATGCTAAGTGTTATCGTTGCATATATTGTAGATTTGTAGACCAGTGGACGATGAAACGATCATTGTCGACTAGCCAGAACTAGAAGATATATAGATTGTGTGGTGGTAGCAACCAATTCAGTTCCAACTTCTCATTAATATTTTTCGTTTTCTAGGCTCGTGGTGTGACATCAAATGTTGTCTGAAACCCCAGAATTATGCGATATTTGATTTGCGTTTGAACAAAGCCATTACATCATGACAAATTAGAAAAAGCACCTGAATGTGAAATGTTTGTTTCTTGTAATGCATATATAGATTGACCATCCATGGTTGAGAAATTGAGATGATGTAATTCTGGCCTTCTGTATCAACCAGAAGTCGGTCAAGCATTACATAATATTTATACACACTAACTTCTTATATGCTTTGTTATATTGTAAAAGTGTACGTCCTTTGATCTAAAATCGTTTTTATCACATTAGAAGTAACTGAAAATGCTCATTATGGTATGTGTGGAACCAAATATGTACTTCTAACAATGCATAATTGAGATTTCATTTTCTTACTTGTACACATTCAAACAACATTATCTAACAGGTAGTCTAAAGTGGAACTTTATGTGATCATAGACTCATATAGTCATAAGAACCTATATGGATGGAGTTATCATTTTGTCCTCCTATATATAGATATTATATATAATTATATCGAAAAGGGGATGATCCATAAATGTTTATAACAAACAAGAGCCGAAACTCTACCAAAATACCACCATAAACTCCTCACACAAAACAGTCAAATATAACGAGGTTTTAGAGAATGAATTTTCTGATATATTATTCATCTCACAGTGGAGGCTATATATAGAGATACAATACGTACAAACCCTAACCCTACATGTACTACACATGTACTACACATCTAGACTAGGAAAGTAATAACAATTTAATTTACATTCCTAAACTATATACATGACTCACGCTAACACTCCCCCTCAAGTTGGCGCATACAAATCCACCATGCCCAACTTGCCAAGTGAGTCATAGAAGGCCTTCTTACAAACTCCTTTTGTGAGTATATCTGCAAGTTGCTCTTCTGTAGGGACAAAAGGAAAGCTAATAATTTTAGCATCTAGTTTCTCCTTTATAAAATGACGATCAACCTCCACATGCTTAGTACGATCATGTTGCACAGGATTCTGTGAGATATCAATGGCTGCCTTGTTGTCACAGTATAACTGCATAGCGCACTTGGGTTTAACCCTCAAATCTCGTAATACATTCTTCAGCCATAACAACTCGCACACTCCATGAGCCATACCTCTATATTCTGCTTCAGCACTAGACCGAGCCACCACCTTTTGCTTCTTACTCTTCCAAGTAACAAGATTACCTCCCACAAAGGTAAAATATCCTGATGTAGACCTTCTATCTGTAATATTTCCAGCCCAGTCTGCATCTGTAAAACCACAAACGTCAAGGACATTGTTGTGTTTAGAAAACATTACTCCTCTCCCAGGAGCGGACTTCAAGTATCTCAGAATCCTCACAACAGCATCCATGTGATCCACACTGGGATTATGCATGAACTGGCTCACCACACTTACTGCATATGCAACATCAGGTCTGGTGTGTGTCAAATAAATCAGCCGTCCAACTAACCTCTGATAACGAGGCTTGTCGGTAGGTACCTGGTCAGGATACTCTGCTAATCGGTGATTTTGCTCAATAGGAGTGTCAATTGGAGTACAATCCAACATACATGTCTCTGCTAATAGGTCAAGTATATACTTCCTCTGACACAGATAGATGCCTTCACTCCCCCTGGCTACCTCAATGCCCAAGAAGTACTTGAGTGCACCTAGGTCCTTCATCTCAAACTCTGTGGCTAACTGGTTTTGCAAGCTATCCATCTCAACAGTATCATTACCAGTAACAACCATATCATCAACATATATGATCAGAGCTGTTACCTTCCCTTATTGGTGTCGGAGAAATAACGTGTGGTCTGAGTTACTCTGCTTATAACCAATCTTTCTCATGAACTGAGAAAATCTTCCAAACCAAGCACGAGGTGATTGTTTGAGACCATACAAAGATTTTCTCAATCTGCACACAAAGGTACCTGAAGGAGTAGTTTTATATCCAGGGGGAAGATCCATATACACTTCCTCCATAAGTTCTCCATGAAGAAAAGCATTCTTGACATCAAAATGTTTAAGAGGCCAGTTTAAGTTAGCAGCAAGAGAGAGCAATACCCGGATAGTATTCATCTTTGCAACTGGTGCAAATGTCTCATCATAATCAATGCCATATGTCTGAGTGAATCCCTTAGCCACCAAGCGTGCTTTATACCGACTCACTGACCCATCTGGGTTATGCTTCACTGTAAACACCCAACGACATCCTACTGCCTTTTTTCCATGTGGTGGGGATACAAGCTCCCAAGTATTGTTCTTCTGTAATGCTTCCATCTCCTCATCCATTGCTTTCATCCACTTAGGATCTCCCAACGCATCCTGCACTTTGTTAGGTACTGACACAGCAGATATTTGATTCACAAATGATTCATATGACTTAGACAACCTTTGGGTAGACACAAAATTTGTCACAGGATACTTAGCTTTGGCTTGGAGGGTAGGTTCATACTTTTTTGTTGGTTTACCCCTAGTAGACCTGTTTGGTAACACATATTGCCTACTATTAACATCACTAGTATTACCCCCAATGGAATTACTAACCTCAGATGGAAGATCTTCTATACCAGGGAGACATGAGTCAGGGGTATTAGAAACAGCAGGTGAAGCAGGAGGGGCAGGAACACTTTCAGCTTCTGGTACCTGGATCTCTGAAGCAATCACACCAGAATCATCTGGTGGTGCCTGTCTGTCATCTTCCGGTCCCTGAACCTCTGGAGTGGCTGGTGCATGTGAAACTGGTGCATTAGTAACCTCAACTGAATGACCTGTCTCCCCCTCTCCATGATACAGCTCTTCAAAATATGAATGCTCCCCCTGAAGAGCAGTATCAGAAGAGGTATAATAGCTCATGTCCTCAAAGAAAGTAACATCCATAGTGACATAATACTTCCCAGTAGGGGGGTGATAGCACTTGTATCCTTTCTGATGTCCCCCATAGCCAACAAACACACATTTCAGCGCTCGGGCATCCAACTTACTTGACCTTTGACTCTTTGGGATATGGACAAATGCAACACAACCAAATACACGAGCAGGGAGATTATAAAAGGAAGACAAAGAGACATAAGAAGCTAAGACCTCAAATGGTACTTTTCCTTGGAGGACACTAAAGGGAAGACGATTAATGAGATGGGTAGATGCGATGATAGCATCACCCCATAGATCCTTAGGACAATGGGCACTAAAGAGAATACAACGAGCCATATCAAGTAAATGTCGATTTTTCCTTTCGGATACCCCATTCTGTTCAGGTGTATAAGGACACGTTTTCTGGTGGATAATCCCATGTGTTTTGAAGAAAGACTGAAAGACACGGTTGACATACTCCCCCCCATTATCAGAGCGAAGAACTTTAATTTTGGCATTGTACTGTGTTTGAACTTCGGAAAGGAAGGCTTCAAAAGCCGGAAAAACCTCATCCTTAGTTTTAAGAAGAACAACCCAAGTAAGACGTGTACAATCATCAATAAAGGACACATAATATCGCATACCAGACACTGTGGGTTCTTTTGAAGGTCTCCAAACATCAGAATGAATTAATTCAAAAGGAATGACACTTTTATTTGAAATACTAGGCAGATATGTTGAGCGATGACTCTTGCCAAAAACACATGTTTCAAAATGTAAGACTGACTCATCCACACCAATAAACAAAGAAGGCATGGATTTTTTCATAACACTAAAAGATGGATGCCCCAAGCGTCGGTGCCATAACCAAACTTCACTTAGCATGTCAGAAGTTGACATTAAAGCGGTTCGTGGCTGTGCTCCTAGTTTCTCCCCTGCGTATGTCTGGTCCAGACGAAACAGCCTGCCCCTCAAGTACCCCCGACCTAGTAACTCCCCAGTGAGAAGATCCTGAAAAATCACATACATGGGAAAAAAGGTCACAGAACATTTGGATTCAACATTCAACTGTGGGACAGATATCAAATGATGGGATAAAGCAGGTACATATAGCACATTTTGTAGGACAATAGTGGAAGTGACACGAACTGGCCCCTTTCCTAACACAGGGAATGCCTCACCATTAGCATTAGTAACATATGGTACTGGTGGAGATGATAACTCAGCAAAATAAGATTTGTCATAAGTCATATGATCTGAAGCACCTGAATCAATAATCCATGTATCACCACCAACAAAGTTAGAAATATTTAAGGCCATACCTATCTTACCACGACCAGCTACTGATGCTGTGGGTGTGGCGCCTTCTGCTGTGTCATGATCGTGTCCGACCACACCATAGACATCTGGTTCCTGGATCAACTGGACAGCTGCCTTTGCCTTGGGACGAAAGGTTGGCCTCTTAGGCCTAAGATGCGGGTACAACTTCCAACAAGAGTCACGAGCATGGTCACCCTTGCAATAAGAGCAAGGACGAGACTGGTCTCCGAAGCCTGGTGGTGGGCCTTGCTTGTGGAGTGGAACTGAACTGGATTGCTGAAGGAGTGGAGCTGGTGCTTTTGCCTGAACAGTGAGACTAGAGACTTCAAGTTGTGCTTGAGTAAGGCTTTCCTGCTGAGGCTCATCCTTACGAACATATGTAAAAGCTTTAGTCAAGCTAGGAGGCTCTGTCATCCTGAGTAGCTCTCATTTGGCACTGTTATGTTTTGCATCAAGACCCCTCAAAAAATGATGAACTCGCTCAAGCTCCTTTTCCTTCAAGTACCAAACAAGATCCTCCTGATTCTTGATCTTGCAGGGACGTTTCGCATCAATTTCAGCCCAAATATTCTTCAGCTTAGTGAAATATTGCGCCACTGGCTGCCCATCCTGCTGCATTGCTGAAGCAGTGCACATCAACTCATGAACCTGTATGAAATCAGACTCATTGTTATACAAGTCTTCCAATGTGTTCCAGATTGCCTGAGCTGTGTCACATTGTTCCACCAGATCACTTATGTCTTCATTCATGGCCTTGTATAAAACTGACATCACAAGACCATCATCATCTTCCCACTTAGTGTAGGCAACAACATCACTTTCACTAGGAGCCGTAATAACCCCAGTTACATGTCCCATCTTGTGCATCCCTCGGAGATGAGCCGTCATGATTTTCTTCCATTTCCGAAAATTGGTTCCATTGAGTTTGGGCCCCCCAAAGGAACCACTTTCAGAATTCTTGACAGATACTTCAAATGTCTGAACATCATTCACCTTAGAACTCTCTGTTCCAGAACCCATTGCAACACAAATACCAAAAACAGTAGTTATGTAGCAATATAATAAAATCACAAAACCTGCGTCAGGTGTCGGAACCAAGCACGGCAGTCGTCGGTCTTGAGCACGGCGGCGTCTTCTGGGCACGACGGTGATTTCTGGGCTGGGCACGGCTGGATTTCGGTTTGGGCACGGCTGGAAACAAACCAACTCCGTGAACAGTAACCCGGGAGCGAGAAACACCGATCGGAAAAACTTCGATCAGAGACTAGAATAGAATCGTTGGGAAAACTTCAACGAAAAAGTGCAGCGGAAAAACAAAGAGACAAAGTCCTTTTGGATCTTTGCTCTGATACCAAGTCAAATATAACGAGGTTTTAGAGAATGAATTTTCTGATATATTATTCATCTCACAGTGGAGGCTATATATAGAGATACAATACGTACAAACCCTAACCCTACATGTACTACACATCTAGACTAGGAAAGTAATAACAATTTAATTTACATTCCTAAACTATATACATGACTCACGCTAACAAAAACAACAAGCAGTCCACCATAATATCATCACCGTTTCACCTATTTACAGCCGTACCTCTAAGGTTCATACAACGTGTGATTCTCGCAACTCATCTTCATGGCTTCGCTTATTTGTGTTATTTTACAATTTTTTGTCTATGAAGATTGTAGTTTGTTGTTTATGTTGAATAATTGGTTTTGTATTTGTTTCATAATTTTCAGATTATATTTGACATGTTTTTGAGACTATGCCGAATCTTTTATTCTTATAATTATTTTTTTGTCTTTCCATCGTGTGTTCTACTTTTTATGTACATACTTTTAGATAATTTTCAGATTTGTGCGCACGAATTTAGTGCTTGAATGCAGTCTATAAAATTGTGTTTGATTGCTATTTTCATCAATTATATTGATACAAATCGAATTATGCTCTAAATAGATTCGGTTCGTGTTAATGTTCTTGTGTATTGTTACATGTTCTTGTTCTTAAATTCCCCAAAATGAAAGATAATGTAGTATAAGAACTCTTGGATATTGATCAGTAAAGGATACTGTTTTTATTCGGCGAAGAATTCGTTTAATTGATTGGTTGCTTAGTATAGATTCCCTCAAATTGAGGGTTAGGTATGTAGTTATGTCTAATTAACTATACATCATGCTCCCGGCCGCTTCTGGCCCAACGCAGACACTACTAATCCTCAGCACAGTTATTTGATATAAACAAAGATAGATAGAGATCCACTAATAATCTAGGGTTTTTCTTATGATCGAGATTCGAGAAGTACTAATCAATCAATCTGGGTTGTAGAGATTCAAAGTACATGCACATAGTTTTACCATCTTGGATTTTTGTATATCTTGTACCAAATCACAGCAGGGATGTGTGCTCCTGATTGAGCCAATAAACAACTAGAAACATGAACACCGCCATGTATTCATGTCTTGGTGCAACAAATTCATGTCACTTGACTTGAATTAAGTGACATGAATTTTGTTTATATCAAAATCTAGCTCGAAACTTCATATGAACTTGACATTAAAGAATCATATAACTTCTATAGTAATTTCTTAATATGATCTTGCTAGGGACTGATAACCCTACTTGTCTTTCGGCCACCGCTGCTTAGGTTTGACCTCGGCCGGTGACTCCTTCCGGCTTTACCGTACCCGTGCGAATAACAACCCATCCGGACTTGCATGTACGTACGGAGGTGGTCATGGCATGAATTGCCCCATTGTAGACGTTCTCTCATTGTAAATTGTGCGAGGCTCGATCGCTTTGGCTCTCTTGGTGGCCATGTAATTGTCTAAATATCGCTTATCGAGATCGTATCGGTCAATGTGTAAAAAGATGTATTAAATTATATCGAATTTATCGTATTTGTTATTCTTAATTAAATTTATTATATTTATAAATTTTACTACAACTAAGTACCAAATAAAAATACACAAATGATTACAAATAATAAAAATAAGTGTCTAAATAAGAATTTGTTGGATTTGAGGCAGATAAGCAGTGGTTTGACTTTACATATGAAGTTAGAGGTTTCGCCTGGTGATTTTTTCAGCTTCTCTAATTAAGATATCAGCGTTCAAAACCACTTTGAATGTGAATATGAAGTTTTTCCGTTCAAAAGAAAAATAAAATTTTACTGATTTGAGGCGCATCGTGTCTCAATTTTAGATACAATCATTTTTTTATTTCCTCGTAAAAATAACACAATGATATTTTTATTTGAAACAAAAAAAAAGTCCGATATATCGGGTCAAAATCAGATTGATATGATATATCAGATTTTGACCATAAAATTAACGTTGACCGATAACTTGAAAGTATATCGTATCGTTTTTTTAATATCGGGAATATATCATTTTTTTAATATATCAGGATATTTAGGAAAGAGTGGCGATGGGCAGATTTTCAGGCTCATCCGGCCTGTACATGTTGGTTTGAATTGGTCGAGTCTTGCACTCTGCGTTGTTATACCCTACATATATATGCTTGAACGATTATCATCAAAAATGTTTCCACTGATTTCATATCGCACTGGAATTGAAAGAGCTATATATCCATGCATGCATGGATATTACCTGACACGAGAAACAAGCTAAAGACGAGGAGTTTGAGTTTGTTCAGTATAATCGGATATTAAAGTTGAGGAATAAGGAAGGATCTATATAGTTTGAGGGGCAAAAGAGAGGTTAAACCCATAGGCGGATCTTAGAGATGGCGTGCCAAGCACCCGCTGAGCAAGTTTTAATCAGACCAGGCTAAATTATTTTTTCTGCCGGGTAGAAATAAGGCTTTCAACACTATTATGTATGATATAACACCTTATTACGATATGATAGCCAACATATTATTGATTTTCTGGACTAGTGTGTTGTATAAAACTAGCTAGATTAGATGATACCATAATAAATCATTGTTGTTACAATGATTTCATTTCATTGTAACAACATTACTATACTTTGTTACTTATTTTTTTCCGCTCACCTAATTTTTAAACACTAAATCCGCCTAACCAGTCCTGATATAGTTTGAGAAATAACTAAAGAGTGAAATATATACACGAACCTTAAACCGAGTTTTAGAAGCAAATCCAATCACTTAATTAAGTTGAAGTAGTACAGTAGTAATACCGGACCTGTAATTTTAACGCTATCTGCTTCTTAATTAGGCCCTTAATTTTTCTGGTCATTTTGGTAGAAACATTTCTTGGCACTTTCAGTTCTTTCTACTTCAAACGTTCTCAGCAGAAGAACCTCGCTTGACATGCTTCTGTGTTTCTGTAGGCATTGGTCTAGTCATCAAACCAGATTGAGGACGTCCTTGTCTTAATAAGAACATTGGATTCGTTTGGAGTATATATTTCATTTTCTATGATGTGGTAGACATACCTGTCCTACAACGCACATTTACGTGTTTGTATTGTGACCACTGGGCCAAGCAACAAATGATACCCTCCAAAACGCATACATAAACCCACCCAGAATTCTCATGAACGGATAAGTTCTACATAACTCGAAAGTTTAATACCAAATTAGGTGGATGATTCATCCTTACGCTGAAATCATTTTAAAACAAAGACAAAATCATGATACATTTCACCTCATTTTGATACTAAAAAAGTAAAAATTGGTAACAGTAGTTTCAGATTTCAATCTTTCAAATGAAAACTAAGAAAAGACGATAGTTACCTAGAACATCAATAACCTAGTATTTGGTTCCATAATGTGAAATAACCAACATACATGTAGCTGCTCCATGAAGGCAGCTTATTACAAGTTTTAACCCAAATTCATGACAAGTATTATCTTTAGCTAGGAGAACATGCACAAAGAGTACTTGTCAGCTTCAATTACTGAAGCTCCAACTCAAAATTTTGTGATTTTGAATGCTCGCTCCAGTTGATGCAGTGAATCCCACGTACATTTCATCAAGGAAAACATCAGAGAGATCAAGAGGAACCTTAATCAAAGGTCTCCCTGGCTTTTTTATGTTTTCTGGGGCCAATGTGATGCTGAGCTGGTTGTTCCAGTACTCAATCCATGCTTGGTAATTGCCTCCATCATTCAGTTCTACTTCCTTGAAAGACCAGCTAGTGCTGTTACTGTCCTCCTTTGTGTCATCGCCAAGCCAATATCCGGCTTTGTAAGAAGCCAGAGAAGTAAGAGAATTGACATCAACACCTACATGATTGTTGTCGATATCGCTGTGTTCGGCGTCTTTGAACACATCGAATTCGATACCAAAAACATGGTTGCTGGGATTACCATCGTTTGTGTTGTTTAAGAAGCCGAGATACTGAGCTGCAGAGGCACCTTGGATGCCAGGAGCAGGAACAAAAACGAGGACGAATCCATGACCTCCAAGAGGATCCTTGTATGGGGCTATAGAAAAGGTAAATGAGGTTGTGAAAGGCAGAAGGTTCAAAGAGTTTGAGTACCTTGTAGGTACCTTGGCATTGTAGAGAGCTCTACCAATAGAATAAGTGCTATTTTCAGTAAGAGAAAGTACACCGGAATCTGTCGTTGCATTGCCGTAGAGCAAGATATCAGAAGAATTGAAACCATTAAAGGTGAAATCAATTGCAGAAGTAGATTGGAGCAAAAATAGTTGGGATAGGAAAAGCGCAAGTAATTGGAGCGACTGCATTGTTTAGAACTCCGAAGGCAGTAGGAGCAAACAAACTGTGAGTTTCAACAGCAGCATCAGCAGTCAATATATACAAATGAAATTGACTCCAAATTCAAGTCTCAAGAGTTGTCTGCACCAGCTTTTCAATATTTCAGGTCTAATTCACAACCAGCATAGATTTTCAACCTTATAGTGCCGATTACCCCAACCCAATTTGCACAAGTCTCAGTTAACTTAAAATTCAAAGTTAAAGAAATCTGCAGCACTTTACATTGGTGGGATAAACCATAAGTCAAGCTGTAAGAAACAGGGTAATCATAACTGGATGTGAAAGTGAGAAAAGAAAAGTGAAATGAAAACTATGAAGAGATTCCTACCCGATTACCTGTTCTTTACTGGAATGAATAAATTGTGATTGAACGATCACTGAGTAAGACATATCTGGGCAACTTAGAATGACATTTCATATTTCCCACGTACTCTACAGCTTATGGCTTGTAAAAAGCTGTACAAGAATGGGCCATATTTAAGTAGCAAAGTGGAAAAAAAGATACAGGAGAGTTGTAAGCTATTTTTCCACCAAGTGCCCCCCTATACAAAAGAAAAAACACCCCACCAATAAATAACTATGTCACAAGAGAACCAGCAATTATTCTGCAGTGAGATTCCTGATGCTCAGATTTTGGGGTCTACCAAATACCTGGCTCATCGACCAGAAACAAATAACGAATTGGTGGATATTGGGTTGCTTTCTGCCTGATATTTTCGGACCTTTGCCTTGTCAATTCGTGCTCGTCTAACAGCTTCTTGGACCTGGAAATCATGGTCTTTCAACATCTGATCCATGTTGCCAGAGGGGACTAACAACGGACCTGAGAAGTGAATTTTGTGACCCTTTGATCCATAACCAACCTGAAGTAAGCAGGAAAAACCATTAATTAGCCAAGAAAAACATTGAATAAAATTCGCCATAAGGGTTTAGCTATAAAGAGAGAATCATCATGGGGGAAACACAGCCCAAGGGGAAGAACTCACAACAATTGGATCTTTGTTGCTTCTGACGTCATCTTTTCTATTAGAACCTGGAAACCGACCCATTACTTTCGGAACACCTATCTGGGAAGAATTGGACCTTTTTCTGCGTTCCTCAGTCAGCATACTTCTCCCTGCTGCCATACATGACAAGTCAGCACCATTTGACAATGGCCCTGAATGGGACGCTCTCTTATGATTATGGCCATGAGATTCTATACTTGGTTCTACAGCATGTGATGGCCTAGGAGGATCAATTGGAAGGCCAGAAGCAACTTCTTCAGGATGAGGATTAAACTTCTCCCTTCGACTTTTAGAACTCGACTGATCTTGTCTTTTCTGTAACAAGAAAGCCATTGTATTATTCCCATATGAAATAAAAATTTAATAACGTATCACATAAACTACAGTACGAATTCTGGCATCTTATAAACTGAAAGAGGGGAGTCAAAAGATTTTCTAAAATGTTGCATGCAATAAGGATCATCCTAGAACTTTATGAAAGAAAATATCTCAATGACCGAAAAATGGAAAACTAAGAGAAATGTTCGATTATATAATTGTTTGGGATCTGTAAGAAATACAAAAACCAGACCTAAATGCAACTGTAACTTGCATTAAACATTTTGTCGGGTTCATGCATTTAATTAAGAAGAAAATGATCTCCCCTAATGTAGTTATGCTTTGAAAGTGCTTACTCTCCTCACATTCATCAGTGAGCCTATGTGCAGAGAAAAGCAAGACGAGATTAACAAAAAAGTATCTCCATGGACGGACATAGTTGTCAATTGTATTTTTTGTTATAGACAACTGCATTGACATGACTAATTCAGCATTGGCATCAGGTGCCGGTATGGCTCGAGACTCTTGTTCCTCTCCTCCCAGGGTCATGTCTCTGGCCCTTACCTGCTGCTCCTTGTCTACCAATGTATATGAAAACAGATTACAAAGGCAACCTTCAGTAGAAGTTACAAGGACTAGTTGAGAAGCACCAGAAAAAATACTAAGTTTGAGAAACCCATTGCAAAATAATGGTCCAAAGAAATTGACAAAAATAGACCATTTCAACCACAGAATCGTTAAAATGATACAAGCCTAATCCCATGAATTTGCTATCATAAAGTCAAGGCCATAGCTATGAGATTCTGAACTCTTATCGCAACGTGAATTATAGCCCTGTTATCTTGTAATAGCTATAAATTTGTCTAGGATTTGTTCAAAACTCAATCACTTAAGGCAAACTTCAGAGTCCACTCTTTAAACTTTCAAATTGAAGTCCAGGATAATATGATGCCACTTGTCAATCACCAAGCTCAACCGATGCTATAATATATATTAAGTACAGTAACCATCATGTTCCTATAATTTCACACATATGGAGAGGCTAAAGTGTTACCCAGAAGCATGAATCTGCCCACAGGAAGCATGCATCAAATGATCCCAGGAAGTCAAGACATTAGGTCGACAATGCATGAACCATTAAGACCCAATAATTTCACAAATAAGCATGTGCATATGTGGGAACCACATCATACGGTGCAATGCTTTCAAAAAAACATTGAGCACACAAATAACTTATGTGTTCCAAAGAGTAAGCTACTGATTTGTGTGAGAATACTAACCTTCTAGCTTCCTCATCCCGTACTTTAACATCAAACTCTTTGCTGGGAGGATACTTTGGCAAATTTGACGGATCACAAGGAAGAGGTTTCGTGGTAAAGAACTGTTAAGAATAAAAATTAGAAAATTTTGCTGTCAGAAGCTTTGCCAAAACAAACTACTATTTACCAATAAATAGTGGTATCTAAAACTTAAATAGTTGCACAATTAAGAGTATCAAACGTCTAGTCTAGTTTTTATGTTTCTCCAAGTCTCCAACTAATTAGTCAATACTCAAGAGTGGACAAGCAAAAGAACTTGCTGCAATCTAGACGGTGCAACTTATCATGACACGAAGAACTGATAACCTTTATTGAAAGTAAGAACTTCAGTGCATTATTTTCTTGCCACAAGTATTTATCTGATATATGTTAATATCTTGTATACAATTGAGAAAACAATTTGATATAGTAAAGTTGAACTTCTCAAAGCACCAGAGGAAACAGACTTGAATTTCAAAGACAGGATCTACTGCACATGTGAGCATGCACAGGCAGACAGAGCTCTAAAATTGAGTCAAAGTAACTTTCAAGATATCAGAGACTACAAATGTGTAGGACTAAATTTAGAATCCAAACCTCACTCTTGAGAGCAGAAGATGCAGACCCACGATCTTCAGGGTCTATGGAAAGAAGGGTGCCATAAGTGCTAAAGCTGGAACAGGAAAATCCTTAAAAGCTTCTGCAACACAGCGTCTATAAGGCTGTTGAGGCTTAAATATGGTTGCATGAGGCAATTTTGATTTTCTCCAGTAATCCTCAGAAGGTGAGCCGCAAAGCTTGAAAATCTTATGCAACTGCTCCACCTAAAAGCAAAAGAAACTACAAAGTGAGATCATCGGCAGATATTACTCAGCTACACATACGTTTAAAAGAGGCATAAGACACTCTCAAGAATAAAACTCAAAACAGACACCACAAGAGAAACCATAAAACTATAGGGGACGTACCCTACCAGCCAAACGATTAGACCATATCCTACGGAATCATCTTTTCCGATTTGGAAAGAAAAAGCAAAACATTACATACTACACTCAGACTACTTCTGATTCTATATCAATGCCGATTCAAAAAGCCAGAAGACAGATGTGGGAAATGCCAGTTCCATCACATTCGGTATGTTGTAAACTATCACATAAAACAGATCTACTTGATGAAAGAAGAGTTATGGCATTCAAATTAAACGAGATATCATGTCAACCTTCACCAAAGCATAAAATGAAGTTCTGGAGGGAGGGGTGGGCTTGGCCATGGAGGATGGAATGGGGGAAGACAGACGCAGACGGAAAACGACACAGAAGAAGCGAAACTTGAAAGGTTAGGATCTGTTTTTAGGCTGATACCATGTTAGGATTGAATTTCCATTGATCTGAATGAATACATTTGATACACATATATACTGCTGCAAATATAATTACAATGAATAACATTCCTAACTGAGATGATTGACATTCCTAAACTTAGATGATACACATTAATGTTGATTGCATATAATCAGGATTCAATTAGGAGAGGTGAATCACTCTTGATTTGGGAATCATAGGGAATCACTCTAATAAACAGGCCCTAGTTTATCAAGTGGCAAGGAAATATTGGAACAAAATCAAATATTAGTTTAATAGTTTACACAACCAAATATTATTGGGACTATTAAGAGCACTACTGGAAAGTTTTAACACTTTATCGCCTATGCATTCGTACCACAATGATTCGGAATGATATCAAGTAGTTAAGAGCATCATCTTGACACACGCAGAGGTAAACAACTATGAACTATCAGTACCTCGGTTCTTCCAGGCATTATAGGTTTGCCGGCATATAGTTCAGCAAGTATGCAACCTGTACTCCACAGATCAACGGCAGTCCCATAGTAAGTAGCACCAAGTAAAAGCTCTGGCGGTCGGTACCAGAGAGTTACAACCCGGCTAGTTAAAGGCTGATTTTGATGGGGATCAAAAATACTCGTCAGACCAAAATCAGCAATTTTCAACATGCCACTGTTGTCAATTAAAAGGGTGGACCCTTTAATGTCACGATGCAAAACCCCACGACTGTGACAATGATCAAGTCCACATAATAGTTGTTGCATGTAACACTTAACCTGCCAATAAATGGTGATATCTCAATGCTTACAGCCCAAATAATACTACACTAAAGTTTCTGTGTTAATATGTAAAGATGAATTAGAATTACAAGATACTATGCAACAATTATACAAGTGGCTATGGAAAATAAAATATGCCAGTAGCATCAACTGTTGCTGATGATGAGGAAAGGTTATGGTGTTATTTCTAGTACGCAAAGTTGAAGAGGAAAAACAAAGCATGATAAATATTTAGTCTAAGATGTAAGAACTACTATTACATACCTGTGCTTCTGTAAATTTCAGGCCAGGGTGTAAAGCAAGCCCTGCCAAATCATGCTCCATGTACTAAAATACAAGGTACAAGCAGCAAGACATCCTTGATGTAACTAGACCTTCTAGTTTTATCACATTTTGATGATCAAGCCTCCGTAAGATGAGAATTTCCCTTGCCATAAAGTGAACACTCTCGGGCTCTGAGTTATCAAATCTCACTTTCTTTAACGCTACAATTTTCTTTTGATCAAGATCACGAGCCCTATAGACGTTACTATATGTTCCCTGACCAATCTGCACAAAAATAAATGTTAAGTAACCGAATCCAGCGGAAATCTATAGAGGGCAGTACTGTTTGAGGAAAGGAATGGGCAACGCCATAATCTGTATTAAATGGTAAATATGAAAAATCGATTGGTTAAGCCACAAACTGTAAGATCTAAAAGCTGGACAAAGATAAATTATCATAATATAACCCAACTTATATCCAATAGAACACCCAAAACATAACATAGCAAGAGTAGGGATAAGAAAGACCAATCTCCTTACTTCCAAATCAACTAAATTCTAGTCCGGTATGCAACCCCTTATATGACTTACTCAAACTGGTATTTTATGATTAGAAACCATCTCAAAGCAGCGACCAATAAAAAAAATCTCCATCTTTACAAACCTCAAATAGAGGAACTCCTGATCGGTAATTGTCTGAAGCACAAGGACTTGGACCACCAGAAACTTCTTCAGGACTTGTATACCAACTGCTCTCCATATGCAAAATCTGTTTCATTGGAAATAGCTGTCTCTTATCTTCTAGTTGAGCACTCCTCTCTCTGGTTCTATGTTGCATTAATGAGTTGTGTGCTGCATATATTGAACTTGACCGCATGCAACTTGTATCAGACAAAGCATTCGCTGGAGCTTTCATGAATTCAAATTCCCACTTGCTGCATTGCTTTGTTTCTGATGCAAGGCAGAGGTCAACTTCTTAGCTTCCAGGGTAGGGCTATTTAACCCATCCTCGGGAGAATCAGTGCCAGAATCTGAGCAAGAGGCAGACTCGATGAAAGAGACACGATTAAAAGACGACATAACAAAGCAGGAAGGCCTCACATTATGAACAACAATTCCTTCTGAATGTGCTACATTAACAATGTCTACTATTTGCCTAAATATATGCAAGCATTCAAAAGCATCCACAGATCGATCCGGTCTATCCAACCATGGCCTCAAGCTAACATCCCCCCATTCAATAGCTCGGACAAAAGGTTCACTGGTACCTCATCCTCACACACCACAGACAATCCACCCTGGTTTCTTAGGTCATCAGTGTGTGCCACCACAACCCCATCTCTTTCATTCCTCAAATTCGAATCCTGCGATGAACCACCCAAGAAGCCGAATCTTCTACCATGACTAAGCCTTGGATTCTGGTTTGAGACGCTGCCAGGCATTCTCAGATGAACCTTCCATTGTTGTCCTCCTATAGAAGCATGAAGGCAAGAACACACGCATCCAACAAAGTCTCTCACTTCCACCACCATCTTAAATCAAAACCTCATCTCTGATAACTCCCACTTTCTCAGCAAGCAGAGCACATCAACAACTTCTCACAGAAAAACAGAATTCCTGCTAGGCGAAAAAGTAACTTCATGAACAAAATTTCAGCACCATACAAAGCAGAGACCACTTTTATCACACTAAGAATGATCCAAAAAAAAAATATATATATATATATATATATATATATATATATATCAAAACAAGCAGGATCAAACCACAAAACCCAATTCATTATTTTCATCACAGTCACAAGAAGTGCAAAAACAATCAATCTAAACCAAGTAAACAAGAAAACCCTAGAAATGCAAACACCTGCAATCAATCTAAAGCAATAAACCCAAGAAGAAAAAACATGTCTTGGGAACATACATGAAGAAAATACCATGACTTGCATGTGTGAGAAGGAGAGAGAGAGTGAGTTACCAGTTTCACCATGAACAGGGTATTCAGTTTCCTTCCAAAGCCTATCAGGACTAACAGTATAACTCTCCACTAAAAAAAAAGCAAAGAAGAGAAGCTCTACAGTGTCACCATAAAGAAGGAAGCTCTCTCCGGCCTCATAAAATCCTCCAATATAATTTCCAACAAAAAACAAACAAAAATCTCCCCACATAAAGCACAGAACAGTGCTTGTAAATTCCTTAAAAAAAAGAGGATTAGAATTACACCCAATTTTCAATTTTTCATGATAGGTTTTAAATAAAATCCACTAAATATATATTTTCAGTAGACATTTAAAATGTGTCAATTATGATATATTTTATGTCTTATTTTTTTATAAAATTTACAAAATATCACAATTTAATATTTATAACATCAGATAATACCATGATTATGGAGTTTGTGTAATTCTCACAAATTTTATATTTCAATCAATTTAATTATTATTTCAAAATCATGGATTGTTTCCTATAATTTGTTGTAAAGTTAAGTGCTAAAGAATTTATTCTCTATATATATGGTAGAATTATGACTAAACCTCAAATAATTAGAGTACTATTTCTAATTGACTTGAGTTTCAAATACTCTGGCATATAGGAAATTTATCTAATAAATATTTTCGTATGACACCTATATATTAGACTCTAATTTTTATTGTACCTCGTCATTAGATTTTCTATTACATTATACCTATGATTGCATAAATATGTGTGTGTCTATATATATATATATATATATATATATATCTCTCTCTCTCTCTCTCTCTCTCTCTCTTGTGATCGACATTTTCGGTAGGTCATTAGATTTTCTATTACTTAAGCCCTACTTAATAGATACATTTAATAATGTAAATGGTTGAGATAAATAGGTTATCTCGATTAAGATTAAACATGACTAATATACTTAGAAAAAGAAAAAAAAATATCAAAGAATAAAATTGTGCAACTTACAATTAGATACCTTACGAGTAGACATATAACATCAAATATGGTATGAGTTAAAATGCAATCCAATTAGTAAGACAAAACTCTTTCCTTCATTTGATCTCATTCTCCAACCACTTTCACAACACAATTCGTAAAACAAAAATGTTTTCCCCATTTCTTTTTCAACCTTTTTCTTTTCACATGATACTTATATACATAGTATATATACATAAAACAAGGTAAGAAATTAAGAATGTAATATTTATGTTAAAGTTATATCCAACTAATATTTAGCTTAACATTTGAAATTCAAATTGTTGCTAAAATTGAGTATGATACCAAATATAGCAATGTACAGTCTGAAAGTTAAATCAATAAATCAAAAAATGAAAAAAGTTATTAATCATAGACAAACTCTCAGTATGGTAAGTTTGCTTATGTGGTGTGGGTGTACTATGAAAAAAAATTATTAATGAGTTTATTTTAAAAAAGACGTGACAATATTAGGTTTATATCTAATTATCTAAAAAATAATTCCAAAGTCTGCAACTTTGAATATTTAAAATGATAATTTGGGTAGAGTTCCAATCTTCTTGTATCCTTATTGGGTCTACGGTCCATCATCAAAAAATTATTACTTTATGGGGGGCTTGCTTGGCAGCCAGAGAGTTGGGCAAGACCACTTCTTTCAACTCGTCTTGTTTATCTTCCCGCTTTATTCCAAACTACCAACGTGACCAACAATGGCCTCTATTTAATATGAGATCACAGGCAAACAGTCTCATCTATCATAATACTTTCCCTTCCAACTTTTCATTAATATTTTTCGTTTTCTAGGCTTGTGGTGTGACGTCAAATATTGTCTGAAACCTCAGAATTGCGCGATATTTAATATGCGTTTGAACTAGCCATTAGATCATGATAAAATATAAAAAGCACCTGAACGTGAAATGTTTGTTTCTTGTAATTCATAGATAGATTGACCATCCATGGTTGAGAAATTGAGATGATCCAATTAAGGGTTAGGTATGTAGTTATGTCTAATTAACTATACATCATGCTCCCGGCCACTTTTGGCCTAACGCAGACACTGCGTACTAATCCTCAGCACAGTACATTATTTGATATAAACATATATACATAGTAATATAGATCAATATAGATCGACTAATAATCTAGGAGAAGTACTAATCAATCAATATAGGTTGTAGAGCTTCAAAGTACATGCACATAGTTTACGATCTTGGATTTTTGTATATCATGTACCAAATCACAGCAGGGGATGTGTGCTCCTGATTGAACCAATAAATAACTAAAAACATGAACACCGCCCCATGTATTCATGACTTGGTGCAACATATTCATGTCACTTGACTAGAATTCTGATTATATCAAAATCTAGCTCCAAACTTCCTATGAACTTGAGATTAAAGAATACTAACTTCAGTACATATTAAGGAATATCTTGCTAGAGACTGCTAACCCACTTGTCTCTCAGCTACCGCTGCTTAGGTTAGACCTCGGCCGGTGGCTCTTTCCGGCTTTACCGTACCGGTACGAAACTACGGTTGGTTTAGATTGGTCAAGTTTTGTGCTCTGCGTTGTTATACTTGTACATATACTTGGAACCATCATCATCAGAAACGTTTCCACTGATTTCATATCGCACTGGAATTGAAAGAGCTATATATCCGTGCATGGATATTACCTGACAAGAGAAACTAGCTAAAGATCAGTATATATTAAAGTTAAGGATTAAGGAAGACCAAATTTGCGGGGTAAAAGAGAGGTGAAACCGATCCAGATTTACTTTACCATCGAGTGAACAGTTAAAATATATACACGAACCTTAAACCAAATGTTAGAAGTAAATCTAATCACTTAATTAAGCTGTAGTAGTATGTACTGTTCCAGTAATTAATATTAACGCTATCTGCTTCTTAACTAGGCCCTTAGTTTTTCTGGTCTATTTGGTAGAAACATTTCTTGGCACTTTCAGTTCTGTCTTTCTACTTCACACGTTGCTTCTCTGTTTCTGTAGGCATTGACACTCATCAAACCAGATTGAAGATGTCCTTATCTTAATTAGAACATTAGATTCGTTTGGAGTATATATTTCATTTTCTTTGATGTGGTAGACATACATGTCCAGATGTCCTACAAGGCACATTCACCTGTCTGTATTGTGACCACTGGGCCAAGCAACAAATGATGCCCTCCAAAACGCATACATAAACCCACCCAGAATTCTCATGAACGGATAAGAAGTTCTACATAACTCCAAAGTTTTATACCAAATCAGGTGGATGATTCATCCTTACGTTGAAATCATTTAAAAACAATGACAAAATCATGATAGATGTCACCTCATTTTGATACTTAAAATTGGTAACAGTAGTTTCAGATTTCAATATTTCCAATGAAAACTTAGAAAAGACGATAGTTACCTAAAACATCAATGACCTAGTATTTGGTTCCATAATGTAAAATAACCAACATACATGTAGCTGCTCCATGAAGGCAAGCTTACTTATTACAAACTCCAATCCGAATTAGCTAGGAGCCTAGGAGAACACAAAAAGAGTACTTGTCAGCTTCAATTACTGAAGCTCCAACTCAAAATTTTGTGATTTTGAATGTTCGCTCCAGTTGATGCAGTGAATCCCACGTACATTTCATCAAGGAACACATCAGAGAGATCAAGAGGAACCTTAATCAAAGGTCTCCCTGGCTTTTTTATGTTTTCTGGAGCCAAGGTGATGCTGAGCTGGTTGTTCCAGTACTCAATCCATGCTTGGTAATTGCCTCCATCGTTCAGCTCTACCTCCTTGAAAGACCAATTAGTGTTGTTACTGTCCTCCTTTGTGTCATCGCCAAGCCAATATCCGGCTTTGTAAGAAGCCAGAGAATTAAGAGAATTGACATCAACACCAACATGATTGTTGTCGATATCGCTGTGTTCGGCGTCTTTGAACACATCGAATTCAATACCAAAAGCATGGTTGCTGGGATTACCATCGTTTGTATTGTTCAAGAAGCCGAGATACTGCGCTGCAGAGGCACCTTGGATGCCAGGAGCAGGAACAAAAACGAGGACGAATCCATGACCCGCAAGAGGATCCTTGTATGGGGCTATGGAAAAAGTAAATGAGGTTGTGAAAGGCAGAAGGTTCAAAGAGCTTGAATATCTTGTAGGTACCTTGGCATTGTAGAGAGCTCTACCAATAGAATAAGTGCTATTTTCAGTAAGAGAAAGTACACCGGAATCTGTCGTTGCATTGCCGTAGAGCAAGATATCAGAAGAATTGAAACCATTGAAGGCAAAATCAATGGCAGAAGTAGATTGGAGCAACAATAGTTGGGATAGGAAAAGCACAAATAATTGGTGAGACTGCATTGTTTAGAACTCTGAAGGCAGTAGGAGCAAACTGTGAGTTTCAATAGCATCATCAGCAGTCAATATATACAAATGAAATTGACTCCAAATTCAAGTCTCAAGAGTTGTCTGCACCAGCTTTTCAATATTTCAGGTCTAATTCACAACCACCATTGATTTTCAACCTTATAGTGCCTATTACCCCAACCCAATTTGCACAAGTCTCATTTAACTTAAAATTCAAAGTTAAAGAAATCTGCAGCACTTTACATTGGTGGGATAAACCATAAGTCAAGCTGTAAGAAACAGGGTAATCATAACTAGATGTGAAAGTGAGAAAAGAAATGTGAAATGAAAACTATGAATAGATTCCTACGCGATTACCTGTTCTTTACTGGAATGAATAAATTAAGATTGAATGATCACTGAGTAAGACATATCTGGGCAACTTAAAATGACATTTCATATTTCCCACGTACTCTACAGCTTATGGCTTGTAAAAAGCTGTAGAAGAATGGGCCATATTTAAGTAGCAAAGTGGAAAAAAAGATACAGGAGAGTTCTAAGCTATAAACTAAATTTTGGATGTAGATTGGCTATTTTTCCACCGAGTGCCCCCCTATACAAAAGAAAAAACACCCCACCAATAAATACCTGTCACAAGAGAACCAGCAATTATTCTGCAGTGAGATTCCTGATGCTCAGATTTTGGGGTCTACCTACCAAATACCAATGCCTGGCTCATCGACCAGAAACAAATAACGAATTGGTGGATATTGGGTTGCTTTCCGCCTGATATTTTCGGACCTTCGCCTTGTCAATTCGTGCTCGTCTAACAGCTTCTTGGACCTGGAAATCATGGTCTTTCAACATCTGATCCATGTTGCCAGAGGGGACTAACAACGGACCTGAGTAGTGAATTTTGTGACCCTTTGATCCATAACCAACCTGAAGTAAGCAGGAAAAAAAAGTAATAGATAAACCATTAATTAGCAAATAAAAACATTGAATAAAAGTCACAATAAGGGTAAAGCTATAAAGAGAGAATCATCATAGGGGAAACAGCACAAGGGGAAGAACTCACAATTATTGGATCTTTGTTGCTTCTGACATCATCTTTTCTATTAGAACCTAATACAGGTTTTTGGTCATGTGCTGAAGGATCTGAGACCTCCTTGAATGAACCTGGAAACCGACCCATTACTTTCGGAACATCTATCTGGGAAGAATTGGACCTTTTTCTGCGTTCCTCAGTCAACATACTTCTCCTTGCTGCCACTAAACCTGACATTCCTGACAAGTCAGCGCCATTTGAGATCTTTGGAGCGTCATCTGGGTTCTTCGTAGACTTTGCCCATGCCGCACGATGTGACAATGGCCCTGAATGGGACGCTCTCTTATGATTATGGCCATGAGATTCCATACTTGGTTCTACAGCATGTGATGGTCTAGGAGGGTCGATTGGAAAGCCAGAAGCAACTTCTTCTGGATGAGGATTAAACTTCTCACTTCGACTTTTAGAACTAGACTGATCTTGTCTTTTCTATAACAAGAAAGCCATTGTATTATTCCCATGTAATATATCGAATAAACTACAATGTCAATTCTGGCATCTTATAAACTGAAAGAAGACAGTCAAAAGAACTACGAGTCACCCAGTACAAATTTCTAAAATGTCTCATGCAATAAGGATCATCCAAGAATTTAATGAAACAAATTATCTCAATGACCGAGAAATGGAAGACTAAGGTTCCATTGTTGACAAACAGAAAAGTTTGTTGCTAACAAAACATCAATGTTATGAGAGTGTATAATTGTTTTGGGATCGGTAAGAAATATCAAATAGGACCCACAACAAGAATTAGACCTAAATGCAACTGAAACTTGCATAATACATTCTGTTGGTTTCATCCATTTAATTAAGAAGAAAATGATCTCCCCTAACATAATTATGATTTGAAAGTGCTTACTCTCTTCATATTCATCCGTGAGCCTATGTGCAGAGAAAAGCAAGAAAAAATTAAGAAAAAATATCTCATTGGACAGATAAAGTTGTTAATCGTATTATTGTTTTACTGGTCCATGCATTGAGACAACTGAGTTAATACAGATTATAGTCCAAAGTCCCATCGGCTTCCCAAGAATAACACAAAATATAATAAAATCACATAGAAATGAAAACTTGTGCATAAGAAAAGAAGCACTAAGACAAGTATCAACACACATACCAGTTTCAAAAATGGTCAACAATGAAGATGGGTAATTACTCTTACTAAAATAACGTCAGTTTACCTGCATTGACATGACTAATTCAGCATTGGCATCAGGTGCCGGTATGGCTCGAGACTCTCTAGTTCCTCTCCTCTCAGGGTCATGTCTATGGCCCTTACCTGCTGCTCCTTGTCTATCAATGTACATGAGAACAGATTACAAAGGCAACCATCAAAAGTTACAAGGACTAATTGAGATGCACCAGAAAAATTATAGCACAACTAAGAATATTAAGTTTGAGAAACCCATTGCAAAATAATGGTTCAAAGAATTTGACAAAAATTGACCATTTCAACCACAAGCCGTTAAATTGATACAAGCCTAATCCCATGAATTTGCTATCATAAAGTTAAGGCCATGGCTATGAGATTCTGTACTCTTAAGGCAACGTTATTTATAGCCCTATTATCTAGTAAATTGTAATAGCTATAAATTTGTCTAGGATTTGTTCAAAACTCAATCACTTAAGGCAAACTTCAGAGCCCACTCTTTTAACTTTTAAATTGAAGTCCAGGATCATATGATGCCACTTGTTAATCACCAAGCTCAACCAATGCTATAATTAAGTACAGTAACCATCATGTTCCAATAATTTCGCATATATGGAGAGGCTAAAGTGTTACCCAGAAGCATGAATCTGCCCACAGGAAGCATGCATCAAATGATCCCATGAAGTCAAGACTAATGTTGACAATGCATGAACCATTAAGACCCAATAATTTCACAGATAAGCACGTGCATATGTGGGAAGCACATTATATGGTGCAATGCTTTCAAGAAAATATTGAGAACAAAAACAACTTATATGTTCAAAGGAGTAAGCTACTGATTTGTGTAAGAATGCTAACCTTCTAGCTTCCTCATCCCGTACTTTAACATCAAACTCTTTGCTGGGAGGATACTTTGGCAAACTTGATGGATCACAAGGAAGAGGTTTTGTGGTAAAGAACTGTTAAGAATAAAAAAAAATGCGGTCAGAAGCTTTGCCCCCAAAAAAATCTACAATTAACCAAAGAATAGTGATACCTAAAATTTAAATAGTTGCACAGCGAAGAGTATCAACCATCTTGTCTTGTCTACTTTTTTTTTTTTGGCTTTTTCCAACTAGTTAGTCAAGACTCAAGAGTGGACAAGCAAAAGAACTTGCTGAAATCTAGACAGTGCAACTTATCATGATACGGAGAACTGATGACCATTATTGAAAGTAAAAACTTCAGTGCATTATTTTCTTGCTGCAAGTATTTATCTGATAGATGTCAATACCTTGTATACACTTGAGAAAACAATTTAATATAGTAAAGTTGAAGTTCTCAAAGCACCAGATGAAACAGACTTGAATTTCAAAGATAGGATCTACTGCACATGTGAGCACGCACAGGCACACATATAGCTCTAAAATTGAGGCAAAGTAACGTTCAAGATAACAGATAGACAATACAAATGTGTAGAACTAAATTTAGAATCCAAACCTCACTCTTGAGAGCAGAAGATGCGGACCCACGATCTGCAGGGTCTATGGAAAGAAGGGTGTCCATAAGTGCTAAAGCTGGTACAGGAAAATCCTTAAAAGTTTCTGCAACACAGCGTCTATAAGGCTGTTGAGGCTTAAATATGGTTGCATGAGGCAATTTTGATTTTCTCCAGTAATCCTCAGAAGGTGAGCCGCAAAGCTTGAAAATCTTATGCAACTGCTCTACCTAAAAGCAAAAGAAACCACAAAGTAAGATCATCGGCAGACATTACTCAGCTACACTTACATTTAAAAGGGGCACAAGACACTCATAAGACACTCTTAAGGATAAAACCCAAAAGGGACACCACAAGAGAAACCATAAAACTATAGGGGACGTACCCTACCAGCCAAACGATTAGACCATATCCTATGGAACCATCTTTTCCATCTAGGACAGTAAAAGCAAAACATTACATACTATACTCAGACTACTTCTGATTCTATATCGTACTTCAAAAGAAAATGACGATTCAAAAGGCCAGAAGACAGATGTAGGAAATGCCAGTTCCATCACATTGGGTATGTTGTAAAACATCACATAAAACAGATCTACTGGATGAAAGAATAGTTATGGCCTTCAAATTTATCGAGATATCAAGTCAACCTCTACCAAAGCATAAAATAAAGTTCTGGAGAAACGGGCCCTAGCTTATCCAGTGGCAGGGAAATATTGGAACAAAACCAAATATTATTAGGACTATTAAGAGCACTACTGGAAAGTTTTTACTCTTTATCACCTATGCATTAGAACCGCAATAATTCGGATTGATATAAAGTAGTTAAGAGCATCATCTTGACACATGCAGATGTAAACAACTATAAGTACCTCGGTTCTTCCGGGCATTATAGGTTTGCCGGCATATAGTTCAGCAAGTATGCAACCTGTACTCCACAGATCAACAGCAGTCCCATAGTACGTAGCACCAAGTAAAAGCTCTGGTGGTCGGTACCAAAGAGTTACAACCCGGCTAGTTAAAGGCTGATATTGATGGGGATCAAAAATACTCGCCAGACCAAAGTCAGCAATTTTCAACATGCCACTGTTGTCAATTAAAAGGTTGGAACCTTTAATGTCACGATGCAGAACCCCACGACTGTGACAATGATCAAGTCCACATAATAGTTGTTGCATGTAACACTTAACCTGCCAATAAATGATGATATCTCCATGCTTACAGCCCAAATAAAACAGTTTAATTGATACTACACTGAAGTTTCTGTGTTAACGTTAAAAGATGAATTATAATTACAAGATACTATGCACATAAGTATAAAACTATGGAAAATAAAATATGCCAGTAGCATCAACTGTTGCTGATGATGAGAAAGGGTTATGGTGTTATTTCTTGTAAGCGAAGTTGAAGAGGAAAAACAAAGCATGATATATATATTTAGTTGAAAATGTAAAAACTACTATTACATACCTGTGCTTCTGTAAATTTCAAGCCAGGGTGTAAAGCAAGCCCTGCCAAATCATGCTCCATGTACTCAAAAACAAGGTACAAGCTGCAAGACATCCTTGACGTAACTAGACCTTCTAGTTTTATCACATTTTCATGATCAAGCTTCCGTAAGATGAGAATTTCCCTTGCCATAAAGCGAACACTCTCGGGCTCTGAGTTATCAAATCTCACTTTCTTTAACGCTACAATTTTCTTTTGATCAAGATCACGAGCCCTATAGACATTACTATATGTTCCCTGACCAATCTGCACAAAATAAGTGTTAAGTAACCGAATCCAGCGGAAATTTAGAGAGGACGGTACTGTTTAAGGAAAGGAATGGCCAACACCATAACCTGTATTAAATGGTAAATATGATAAATCTATTAATTAAGCAACAAACTGTAAAATCTTATAGCTGGACAAGGGAACATAATCAGAACATAACCCCAAGTTACATCCAATAGAACACCCGAAACATAACTTAGCAGATTAGGGATAAGAAAGACCAGTCTCCTTACTTAATCAACTATATTCTAGTCTGGTACGCAACCCCTTATAGCTTACACTCTCAAACTCATTTTATGCTTAAAAACCATCTCAACACAGTGACCAATAAAAAAGAATCTCCATGTTAACTCACCAGCAGTTAGTTGTACACCACTCACCAGCCAACATCAATTCCAGTATTCCAGTAACAAATTAAAAGGAGATACAGCATTTTCTTTTCATATATTTTAGTTGACAAACACATCAACTAATACATGGTTTGACACAGGTTATATCTTAACAAAAATTAAAAAAAAAAAGATTACCAATTAAATGGCAATCATGGTTCCAATTACGACATTCTTTGGGACAAATTTTCAGATCAGCGAGAAATTTAAATAGAACAAATTTTAGGAAAGCTGTATTAGATAAATGGGAGTGAAGAAGATTTTTAGAGCCATTCACTTGAAAAGGACTAATGAACAGATTCGGAGATACAAAACCAAGCCTAGCTACAGAGAAGACAAACGTTGTGGCAATTGAGAAGGACTTATTAACCTCTTCAAGCATATAATACCAAATCTAGTGACACAAAAGAGAAATGTTGTTATTTTATGCTCTACTCTTACCATAGAAGATTCACTCAGCCCCAGAGTATGGTAGCCCTAAGTGCAGATCTTTGTATTTGCTTTTACTTGTTAGTATTTTCTATTGAGTTTATAAGAAAAGCACCATATAAATGTTGCACTTTAATATAAATTTTGTGTGCCCATTAACAAATATACGTGGAGCTACACAACCAATGAAGATAGCTGTAATACAAGTACTTTACTCTCTCCCAGAAATCACTCACCAATCAGGGCAATCAGTTATAACATTAATAATAAAGACTCAAATTTTACTAAGGGGAAACATACGTGTTTTCAATGAGCTTCGAAACAGAAGAAAAGAGATTTTGAGGGTATAATCTCAATAAGCATGTACACAACAACCTAATTTCCATGGATTAATGAGAAAAGGAAAACATATATCTGTGAAGGTGAACATAAAGCTAACTTCAGAACTAATAAAGAAACTTACTTTGTCCAGCTTCTCAAATGAATCTGCACGACGGGGTATCCACCCCTTAATGGCCTCCCCAGCCACTCCAGCTAGCCAGGACGGCCACCCTGCTGCAACCTGTTCTCCTTCTACAGCTTTTGGAATGCTGCCCATCCCGGGATGTAGAGCAGCAACATACTCCATCTTCTCCCTCTTCCTCTCATAATTCTCACCATGTGATCGAGCAGCCCCATTTGAGTGCTTATCAATCAACATTGTTCGCCCGTCATTGCTATCATACCGATCTTTTGCTCGATAGGCTTCTTCCCTCCTTGATGAAGCCACCCTAGTCGCCCTTGAGTCTGATGTCCCCTTGTTGGACACTCTCTCTCTGGGGCTCTCCTTGCTATCCTCAATTGCAGAGGGCTTGCAATACATGCAACCCATTGTGCCCCAATCCACCCAAAACAAGGGCCCTCCCTCAGTCCCTCACAGTCAAATCCACACCCTCAAAAAGCTTGCATTCTCATAACACTCCTTTCTTCCTATAATGACCAATTCTCTATACTCAAAACTCCCATATACTAAACTTGAAACCTGTCCAACTAAAACCCAGAATTCAGACTCATTGAACATACAAAACCATCATTCAGCAAATGCAAAACAGCAAATCCACTCTTCACAGACACAAAGCTAGAGTATTTACCCAAAATTGCAACTACCCAACATCAAAATCTCCAAAGTTTCAACCTTTCACCAAACAAAACCTCAAACCCACCACAAAGTTTCAATCTTGCACACTAAAACTGCCTACACTCAATGTATCAACAAATCCAAAAGCAACAAAAACCCCAAATTCTGAAAACCCAACACAAAATCTGCCTTACCTTAAGCAAAGAGCACCCTCCAAAAATGACCCTTCTGTCTCTATAAGCCTCTCAAATCCAAGAAACCAAGCTAAACTGCTAAATGGAGGGAAGAGATTGGAGCCCTAGACAGGAGGCATTAAGGGGTTTGTGGAATAAGTACATGGATCAAAAGGGTACACAGGGATTTGAGAGAGAGAAGAAAAGAGATTCAGGTTTTGGTTTGTTTTAAGAAAGAAAAGAAATAGAGGGAGAGAGAGAGAGTAAAATAACATTAAGATTGATAGAGTGGGGGAAGGGGGAGTGTCTCCAAGTAACAGAAGAAGCCAGTGGCAGCTTTGAGTGAAGAGGAAAAGAAAAAGACTTGTGTAATTGTGTTTAGTTTAACTGGACACATTCTTTCACCTCCCCACACGCGCCGCTCTCTTTAATAACCCTGGAATTTATGAAGTATGGTTATAAAATGGACTATAGGGAGGTAGAAATGTGGGAGTTGGGTGACCCAAATGATTTGGTCTGAAAAAGAAGGTGCTGTTTTATTAGCATGGAAGGGTGGAGCATGGACACTGCAGGAAACTGGAACATTTCAAATTGTGTTACCTAAGCTATTTAACAGTATTGATAACTAGCCGTTTGATACTTTATTGTATGCTTATTATTCTGTTATTGCGTGTTTTCTTACCTAGAGTGTGGAACGAATGAATAATGAACAAATGTATGGCGTCCTGTTTTGATTTCATTATTACTTACTAGCCTCATGAGTCATGGCACACATAACGTGTTGTATTTGGACGGAATTGTAGAATCGTGGTTTTCTCATTCTTTTTTATATATATATATATATATATTTTTTTTAAATTACAATCATATCATTCAAACCGTCAGATAGATTGTAGAGTTTAAACTCTAGGTAAATTGAGTAGTTCATAAATTTAACCAATCAACATGTGAACTCTTATTATGTTTTATTAATAGAAAATATGTGCCGAGGGATTAGCATGGATTAGCATTGACGAAATGTGAATATATGTTTTAGGGTTTCAAACATAAGTTTTTACAACTCAACTACACGTGGTAATTATGAAAATGTTTGATATAATGAGTATGCAATGCCTATATATTCTAGTACAATAGGAAGTGATAGGAAGTGAGAGCGAATGACATGTTAACTTGGGCATTTTCTCTTTTCAGTGAAATGACATGTTTACTTTATTTTGATTGGAAGCAATCATGGATAGAATACAATTAGAATGATACTAGTTCGCCGCGAAAGTTGGAATGGAGAATGAAAAAATTCATGAACATTATTTTATCATGTGTTAGTAAATGGATGAAAACTTTTTTCCAGCCAAGAGATCATAATTTCTTTATGTATTGGTAGACGCATGAATATGTTTACCGCATAATGATGATAGTCTTATGTAACTAAACGTGCCTTTAGAACTTATAAACTTAAATTACTCTTTATCACATAATTATCTCAGGTAAATAAACATACCATCTAATTGCATCATTTGGGATACCTTGTTCCCTTATATATGGTTCTTATCTTATATATTACTTTGACAAGAACGGAACAAAGGTTGATCCCTCGATCAGTAATTCGTAAATAAAAGTTGGGCTGCTGTCTCGTTTGGTTTGCTGACTTATTCCTTCAATGATTTCAAGTCCTTGGATTTTCCACATAAAAAGTTCCCTAACAAAAGATTAAAAAGTCACCTAACAAAAGGCGGTAAATTCCTTCCAAATTGAACCTAATATTCACCACTATGTACTATTATGATGGCCATCTTACATCATTTCCATCGGACCACGCCAACTCCAAAACAATATGCATGGCTCGAGTTCATCCCGCAAACTCTTTTTTGATTTATTTGTTAATATATGGTTGTTTTATCAGCAAGAAAAGCTCTAATTGTCCCCTTCAAATGAGAGAGAGAGAGAGAGAGAGAGAGAGAGAGAGAGAGAGCAATCCTATGAAAACCCAAAGGATACGTACGATTTCTTCATCGACGAACTACACAATTCTACTTCTTGATGTGCTCGGACGACAACCTCTTATTGCTTTGTGAAAACAAGCATCGATCTAAAAGCATGCATGTTGAATGGCTTTTATCATAAGCTGCTTGAGTTCTGTTTTCTTCTCATATATGAATGTCTTCCAAAGTATAAATGATATTTGACGGGTTAATGCTCGAGAGATGATCAAAACTGTCTAAGGCACTTGTTACGTACTCCTCCGACATTTCAATCCATTTTATCATCGCACAGTGACAACTCTTGTTCGGTGGTCAAAATATGCTCGAAGTCTCCAACGTTGGATATATGGTTGGTTAGAACATTGTGAAATTGTGCAGTCTCCTCGACCTACAAGCTCCTAGATTAGCCTGTGAAGAAAATGCTTTCGTGATGTAGTTGGTTATCACGTCAGTCATACACACTTCATTTCGAAAAAGAAAATAGTTTGTGAATGTTACATTTGCTAGTAAATTTTAAAGTTAAAATGGGATAAATGAACCACATTTTTAAGTATACACATATTGATGTATCATCTTTTGGAGCAACTGATGCAACACAAAACTTAAGTTACGAGAAAAATTAACCTGATCGTCCCACTTTTTCTGCTATATAAGATGTGATGCGAGTGGTACTAGAAAAGTGTAATGGTAATATGGAATTTCTGCCTCTGATATCATCATGTATTTGCAAAATATGATAAATTTTGTCAAACTTAAGAATCTCAATTCATGATTCCTCCAAGGTGAGACTAAGTGTCGTCGGATTAATTTTCCGGCGGCAATATATGATGAGAGCTGTTTTATTTGACATTAGGATATGTAGGCGATGTTTCGTCATTTTCAGCGATACATATTTACTGTGCTCTTAACTACGTCACCGTTGTTTCAAAGCAAATAGAGTCATCATTAGAACAATACTTTTTGCTAGTTGGTGTTTTGTTAGATACTTATTTGTAGGGACTTCTGATATTATTTCAGGTCTTTGTAATCAGGGGTTTAGGTTTCACGTCTCCTAATATATTTTACAGTCTTATTAATAAAGGTTGGGTAGCCACATAAACCTTTTATTAAAAAAAAAACCATGATTCCTCCATGAGTCCATGGTCTAAAAGTCACTCGGACTATAATTATTGGTGTTAGTGCATCTTTCTACTTACTATCATAAAATTTATTTTGAGGTTCAAATCACATAAGTTACAATTATAGCTTTTTCACCTTTTTGCGTGCATAAAATTTTGGAGTCGACAGTAATAATGAGAATCATATGATCGTATACAAACAGTAGCTACGTTAAAAATGCATGCTAGTCATGATATTAACCCATGAGATCGGTCCACAAAAGTTGCCATATACTATATAAGATTAAAAATGAAATGCCATATGAGGATATGAATAACAATAATGGACCCAACAAGAGGCGAAGTCCTGTCCATGTCTAATTAAATTGTGCAACAGTGTTCCATGTAAATCAATGCATACATGTAACTCATGACACTGCTCTGTCTTCTCTCCCCACGACAAACATACAACTCCTTCGGACCTACTCGTTTAATGTATTTTGTGTGTCTCTCCCATCTCTATCTCCATCGATCGAGTCATGACCTAGCTAGGCTAAGTTATGAGTCGGTATTGCGGAGCGATTATGTTCTGATCCACCAATTATTTATATATGTCAGCATTTCATTATTTTCATAACATGTACATCATAACAACATGAACAGTTCGTATATAGAATTTGAGGACGTATAGCTTGTAATGAGTTTTACCACCATTATCTTCTTATCATATACGGTGTTCAGAGTTTCTTATGTATATTTTTGAAATAGTTAAAAGTGGGGTTCTTGCACCTAACATATTACCAATCAATTTTCACATTTTGATGACTTTGAGAACTTGATGAAAATTAGATATGTTTGATGAATCGATCAGATGATATGAGATACGATGCGCAATCGCTATATATGTTTCATGATCATATATATAACCTTGGATCTTGTGGTTTGTATTTTAATTACCACATACCAACTCATCGAGTTTAGCTTAAACAAATGGAAAGCTTGGCATGTGAAGTTTGTGGTTATAAAGAAAGGCCATGGTCGACGGACATTAATTTGAGCTTCATTAGAGAGGGGAGGGTGGGGAGGAGGGGCCGGATGGCCTGCAGCAGGGGGCGACCTTAGTTATGAAGATTTAACATGGCGTGGAATTGGTTGTTAGAATACAGTTTCTTCTTTGGTTTGATCGATAGAAACTATCAACCTAACCATTTAATTATAGCTGATCCTGGTAGCTCCAATTATTGGACGAGTAATGGAATAGTCATTACATGAACCGGCATATTGGTAACTAATAACTACACTGACTTAATCATACGTAATATTGTAACTTCCCTGCAGACAGATGCATGACTTCTTTTTAAAAACGAGAATGACCATCAGATTGTCCTTACCAAAACAACTTCTTCTTTCATTGCAAGCTCAGTAAAAACCAGTAGCTAGAAGATAATGAAAGAGAGTTAGATCGAGCAGCTCCTGCGCCATTTTTGATCACTTGGGTGGAAATGGAACAAACTTTTAAGGAACATAACAAGAAACAAGAATCATCTCGAGTGATAAAACTTTCTTTCCCTAGCTGATATATATAGCCATTAGATATAATCGAATCACTGGTATGTATAGCAGCACTGTTGCAGAGATTTGCATGTAGAAATCGATATAGCTTAAGAAACTCAGGTACGGTGGCCGGACCTAAGAAATTGTTCATCCTTTAATTACAGATTAGCATATCAAACTTGTGACCTAGGATACTATTTAAAATGACACCACTAATTACCAGCCCATGAGTGGCGGGCCCGGACCGGTCCGAGCTTTAGTACATTTAAATAAGTTACGGGTCAGATATTTTCATAAATATTAAGATCTAAGCCCGCCCATCTAAAGCGGGACTTGCGGGCCGGGCCGGGCCAGGCTTTGTGGGTTTATATTAGAAAAAAACATAATACTATAATTTAAGGGTTTGAAATAATAAAAAAATTATTAGAAAACATTTAAAAAAAAGTCACAAATAAATTCTAATTTCGAAATATTGTCGATCGACACCAGAATATGTGATCAATATATATATATTTAGGAACCCTGTAAAAATTTCATTCGTTTTGAACATGGTTTGACCGTCCGTACCTACGGTCAACCAAAAAAGAGGCGTTTTGACATAATAAAACCTCATTGATCGGGGCTTTGTCAAATGAGTTTCCTCGTTACGACCAAGCACGACCGGTGATAAAAATTAGGTGATTTTAAATATGAAAACAGCTTTCCTCAATCGCATCTTAGTAATAGGCCCCCCTTAGGGCATATTAGTATTGTTTTTGGTTTACCGGAATTTCTGACGGTCAAACGATGTCCGAATTGGATGATATTGTTTTAAATTGTCACTAAATATATATACCGATCACATCGGATGGTGTCGAAAGATTTCGAGAATTTTCATTCATATAATCGCTTCATAATGCGATATTTTTATTATAAACCTAATATAAAAGGTTATGATACATTAGTGGACACTTTGGTGATCGACAACTCCAGTTTGAAATATGGTCGATCGACACTAGTAGATGTGATTGTTATATATTTTTAGGGAACCCGTAAAAATTTCATCCGTTTTTGACATGGTTTAACCGTTCGTACCAACGGTTAACTAAAAAAGAGGCGTTTTGATTGATTAAAACACCATTGACCCGGGTTTTGCCAAATGGATTTCTTCAGTGCGACCGCGCATGATAGGTAACACAAAATTCAGTGATTTCAGATATGCAAACGGCTTTCGGCGTTCACATATTTGTAATAGGTCATCTCTTATGACATATTAGTGGTGTTTTCGATTTACCGAAAATTCTGACGGTCAAACGAAGTCCGAATTGGATGAAATTTTTACAGGGTCACTAAATATATATACCAATCACATCGACTAGTGTCGATCGATCCAGAGAAGTTTCATTTATATAGTCGCTTCATAATACTATAGTTTTATTCTAAATTTAATATAAAAGTTATGATACATTAGTTGACACTTTGGTGATCGACAAATCCAGTTCGAAATATGGTCGATTGACACCAGCAGGTGTAATCAGTATATATATTTAGGGAACCCGTAAAAATTTCGTCTGTTTTGGACATGGTTTGACCGTTCGTATACCAATGGTCAACTAAAAAAAGATATTTTGACATATTGAAACCCCATTGACCGGGGCTTTGCCAAATGGATTTCTTCAGTGCGACCGCGCACGATAGGTAACAACAATTATGTGATTTTCAGATATGCAAACGGCTTTCGGCGTTCACATATTTGTAACAGGTCATCCTTTAGGGCACATTAGTGGTGTTTTCGATTTACCGAAAATTCCGACGGTCAAACGAAGTCTGAATTTGATGAAATTATTACATGGTCACTAAATATATATACTGATCACATTGGTTGGTGTCGATCGATCCCAAGAAGTTTCCTTCATATAGTCGCTTCATAATGCTATAGTTTTATTCTAAACCAAATATAAAGGTTATGATACATTAGTGGACCTTAGGCGATTGCAACTCCAGTTCGAAATATGGTCGATCGACACTAGCAGATGTGATTGGTATATATATTTAGGGACCCCATAAATTTCATTCGTTTTGAACATGGTTTGACCATTCGTATCTACGGTAAAAAAATACGTTTTGACATATTGAAACCCCATTGATCGGGACTTTGCTAAATGAGTTTCCTCAGTGCGACCGTGCACAATTGGTAACAAAAATTAGGTGATTTCAGATATGCAACGGCTTTCGGTGTTCGCATTTTTGTAATAGGTCCTCCCTTAGGGCATATTAGTGGTGTTTTCGGTTTTACTGGAAATTCCGACAGTCGAACGAGGTCCGAATTCGATGAAATTTTTACAGGATCACTAAATATATATACCGATCACATCGGCTGGTGTCAATCGATCCTGAGAAGTTTCATTCATATAGTCACTTCATAATGCGATTGTTTTATTATAAACCTAATATAAAAATTATGATACATTAGTGGACACTTTGGCGATCAATAACTCAAGTTCAAAATATGGTTAATCGACACCAGCAGATGTGATCAGTATATATATTTAGGAAACCCGTAAAATTTTTATCCGTTTTGTACATTGTTTGACCGTCCGTACCTACGGTCAAAACCAAAAAAGAGGCGTTTTGACATATTAAATCCCCATTTACCGGGACTTTGCCAAATGAGTTTCCTTGGTGCGACCACACACAATCGGTGACAAAAATTAGGTGATTTCAGATATGCAAACGGCTTTCGGTGTTCACATTTTGGTAATGGGTCTTCATTTATGACATATTAGTATTGTTTTCGGTTTACCGGAAATTCTGACGGTCAAACGAGGTCTGAATTCGATGAAATTTTTACAGGGTCACTAAATATATATACTGATCATATCGGCTGGTGTCGATCGATCTCGAGAAGTTTGCTTCATATAGTTGCTTCATAATGCAATAGTTTTATTCTAAACCTAATAAAATACATATGTATAATATTTTATTATTTGGCGGGCTTTTACGGGCCGGGCCAGGTTTTACACCTCTGATCTAAGCCCGGCCCTCTACCCACGAAATCGGGCTTTCTCGCGGGCCGGGCCGGGTAAAAGCCCATCAGGCTTGCGGGCCTCCGCTAGCTTTTCAGATCCGCGGGCTAAATGATGAGGCCTAGTCCTCCCTTATATGGCTAATAACCGAATCCAAAGTGCTATCAATATATGCCATCTGTAGTTAATGAAAAATTATTATATGTACCTGGTACATAGTCTACGTGGCGTACCTCTTTAATGTTATTGGTTCATTTTTTATTGTGTTTGTTTCTGATTGATTACTCATATTTAAATAATTTTGTTCTAATTGGTCCTCTTTAATTTCTCGTATGTTTACCATACAATGGAGTAATATAATTGGCTAGGTACTCCACATGGCAGTGTCACGTGGTGTTCCGGGTGCACAAAATAATAAGGTAACACATTCGAACATGAAAAATCATACGAAACCCCATTTTTGTCTGAACGAAATGTATTATCAAATATCGATGAATGGCAGGCTAGCTTACGTAGCCAGATGCCCAGATAGTCTATATATACGATACATCCAAGGTTCTAAAAAATGTTAAGCTCTAGCTAGGCGGCAAAATTGGGGACTAGTGCCTAGAGGACTAGTCGGAGGATTGGGCGGGGACTAGGCGGTTTTTATTTTTTTTAACTATGAATGCATATATTTATATAAAATAAGAATATAATTGGTATTATAGTGTTTAAATATAGTGAAAATATAGACAAAATGTTTCACAACAGTGGGAATATGAGATTTTTCCAAGCGTATGCCTAAAAAAATTCAAACTCAAGCCGCCTATGTGCCGATTAGGCATACTAGTCGGCCAACTTTCAGCTTTCCCACCTAACTCTAGGGACTAGGACTAAATCGGGTAGTGTGTGAGCGCCTAGCGCCTAGGCGGGGACTAATTGAGCCTAGGCGGGGATTTTTAGAACCTTGGATATACCATGCATGAACACCACGATACGGGGTAATCAATCATCAAGGGGCAGACATGATGGAGATATATCTGACCTCAACGGTTGCGCCACACCATCAGTGAGAAAAGGAATGTCAAATAATAAGGAACTTCTACTCGATTGATCATGTGTCGTTGCCTAGCATACGATCGAGTTTGGCCTCAGTATGTGGTTGGCCTAGTTCTTGGTTTGCATGCATGCAAGTCTAATCAGGTGCGGGGACATGAAAGCGTTTTTTTTTTTGAAATGTTTTGGAAAGCAGGTACGTATTGGAAGCGTCGAAAAAAAAATATATACATGTATTATAAATAAATAAATATCCTAAGCAAAATGAGGGCATTCTCAATTCAACAAGCGTTCTTGCTTCTATCAAAATTTGTTATATTTTATTTTCTCGCTGCACTTCCTCTTTTGCCCTTCTATTCATCCAAATGGGACTTTCTTCCTCACCCATATCTGCTACCGTCCTCCTCAACTTCAAACCATCAACGCCAGCTCTTATATTATACATTGTATGGAAAAAGAAAGAATTCAATTGCTTCATTAGATCGAGTTCAACCCAGATCAAGTTTCATTGCTTATAGAGCTTGTCTGAACCATCGACAGTGTGGGATGGTGGAATCGTTTGCAAGAGGAAATCTGTTAGGGTGATTAAACTAGTTTGAGTTATTTACGAATTGATTTGAGAAAGTGTGGTTGGTATAATCATATTGTCTTCAAATTCAATCTCCAACTTTTCCTCTCTTTCATTTTAAAAAACTCAGGCGCGCTTCCAATGTCAATTGTTACGATCCCGGAAGCTCGAGTTTACATGACGCTTCTAAACTCACATTTTTCTAGAAGTGCATTTATGATGTGTATTTCTGACGCGCTTCCGTTTTGGAAGCGAAAAACGTGAGGTTCACGGCGCTTCCGTGCTTCCTAAATGCAAATATTGTTTAGTAAGTCGAAAATGTCAAACACTCAACACAAGAAGTATACATCGAAAAATGATAGTTTTCAATGGTTGAAGAACATTGAGCGACGATATTTAGTATTAGTTGTACAACATCAAACTTCATGGCCGGATTCCCGCACATCAAAGCTTGAGGCCGGTGAGATAAGTAAAGCACGTTTAGAGTTAACGATCCAGTCGGTGACGAATTGCTTCTGTCTACTTGGCTATGCAAATTAAGAATGTTTAGAGTAATCCGAGAAAGCCATGAATCATGGGTCATGGTAACTTAATAAATAAGAACGTGTTGCCAAGTTTAGTCCCATGATCTCAATAATTCCATTTTTTTTGGCTTTGATAATCCAAACACCCAAACTAATAATAATGCGTAATCTTCATTCATTGTATAAGCTCAATGAAGCAACCTGAATACTGTTCTAGAGATGCGACACCTTTGTCCTTTGATGATACATGACTGCAACATTTTAGCTGGTTAACTTGAGTTTCTAATTAGTAATTATTGAGAATTAGAAACTAATTAGCCAAAGAAAACAAGAAGAAGAGAGAATTAGATAGTGAACTTTTTACAAGTATATATATCACTGAAAGTCTGCAACACATACAGTCCACCAACCACGAAGAATCATTATCAAATATCCCACTAATATTTCTATAATCCCAAGCAACAATCATATCAATGTAGATTAGAAGCTTAATTTGCCTTGGGAGTGTTTTGCTAGGCAGATAGGGCTTCTTCCTTTGCCCTTGCTATGTTCGTGTACGGTGACCCTTGGACTTGTTTAGTTCACAAAAATCGACCGGAGATGTCAAAGAACCATCTCAGTTATTTTATTGGTGACTCGAATCTTTGACGGTTTGCTTGTGTTAGTTGTGAGATTGGAGTTTTGCCGTCTGAGGTTTAGTATGCGCGCTGTTTCCACATTTTTCTGATCTGGTGAATTGGTGAACAATATTCGGTAGTCCATGTCATATACAAGAGGTACACCTCATGTCTCTATATGTAGGTTGACTCTGTGTGTCAGTAGCTAAACTGTTTTTAGTTGATTACGTGACTTGAGTTGAAAGTTTTAGCCCGTAAACTTCATCGTGTCAAATATATCATGTGAAATATTTGGAAGCCTGTTGATTAAGAAAAAAAAACATACGAATCCAATCCATATCAGGGCAAAGCGGAATGTGTTATACACACTAGCATCGTACACCGTGCGATGCACGTGTTGTGATCGCACAAGTTTACAGAATTTAATTTGAAGTGTATTCTTAATTATTGAAAACCTATCGTTCTATGTAATTATGTTTCTTATAAATGATAGTTTTAGTAAAACACATTGATAATGTATTATACATAATTGCCATTATATCTGTGTGTGAGGATAAAATTAGAGAATTGTAAAATTGATAATTCACAATTTGGTAAAATTTTTGGGTGCTAGCTTTATAATAGTAGAGATATAAAATTTAAGATCAATACGAGTCATCTAGAGCTTAACATGTATTAGATTATAAGACAAACAGTAACAATACGTGCTAGTGTACCATTCAATATAACCCAATAAAAACTCCTTACTTTTTATAATGTGAGATCTCAAAGGGATCTAATCTAGTTATCAGTTCCAACGTACTTTGATTAAAAAGCTTGGATATCAAACTAATTATGGCGGTTGCTTCCATAATTTCATACGACAATATATCTTCTATTAATAAAGAAAGATATAGAATTTGATAGGTTGACTGGTTAAATTTTTAAACTTCCTAAAAAACTCACTATTTATTAAAGTCTTAAATCTAATTGGTTATAGTTTTAATGATATGATTGTAATTTGTAAAAATGTAAAATTGAAAAAAAAAATGATTCAAGCAGAAGAGAAAAACAAGGAGAATTCAGTCTAAATGGATAATAACTCTCCCCCACATCCCTCACTTTTCTCTCATACGTTCTGTTAAAATTTTGTTTTTCACACCCATAGGGTGTATTTGAGGCTAGTAAATATTACGTACAAAATTTAGACACAAACCCTCATTGGCGTCATATAAACGATGCTCAACTTCTCAACTAAACCGCGTCTAACTTTCGATTGACATTACATAAGTATATGAATAGAATTTTGACATAGATGTTAATTGATACGACAATACGTTAGATTTAAATTGCACATATTTTCACTAAACTCTAACACCAAACTTCGTATCGAACGAGAGAGAATGTTTTATGAAACGGTAAAAACATTATAAAAAAAAGTAAAAAAGGAAGGAATAAAATCATATTATAAGATAAATCAGCATTTAATGGATGATCATTTGGTCCAAACTCCATGATTTGATTTAGATAGATAGACAACCAATACCAAGGTCCAAAAAATAATCACTTCAAAACAGTAAATACAAAGATTAACAAGACAACCGCGCAAAATGGCAATCCCCAAACACATTGGCCACTGAAACCCTAGAAACTGCACATACATATTTGATTTGAATGAGCTCTACCTCCAATTTTTAATTCACTTCGATTTTCAATACAGGTACGTTTGCAACTTTGCTCATCTATTTAAAAATCTCTACTTTGCTTTGGTTCCTGTGCTGGCATTGATCTGGGTCACTTCAGGTGTGCTCTGATTTCCCCAATTTGATTTGTGGGGTGGTTTTTGGTGAAAGATCTGATTTTTCGGATTGGAAAAGTGTTTTTAGGAAGTGGGTTTTGCGATTCATGTGGTTTTTCTGGGTTTGGTTCAGAGAATTTGAGCACATTGGGATCTAAAGTTTGTAGCTTTATGGATTTGAGTAAAGAGTTGGTATTTGGTTGTGATATTTGTTGGAGTTGAGTTTTGATCCTGTGTTGGTTATTGCAGAGGGATTATGGGTTTTGTTGAATTTGGAAGAGTGGGGAGCTTGGTTAAGTTGGCATTTTAGTTGTGAATGAGAGATTTGAGTAGAAGAAGAAGGAGATGAAAGTTGAAGAACAATTTGTGGATTTGAAGATACAATGACTGGAGGGTCATTAGGTCTACGTACTGGAAGCTATGGATCACTACAACTGCAGCAGGTACAGAATGGTTTCCCACCTAATCTGCAGCCAAGCACTCTTCCCATTACGCGAAAGCCTTCCAAGGTGTTACTTGCAAGTAGGGAGAAGGAAAGGGTGCTGCCGTTCGTGTGGAGGATTTTGGGCCGAAAGAAGGTCATAATGCTTCTTTTGGTTGTGCTTGCTCTTTTGGTTTTCGTATCCAATTCCTTCAATGTAAATAAAGGTTAGTTTTTCCTAGTTCTTTATACGTTTGTTGTTATGTCGACAGCTCAGTACAGTGTCTATGCTGAGTTAGGTGGAGAGTTCTTGTGCTTAACTTTGATGAACTTGCATTGATTATAGTTAAAGCACTTGAGGTATACAAGGTCTGAACTGAAATTGTCTAAGGTTAACACTTAATAGGCTTGAGATAAAACATGGTCATTAGATACTGTAGTCCTTATATATGAGATATCACCTGATTGAGTATACCTTGAAACTCTTGTCACTATCACTAATTAAATCATGCTTGTTAGTGTTTGATCCAATTCTTATTTTGTTGGCTGTTCTGTTCTATTTTCTTTACAATGTAAATGTAAACGTATCAATCTGAAGCAATTTTGTCGTTGTTACTCAACATAGTGGAAATGCCATATTTTACTTCATGGAGATATCAAGTAGTTTTGTAACTTTCGCAGGAATGGAAGATAAACATGATATTAAAATTACTATTACACAGAATACGGTAAAAGGAAAAGATGCAGATAGAGCCCTACATTCTCCCCGTCCTCCTCCTCCTCCTCCTCCCCATCTCCATACTGAGCCATCTACTGTTGTTCATGGAAAATCCTCTCTGTTGGCCCATCAATGTGAAAATTTTGCATTTCCTCCTCCTCCTCCTCCTTCTGGCCGAAGACGAAGTGGACCTCGCCGTAAGTTCTTTACTTTTGCTTCATTCTTTCAGTGATCATTATGTGATGTTTAGCATCTGGACTCCAAGTTGATATATGGCTTGTTCCTGTATCATTGAATTTATTATATGTTTTTCACTCTTTCTCAGCATGTCCGGTGTGTTATCTCCCTGTGGAGCAGGCTATAGCTAGTATGCCAACTTCTTCTTCAGAATCACCTGTACTACATAATTTGACATATGTTTATGATGAAAATCCGACTAGAATTGAACCACATGGCGGTTCTGAATTTGGTGGATTTCCAACTCTGATGGAGAGAAATGAATCATATGATATAAAAGAATCTATGATGGTCCACTGTGGGTATGTTTACCATAAAAGAATTGTATTAATGATTATGGTGCCTTGTACAGTTGTACCTATTACATCCACTATGCTTTTTGGCTAATGCAATATTTTTTCTTTTTTCTTTTGGCGCCTTCTTGTCAGATTTGTGAAAGGCAATAAACCTGGTGACCAGTCTGGATTTAATGTTAATGAACTGGACCTTATGGAGTTGGAGACATCCCATGAGATAATTGTTGCATCAGCTGTCTTTGGTATTTCCAAGTCAGAGAAATTGTATGGTATACTTTTAATTTTAATGCTTTAATTTGCCATTTCTGATGGTTGCATCTTTGTTAGGAAATTATGACATAATACAGCAGCCAACAAACATTAGTGAATTTTCAAGGAAAAGTGTTCCATTCTACATGTTTATTGATGAAGAGACTGAAGCTTATATGAAGAATTCCAGTGTCCTGGGATACAGCAGGAAAGTAGGATTATGGAGAGTTATTGTCGTCCATAACGTTCCTTACACTGATGCAAGACGCAATGGAAAGGTCAGTTTATCCTGAGTGATTTTATGTGTATGTTATATCTACTTTTGGGCTTTGAGTAGTGGTGCTCTCAGATGTTAGGTTAGCTTTGTCCAACATCAGTTGGAGATAGGATAGGAGATTGGTAATTATAAACATAGTTGTAAGATTTGTTCAGATTCATACAAGTATCCTTTATGCTAACAATCTTCAAAAAATTTTGTATGCCCCAAATGTCTGATGAAACTCACAGAATGTACATTTAAGTAGGTAATATGTTAAGAGTGGTATAGTTTGAGCTTAAGACTTGACCCAAACCGTACCATCCCTTTAAAGACCAAAAAGCCATGGTTGAAAGGCCAGCAATAGATCTGGCTGCAGCATTCATTTTATTTTAAATTCTGGGCTTGGTTTGGGTCCAATCACGTTTTGGGAAGTTGTAGTTTAAGCGATGACATTGGGCAACAAGAGTTTGGTCCATAGTTAAAGACACTCCTAAACTTGGTTTTAGTGATTTTTTTATCTAGTGGTTTGGTCTTTCAGGAAATGTAATGTCAAATATCATAGCAAAATGTGTTTTTTTTATTCAATTTAATTTAATTATGTGCTATCGAGAATTTTCTTAAAATTTTGAAACAAGATGGATGTTGGGAAACCATTTAAATGTTGTTTACACACCATGTTTCTCTTTTTGGCAGATTCCCAAGCTTCTATTGCATAGGCTTTTCCCCAATGTCAGATATTCTATATGGATTGATGGAAAGCTTAAGCTTGTTGTGGATCCTTATCAGGTCCTAGAGAGGTATGGTTAGTTTCTGATTCTGTTTATTTACATCCTGTGGTATTTGGAGGTATGCCTGTAGCAATTTAGTAATTCTAATTGCCTCACAATGCTCAGTCTTTGCTTTGGCATTAGTAATTCTAATTGAGAGTCTGGTCCCATAACTTATATGCTGTTATAATATTTGGACTAGAGACTGAAGGTTTTGGTAGCTTTTCGTTTTCTACATCTCGTTGTTATTCATTTGACTCTAATTGGCTGTGGACAGTGGGGATTATAATGAAATAGTTGCGAAAGTAGCTTTGCTCCCTCAGTGATTTTGTATGGTTAATTGCCTTAGTCCACTTCTGTTTACATATTGCAGTTTTGAAAAAAATTCTGTTAAATCATACTAGCATTAATGTGCATTCATGATTCATCTGCTTTGGGCAAGAAATAAGATTAGGTTTACATAAACCGTGATAATTATGGACTCTGATATTGTATAGGTTCTTGTGGCGTCAGAATGCAAATTTTGCCATCTCAAAACACTATAGACGGTATGATGTGTTTGAAGAGGCTGAAGCTAACAGAGCTGCTGGGAAGTACGATAATTCCTCCATTAATGAGCAGGTTGACTTCTATATCAAGGAGGGTTTACAACCTTATTCTGAGGCTAAGCTTCCAATAACGAGTGGTATGTCATTCATATAAAGGCATTTATGTGTAAGCTTATGTGTTCTCATGGTTCTATTACTTTATATCCTTTTTTTTTCAATGTGTTTGCATGTTTCCGCTTTGTTTTTATATGCACCTTGATGTGTGCACTTCCACTTTCTGCAGATGTTCCTGAAGGCTGTGTGATCATAAAGGAACACATTCCCATTACAAATTTATTCACCTGTAATTGGTTCAATGAAGTTGATCGTTTTACCTCCAGAGATCAGTTAAGCTTTTCCACAGTGAGGGATAAAATCATGGGAAAAGTTGATTGGAGCATTAATATGTTTTTGGACTGTGAAAGGCGCAACTTTGTCATTCAGGTATGACTATTTCTTAGTAAAATCTGTGGGGTGTAAATCATGCAGAGTATATTGTTTGAATACCTTGTTTATTATCTCTTAGACCTGTATCTGCATGAGTCAGTGGCTTTGTTAAACAAAAACATCTGAACCACTTAGTTAGTTGTTAGAATTTCCACGAAGCTTCCATCTGTATATTTCAATCATGAAGATTTTATTGATGCATCGTTCCTGTGCGTTGAAGGTTTCCTTTGATAGAGGAGTTGTTTGTCAACTAGCCAAGTAATTACTGTCTGAACTTTTGCAACTTGGATACAAATGGTAGTTGAAAGTTTTTTGGGTGGTCAAATTAACCAAATTGCATGTATGCCTAACTAAGTTGTGATCCTTCCATCTCTCTTTGGTCTTACTTAACCATATATATACGTAAAATGAGTAACAAGCTCATAGTGATTGCATTGTACAGGCATACCATAGAGAGTTGCTGGAGCAGATGCCTCCTCCCCCTCCTCCGAGGGTTGTGGTTCATCGTCCACCAGCTTTGCCTCATGGTATCATGTCTGTAAAGACTCCACCTGGAAAGAAGCGTGGACGCGGAGATAAAAAGCGCCATCGGAAGGCTATTACTGTTAGTAGAGACATTAGGCAATTCTAATTGTTCTTTCTTCTTTCATTTATAACCCTTTTGACTTTAAAGAATTGTAATCTCCCCCTTCCCCTTCATTACAAAATTATACATCACGGGGGTAGGAAGATCTGATTAGATCTGTGTAGGATAGAAAATGAGAGATACAACTGTAATTCTTGTTTTGAAATTGTTGATATCTATTCAATCTTTTTCTTTTACAAGCACTCATTCCCAAGTGTACTTGTACCATAAACTTTTAGAATACTAAGTAAGTTCCGATGACAATTTCTTCATCTACTCCAAATCACATAGGTAATACTGATGATGCTTGGAATTGGAGTGGGATTGGAGCTTGCTTTTGTAAGAAGATTCTTCTAACACTGGTTTAAATAGCTTGGCCAGTAATCATACCAGGACAGGCAGTCTCTGATCTCCATGTGATTTTATACTTGCCATTAGTTTGCATTAGTTAACGGCCCATGCCCCCCCCCCGTGAATGAAGCAAAGGAAAGGTTGTTGTCATTGTGTTAATATATGAAACAAGGCAGATAATACAGCTACTGCTCTGCCACCATTTCTTATGCATTGCAGGCTCTCATAGCTTTTGAATTTCAAGACGTGAAAGCACTATTAGTTTAGCTTTGTTTTGTTCCAAATTATTCTTGTAGCTACCACAGATCCAAGAAGTGAACGACTCGTGACCAAAGACTAGTTCAAATCGACTGTACTTGATGAATCTGAGGTCGCTGGAAGAGTAAATAAGGATGGTGACCCAAAATGATTCCCAAGCCAAATATTAAGTGAAAATGAAAAATATTCAATGCTTCATGACCCACAAAAATGCTCTAATTGCTTTGCAAAACAGAGGAAGCAGGGAAGGGAAAGGATGGCACTTTTTTCCATGAGGTATGGGGCATAGTCCATATATGTATTTATGATTTATCTTTATATTCTATGCCATATATGGCAATGCCAATAATCATAAACAGCTCATCAAAATCAAACCCAAGGGTTGTAACAAAAAAACAAATTCAAACCCAAGAGTTGTAACAAAAAAAAAACAAAAAATCAAACCCAAGAGTTGTTCACCTTCACTTATATAGAAAAAGCTCTCCAGTCAGATCAGAACAAGAGAAACCCTTCCCACTATAATAGGCTCAAAGCCTTTGTCTTGTTCCTCCACTCTGACCATAAATATCTTTCCTTTCTGTTTCAATTTCTTATGGGTTTTCTTCTTTCTTATGGGTTTTCTTCTTTGAGGTTTGATTCTTGAGTTCAAGACAATCTAGAATCCTTGAATAGTGGGTTTATTTGGGTGTGGAAGCTCAAGTAAAGTTGGATTCTGATCAACTCACTTGTTCTGGTTTCTAGGATTTCATACAAGAAGAGAAAGAAAACAAATTGGGGGTTTTCAGGGTTTTTGTATATGGTGTCCATCTTTCTATAGGGTGGAGTAGATTAGATTAGGGTGATACTTGGGGGTTTTAGTCAATGGGGTTATCTGGGTTCTTCTTGATTAGTGTGCTCCACTCTGTTATATGTCTTGTAAGTGGAGCTTTCATGATGTTCTACTCCAATGAGTTCTCTGTGTTCAACCATGGCCCTGAGACAGCAAGTAAGCTTCAAGGTTCAACACCTCATGATCAACTCTTGATCCAAACCTCGAGTTCCTTCTCAGGTTGGCTTCTGTTTGCCATTGGGTTCCTTCTGTTCATGGTGGCCTTTGTCAAGGACACTAAATTCCAGAGCTTCTTTGCTAAAGGGTGTGTGTTGCTTCACATTTCCATGGCTATTTGGAGAATCTACTTTGTGAGGGAAGTTGAAGACCTTGCCAGAGATTGGCCTAAGCAGGTCCTTGGAGACATCACTTTGGCGCTCTCCTGGGTTTTTCTTCTCATGTATTCATGGAGGGAGAAGTATGATTAGTAGTGAATTGCTGTAAATTTGCTAGGGAAAATACTTAAGGAGTGAACACATTTTTTACATAGAATTTGTGGTTTGCTTTTTTCAGCTTCCTGATCATATTTTGCTGAATGAATTGGTACATGGTATCAACTTCAGGTTCCAAAGTAGAAGTTCCTGCAAATCAAGGATTTGACACATGCAAAACAATGATCAGTTCATTCCTTTGTTAGTATAGTTACTTTTAACACTTGTTTTCATCCCTTGTTGGCTTGATACCTTCTTGTAATGACCTTTGTTGTAGATTTCTATACATTTTATGATGAAAAATGGTCCAAATTGTGTTTAGTTTGTAGCTAATTTCATTTGAGTTTAGGGGCCATATGGGACATAGATGATGTTTTTTCTTTGTCATGATAGACTTGGGTTTTGCATTATGACTACTATAAGAGAGACAGGAGAGCAGTTTTGTTTGATTCTTATCCTTCCTTTATTTGGTGCTAACTAGCTTTATTAGAAGAGTCATCTTCACATATATTCGCTTAATGTCAAGAGCAAAAGGAAAGTCATCACATTATCTATGTAACTCAGCTACATCTTTGGAACTGCAGACCGACTTCTTCTTGTTTTTATTTTTATTTTTTATTTTCTGGTTCTCCTTTCTCACTTTCATAGGACACTGATTCCACCCATAGTAAACAAATGACAGTTTATCACTTTTAACTACTGTTACTTACACAGCGGGAGTTAGAAGGGGAATTAATTCGTACAAGAAAGAAACATACAACTATTAATTATTCAGGTTGTTTAGTAGATGAGGTGCAAACTTCTCTTAGTTCAGTTATTTGTACATATTGCCCAAGGAAATGAAATCACGCAGCGCACTTATTAGCTAGGAAAACGCTTTTGTTTCATGCATTTCAAGTTTGGGTTGAGGAGGAACCATTTTGGCTTTCCGATGTATTATCTCATGATGCACATATTTAATCAATAATATGTACTATTCTTTTCTAAAAAAAACTATTAATTATTAACTAAATTGAATTTATGAACGGTTACATTTTATAATAGAACTTAAAAAGTTAATTATCGTGTTATTTTGAATCAATGAAAATAAAAATTAATTTCAAAAAAGAAGTTTTAATAATTAAAGAAGAAAATTTCATGAAATCAAAATGACATGAGGAATATTGGTTTAAAATTGAATGTTGGTTTAATTGTCTAAGACTTTATATATTATATTGTGGGATAGTTTGTAATTTGGTTGATATATTTCTCTTGCTTATTAATAGATTTATATAATTATATATTTCACTAAAGACTTTAATGTATTACGGAGATTACAAGATTACGTATTCATTTTGGAACCGAATAGAACCGAGAACCGATCCGATTCATTTCGGATCCGGATCCGCTCGGGTCATATTTTGAAAAATACAAACCCGAACCGAATAATTAACATGAGTTGAATCTCGGATCCATCTAAAAATAATTAATTAAAATCTGAACACACTCAACAGTTGGAACCAAGATTGTTATTGTAGAGTTATCATAGTTATTAATATTTGAACGAAAATTTGGTGTATTTGATAGCGGCAGAGAAAATTCATGTTGCTTATACAATGCAGTGTAACCAGTTTTATATATAGACAGATGTTAACGACAGTCTCTTGTCTTTCATAAATGGAGAGTAACAGTAACAGATTCAACTTCAGTCTCTAGTTTGTTATCAAGTGTCAATCATGTATCATTTAGACATTCAGAAAGCTTTTGGTGCCGAAGGATAAGTCGATATCCACAGTTGGTTCATTTGTTAGATTGATCGAGTTGGTTCAAAGTTCTATTAATTATAAAAAAAGGTCGGCAATGGGCCGGACCGGATTGGGCCCGACCCACTATCACCAGTTTCGGGCCGGGCTTACTAATAAAATTGAGGCCCACATGCTACCCATGGGCACGAGTTTTACAGACTTTTCTGGGCCAGGCTTTTTGAATGGGCCAGGCCCATTGTATTTGTGTAATGTATATTTTTTTATAAAAAAGAAAAATAAAAAAAGGATATGATAATTATTTATCTAAATATAGTACAAAAAATAAGAAATATAACTAAATAATTTAACTAATTGACATATGCAACAAATAAATACATATAAAATTATTAATTTTATAAATGAATGAGTTTTGGGCGGTCTTTTGATCGGGCTTTTTAGACCAGATTAGATTTTGGCCTTATGGACTCCAACGAGCCGGGCATTGGGATGGATCGGGGCTCGGAATCTATCCGGCCTATACCCATAAAACCGGACTTTAACTGTACTTTGACCGGGCCGAGCTACACACAGGCTTTTAGGCCCGCATGCCAAATAATGACCCTATATAAGATGTTGCATAAGTGAATGACTTCATAACTACCGAGTCCAATCGCATCCTAGAGCACTGACAACAAAGTGTCTTATAAAAATAACATATAGTAGCTAGTGAAATTCACAAAACAAAGTACGTCCAAAACCACACGACATCAGAAAAAGGGAAAAAAAATCTTAATCATTGTCTAAATGAAATTCACATGACGTTATTGTTGTTGACAACACGTGATATATATTATGACATTGAGACATACCACAACTTTTAGCTGTCTTTTGTTTCAATTTTTGTAGCTAAGATATGGAATTTTTTTTATTCAAATGAAGATAACATGATCATAAATTTTAGGAAGTTATAACATTTTTTAAACTAATGCATCAAATCCAAGCTGGCCAGTTATAACATTTTAAGTTATGAGCATCAAAGTTGTGCATGCACGGCCCACTAGGGGTAATAATCCATGAACAGTTTGTACACTTATCTCGATTTGCACTATATATGCCTGCAGTGTGTTGAATAATCTGTTGAGCATCATTTTTCCAGTCAAATTGACAATTGAATACCGTCTCAAAGATTAAATCGGTGCGAAAATGAAATCCAAAGGAGGCATGACTAGGGAGGTTATGAGTGCCAAGATCATCATGCAAGGACCAACAATGAACTAGGAGATTCGAGTGTCCACCCAACTCATTAGCAATTGTAACATGAACTTTTCTAAATGGCCAGCGGGGTTCACACATAGTTACGAACAAGAAAAGCAGCGGTGCAAGTAAATTGATGTGAATGCAAGAGACCATGACTATTTGAGAGGCACACTAGTATAGTACTTTTCTTCATACAACAGATTTCACTCATCTAATGTAGAGAGGTTTGCTATTTATAGATCAGATTTTCTTCACATTCGGTGTACTTGTAAATGTGAGAAATACATTTCAGGTTCGCTAGATCCATAGGATGGGAGGATTTTGCTGCAAAATTTAATTTACGTTCATGTATATTTTGTGTTCACTTGAATTAGTATTAAATTCCGATGGAGCTCCGACCGTCACAGACGTGATCGCTGGGAGGTGGGGAGTGCGAATGTGTTGCTCCGCCCTGCCGTTATGGCCTGTCGTCGCCAGAATCGGCGAATCCGTACCTTATGTAAGGTACGGACGTCCACAACTGAAAATTCTCCTATATATATAAACACACACACACACACACATATATATGATTATATATAACACTATACATATATGTGTGTGTATGATTATATATATTACACTACAAAAGATAAACACATATATAATTATATGATATAAAACCTAAAGTCATATTAATCAAATCAAATATTTGGTAAGACAATTAAACGTAAAACGACATATTTACTTTTTTTTAGTTCAATTTGATTTTTTATGTGTCCAAACCGAAAACCAAACTATATTAATTCGGTTCGGTTTAATTTTCTACGTAAGATTATCGACGAAACTATCATATGCAATCCATTAACTACCTTTACATAAGCTACAAATCCAATGAAGTTGCTCTCAATTGAATTCAATGAAAACACTGAGAAATTCTCCTCACACTATCTTCGACGATGGGATCGGTTACCATTACCATCGTTCTCTTTCTAGTTCTCGCTCCTCATACTCGTTCATTAACGATAGAGTCAGAATACCGCCAACATATTAAGGTTTGCAATTTTTCTTCATGGTCTGTTTTTGTTCATTGGGGGATAAACTGTGGGTGCAACCAAGGTATAAAATCTCCTCGACATTTCCGATATCTCCATTAAAAAAAAAACGATATATCTTAAAGGTAAATATCTTATTTATTCCCGTATCTGTGATATTTATCTAATAACATAAAATATCTCTGATATTTCTCCGATATTTACGATATATCTGATATATCTTCGATATTTTAGAGAAATATCTGAAAAATTTCACTTAAAAAATTTAATTCAACTTGAGAATGTCTCGGACTCTCCTTGACCCTGAGTTTTTGTTTAATTAATCACTTTGAGCCTCGACGGATATAAAATAAGACTAGAAGAGTAGTCATTCAATCGACTAATTTTTAATTTTTCCTAAAATATATCGAGATGAGGAGTGAAAGTTCAAGTCTTAACTCTTAAAAGTCAGCCATATTAGTTGCCTTAAGTTTTGATTCTATCAGTTTAGGTATAGAGCATAGTGGGATGCCAAACGAATCACATGAAGTCAACTATCAATCTGGTCATCCTATTTACAATTATGGTCAATTTGGAGACGTTTATCATCAATTATCGAGTTGGGTTCATCCTTACTATCTCATTCTCAGAGAAATTATTGGTAGCTCAAAAGAGATATATGACTATCATGTTAACCATTACAATTCGTTTTTATGACTCGTATGTCTTGAGCAGAGTATTGTAGTTTTATTGACCAACGTGCATATTTTCAAGCACCTGAAGCCTCTTTTTGGTACTAGATAAAATTAATAATTTTATTTGTTTATATGTAATTCAATAATAATAAAATAATTTCGGAAGATGAACGATTTTTTTTCCAATATCCCCGATATATCCCTTAAAAAAATGATATATCCCCCAATACCGATATTTTAAACCTTGGGTGCAACAACCTCCACTCTCTGCAATTGTAATAATCCCCTATATTTATAACTGCCCCCACATGTTAGGGGATATCTATAGAAAATTCTTCTATGCACGGCAGTAAAGTTACACGTCAGGTTTTATAAACACGTGTCTTGATCAAAGCCTTTAATATAGAACTGAGAAAACACTAACTTGAGTCGTAGATTCAGGTTTAGTTTGTCAATAGTCAACGTGACTACGTGAGTGGGGTAAAAAATGGTTAAAATGGGCAAAAGATTTTCATGGTAAAATCTTCATAATACAATGTCTTCTCCAACTCGGCAACCGGTGTGCACCTCTGCGACTCTTCTACCATTGGGACTCGCGGCGGCAAAGATGTGAAGATCAGAACTTTCAAGCCGGGTTGGAACATTTTCAAGGGTATTTTTTGGTTTGGCAATTTTTATTGCAGAAAAGAAGAATTGCATGCATCTTGTAACTACTCTATCTATTTCCTGGTTACATATCAATTGGCAGATGCATACAAAATAGTATTAAGAGATGATTTGAGAGATTAGCAAGGGTGGTACTTTAATTTGAGCAGGAAAGATACATAGGAACTCGAAATCCATTTCATTGAAGAACAATAACCTTCACATTTAATAAACCCAAATCTCACAATGTGAATAAGTGAAACTAGCTAAAATTGAAGGCAATTGAACTGAAGTTGCATAGTTGCATACATGGTGGTCATATTTATCCAAGCCAGACTATATACTGATTATTACAATTGCAGCATCATCCTCCAAACATAGTAAACTGGAGAAACATTTGAAGATAGATAATTAACCGTATATATTAATTGAATGGCCACAAACAACAAGATGAATTCTTCAATCAGCTGCGAATTCGGAAACACAAGAATAATTTCTTATCTCCAATTTCTCATTAAGTCGGTTTCAATAAAGAAGTAATGTTGGGGATTTCCATATATTGTGATTTTGGGTGTCGGGTTCAACTGCACGAATTAAAGTCAGCAACTGGAGATTCTCCACAACCAAGCGGTCCTCATGTCAACCAAATTGCTTGAGGAAGGTAATCAGAATGGGAGAGTCGGGAGAGAGGGTCAAAGTGAACGACTATCTAGTTTTCGGAAAACGAGATAGTTTGGTTACGGTAAAAAAAAGTAAATAGTCTTTTGGATTTAGTCTGGCTAACGCCATCCTTATATTTAACATCTTCCTTTCGTTCAATAAAGAAGTAATGGTTAGCCAACTAATGCTCTTTGGATTGCTCAAGTACCCGCGGAAACTAGTCGAAGTAGGATCCTTTTCGTTTGAACGATTTGCTGAGTTGGTGAAACCGTGAAACATACTTTTAATGCGTTTGAGTTGTCTCGTAACGTCCAAAGGTTTAACGTCATCCTTTATTTTCCCATCATGTGCCCCACACATGGCCGTGCAGCCAAGATACTCCGGATATATATATTTTTTTGTTTTTGCTATTAAGCTTTACCTATTTCGTTGGAATTTAAGTTCAAGATAAATTTATCGTCAAAAAAATAAATTCAATCTATTTTGAACTGAGTTGAGTTTTGAGGGTTAACAAATTCATATTTAGCAAAGGGTAAAACACAAACCTTGTTGCTACAGAGTACAGACCATAAATGCAAAGGAGAAAAACGCAAGCCTTGAAATTTAGCTTAATTGTTTCATCACTCAGGTAGGTAAAGAAATAGCAGACAATATCAAACACTTGTTTAGATCAGGACACTTCAAATGCTCATTCTATTACTAGGTACACATTACCGTGCAGATCCATCCGAATATGTGTTGCGAACTCTGATTAGTAACATTTTTAACATCAAAATTTAGTTATCGTTTAGAAAAGAAAATCTTAGATTAATTATTTTTTACGTAAAAAAGTGATTTGCAAGACATCATAACATATCTATATAGTAAGCAAGATACGTTCATTTTATTGATAATCAATCAAACCATCGTGAATAGATTTCAAAATCAGAGCAATCATCATAATATATTATATATTTTTATTTATTACGTGTATATGTTTTATTTATATCCTAACCCTCTTTGTTTTATTTATCATCATAATAGATTGACTTAGGACCTAATCTAAATTTGCATGCAATCGAATTCAATAACACTTAGAGTAGAAATCAAACAAGATTACATTTAAGCATCAAATCTTTGTTGGAGACATGTTTCATGTATGACGTCACCCACCATGGTTTCACATGTAAATTTCCAGAATTTTTACCACTTTTAATCAACACAAACAGAACCTACTTAGGGCATGATTCAATTTGTGTCAATATGGTTGATGAATCTAGCACTCAAACATAATTTTAGGGACTGCATCCAAACATTAAATTCATATGCACATATCTGAAAATTATCTAAAAGTATGTGAAAGATGGTTAGAACACAACAATAGAAATACAAACTCATTAATCATAGGAAACCATCAATTAGGCAAAGATCCAAAAATCTAATAAAACAATTTGAAAATTTTGATTCTTAATACAAAACAATAATCCTACACAAACATCATACTACAATCTTCATAGACAAAGTATTGTAAAAAATCAAAAACGAACAAACCCATGAAGAAGAGTTGCGAGAATCACACGTTGTAGGAACCTTGAAGGTGTGTCTTCAATGGTGATTTCGGTGGAGATGGAATTGGTATATGGGGGAGAACGGCTTGCTGTTTTGGTGAAGGATGTTTGAGGTAATATTTTGGTAGAGTTTTAGCTCTTGAATGCTAATGAGAAGTGATATTATTTGAGAGGTGGAACCATGTATATATAAAAGAAAGAGTGAGTTTGAACATGCCTCTTTCTTCCTATAATAATGTCATGCTTTATCGCCCTAAATTATGTCATGCTTTATCGCCCTAAATCATGCCATGCTTTATTCCTGAAATCATGTCATGTTTTATGCCTTTAATGATCATGTTCTATTTAATTGTTGCATGACTTGGCTTCATCTTTTTTTTTTAATTATCTATTCTATCTAATCTGAAAAGAAGAAAATAAAATAATAAGTAAGAGATAATTAGTTTCGAAACCTAACAAGGATTCCTAGTCAAACTAGGACTTTAGACCAATTATGTGTTTTTAACTCATGTAAGCACAAAAATGCATCTAATACCGCTGAAGACTCTTAATACGACTCAATGACTCAATAGTATAACAATAAGAGCTAAGCAAAGTACAAATTAAGGTAAAAACATGTTAAGAATGTCGCACAAAGTGCTCCTATCATTAATCGAAATCTGTTATTGAATTTGGGTTTATATTGAATTGCCCCAAGAAGTTGCTCATTTGGTATTTGGGTAGTTTAATAATTTCAAAGGCACAAGTAGTGAACAGATAGCCTAATAATGTTAGAGACAAATAAGGGAATACCGGAAAAATATACCAAATCATCACGGTAGGTTGTAAATCTAGATTGTATTATGAAAGTAGTTCTGACAACAAAATAGAAACAGGAATGTAAGGAATTGAACATAGACGATCTCGTAGTGTATATATGCTTCTAGAATTTTTCATTTGAGTATGTTCCTATACAGTGCAGTAATTAAAACCTCAAAGTTGAATTTAAGGATGCGGAAATGGAAATACATAGAGATGAAGAACAAGGTTGAACTTTACCTGACATACGGTCCTCAAGTTAGGTCTGATAACGGTAACCAATCGACTTAATGGTCCCAATGATTGAGAAAACAAGGACAAAAAGTCCAACTATAGTCGAACTGGCAGTCCAAAGATCCTGGAAGTAAACTCGTTTCAGGATAGCCACATTACGCTTCCAAAAACTGATTCCATAGTGCCTATTGAGCTGGTTACATACACCACCATAGCAGCAAGAATCATCCATAATCTCCAGGCAAAGTGAATTAATCAGGTTCACTACCAATTCGCTGCACCCTGCTAGCTTGTTATCAATTACACCACTCTTAATCATCAAGTTTACATCTTCCACATTGTCCACTAGTTTATCCATTAGCAGAAAGTATTTGCAGATAGACGCCGATTTTGGATACAATAAGCGCTCCAAGGCCATGACGTTTCTTATAACGCATTCAGTTTGATCGTTCACCCGAATTTGACTAACCTTCATGTCCATACTTGTAAAGCAGGCAACGTTGAAGTTACAAAATTTGTGGGACTCATCTCCTTTTATGACTAAGCCTGCTTCTTTAAGTGGCCTGAAATTTAACCCTGCCTCCTTCAGCGTTCTTGCATCATATATATTTTTGACAGAAATACGACGATTATCTACCCAGGTCATTTCTTCTTCTGGACATAGAAAGTGTCTTACCAAATCAGTAAAATGTTTCGGTGCCACTCCATTTCTGACAAACTTTCCCTTGATATATTCTTTGAAGAACTCACAGGTAAGCTTAAGAAATGGATGAACAGGTTCTGAGTTGGCTATCTCCACAAAATTATCATGAGGGCCGGTGCGATGAACGCAATGCAAGCAGTGTTGGAAGCAGGACAAGCAGTATCGCTGTTCATGACCGGTATGGGGCTGTTTTTGTGGTTTCACTTCATTCGGGGGATTAAAGCAAGAGGAAGGCATGCCAAAATCGTATAGGTCTTGAAGCAGAGAATAAGTAAGCTGATTTTCAAACAGTATGAGATCCTGCTCAAGAGCTTTCCTCAGCCATGGTGATCTGAACAAGTGATAATAATTTCCGGTTGTTTCTTCAGAGTTCACCAGAAAAAGCTCAATGATGAAGCAGGCATCTACTAAGATCACGTCCACAAGTTCAGTTTCTTGCTGAATGACGGTCCATGCATAACAACCAACAATGTCTTGTAGACGACTTTTGATGAAGAGTTTTAGTTCATCTATAGTCTTCATAGAACCTGCACAAAAATTCTCACAATACATTCTTTTATTGTTCTCCATGTCCTTCAGCTCTAGTCTGCCATGATGAAAAGGGCCTATGGAAAGTAACTGGGGAGTGTATGATGCTGGATTCACATTTCGGAGTTTGTTGGGAACCCTGTAGATGCACCACAGCTCAGGTTGATAGAAGATCGGTATCGCGTCACCATATTCTTGATCCTCCATCTGGGAAGCCATCATTGCTGGTGACAATGAGCTAATCAGCTGGGTTCTGAATATAGACTTACTTGTGATTTTGGATAGTACAGTTCAACAAATTCTATATTAGTTCAGACTAACAATCAAACAATGTCATAATATGGTGGTGTTTGTTTTTGACAAGAATAATATGGTGGTGTTATATACGTGTAATTGTCTATTACCACTATTTTCTTTCAAGATAAGTACAACATAAAGACTTCTCTTAGACAAGCGACACTGACCATGTAATACCCCGAAAATTCATATTTAATTTCCAATGAGTTCTCTGATATTATTAAGTTGGTAATTGTCCAATTTTATTAGACGAGGATGAGAACAAAAGGGTTCGAAAGATTAATTGTTTGGAAACGTTCAATTTGACGAGTCTAAGAGTTGACTTTTGACTCATTGGGTTTCTTAGAAAACTTCTTACATAAAAGTCGTAGAGCTCGTCGATACGAATTAGTGGACATGCGGCATGCCTAAATCGGAGTTCGTATAAAGAAGTTACGAATCAAAAGGTATTTGGACATTTTTGGAAAATAGTATAAATAGGGGGAATTAAAGAGAAAAATGGGAGAAAAATCAGAAACTCGGATCGGGTACTGTTTATGGGTACTGTTCATACATGAAAATCTCAGATTTCTCTCTCTCCGAATAGCTGATTTTGGGCCGCCGAATCTCCGCCGTGCGGCCACCATAGAGCGGCGCACTGGCCAACTGTAAGAATTGATGAGGGTGGTAGTGTGCGTGAAGCATGTATGTTGTGGTGGCGGTAGAGGTTCTCTACAGCCTTGTGTGTGTGTTAGCCAATTCTCTGGTGAACTGTTCGAGAGTAATTCTTAGTCTAAATTGGTGTTCTGCTGTGGTCGTGGACTCATTGAGTTAGGATTTTTGTCGTGTTGCTTTTACGAATAAAGTGTTTATTTGGGCATCATACACAACAACTTTTGTGACTTTATAATGAGAGGATCATGAAAGGAGATTGTTTTGTTGATTAGAAGGAATGGTAGGTTCGTGATTCTAGCGAATGCATTGTGGTGAAGTCATGAAGGTATTGTCGTGGATAAAGCATGCTTCTTTGAAAACCAATGTGTGTGATGTAAGTAGTAGGCATATGTTAATCATTGATTTGACTCATGTTAGATGTCGAGAGTTTTTGATCATGCTTAGTGGTAGAGGCTAGCTCATGACGCGAGTATCGTCTGTTAATCGCAAGAGAGTGGTGAATTAGACAAGAGGGTATGTTGACGTCTCTATGCCGAGAACATCATTATATTTCGGGATGATCATTATATTTTGGGTGGCTCACATGTGGCTATTAATGTTAGGACATATGACTGTTGGTCTGATTGGAAGAAGTTAGAGGTATGAGTAATTGAATACTAAAATGGTCCGAGAGACTTATAAATTTCAGTTTTTAAGACTTGTTAGTTACACAGTGTAAACATAGATTATGTAGTATTGATGTGGGATACCACTTAACCTTGAAACCTCATTCTTCAATAGCGTAGTGAGATTTGTCAGAGAAGAGAAGTCACCTCTAAGATTCGTTGAAATTTTTCGAAAGTTGGTGACATTCAAGACAACGATGTCTAGCTTGTCTCCTAAATGTCATACCGTGCAATAAGTTCCTTTAAACTTATCTTGCCCTTAAAAGAAGACTATTAGAGTGGCGCCGTGTGACCATTTAGTTGAAGGGCTCACCTATAGTGGGGTGGTGAGAGTGGGTAGGAAGCAAGGTTAACATCGAGGGTACGCTGGACTCTGTGGGAGCAAGGTTGGAAATTTAGTATACCAACTTCATCATCTAACAGGTTCAGATATATGGTATGCTATGTGCCTATGCTAAGGTCGTACATCTTTGCACTCAATGTGTGTTATATAAGTAAATGTAGTTATGACCTATTGGAATTTGGTTAAATAGTGAAGTTCATTTCTAAATTCGCCTTATCCCTTAAAGGTCTTGTTTTGCAGAACATCTTGATTTGCATTTGATCAGGGATGTTCGAGTCGTGGTTCTCTTGGATGGGTGCTATCATGCTCATTGTTAGATTTCATTGCAGACATAGTGAAGTTATATAACACTATGATAGAAGAAAAGTGAGCTGTGATCGCCTCGTGGAGGCATCATAGAGAGGAAAATTATTGGGGAAGGTGAATTGAAGTTTTGGGAAGAAGTTGAGAATTAATGGTTGAGTAGTGTGCTTAAATTTCGGGACGAAATTTCTTTAAGGGGGGTAGAATGTAATACCCCGAAAATTCATATCTAATTTCCAATGAGTTCCCTGATATTATTAGGTTGGTCATTGTCCAATTTTATTAGACGAGGGTGAAAACGAAAGGGTTCAAAAGATTAATTGTTCGAAAACGTTCAATTTGACGAGTCTAAGATTTGACATTTGACTCATTGGCTTTCTTAGAAAACTTCTTACATGAAAATCGTAGAGCTCGTCGATACGAATTTGTGGACACGCGGAACGCCTAAATCAGAGTTCGTATAAAGAAGTTACGAATCAAAAGGTATTTGGATATTTTTGGAAAATAGTATAAATAGGGGAATTAAAGAAAAAATGGGAGAAAATCAGAAATTCGGATCAGGTACTGTTCATGGATACTGTTCATACCCGAAAATCCCATATTTTTCTCTCTCCGAGTAGCTGACTTTGGGCCGCCGGATCTCCGCCGTCCGGCCTCCATAAGGCGGGTCACCAGTCACGTTTGAAAGGTTGCTGTGTCCCCTGTCGATTGGTGGTAGCGTTACCTGCCATCTCGCCATCGTTTGGGAGCGGTGAATCCCGGAAGTTCCCCCGAAAATGTATATTTCGCCGAACTACAACTCATCGGACTTCCCTCATCCGGCAACCAATTGGTAAGATTCTTGTCCCATTTTAAAGGTCTCCTTCCACACTACAAACCCTCCAAAAAATTTACCCCAAATCGTTGTGTGCTAGGAGAATCAAAGAAAAGAAATCATAGGTTTTAAATTGAGGCATTTCAGTTTTTGTTAAATTGAAGTGTTTAGGCTCAGAATTAGACTTTGTGGTGAACTTGGAAGTTGTTAGGAATGTCATTTAGATTGTTTGGTGAAATTTAGTGGTCATTGGTGGTGGTCGTTGAACAGTGGCGCCGCATGAACAATATTGTGAACAGTTACAGTGAACATGACTATGTAACAGTAAATGTGAACAGTGTTATGTAAAACAGTAATGTGAACAGTGCTGATTAAAACAATAAATGTAAACAGTGTTTAGTAAAACAGTAACATGAACAATTTTTTATGAACAACATTTAGCTGTACTGAAAATCGTCACCTGATATTTTATGTATCATTTTCTAAGCATTTTATCATGCTATTAGGTGACCGACGAAACGAGTGAGGAAATTACTTTCAGTGTCGTGGAAGTTGCATGCAGGAAATAAGGTGAGTAAACCTCACAATGATCATCACGATCGAAGTAATATTATAATTATTGAATTTAGTTTGAGTTGTCACCATAGTCGTTGTATCACTAGTTTATAAAAATTATTTTTAAAAATATGTTTTGGTTTAAATTACATGAACTTGATCGTCTACGGTTCATGGGTAAGTGAAACGCTATTTTAATAAATGATTTTGAAAAAGTTTTTGTGATTATGGACTATGGTGAATGTAAGTAAATCTCACTATGACGAGCCTACTCTTGGTGGTGACTCATATTTACGTTTTCTTAAAAAGATCGAAATATGACATGTATATAATATAGTGGGTTGTGTATGTGTATAAAATGGTAAATACGATACATATATATGAGTTGCTATATTATATACTGTTACGTTCTTATTTTCAAATAAATTATACTGTGACAACTATATTTATTTTATTTGAGCAAGAGTCTCTTGTTGTAGTACAATAACATAGGTGGATTGTTATTGTACGTGGTTTTAACATTGAGTTTTGTTAAAACGTTTTCTATCTTCGGACGTGTTTTTCTATCTTCAGATGTGTTTTTCTGTCTTCGGACGTGTGTTATGTCTTCGGACGTGTTGCCATGTCGGAACCTAGCCTTGGCCGGACGAAAGTTACGATGCAGTTAGAGCTCTAATCTATTTGTCGGTGTACTGGCATGAGAGGTAACAGATGGGTTACCAGCTTATGAGTACCCATATTTTTAGATATTGGGTAACAGATGGGTTGCCCAATGTTTGGCGGCGTACTGCATGAAGGGTAACAAATGAGTACCTGGGTCTCATGAGTACCCGTATTATAAATGTATTTGGGTAAACAAATGGGTTGCCCGATTTCTCATGAGCACTTATATTTTCAGATATTATTGGACAACCAGATGTGCCATCATGTGACTCATGAGTATATTTATAATTAAATGTTTTTAGTATTTTTCTCTTGTATCTTATTTGTGTTATACTGTTGGTTTACTCATACGAGCTGAAAACCTTATCGGGTTTGTGTTTACAATCCCGGTACACATATTCGATGGTGTAGGGGATAGTAGAACTGATTATCTTGACTTTGGTGATGCAAGTAGAATGGTAGGCATTAGTAGAACTTACTTAGGAAATGCTTTTGAGCATGTTGAAATGCCACTCTCTTTGCAGGTTCTTGTTTTAGCCAAGAATGTGATCAATTTTTTTGGATTTCTTGACCATTATGGAAGTACTATTGGAATGTAATTGACGGATGCTGTGTTTGCAATGCAAAGTTTTATTTGATAGCTAGCTTTTAGCGCAATGTTGAGACAGAGAGACCATAAAAACCTAAAGTTCTAAACCCCTAAACCCCCAACGCACAAAAATATGAACACTCTCTTCACCATCTCCTCCCATCTCCTCAAACCCAACTCCAAAACCCTAAACCCCATCCATCTCCTCCTCCACAGACCCTTCTCCAAATCGACCTCCATCCCCAAGAAAATGGACCGCGTCCGCGACCACGGCTACGACAACTACATGGAAGTCGACAAGAAAATCCGCAAAGTCCTCAAATTCCAAACCCTCATCCTCTCCCAGCCCCACCACATCATCCAAGCCTCCCGCCTCGACCTCCTCGCCCGCCGCCTCGGCTTCAAGCCCCACGAGGCCGCCGCCTTCGTCCTCAAATTCCCCCACGTCTTCGAAATCTACGAGCACCCCATCCAGCGCATCCTCTACATCCGCCTAACCCGGAAAGCCCACCTCCAGATCGACCAGGAGCACCGGGCCCTCCAGGCCCAAATCCCCGACGCCGTCACCCGGCTCCGCAAGCTGGTCATGATGTCCAACACGGGCCGGCTCCGGCTCGAGCACGTGAGAATCGCTAGGTATGAGTTCGGACTACCCGATGATTTCGAGTACTCTGTCATTGTTAAGCATCCCGAGTATTTTAAACTGATCAATGCCCAAGAGACTAGGAGTAAGTACATTGAGTTAGTTGACAAGGATGATAGCCTAGCTGTGTGTGCTATAGAGAGGCTTAGGGAGATTGAGTATAGGGAGAAGGGGGTCGACGCCGAGGATATAAGGTTTTCGTTTATTGTGAATTTCCCACCAGGTTTTAAGATCGGGAAGTATTATAGGATTGCAGTGTGGAAATGGCAGAGGGTGCCGTATTGGAGCCCCTATGAGGATGTTTCGGGGTATGACATGAGGTCGATCGAGGCGCAGAAGAGGATGGAGAAGAGGGCGGTGGCGGTGATTCACGAGCTGTTGAATTTGACTGTGGAGAAGAAGATCACGTTGGAGAGGATTGCGCATTTTAGGATGGCGATGGATCTGCCGAAGAAGCTGAAGGAGTTTCTGCTCCAGCATCAGGGGATTTTCTACATTTCGACCAGGGGGAATCACGGTAAGCTGCATACGGTGTTTCTTAGGGAGGCTTATAGGAAGGGGGAGTTGGTGGAGCCGAATGATTTGTATCTGGCGAGAAGGAAGTTGGCTGAGCTGGTGTTGATGAGCCCGAGGAAGGCGAAGATGGATAGTGAGTTGGTTAGTTACCATAGGGACTGGGGAGATGAGGAGAGGGGGTTCGTTGGAAGAGACTATGTTGAGAATGCTTTTGATGATTTTGGGGGTTGTGATGATGATAGGCAGGAGAGGGACTCGCATATGGGTGATGATTATGAGTCCGATACAGATGATGGTTCTGATAAAATTCTGGATGACAAGGACGTGTGTGTAAAAGATTGATTCATACAACATTTGTATTTGCACTTCAAAGCATCACAATTGTGGGAGTTGCAACATGTTGATGGTACTAAGAGATTGGGGTCAGCGGGACTTTGATCACCAATTGGCAGGCTGCTGTATGGAAATGAAGGCTGCAGTTACAGAAGAAAACCAAAACGACCTCGTTTTGGCTCTTTTAGATTGGATTCTTCTTGCTCTAAATGCATTGATGATTGGTTGGATTTCTGATTTGAGTTATTTTATGGGTGTGATACGACTGTTTGATTGCTTATGGAGAATGGAGCTGATTTGAATTCCAGCAATCACTGTAGCAGGGTGATACTTTGGTATTCTTCCGATGTAAGTTTGATTATTTGGTTGTGTATTTTTTTGTTGTGCATTTCAATCTCTGGTTGGCTAAATCCGGCTTCGTGGGAAGTTAGAAAGAAAAGCTGTAGTTCATGATTTGGCTTCATTATGGTGTTGTTCATTTATTTTTATGTGGAAAGGGATTTGTACTTTCCCCTTATTGAACTAGGATGCATATCTCAAAGTCATTATAAAGTTTTTTGAGCTACAATGTCAACTTTTATCTTCCTACTTGGAACATATGAGTGATGCAACTCATTAGTAAATATATATAGCTGGCTGTAGTGAACTGTTTTTTTTTTTTTCCATTCATGATGGATTCTAAATTCAAAGGTCCGAAATGGATTGGAAACATTTACCAGAAGTTTGAAGCTATCTGCCAGGAGGTGGATAATATTGTGAAATAGGCAATGAATCTATTTTTTCCACTAAGCTTGAGTGGATGTTATCAATCATTCTGACAATGTTACATATTTTTTGTTCACAGGATAGAATTAAAAATGTGGAAAAACAGATGCGTTCAGTGGGTAAAAATGTGAAGAAACTATGTTCTGATTTACTTCTTCCTTTAGGGCATCCTGTAAAACATTTGTCTGAAGATGTGGCTATCGAAAAGAATGATACTGTTAGTACTAAGACAAGGACAAGCTTGCAGAAAAGTTCTATTGATGCATCTGAAAGCAATCACCTACTGAGCCCAATTAATAGATCCTGTGCCAAGCCAACTGAGTCTTGTGTCAAGGGAACACTACCTGGGGACCATTTTAGTTCTCTAACTTCTATGGTTACTCTTGAGGAGCCAGACTTCAACATACTCATAAGAAAGGATGATGACATTATGAAAAATGAAAACTGGGGGGCAAACAATGGAGAAATTGCGAAACCAGTTCTGTCAAAGTTAACTTCTGCTGGTAGGGAAGAACAGTTTACAGAGTCATTAGTTGGGGATTTGTCTCTGGAGAGAATGCAACAGTGTCCAGTGGTTCCAATGCAAAGGAATATCCTACGGTCACTGAAAATCCACCTCAAAAGTAATCCAAGGAAGCTATGTTTTGTCATAGTTCTGGGGAAGGCTGAATGTGTTTCTGATAGCTCTGATGGATCCTCATGGTCATCTCTAACCCTAACAGGCTTCCATAAAATAAGGACACGGAAGATCGACTTTCTTCTTTCAGCACCCTATTAGTTGGTTAGTATTTTTTCCCCTATGAGTTCTTGGTTCCTTGCATATGTGTATTTGCTTCAATTGCATAATGGGCATTTATTAACTTATATTTTACAGCAGAAGGCACCTCCAAATTATAGAGACCATTCCTTGTGGTAAGCAGCAAGTCAAGATCTGTGAGTCCTTTCAACATGAGGCTGTAATAACATCTTCAGATACTGGTATGCTATTTAAGGAACATGCTTTACTTCCATTTGTATTCTCTGTCCTCTCTTACCCATTAAGTACTTCAAGGCACAAACTCTGTTTTCTTCCTCCAACTTTGATGGTAGTAACAACAGTTGCGGTGTGAATGTGTGATAACTAATTCTGTTTCAATCTTGCTACTATTAAGCAGCCTAGGTTTTACAGTTCAGTAAAAAGGTTGTGGTCCAATTTGCATTTTGGCTTAAGACTATAAGAATGTGTTCCAGCAAGTGCCCAATTTTAGTCCTCCTGTGGCTTCTACTTCAAGCTGTCAGGTTCTTAAATTACCTATTTTGAGAAGGTTCAGATGCCAAAAATTTAAGAACTGCATCTCCTTAGTCGGTGCCTATACTCTGTTCTGCACCTTAATTGTGTTCTGGTATAACCATATGTATTCTAATTTACTCACCACACTCAGGATTAGATTGCAATATACCTTTAAAATATGCAAATGGTATTAGATGATACTAATAAGAACCAAAAGTCTCAACTAGATAATAGAAAACAGAAAAATTACCGAATTGTTCTCAAAAATAAAGTCAGTCACTGTGGCTTCACAGTTGTGTGCTCCTTGGGCTACCTTTGCGTACTGGAAACTAAGCCAACAATCTTAAATCAAAATTATCCTTTGTATTTGGTTCCTTTGATGTTTTAAATGTACCTACGTGATCTATTCTCTAATCTTGTAAGTTGTAACCCGTTTGCAGGATGTTCGATGAATCGAGTTCTGATATTGTTTACTGTCACATGGAAAGCATTGACTAGGATGAGAAGGGGCAGATATAGGAAAACTGTGTCAATGTAGAGGATAGTGTACTTTGTGCCACTTCTCACAGAGCAAGAAAGCAGAGATCATACAAGGTACACTCCACCAGTCCACCTCTCTTTCGGTGATATTATATTCAGATAAAGCGTGCCATTTTAGAAGATAAAGAAAATAACACACATCATTTAAAATTGGCATTGAAGTATTTTTGTAGAATTGCTTACTTATTGGACATCCTTCATAAGATTATCAGTCACTGATCTGAACTGTCATCATAATCAATGGCTTGTTAAACAGAAATAGAAATACAACTACTGTTGAAGAAAGAAAATTACACTTGTGGTCTGTAGGGAGATGAGAATTTTCTTTTGCAAGTGCTAGCAGAGTTACTGAATCCATGTTTTGTGTCAATTAAGAAACAAATCCAAGATGTTTTTACATCAAAGAAGAGGTTGGTGAAGGAGGATGAACAGCTAGGCAGCTAGCAGTTTGGTTTGGAGATCTCAGTTTTAATTCCAGCCAAGAAGCAACCTTTAACAAGAAACATTCAGGAACTCATCATGCAGGTGACTCTGAATGGTAGCTTTTATAAGCAATATAATTTATAATTATATAAAAATATATTATTGTAGAATGGACGGGTTAAAAGGCTGCTTGCCTTTCAGATATAACATGTCGGAAAATGATAGTGATCAAGCCAACTAAATAGTGTTAGATGGATAATTATTGGTTCTAAGAGAGTTGTATGTGATAAAGGAAAAAATGAGTTAATACAAGTTGGATACAAAAAATGTTTCTTTCATAAAACCATTCATTGTTTTAGGCTTTTAATCAAAGACTTGACTGCTAATTTCCAAGTTATGAGAAGTTTTCATGACTCTTTAACAAATGTGCTTACAATATACACCAATGAATGCAATTACCAAAGTTTTTTTTTCGTTAGGAGCTTGCCCTTCTTTCCTCATAAACTGATGTGTGCGCATCTTTTCTCACCAAAGTTTTCTGTACTCAGACAGTTGTATGATATTTAAGAATGTACCTTAACTTAGAATTCCTGTAAAGTACCATCTATAATATCAATGATCTTGGTGTTTTGAACCAGTACCCCAATCTGATCCAAATTGGTTCCGGTGCTTTGTGCAGCAAACTCTCTTTTTCTCACTAAAACTGAATTGGTTCCGAGCAAATTATAGAAAAAAGTCAGCTCTAAACTTGGGATTTTATGCAGAGCACTATTGTGTACAGCTCTGAAATTTCAGTGTCTTGACACCAATAACACAGTGACCTACTGATGTCCCACACTAGGATGGAAGCTTTAGTGTCAGTAGTTGTGTACTTGTGTATGTATGCACCAATGACTCAATTAAGTTATTCTGATTTCATGATAGATGTCGCGTTCGGGGCAGATCTCTTTCCATCAGGATTTGCTTCCTTGTGGTACATTTGACCATGACAGACCGCTGTTCCCAGTTAGTTAACATCCAAGCAGTTTATACACAGTTAATGTGGGTGAGCTCCGGTATTTTAAGAATCCCAATCTCACCACCTCGACGTAAGAATGGAGCAGATAACTCACAAGAACATTAACATACAACTATATGCAAATATGAAGAAATGACTTATATGATGACATCTAACAGAGAAGATGAAGAAGAAAATAAATTGGCAAATTGCTTGTACAGGATTCGAAACCTCGCTCTTAGGCCCACATACCGGGGTCTATATTGAGACAAGTCTTCGACACGTACAAGTCGAACGCGGCCCCTTTAACGCTTCAAGAAAACACAACAGACATTCCAAGTTCGAACCTCCTCCTCCTTCTCCTCAGAACAGAGCTCAAGTTCCGGTTGATCTTTAACAGCGGCATGTCATGTCTTTTATATCTTCTTCTTCAACTTAAGTGTATATTGATCTTTACTTCGGTTCATCTTTGTTTCAAGAGCATCGAATAATATGGCGGTTGTCTAATTTTAATCGAAAGGGTTTACTTTACTTCTGTTGTTAGGGTTTAGGGTTTAAGATTTGGGGTTTGCATGCATTTATACGTTGGGGGTTCACTCTAGTTTTTAACTACTGCTAAACCCCCACTAAAGTGTTTGATGAAATGGCCCAATGAATCTTTATTTACCCTAGTGTGAAATAGTTTGTCTCCTCATCTGAGTTATCTGTTTCTGGGTCGATATCATGTTTTTTTGAAGTATCCAATTCATTAGCCGGAAAAGAAAGAGGGGAGGTTGCAAATTTAGATGGTGTGAGACTGAGAGGAAAACAGGATGACATTTTGTATTTTGAAATTGCTGGGGAAGGTAGGCCAGGGCGTTGTAGTATTATTTTTCGGATGGACTGGAGTACTTATGATATACAGAAGGTTTCTTTTCGAAGAGGAAAATGCTAGGCAATTGACCCCCCGGCATTCATTTGGTGATATCGGTCTAACTTTGTCATGAAACAAGTTGGTTGTTTCTTGATTCCCTTGATGTCCTATTACGAATCAGTTCTAACGGTTATGGATTTCACTGACTTGGAGATAGGATATAGCAGTTTTAAACATCTGAACTCATTACTTAGTTAAACAACAGTTTGCTTTTTTGGTGGATGGCACATCGTTTACACTATCTTAGCTAATCATTACATGAACAAATTCAAGACATTGGGGAATTATTGTGTTACTCTTCTCAGTGAGCTGAAAATCTGAATTTTTCTCTCATCATTATATAACTTACTTTTTGCATATTTCTGTTAGGTACATATTTCATTCATCGAGGGCTTTGTGAAATGGGTGGGCTGGCAACAAAAGATACTTCCTCTGCCGTGGCTTTGCCAGCCTTGCAGCCAGTTCAAGGTTTGGCCGTCACAAACACCAGCATGGACACTAAGCCAAAGAAGAAGATCTGCTGTGCCTGCCCTGATACAAAGAAGCTGCGAGATGAATGCATTGTGCAGCATGGTGAAGATGCTTGCGCAAAATGGATTGAGGCGCATAAGTCGTGCCTTCGTGCAGAGGGCTTCAACATTTGAGATTGCTGGACATGATTGGGATGATAAAATTGACCATGAAACACTTTTGAAATGAAACCATTACTTTTGGGGTTTACTCATACAGGATAATATCTAAAAGTTCAACAAGAATGTCACTTCTGTTGACTGTTATTTGCATTCTTTCTGATCTATTGAGTTGGGGGAAACTTCTGTTGGGATAAACATTAAATCAGATTGACAATTAAATGAGTTTACTATCTGTATTTTTCATATTTGATGTCTGATTAAACTAGAGAGTGCCAGTGGATTGTTTGTTTGAACATGTTTCATCTTATCCTTAATGCCCATCCATTCCCAAATACCAAAGTTCAAAGACTTCGCTGTCCTCTTCTCACTCGGTGCACTAGTGAAGTCACAGCGGCAGCATTTTATCAACTTGATTCTCATTAGCAATGGGTTAACAATGGCCAATGGGGGATATGTTTCAGAGTTTTTCCTAAAGTTATGTGCCTATTTATGGAGCTATTTAGGCTCTTTGCGTGAAAAGAAACTTGACCATACGAGTCATGGATTCAACATATTCATTCCATGTGATTTTTTGGTGTTTTGTTATGGGCATATACCTTGGTACATAGTAATAGGAATAAAACGATATGTGATGCATCTTAAACAATAGAAAATCTCTCTCTCTCTCTCTCTCTAGAATGTCTCTTGATTTCTTCATAGTAAATGGGCACGGGACGAGACGAGCCCAATCACACTCTTTTGAATCAGTACGGAATCGGGACGGGACAAAGGTTTTTAAGAATGCATCTCACTCGGGATTAATCCCGATTGGGATCGGGACGAGACGAGCTTAATCCCACCGTCCCATAACTTTTAAATACATATTTTCTCAATTCTAAGAGACAATTATCATTCAAGATTTCAAGTAATCAACTATGAATTAAGTCAATTAACAACATTGACAAAGAGTCCATTACAAACTTAAATAGTCACATAACAACATCAAACAAAGTTACAAATTAACAACATTGATAGTCCATCTAAAGTTCTAAACAATCCATCACTCCACAAACATAAATAGTTAAAAAACAAACATCAAACAAAGTTACAGACTTAAATATCGATAAAATTTACAAATAGTACAAACTTCCCATTTCCTGCAAACCATAAAACAAGAAGTCATAATGATAAACATCAAACACAAAAGAAATTCATAAATGAGCTAAATGTAATCTCAACACGCTACTTTACAACTTGACCTCAAACTTGATTAAGAAAGTAATGACATTTAGCAACAATTTAATGACAAGGCAAATGAACTTTGATAGGTCGGAGAAATATTGCAGTTAGCATAGGCATGAAAATTTTGACTTGAACTTCAACAATAACATTGATTGGTATAATATTGAGAACCAGGATCTACTATTTCAGCAGCTGAAACTAGAAAGAAGAAATTAAAAAGAACACATGTTTCTAATCAAAATGAGAGTCACTTCAACTCAAATCTCACCTAACTAATATGCAAACCACAACAACATCATTGATATAACGAATGATAAAACACACTTTAAAACAAAAACCCATTGAGGCTTTTTATCATCAAACTCGGTCAGCCATTCCAATCCTCACCCAAAAAAACACTTCCACACAATTAGAAAACTAGAAACAATAAACCTTATTCCATCTGTGTGTGTACTTAACAGCCACAAGTTCCCTGGTTTTCTTATCCCTGACTAGCCTCGCCACCCCAAAGTTACTATCTAAAACAAAGTTTAGTAATCATCAGAACCTAAAGTGCTAACCCTGCATCAAAAACTCACACACAAATATCGATCAAACAATTAAAGCACTACAAATCTCACACACTCACTACCTTGAATCAGAATGAACTAGAAATTCAAAACTGAAATCTCTTGACGATATGAACTTACCCGGATTTACTCGGACTGAGATTGGCAAGAGAAGGAATCGCTCGGTCACATGACTGTGAAAGTTGAGAGGACCTGCAGTGGCAGCGGCGGCCGTGGGAAGCGAACGAAGCGGAAGACTGAGGTTGGGAGAGACATGAGATGGAGGCCTGCGAGATGGGACTAGGGCGAGATGGGACTAGGGAGAGACTGAGGCCAAGGCTGAGAATAAAGTTCTCTTTTGCGGCTTAAGAGTTAAGACATAACCCTTAACATTGAGAATCAACAGTGATAGATGAAATATTCAATGGTTAGAATTAAGAGTTATTAATTGCGGGACGGGACGGGACGAAACATGACAAAAATTATTCGTAACACGTCTCATCCCACTATAATGAAATGCGATGGGATCAGGACGGAACATACATTTTTAATTTCAATCTCATCCCATCCCTATAAATTTCGGGACGAAATTGGGATGGGATTAAGATTTCAACTTTTTATGCCCACCAGAACTCCATTATCTTTATTAATTAAGCTAATTTGGCCTATGTAACCGTCGTCCATTTACTTAAGTACTAATGTTTGATTAAATTGGTTTGAAATAAAAGTACTAATTAAAATAATTATCTTTATTAATTAAGCTAATTTGGCCTATGTAACCGTCGTCCATTTACTTAAGTACTAATGTTTGATTAAATTGGTTTGATATAAAAGTATCAATTAAAATAATTAAGGTTATGGAACTGTCATGGTTAAACATATAGAGAATTTTGTAAATGCCCCTATGGCCCTATCTATCTAATATTTAGGACTTTTAAAAAAAAGTCACTTTTAACACTTGAAATTAGAAATTAATTAAATAATATTTAAAAATTAGAAAATAGTCGCTTAATTAAAACTCTTATACCATTGCCCATAATAGTATTGATATTTACAAAATATGCCATTGGATCAAAGATGCCTCGCAATCTGCCGATACACAAGAAAGGATGAATTACCCGAAAATGAAAATGGCAATCATATCTCCATCTTATAATTGGTGAAAACACAAACATACTCTTTGATGATTGTACTGCTGCAACATCTCAATTTCATTCCAAAACTGAAGTCGCATAGCTAGACTGACTCACTCTATGATATAACCTAGTATTAATAGACTTGTTGCAATTTGACGAGTGGACGGTGTAGTTGCTTGAACAACTGCATTATCCCATTCTGAAAAGCAACTGTTAATTTAAGATATCATAATTCATCACTAATGATATACACTCAATCAGAAAACTCAAGCTCAAACTCTCCTCCCTCTCTCTCTCTCTCTCTCTCTCTCTCTCTCTCTCTCTCTCTCTCTCTCTCTCTCTCTCTCTCTCTCTCTCTCTCTCTCTCTCTCTCTCTCGACTGTTGAGTTAGTAACCATTTTCTTCATCCTCATGCTTTTCCTTCTTCCGCCACCAATTCATTCTTCCATAAATTAAACTTGTATATTACACTATGTTGCTTAATATCATAAAACAATCATCTCTATATATACACCTATAAAGTGTTCTCCACTTCCTATGGTGCTCCACTACCCGTTATTGCTCCACTACCCGTGATTCATGCCACTACCCGTTATTGCTCCACTACCCGTGATTCATGCTCATACTCCCTCTCAAATTGGCGCATACATATCAACCATGCCCAACTTGCCAAGTGAGTCATAAAAACTTTTTTTAGATACTCCTTTTGTGAGCATATCGGCAAGTTGCTTTTCTGTAAGAACAAAAGATAAACTAATAATCTTCGCATCTAGTTTTTCCTTTATAAAGTGACGATCAACCTCCACATGTTTTGTATGATCATGTTGCACATGATTTTGTGAAATATCAATAGCTGCTTTGTTGTCACAGTACAGCTGCATCGCACATTTAGGCTTAATACCCAAATCTTGTAGCAAGTTTCTAAGCCATAACAATTCACATACTCCCTGAGCCATACCTCTGTACTCTGCTTCAGCACTAGATCGAGCTACCACTTTTTGTTTCTTACTCTTCCATGTAACAAGATTACCCCCAGCAAAGGTAAAATACCCTGATGTGGATCTCCAATCTGTAATTTCCAGCCCAGTCTGCATCTGTGAAGCCACAAACCTCAAAGATATTTTTGTGATTAGAAAACATTACTCCTCTTCCTGGGGATGACTTCAAGTACCTCAAAATCCTTACAACAGCATCCATGTGGTCAACGCTGGGATTATGCATGAACTGACTCACTACACTTACTGCATATGTAACATCTGGTCTGGTATGTGATAAATAAATCAGACGTCCAACTAGCCTCTGATACCGAGTTTTTTCAGTCGGTACTTGATCTGGATACTCTGCTAACCGATGGTTTTGCTCAATAGGAGTATCAATGGGAGTGCAATCCAGCATACCGGTCTCTGTTAGTAGATCAAGGATGTACTTCCTCTGACACAGATAAATACCATCACTTCCCCAGGCTACCTCAATGCCCAAGAAGTACTTGAGTGTACCTAAATCTTTCATCTCAAATTCTGTGACTAGCTGTTTCTGTAATCTATCCACCTCAACAGTATCATTCCCAGTAACTACCATATCATCAACATATATAATTAAGGCTATTACCTTCCATTGCTGATGTCTGAGAAATAATGTGTGGTCTGAATTACTCTGTATGTAACCAATTCTCCTCATGAATTGTGAGAATCTTCCAAACCAGGCACGAGGTGACTGTTTAAGACCATACAAAGATTTTCTCAATCTGTATACATAGTTACTTGGAGAAGCGGCCACATATCTCGGTGGAAGATCCATGTACACTTCTTCTGTAAGTTCTCCATGAAGGAATGCATTCTTAACATCAAATTGTCTAAGTGGCATGTTTAACTTAGCAGCACAAGAGAACAATACCCGAATAGTGTTTATCTTTGCAACAGGTGCAAATGTCTCATCATAATCTATGCCATATGTCTGGGTGAACCCTTTTGCTATTAGGCGTGCTTTATACCAACTCACTGACCCATCTGGATTATGCTTCACTGTAAACACCCAACGACATCCCACAGTCTTCTTGCCATGTGGTGGAGATACAAGCTCCCAAGTATTGTTCTTTTGTAATGCTTCCATCTCTTCCTCCATTGTTTTTCTCTATTTTGGATCTCTCAATGCATCCTGCACTTTGTTAGGTACTGATACAGTAGATATTTGATTCAAAAATGATTCATATGACTTAGACAATCTTTTGGTAGACATAAAGTTTGCCACATGATACTTAGCTTTTGCCTGAAGGGTAGGTTCATATTTTTTTGTTGGCTGACCCCGAGTAGACCTATTTGGCAAGACATATTGTCTACTATTAGCATCACTAGTATTAGTCCCAATAGAATGACTAACCTCGTATGAGTGATCTTCCGTACCAGGAGAGTATTGGTCAGTAGTATGAGGGGCAGTTGTGTTGTCATCTTCTGGTGCCTGAATCTCTGGAGTGACTATATCGGAATCACTCGACGGTGCTTGTATAGCGGACATATCAGTAATCACAATTGATCCGGTCACCATATCTACTGGCTTATTTGTCTCCCCCTCTCCATGATACAACTGTTCGAAGTAAGAATTCTCCTCCTGAAGAGTAGTATCGGAAGAGGGAAAATAACTCATATCCTCAAAGAAAGTTACATCCATAGTGACATAGTACTTCCTAGTAGGTGGATGATAGCACCGGTACCCTTTCTGATGTCCGCCATACCCAACAAACACACATTTAACGGCCCGAGCATCCAACTTAGATCTCTGATGTTTTGGAAGATGGACAAAAACAACACAACCGAAAACACGGGTAAGAAGATTATGAAAAGAGGGTAATGAGATATGAGATGCAAGTACCTCATATGGAACTTTTCCCTGAAGAACACGAGAGGGGAGACGATTAATGAGGTGGGCAGAAGTGATGACAGCATCACCCCAAAGGTATTTGGGCATATGGGCACTAAAAAGAATACACCGAGCCATGTCAAGTAAATGACGATTTTTCCTTTCAGAAACTCCATTCTGCTCAGGTGTATAAGGACACGCTGTTTGATGAAAAATCCCATGTGTGTTAAGGAACGCCTAAAAAACATGATTCACATATTCCCCCCCATTATCAGAACGAAGAACTCGAACTGTGGCATTATATTGTGTTTTAACAGTGGCATAGAAAGCTTGGAAAGCAGGAAAAACTTCATTTTTTGTTTTGAGGAGAACAATCCATGAAAGACGGGTGCAATCATCAATAAATGACACATAATACCGCATCCCGGACACAGTAGATTCTTTGGAGGGTCCCCAAACATCAGAATGAATTAATTTGAAAGGAAGACGATATTTATTAGAAGTACTACGGGAATAAGTAGATCGATGACTCTTACCCAAAACACATGTCTCACAACGTAAAAGGGACTCATCCACACTAAGAAACAAAGTAGGCATAGATGATTTCATAACACTAAATGATGGATGCCCTAAGCAACGATGCCATAACCAAACTTCACTTAGCTTGTCAGAAGTGGAGATTAAAGCGGTCCGAGATGGTGCCCCTGGTTTCGCCCCCGCATATGTCTGATCCAGATGAAACAACCGGCCCCTCAGATACCCCCGACCAATTAACTCTCCGGTGAGAAGATCCTGAAAAATCACATACATAGGAAAAAATGTCACAGAGCAGTTAGCGTCAGCGTTTAATTGGGGAACAGAGATCAAATGATGAGATAAAGCAGGGACATATAGCACATTGTGAAGCTCTATTGTGGGAGTAATACGAACCGACCATTTTCCTAATATAGGAAATGCCTCACCATTAGCATTAGTAACATAGGGTACTGGTGGAGGAGACAATACGGTAAAATAAGATTTGTCATAAGTCATATGATCAGACGCACCCGAATCAATAATCCAAGTATCAAAACCAACAAAGTGAGAAATATTTAAAGCCATATCAATTTTTCCACGACCAGCTATGGAGGCAGTATGGATTGCTCCGCCTGCGGTATGATGATCATGTCTAACCACACCATAGATATCGGGTTCCTGGACTAATTGAATAGCTGCTTTCGCCTTGGGATGAATATGAGGCCTCTTAGACCGAAGATGTGGATACAGCTTCCAACAGGTCGTGGGAGCATGGTTAGTATCATGACAATAAGAACAAGGATGGCGTGACTGATTCCCGAAGCCTGGTGGTGGTCCTCGGTGATGAAGTGGAGATGAAGTGGCCTGCTGAAGGGGTGGTGCGGAAGATCTAGCACGAATAGTAAGGCTGGAAACTTTAACTTGTGCCTGATGAAGGCTTTCCTGGTGAGATTCATCATTACGGATATATGTGAAAACTGTAATTAAGCTAGGAGGTTCGGTTTGGCGGAGCAATTCCCCTTTCGCACTGTTATGTTTAGTATTAAGACCTTTTAGGAAATGGTGAACTCGCTCAACCTCCTTCTCACGTTGGTACCAAACAATATTCTCCTGATGTTTGATCATGCAAGGACATTTCACATCAATCTCAGCCCAAATATTTCTTAGTTTGGTGAAATATTGCGCCACCGGTTGCCCATCTTGTTGCATCGCCAAAGCGGTGCACATTAACTCATGAACCAGTATGAAATCAGAGTCATTAGTATATAAGCCTTCAAGTGTCAGCCATATTGCCTACGCAGTGTCACATGCCTCCACCAGATCAATTATCTCATCATTCATAGCTTTCCACAAGACGGACATCATAAGGTCATCATCAGCGTCCCACTTCGTGTATGCAATAATATCATCTTTGCTAGGAGCATGAGTGGCTCCGGTTACATGCCACATCTTGTGCATACCTCGAAGATGAGCCGCCATAAGTCGCTTCCATTTACGGAAATTGGTTCCATTAAGTTTAGTACCCCCAAAGGACCCACTGTCAGAACTCTTGACAAATACTTCAAATTTCAGAACATCAGCTTCGTCTCCAGAACCCATTGAAAAAAGGAATTCGAAAAAAAAAATCAGGAATTATATAGCGGAAGTACCAAAAAACCTGATATAAATCTGTCTTGGGTGCACGTGCACTGTCAGTGAACCTACACTGACACAAGACAACCAATTCTGGGTCGGGTCGGGTCTGATTCGGGCCGGGCCGAATTTTCGTTCTTTCTTGTATGATGGGCCGGGCGGTTTGATGTTGGGCCGGGCGGGTCGAGACTGAGCTGGGCAGATCGGATCGAAATCCGGAGCTCGGCAGCGGCGACTCGAACAGCGAAAGCAACGGCGCTGTTGGAGAGCTTGACGTGGCGGAGGAGGAGAGCGTGAGGCTTGACGCGGAGGTGCTAGTGAATGATAGCTTGATAGTTGATAGACGTCGTCGGTGGAATCGCTGGCAGCGGCGGAGGAACGAAGGGAGATCGGCGCGAGATTGCTCCGGCGCGAGAGCGAGGCGGCAACGAGATCGGAGAGCAGCGCCCCTTGAGGTGATACCGACTGAGCTTGCAACGAGGACGCGGGGACGAGCGTAGTCGGGACGAGCTAGGCGGAGGGACGTGCGGGAACAAGCGGGTAGAGGGAACCAGTGAGCTGGCTTGTTGCGACGTCGCCGAACCGCAAGGCTTGCTTGCTGACGTCGCCGACGAGCTTGTACCACAAATCCGCAAAAAACAGAAACCCAGGAAAAATAGAGCAAAGGCTCTGATACTAAATTAAACTTGTATATTACACTATCTTGCTTAATATCATACAACAATCATCTCTATATATACACCTATAAAATGTTCTCCACTTCCTATGGTGCTCCACTACCCTTTATTGCTCCACTACCCGTGATTCATGCCACTACCCGTGATTTATGCTCATACCATAGACGATCCATACCGCAATGCTCTTATTAACGACATCACACTCCAAACTTTGGTAATTGACATAACACTGCTCATGTTGTTGCACTGGTTCTTTTGGCTATAGTATACCTGAGGGATATAGTTTCTTGAATTCAGGACATGATTTGTCCCGGACCATAATGGGGTCAGCCATGACCTCACAAGTCTCTCAATGCAACCATTGTCTGAGTTTAGAACCCAGATGGAAAAATCCCGGCATGAATATATTGGGTTGTATGTTTTTCCTATCTCAATTCATCGATGACGAGATGATTCGCTTGCTTCCCAGTTACAATGCTTTCCATGCTGGGTGCATAGATATTTAGCTGGCCAACAATCACACTTGCCCTATATAGAAGGGTCTAAATATCGGTTATCGGGGTTGTATCGGTTGAGAGAAAAAAGGATATATCGGGGATATATCTGAATTATCGGATTTACTAATTTTTAGTTAATATTAATATATTTCGGTGTTGTACTCAATTCTTGCTTAGCATTTCCATCGGTAAAAAAACGCCATTTGAATTCTTATGGATGCCTATGAACTATATACAACTACATACTTGTGGGTACATGACTAGAGTGTAATTACTTCACATAGGATTGTATACACATTGGAGAGATTGAACTTTTTGCCAAAGCAAATAGGTAATCCTGAGATAATGTAACTTTTGGACTCCAACATCAGATTAGATTCGGAAGTGTCCTAGTCACAGGGTGAATATATGCTGCTCACATGATAAGGACTAAGGAGAGGCCAACCAAATGGAAAATGACAATGCCAGATCTTTGATAGAAGGGCAGACCCACCTTTATAATTAGGTACTTGTTAACAGCTATTTGACAGAAAAATCACAGACCAGGATCATACAACCATCAAAAATAGCAATAAATTTGATTTTCACAGCAATAGAAAAGATCATACTCGTTGAACTTCAGTTATATTATGAAAATTGCACACTATACAAATATCAGTTCAGATTTGTAGAAAGGAACTTTGGTTTGATTCTAATAGTAAAATCATCCTAACCCTCTAGGATTCATTTAATAGATATGACGGAAAGAATAGAACAAGATAAATTGAACTTCAATACAATAATGAATCTCAAACTTAAAATGGAGTAAATGGTTTGCTTAACTCAACTTTTCAAACTTTTTTCTGTGTTAACTAGTTGTACTCCATTTTTTTCAAACATAGGTCTGCGAACCATGTGGAGTCAAAAACCGAGTGAAAGAAAACTCGGTGCTCTCAAACTGCCCTCTTTCACGCCAGTAGAGGCCGTTCTTCCTCAGTTTAGATTGTTTGATCGGCACAATCTCAACAGGGATTGAAGATCGCTTCAAAATTGAGTGGCAACAGACCTCATATGCGAGATCTTCACGTAGATCATAACCCACAAAGATCTTGAAGGGTTCTTGGTCAAATCTCCATTGGAACTCATTGGATGAACCTTCCCTTCACTACTCAACTTATCTCAGCTAATAATGACTCCAATTCACTCTGTTGAAACATGCAAAGACGATTCAGACAATCAAATATGTACATAATAAGAGAATCTGTTGCATCATTCTCAAATCCAAGAGACCTCTTACAGGCCTCTTCCCCCAATCCAAACAATGGATCGATTAAGGGCTAAATTAGTAAAGATACCAATCAATTTGCAACAAATATGAATGAAAATCCAGTTGATTTATAACCACTTTGCTTCTCAAAGTTGAAGGTTGATAATGATTAATGAAGGCGAGATGACAACGACGGGCTTTGATTTCATTTTGGCATCAAACGACGTCGTTTCACAACAAAGAACATACCGATATATCGGGGTCAATATCGGGTCAAACTGATATATCGCCGTTAACCATTATTTATGCGTTGACCGTTAAATTTTGACCGATATGCCCTTATCGTATCGGATTCTAAATATCGGCGATATATCGGTCGATATATCCGATATTTCGAACAATGCTTATATATGTCAACGGACTGTATATATATAGTGTGCAACTATAAATAGATTTCTAGTTTCTAGCTTGTCACAACCCAACCAGGGTTATGACTAATGTGGTGGATTAATTGAAAATAAGTACCAAAATCTTAATATTAATTTTCAGAAGGGAAGGCAACAAATAAGGAACTTGAACTTAAAAAAAAAAAATTTACAACCATGTTTTAGCCACTGAGTCAGACTTTTAACAAGGTTCCAAAAGAAAATTTCGAAATAAGTAAAACAGAAGATTAATTGAGTAAAAACTTTCCTTTATAAACAAAAAAATACAACTTGTTTTTCAAAACAACTCCACCACATTAAGTATCATTTCTCCATGTTCATACTTCAGATACATATACAACATGTACACACACAAAAATATTAGAAGTACAATTCTTAGAATAGAGGCAATCTACTTCCGTCCATATAACACTCAAAAGCTCAGTCAAACATGGAACTTCAAAAAGACAGGTTTCCACACATTAGCAGCTCATCATAACTCCATCAAAATCAATACCACTCATGGACTTCATGCCTGTAAATAATAATAAGAAAATATAGGGAATGAGCTTCAAAACCCAGTATGTACAACAAATTGTCAACATAACCATGAACTCTAATTAACATGTAATATGAAATGAAAGGTGATCAGCAAAACAATAAAAGGGCAAGAAGGAACGATATATAAATATTGTTGTTGAACACAAACTGGAATGAATCAAAGACATATCTGGCATCAAGCTTTGAAATGGGGCTAAACATCAACATTCAAGAGACAATGAGTAAGTGATATCTAGGGATAAACGAATGAAGGAAATATGTAGATTATCACAAGCAAATAACCCCAAACATTGACCAAATAAAAAGGAACATGACAAAAGCATTTCAACTTGGGTTTTGTAATAGAATTCCCATAATCTTTTTCCTTTTTTTGGCTGCTCAAACTGTAGCAATATGAAGCTTTGCTTCAAATATAATCTCAATGAACTCAGAGAATACCGGTTAGGGCCCACCACTCAGCTAAACTACTAAGCAACCTTCATAGCGGATCCTGATCAGGTTTTGGGTAAATACTCTATGGAGTCACATTCACTCATGTACAATTTCCCGGGCCTAACCAACTAGAAAACAAATAAATCCAAAAGCCAATGCTTTCTAAGAGTTAATCACCCCCCTTAAAGCGAACTGAATATAACTTGAATCTTTGTCCATGCCTAGGACAGTTCTAGGCATAATAAGGCTTCTACATGAATCCATTTTTCTCTTATAGAACAAAATATTACAAGAGAGTGAAAGTATTTCCAAGCTTGACATCAGTGAACATAAACAAGAAAGCTTGGAGTGTCAATGCATACTCAATGATCATAAAGACGTATTTCCAGGAAGTTAGAGATGTACTCATATGTGGGTGCATATATATAATTAGATATGTGAACCAGAGATGTCTTGTATGTAAAAATAACAGACAAGTGTACGTAAAGATAGAACTGTAGGTGATTATCAATTGTAAGTAGCATAAGCTTACGGATGTAGAGCTCTCAATAAGAAAGAAATGAATTAGCCCTTACTTAATAAACTGACAGTAACTATGGTTATGTTGCCAAATTACAAAATAAGGAAGAGAAGGTAATTATGTTGCATTCTAAGGTTATTGATAAAAAAAAGGTCATTACTTGGTTGAACTAAGGCGATTGGACTGAGATTAATTTTTGTAACCTCGTGCTAACCAGTTTTGAAATCCAAAGGAGAGCCTATTTCGTGCACGGCCCGTGTTTATACACAGGTTAAAAGTCTACCCACGCGCCTTTGGTGCTTTTGGGATTGTTGTCTGTTGATTACTGAATATGGCCCACCTTTTCTCATTCTTCATCTCATCTTCTTCCTTCCTTCTTCATGTCAGACGGGAAGAGGCTCTGCAACATTGACATGGCTACCATGATCCATGATCAATTGATCATCTCCTCCTCCTCCGTCCATTTCAAAGACCCAAGTTCTTCCCTCTTCGAATCTCCATCCCCAAAATCATTCACCAAAACCCAAATCAATCCCTCAAGTCACTGGCCTTTTCATAGCGCCACCACTCTCCCTCATCTTCTCCCCGCCGCCACTTGCCGCCGAGATGGAGAAGGCGGTGCTCTACGAATTTGACCTCACCCTCTAATTTCTCTGTCTACAACTTTACTGTCATCATTTTGAGATCTCCGAAGCACTCTCTTGCCTCTAGGAACTTCCCAACCATGTTGCCGGAGTGAAGGACGAGGTGAAGAACAAATCAGAAAAGCTTGCTTCTGTGGAGACGGAACAACTGCTCACCTCCACTCGCCTCACCAAGAAGGCTATTGCGCGTCGGCCCCGGTCGATCTACAAGTTGCCAGATGTCAAATTTTACGGTGTAGAACACCCGCGTAGATACACGGCCCATGTATAGAATAAGTTTCGCACAGTAAGATCTTTCCCAAACAACATAGGGATAAGCACAATAACTTGGGCTTAGATAGATTTCAAAACCGAGTGGTGAGACCAAGGTAAATTATATACTCATCTGATTACACCTAACTTGCTGGACACCCAAATTCCCTAATGAACGATTAATCAAACAGAGACAATGATTTCAACACTAGATTTCACAGAGAACATGAATCAAACAGAGACATCAATTTTAACTGGAGCTCACCAAATTTCACATAGTTCACCAAAACAAGAGTCTGATACTACAACGTAGGGAAGCATCACAACCAAAACAACATATACAAACTAATTTTAGAATTCAAACTTTCAAAGCTATGAAAAAAGCTTATTTTCCCTACCTCCAAAATCGAAACTCCTACAGAAATCAAGCAACACCACCACCCAATCCACTCAAGCACCCAAATCCAAACAAGTAACCCAGCCACCTAAACAAGATTCATAGAAAGTTTATGCCCAAAAGTTTAGAAAGATTGAAACCAAAATAAGTGAGTTAATGGGGATTTAATCTTACGGAAGAAGAAGAAGAAGAAGAAGAGGAAGAAGAAGGGGCATGCCCTTTTTTAGCAAGCACATGAAAGAAACTAGTTGTAGTTTTTTTTTTTGAAATTGATAAAAAAAAAAGACTACAACTATTTGTATAAGAGAAACATCTAAATGCAGATAAGTCTCAATTCAAACTTTTAGATAAGTCTTAACTAAACAAAAGTTTTCCTAAACAATTTCAGACATATAAATAACATAAAATAAAATAAATACTATAAGATATTATACTTGTCCTAATCAAGAAATAAAACACAAATAAACAGAACAAGTCTATAAAATGCCTTAATTTAAGTCACATAGCTACTGCATCTATGTAATTGATTCTATCATGTAAAAAAAAGAGATACTTTTCTTAAATTTCCCTTGCTTATTGTTGAATTAAAAGGTTATTCTTCATAATTTTTATGCTGAAATAAACTTATTTATGTTTTTGAGGATTCAAACTATGAAATATTTGTATAATGACTGTAATTGGTTATACCACTGATTGGTTATACTTTTTTTTATTTTTTTGTTTTTCATTTTTACATGAAGCATGTTCTCTTACATTTGCATAAATTAAACCAGATATGGCGGGTAGAAATACAACACTGACAATATTACATAAGCTCTTTTCAAGTTCAGCACCCTCTGAAGGGCTTTCCGAATTCATCAAGTGAGGTCAAGCTGATGGCTTCCTGATCCTCTTGTATATGGTCTTTCCTAGCTTAACTAGGAAGATGATGAATCCAATCAGTGGGATCCAAATCAATATCAGAATCCCACCATCGTAAGACCGAATGTCCACATCGTTGTAGGACAATACGGTGCTAGAAGCCAACAGGTTATTGGCCTTGTAGAAAGCCATGGTCCAGAATAATAAAACAAGAGTCATCAACGCAGTATAAATCAATACCATTGCTCTCTTGTGGATTAAAAATCCATAGAGCAATAGTAGGATCACCCAGAGAGAGAAGACAAAACAAATAGAGGAGTACAAGGTAAACTTAGGGGGCTTGTCAACGGTCGATTGAGTATTTTTACAAATATGAGAAAAAAACAAAAAAAGAAATGTGATAATCGATCTCATACTTGAATTGTACTTGGCCTTTAGCCAATTCCACTAACTCAAACTTCCATAAGAATAACACATATTAAGTAATATTTCAGAGTGATTTTCATTTGAGTTATAATCCTAAATTATCTTCACTAACCTCCCTTTGGAACCGGTCTTCGACTTCAAACGCTGGATGAAAGAGTCGGCGCCGGAGGAGCTTGACTGTGCGATTTGTCTTTCCGAGTTCTCGGAAGACAAGATGCTTCGTGTGTTGCCCAACTGCAACCATGTCTTTCAATCCAAATGCATTGACGCCTGCCTGTCAACCAATCAGACATGCCCTCTTTGTCGCGTTGTAGTCGCACCATCATCATCAGATTCTTAGTTCATATATATGTGTATTTTCAATGATTATTATGAAGTTATGTATTACATATTTGAAATATATATATCAATTACACTATTTTTTCTCTTTTATATTTCTAGTTTATATGTGTGGGAAATTGAGATTAAGTTTAAATGTCAATCATAGAGCTTTTCTAACTCACAGTAGATTGGGGAAGAAGACAGGTTTAAATTTTCAAAAGTCAACAATTATGTAATTGATACTTTGATAGTGATATGAGAATTGGTTACAAGCGTAAAATTGGTTACTGCTGAAATAAGAAAAGCTCAACCTGAGCTTCCGAGCGTGTTTTCTCGAAGCATAAAATTGACCGCGTTCGACTCTTAATAGTCTTGGGATATGGGAGCCGCGTTCGTGTCTTGGCAAAAGCAATTAGCTTTAATTTTTTTCCATAACTTTTTCTTCTTATTTTTTGTCGGGTCAATTTAATGTCATCATATCATTTCTTCATCTTTTTTTTATAGAAGTTGGCATCAGTTATGGTGTTACTCTTGCTCCAACGAGACATCAACACCTTATGCACAACATTCCAAAAGTTTGAATCCTCATGTAGTTGTTTCTTTTCTTTCCTATATATGGCTTTCTTCACATTCTGAATCATATCTTCCCACCATTCATACACTAAATGAAGAGACGGCTTATCGGTGTTTGAACGTCTAATCATACTATATATTGGCTCAGTAAAAGATACAACATAATCAAGCTCATCCCAAAACATCTCATCTAGAATCTTCTGTTTCACTGCAGCGGCCTTCCTCACATCATCTTCCTTGTAATCATCCCATTTATTACCTATTACCATATGTTGCAAACCAGTCTTTATTTTCTTAAATCTCTTAAACATCACAAGTGTGGAGGCAAACCTGGTTGAAGCAATTGTAAGGAGCTTAAGATCACAATGCTTAGTAAACATCACCAACCTCATCTCATGGTTCATTATGAAGTTCTTGATGAAAGAAACATCATCTGCAAGAGGCCCTATCCATTTACAAGCATCATACACATCGTCATTGTTTCTTGTTTGTAGCGAAGGTGCACATATATTCTTCACAGCAAGGTTCAAGGTATGCACTACACATGGTGTCCAGAAGATAGAAGGATACTTGGATGAAATAATTGCACCGGCTTTCACACAATTCGCAGCATTATCGGTGACTATTTGAACAATATTTTCATGACCAACCTCCTTTATGCATTCTATAATCAAATCAGCAATCATATCCCCAGTTTTTATTTCACCTTGAGTATTTACTGCCCTCAACAACATCGGACCATTTGCATTTGCAGCAATCAAGTTAATGATGGGTCTTCTTTGCGGATCAGACCAACCATCACTACATATACTCACACCTTTAGCATTCCATGAGTCTTTGATCGGTTGTAAATGAAGCTCAAGGTTCTTTTTTTCCTTTTGAAGAAGTGTAGTCCTCAATGCATTGTAACCAGGTGGAACATATCCTGGAAGGCTAGAAGCACGCGCGTATGACAAGCGATAATGAGGATTTCTTGCAAGGTTGAAAGACAAACCACCTGTGTAAAACATTCTTGCTACTTCACCATCACATTGCTCCCTAGAGTTATTTTGAAATGCTTTCTCCAAAGCCATTTATTTTTACTTTACATATACTAGAATAGACCCTTTGTATCAAGCAGCAATTGATCGCTTTCTCCATGTGGTGAATTAAACTATGAAAGTAATGGTTCTAAAGCATTTGCAGAGATTTCCAGTTCTTTTTGAAATAACTAGCTAGCTAGCGCAGAGTGCGGTGGGATCTTCTTTTGATGAGAGACTTCCCAGCTTTGGTATTATCCATAGGTATATGATGGGGGCTCTATGACATTGGTGTATGGGGGTTTATAACTTAACACTTTAACAGCTAGAAATGGTGAGTGGGTTTTAACTTTTAAGCAAGTATACTAGTATTTTCGATCACATATGATCGATGGTGGTGGCTTTGATAATGATGATATGAGGCACGCCGGCAGCAGCTTTACTTGTGTCTCGATCTCTCCTCTCATCTTCTCCAAACCCAATTGGCACGCCTGCTCCCACTCATCAACGTGCATGAGGGAGACATTGCCTAGATGTTAATGTCAGAAGCATGTTTTGTAAATTAAAAATGAAGGGTAAGATTAGTACATGGATTATTATTTATGAGGGGAAGTGTGTTGCCGACTAAACAATTGGGAGGAGAATCATGGGTACGTGAGAACATCATATTCTTAGTATTATGTTGGAGTATCGTAAAGGCAACTCTGGCTCTTCCTCATGCCCTATCGGCCTAAACAATTGGAAATGGTTATATCCTGCAGTCAAATGCATTTGCTAGATCACTTGCATAACATGACATTACATGAAGATCGGAACAATGATTGAGTCAGCTGATGAGTCTCAAGTTTCCAGGGAGCTCCTAGATTACCATGTTCTTGGTGAGTCTCAAGTTCTTATCTTTTATGCTATTCTGCCTGATATAGTTTCTGCAAACCCCAGTCTATAGCATGTTCATGCATTCAACATTAAAGTTAACTAAGCAAGCAATAGAAACTCTCCTACTCAATTTAATCAAGCACACAAAGTTGATCATCATACTAAAAAGAAAAATTTGAGATCGGATTATGGGCAAAGGCACGTACCTTCACTTTGCCTTTTTCTTAGCTTTCAGGTATGCAACTGCGAATCTAGGTGAGGAGCCTTTGCCCTTTGGTGACAAACTCAGCGTCGGATTATACAGAAAAACTTCTGAGTTCTGACTACCCACTACGAATCTACAATGCATGAAATTTTTGTTCAATTGAAATTACGTTTTGTTTTCAGAAATTGAAGAACTAAAGAAGAAAAACACAAACCTGGTGGAAAGGTCGAATTGTGAGAGGCTGATTAAGACTTGAGAGATGAGCTCTTTCGATCCATTGAGATCAGGCAAGAGTGATTGTTGACGCACTGGAGATGACGAAAGAGTGAACGACTTCGATGGTCAGGTAAGAGACGGGGAGGCTGGAGGGAGGTAAGAGAGAAATTAGGTTTTAATCAATATTACAAAATTGCCCACGCTTCCTTTCGGCCTATTTGACGCTTCCAATTTGGAAGCTCGCGCTTCCATATCGCTTCCAAACCACCTTTTTCTCGGAATCGCGCTTCCGGCCGCTTCCATCCGCTTCCGGCGCGTTTCCGTCCGCTTCCGACGCGCTTCCGCTTCTGAAGCGCGAAGCGCGACTGCAGGCAAGCTTCCGTGCTTCTTAGGTTATGGTGTATAAACTACATTGTTAAAAAAAGAAGTTAAAAAACAGAGGACTATCCGAGACGTTTATGAAACGATTTTAAATTAAACTCATATTTTTTTTTCTTTTCAATTTACACTCAAAAGTTGCCATGTAGGATTAATAATAAAACATTTATTCTCTCAATATTACAGAAATTGTCACTTAAGTCAAATTTGTAACCTACCTAATTTACTAATAATTAATATTTATTTTTAACAAAAATTTGTAATTCATAACCTTAATGTCATTATTAATTGTGCCAAAGTCATGCAATCTTGATTTGGAAACCAAGTTAAATGAGCTATTTCTTTTGTGTTTAAAAAATATGTCTATCATATAGGTATATTATTTAATTAATCATACTATATAGGCAAGTTATAGTTATTTTATTTTACCATATAGGTATATTATTTAATTAGTCCTACTATATATGTAAGTTATTTTTTAAAATAAGTTGTTTCAACTTTGTAAAAGACTTTTGTCATCCATATATGTATGTTATGTTATACTATATTAAATTGGTAAGTTATCTAATTCTACTATATAGGTAAGTTACATATTTCTACTATATAGGTAAGTTAATTATCTATTCCTTTGTGTTTTTTTAATACCTTGTCAAAAGAGGTATATTAGTTTAGATACCTAGCATAGTTGTGTCATTTATTAGTGTTCTATACTAGAAATTTATTTAAAAGATCGATGAAAATATACCCAAATATAAGACAAAGTAATCTAAGAACAAGATATGTACCTTATGATAAGAAACACAAAGTGTAAACATGTTCGTGGAATTCTTGACATGTCTTGTATCATTCTCTTTTCATTCAAAACCTTTCTTCAACCATCACTCGGAGAAATGACGAGAAGTACTATATGCATAGTTGCCCTCATCATTTCTTCAAAGTATATATTCCATCTTCATATCAAATTCTCTCAATTTCTCTTGTACGATAATATTGGAAAGAATATACCTACTAAAAGAGAACAAGAAATACAGACTTTTGTTACAGATGTAATAGTTTTGTAATGAGTATATATATACACTCAAGTCACCAAAAAGATAAACGCAGGTACATGCGAAGAGATGAGTTTAGGAATTAAACTGTATCGATTATTTTAAAAATCGGACATCCACTTAGTTTCACCCAAGCTTCATCGATCCTTCCCTTTCCCTTTTTTCGGAAGAAAAGGAGGATAATAAAAAAAATTGATATCTCTTCATTATTTAAAGAAAATTGCACAAAATTTTTATTCCTCCACTTGATATTTTTAATGTATGAAATTGATTGTGATAGAGTTAATAAGATTTAAGTTCAGTTAAAAATTTCAAATTAAAATGAATAGATGCTAAGTTTTAGCTTTCTATATGTCTAAAGGACAAATTAGACTTAGACAGAAATATTAATTACAAACATTTAGTCTATATGGAAGGTTTACAATATAAATTGGGTGTTAATTAAAGGTGTGGGTTTATGTTAAAAATGGTGAGAAATTATTATATATAACTGCCACATATCTCACGTGGCGTACCCCTTTAATGTTATTGATTTATTTTTTACTGTAATTATTTCTAATTAATTTTTATATGTAAATAAACTTTTATCATTTTTACCGCGTGTATATTAATTATACAATGACGTAATATGATTAGCTGGATATGCCACATGACAGTGCCATGTGGTGTGGCGGATACACATAATAATTACTCTAAAAATGGTTTCCTATTTTAGGGTTTTCTCTAATTTTCTCCTAGTTCTCAGGCCTTAATCGGAATCACAATACAGGCCAAAACTTCTGCAAAGAATTCAAGCACATCGACAAGCTGGACCGGAAGGGTATCCACACTAAGAAGAGGAATGTTTGAAGAATGCACATTACCTGTCCACTCATGTCCGACAATAGGTAAACACCTCTTCACCAAATTGTGAGCAAATCCACCAAGTACCACATCACACAATTGTCTTCCTAGAAATGAAGAACGTACCACATCACTTGCAACAAATGCATCTCTATCAATGGCAATCTTGTATAAGGCACCACGGCTCTCTGTTCCAGCCTCCAGAGTCCAGACCTCCCATTATGTCACAATGGCACTAGAGCATAACGCCATTGCCACAGTATAGTAGCTTCATTGTCTATACTCATAACATACCATCATCCTTACTGGCCAAGTATCGACTAGTGCCCTGAGATGAACACTCACAAGATGATTTAGAACTGACTGCCAAATATATGAAAGTTGCATATCAGAAATGACCATCTAGACTTCGCTATTAGAATCGGCAGAAGATGGCATGAAAGCACAAATACTTGCAGGCAACAAGAGGAGCAGAAGACCTGCACATGACCGCATGGTTATGGAAAAATGTCGTTGAGGAATCATCTCCAAATTCAATTGCAATGAAGCCAAGTTTGATAAACCTTGGATGCATGAGATCCTGGATGTGAAGAGAACATCACACAGGAGAACAATAATTTCCATAAAAAATTTCCCCATAACTTATTTCGAGGCAGTGTTGCTTAGACGTCAAGGGCACCAGCTGAATGATAAAATGTGGCACCAAAATTCCAATAATTTCCATAAAAAATTTGTCCATAACTTATTTCCATCAATATATATGTTAACCAGAGGGCGTAACAAATTAATGGATAGCAGCCATAAGTGATAACAGAAACAATTTTGAAAGAAGTGGATAACAATAATGCCATAGTAATAAAATGATGGATAACAATAATCAGTGTGACCACGCTCTTTTGAAAGAAGTGGACGAGAAGAATGCCATAGTAAAGATAATTGTGAATTGCCTTTGAGAAGGACATTGACATGTGATATCAGTGAAAGTATCAGGCCACTTTGATACATGACGTGCATATTGAAGGTGTGCACAACTTCAATGAGGGGTCTTTGCAAAGCCTCCTCTGCTGGAGGAGAATTAGCACCATAAAGTGCTCTATACATTTCAAAGTCTGGTAATATATAACAAGTGAAGTATGCTTGCTAATATTTACCTTGTCATCATGAATCAACAACAACCAAGCACTGAACAGCAGATTGGCTAGAATTAATAATAGTTATTGGAACAACAGGACCATAACTGTATCTTGAAGAAAATGACTAAATGGATATGAAGAAACTCAATGGCGTCAGCAATAGAAAGACAGAAAAGGCCATACGTATATATGCTCAAAAACAGTCTATGTTTTTGTAGTTATCTACATTTGTAGATTTATTTCATATTTCTAAACAATACACTGCACACTTCATGTATTAAATACTACTAAAAATGACTTTCATTTATCAAAACATGTTGGCTCCGAGCATTACGGATGGAGCTAACGGCTCCAGATGGTAATATCGGTATCAAAACTTCAGACACCATTTTGATATTTTTAAAACGTGAGGCACCAAAGTGCATATTTAGTGAAACATCAGACATTGATGTATAATTTTGCCTCTTTTTTCTCTTACGTTCAGTGAAGGAAATGAAATGCACGTATATAGATTAATATAGACTACTCATTTTGGCAACGATGGGATCTTTGTGGGGGCTACACAAATGCGCTCCTATAAAGGAACAAGGTGAGCGCTCTATTGTCTGATACTCTGATTCACGAAGTGGAATGAAAGAAATTGTTCTACAGTTCTACTATGTTTTTCCACAAGATCTAATGAACTCAACAACCTCTCTTTATTCAACTCGAGACATCCCAACATAACCGATTTGCGTTCAACTTGGAGGAGCAATGGTTGGAACTTGTTCTGAAACCGAAACATTGTTCTCTTTTTTCTTTTTCTTTTTCTGAGGTAAACAGTGTTCCTTTAAGCCATCCCATAATGGCATAACGAAAACATATGAACCTAAGAAAACTTCTACTGCCAGTTGAAGCAGCCTATATCACTTTTATATTGTTGTCAGTTTTCGATATGAATTGTGTTGTCAGTTCAGAAACCTATCAAGGGAACTTCAAAAACTTACTTAACCTGTCCTTCCTATTTTGGATAGGAAACATGTCCAGTGGTTCTAACCACTATTGCTAAGAAGGTTTCAACTTTAAAGAGAGGATGCAGAAGAGTCTGAAGTTATATAAGATAGGAACCAAAGTCCACACCTCTTGGAAGGGTGACATGTTTGATTGGTTGCCAAATCATTTGTTTTTTCAGCAAGAAACCATGGATGTTGTAGCCTGAGGCATACTACCAATCTGCTTGTTCCCATTTACAGCTGGTGACAAATATTTCTCACAATCCTTGACCCCTATCTGCATAAACTCTTTGACAAGCATTGGCATGTGCCCTGCTAAAGAATCCTTAAACCGCTGAGAGCAACTCTTGTCACCCTCATCAACATCCTGAACCCCACCTTTGACCAGACATCCCACTTGAGCGCCATCCATGTATGCTTTACATGCCACCAGAATGTCATGAGCACGATCCCGGAAATGCCCCATAACAAAATCCTCAAAATGCTGCATTCGAATACAAGTTATATTAGACATCATATTTTAAGGGTCATAGCCATAATATAATGCTGCTGCCATAATGTTGCATAATGATCAACAAAGACAATATTGAATAAACCCTATATAAAGTGTTCATAAGAGAGACAAATAAGCCATAGGTATATATGCTCAGTCTATGTTTGTGTAGTTATCTACATTTGTAGTTTTATTTCATATATCTAAACAACAAACTACCACTTATATTTATCTAAACACTAAAAAAATAACTTTCTTATGCAAAAATCGCTACAAATGCGTAATCGTTCTGCTCACTTATGATAAGGTGATGAGGATTTCCTTTCAGAAGATATGAGTCTACAATTTGACCTCCAAAAAAATTTGATGACTTTGCAAATTACAAAGTTGAGTTATATCAAGAATTTGGAATGAGTTAGAAACTCTAGCGCAAAAACGATTCCTCTACAAATAATATTGGCATTTTGAGAAACTAATGCCAAACAATGTGTTGGTTTAGGCCTACAGGAAACATGGCACAAAATCTGATGTTTGCACATATAGTCAATATATTGATACACTTCGACCATGATAACAAATATTACCTTGGGAGGCCTCCTCATCATGTATACCATAGTTGTTAAAGACAGGAGGAAGGTATCCTCATTATACTGCCGGGACCTCATTTCACCATCTGCCGAACCATTCATAGACGCATATCCAGGCTCATTAAAGTAGGGCTTTGTATTCAAGATCAGCCCTTGTATGGACACTAAAACTTGCAGAATGGTGGAGACACCCTGGATCCACATCTCTTTAGGGTTCCCCGACCAGGTGTTGAGAAGGCTGAGGCATACTTTCCCACAAGCATACAAATTAGGATTTAGTCGAAGGCCACCAGAGTGGTACTGGACATGCTAGCATTACCAAGGGCCAAGTCAGACCCATGATGTAAGTATATATATAATACAATGCCAGAAAAACAACAACTACATACCGGCGGCACATTGGGGTAATTACTGGGGAAGGAAACATCAAAGAAAAAGAGACCATCATGGTAAGGAGTACCCTCAGCTCCAATAATTACAGCTCTCAATAGATCCATCCTTGTCTCATAGACTCGAACAAATACTGTATCTGTCAATTGGAAAATAAGGAGGTTCAGAGTTCAAATCTAGGTCACTTCATACAATGCTTGCTTATAAGGTAGGCAACATAGTTTCTATTGAGTCAGACAACACTCCAACATCCGTATTCCAGATATTATGAAGATAATATAAGCATTCTCGAAAGTAACATTTCATAAGTTTACACATACAGGGATTACAAGCAAATAGGCAATGAAGGAAAATCTTACTACCACTACCATGACATGAAGATGATGCAAAGCGCTCACCAGGTAAATCTTTCTCTAGACTCTTCCACTCTTCCTGGATTCTCTTTGCCCAGTTCTTTGGTGGCTTCAGAAAGTATAAAAGTGCACACTAGCATAAGATAAAAAATTCAAAATGTACAAGAAAAACTAAGGCACGAAAGACATTGTCTTAACTCACCTGAGTCATCGGATGACCATGGAGTGTACCAGCGAGAGTATAGTGATGGTCAGAATGATCTTCAACTGTATCAAATTGTTTAAACCCCTTGTACTTCTGCATAATTTCATCTATGTCCTTGCTAGACAGTTGTCTAGCCGGTGTTGTTGGAAGGCTTGCAGCAGTGACATTGTATTGAGTTTGGGAAGCACCCTTAGCCCACGGGTTACCTGGAAATCCTGCAGGAGGATATATGGAACCAACTGGACCATAGAATTTTGAATGAAATGGTTTAGCACTAGTTGGGAACGAAGAATCTGACAACCAGCCAGAGGATGACTGTAATCCAAAAGGATCAATTGCACCATTGGGTAAGTTATATCCGAACAAAGATGTCTCAGTTCCAGTATTGAACTTCATTGCATCATATTTAGTTGAACTACTTGAAGCAAATCGCTTCTTTCTACGGTGCAAAGCTCCATAGAACCTTTGTTGAGATCTTGATGGTTCTGCTCCAACTGGGAGACTAGGCACACTACCTTGGGGATGTGAAGCAATTGGTTTCTTAATATTTCTAGCAGCTTTCAAATGTTTCCAAGATGACTGATACTGTCCTTTTGGGTGACTGACTCTGTCTAATTGGGTACTGAAGCTTGAACTGGCCATTACGGTTGGCTTAAAGTTGAAACTAAGAGGATCTGCCCAAGGAAACATCCCATTTCCAGGGAGATCACCATAATCTGATTTCAATTGACAACTTGAATCAACAGAATTACTTCCAGAAACCGAACTAACATTACTTTTAGGAGGATTTGACAACCAAGGAATATGTGGGACAGGCGCTTCTATCCCAGGAGGAATACCCACATTATCGAAATGGGATTGCAAGAAGGCATAGTCAAAATCTTCAAAATTAATAGTAGTGAAGTCATCAGCATCATCCGCAGTTGCATCAGAATTGGGACCATCTAAGTCAATAAAGTGATTTGATGCTGGGGCAACATCCTCAGTAATTTCAATCCCATTTACTGATCCAATGGTTTCTGTACCAGAAAAACCAAGAGACGTATGGAGGACAGCTTCCTGTAAGTAATAGCATACAAAGCAAATATACTTGAGAATGATATAGCAGCATGAAATATGTATTAGATAGCAAAAGATTAGCATTCAACAACAAGAATCTCAATTCCACTGCATCATAAACCTTTGTTTGATGAATTTGGTAACCGTCCGAGGAGTTTCTCACTGCCTTTCCTTTGCTAGTTCTGTCAATTTTCTCATAAATAAACATTGCATCAGCAGAATCATATTTGTCAATGTCAATCACATCCCGCAAAATCACCTGAGTAAAAGAGAATAATTAATAACTGTTATAATTCCAAAAGAGCAGGAAAAAGAATGAAAGTAAACTTATCAGTAAAATGAGGCAGCCAATGAAATAACATGTACAGGAGCATAAACCAAGGAAATACAAATAGGACATGGAGTTATCTAGGAGGGAATGAACCTCCTCACCATATAATTACAATCCCACAAAAGCATAAAATAAATGCTTGTGCATTATTTTCTTAACTCTAATGAAGAGTGGGAGAAAAAAAAAAAGTTGTTAGTCATTCCTCCAAATCGAAACACGATGATATTTGTGTATGCTTAAAGATAGTAAGCTTTGTTACACCAAATAAAAAAGACCCAAACGCCCAACAGTCTTGCTAAAAGCTGATAGAACATGAGAAAACACCAACTATTGTAAAGATGCCAAACATTAGGGATAGTCAATTAATGTATCGTAATGCATTATCGGGAATGCAGGTACATAACAGAATCTCACCTTGGAAACTCTGAGTCCTGAATGCAATATATGAGATTTTGGGTCTCTCAACACATTGACAGTTGGTTTTGATTTAGATACTCCAAATCTAAAACATATACCAAGACATTCACCTTAAAACATGAAAGTGCTAGTACATGTCAAGCACCATCCCAATAAAAGCCAAACAATTATGTGCCAACAAATTGATACAGTTTAGAATGATGTCAATATGCATACAGGACAGTCCACGCAAATTCTAATATCAGGAAAGAAATTCAGCAACACAAACTTATGTTGCTGTATAGCATACAGATTGATGAGAAGAGTGGAGGTTCAATAACTCTAAGAGGGGAAAGCTAACTATATTGGAAATTTTTCCGACAAATATAAACAGAATTTGGGAGTAGGAAATATGTTTGAGACATTGGTTTACCAATAGCCATAACAGTCAGAAAATGGGAAGAAATTGCATTTACATTATTGGAATAATGATTCAACAGAAAATAGGGCAATCATGTTTCAGCCCTCCTCTCAAAACCGTTTTTTTATATTTGACACATTCCAACTCATTCGCCACTTTACCCATTTTCCTTCTCTACAGAAAACCAAGAAACTGATGAATCCATGGACAAAACCATGCTTACATTTCAGAGCACAGTTGCAGTTTCCTAAAACATCACTAACAGAACACAAATCACGAAAGGCAAAAACCAACAAGACAATCACTCTTTGAAATTGATACTCCAATTCAAAACTTCATCCTCATACTACCCAGACTCCAAATATCACCACTAATCTCAAAACATTGAGAAATAAAATCCACTCTGACGCTCTGTATACCAAGCACACAAAACCAAAGACCAATTCTTTCAGCTCAAATCCTCAAACCAAGTTAACCAAAAAACAAAAACTAGACCCCCGTTACCATCAAAAACAGCAAACTTGATCATTCCAAAAAGACCATCAGAACACTGATTCCACCACACCCACATGATCGGGGTCCGAATCAAGATTCCAAATTCAACCAAAAAGACTGAAACTTTGATCCCACAAAATATTCAAACAAAACAAGAAAAAAAAAAGACAAGACAAAAGAGAAACAACATCGTACGGCCGAACTACCTCTTTGTTCTTTCGCAATCCACGAGAGCACACGACCGGAGCAGCAACCTCGACAACGTCGTCGGTATCCATGTCGGAACGAGCTCGCTTGTTACTGTTTGGAAAGTGAAAGAGAGAAAGATAAGAGAAAGAAAAGTCAGGCGAAGAAGAGGAAAAGAGAGAGTCTTGGTAGTTTTCGAAACAACGATTTAAATAACCCAAAAATCAGTGGGAGAGAAAGAGAGGCGGAGAGACTTATTATTGGATTTCTCGGGTTCGTTTAGCTGCGGCTCCATTACTGAACCGGCTCTGGCCGCTTCGTCTTCGTCTTCTTCTTCTTCTTTAGTTTCACCGAGAGAGAAGAGAGCTGAGCCGATCAGTGAACCGGGTTCGTTTTGGTTTTGGGTTGGTGGGGGAATTGGAAATGTGGTGGATTTATAATGACGACAGCCAAGGGAAGAGTGTTCCTTTACTTAAGTAACAACGCTGTAAAAACAAAGATATAGTCTTTGTCCTTTGTGTGGAATTTACTGTTATGCCACTGTCTGTGTCAGGGTACAGTACTGATGGAAGAGAGATGTGGTCAGATCTCCTGTGAAACTGGTGTGAGAAGTTTGGGGTGAGTTGGTTTTGCTTGTTTTGGCAATGTTATGGATATTTATGGTTGTTTGTTGACAGTCCTTTGTGGGTAATTAAGGAAATGAATGAGACATGAGATTGAGTTCTAAATTTAGGTGCATACAAAGGTTAGAGGAAACCTGTGAGTTTGGGAAATAGGATAATCATTCTTTTGTTTTTTAGTTGAAATTTTTATAAAATGACAAGACATATGTTGTTACCATTAATTCATGCCATGCGAAAGGGTGATTCCTCCAACCTAACAAAAACGATCTCCTTGCTCAATCATAGCAGTCGGTTTTTCAAATTCAAAAAGGGCCGGAGATGTACACATGAGAATCTAGGGTTTCATGAGAGGAGAAGCCTCGCGCTAAGACCCCTTCTCGGAGATGGTTAAGATATGTCTAAAAGAGACTTCATTCGACGATCGTTACACACTAAAGAGAGACGCTGATCGATTTGCAAAGGAGAAAGAATCACACACAGCAACTCTGAAAAATAGAGAGCAAGATGTGACAGTCAAATACGTATTAACATCGCTTACTTAAAATATGAAGTTGCAGGCAACTTTTCATTATTGAAACAACAATCAACTTAGATAAAAACATATACAAGGGTGTTGGTATAGTAATTAGTAAATACATCTAAGAACAAATACAAAACACACCAGGGATGGAGAAAATCAAAGTACAATATATACATATGAGATAAAGTAACCACGTTGGAGCATATCAAACACGTAGAACTCGAAGATCTTGGATGATTGAACAAGAAATCCAAGAGACCAAATATGTGATTGTGGTGGTATCTAAACTCATCCCCATCATTCCAGATCAACAGACAACACAAAATAAGCAGAGTACTCCACTGTATTTTACATGCACTATATAAAGACTTGAATCATAAAATTTCTGGCAATTATATTGCACGTTTGAAACCGCACAATAAGATTCGAGGCACTACATGAGTAAACTAAATCGGTCCTTCCATAATGGCATCCTTATACCAAAAGCTCATCGAGTATGGCTTTCCGAGTTTAAAAAAAAAGGGTCCAAAATGGTTTCTCCCACCAGAAGACCTGTGTAACTGTTGGTTTTGCAGCCTGAGGCATGCTAGCTACCAATTTGCTTATTCCCAACTGGTGCTGGTGATAAAAATTTCTCACAGTCATTGGCACCTATTTGTGTCAACTCTTTGACAAGAATAGGCAAAAACGCAGCAAGAGAATTCTTAAACACTCGCGAGCATATCTGATTACCATTAACAACCTGCACCAAACCTTTGACTGGATCCCCCACTTGAGCTCCATCCATATATGCCTTGCACGCTGCGAGAATTTCATGAGCATGATTGCGAAAATGCCGATGAACAAAGTCCTCAAAATACTGCATCCAAATACAGAGTTAAGGATAAGAAATTACATTAATTTTGACAGCATTAGTATTAGTGTGGCATCCACCAGAGATTATTGTGCGGTTACAAGTCACAACTGAGATCTGATATCTAGCTTCCTAGTCAAAATTCTATAAAAAAAAAAGCAATAAAGTTATGTCCCATGTTATCTATATACTAGATTACTAGTTTCGTTGCCCAATTGACTCTCAAGTTCACTACATCATTATAAGAATTCATAATCACTTAATTCATTGGTTGTGTATAATAATCTTGCAGTTCCTATTCTCATATTCTGATAAACCTCACCTTGACAGTGAAACTTTAGTGTATTGGAACTCTCACTCCCCCCTCATATTAAAATTGAAACTGTATCCTATATATGTTTATGTGTACACAAACACACAGAGAGAGAGAGAGAGAGAGAGAGAGAGATTTGGTATGCCAATGATTTTACAGGAACCAAAATACTTACCTTTTCCAAAAACAATTTATCCTTGGATGGTTATGAATATTTCAAAAAAAAAAATTTATATCAACCAGTTCTTGCTGATGCACTAGCCAGTAGAGCGTTTTGAGATGAGAAGTTTATAATTTCTTATAATGTAGAGGACTGCTCAAGCAATAGAAATTATGAAAAAAAAAAAAAAATATATATATATATATAGGGGATATCACATTGTACCTTTGGAGGCCGCTTCATCATGTACACCATTGTTTTTAGAGAAAAGATGAATGTGTCTTCATTGTACTTCTTTGATGCTGAATCACCAAATGGTTTACCCCTACCATCTTCATATCCAGGCTCATTGAAGTAGGGCTCTGTATTCAAGATCAGCCCTTGTATAGAGACCAAAACCTGAAGCATTGTTGACGTACCAGGGATCCATTTCTCTTGCTTGCCCCCAGACCAGGTGTTGAGAAGGCTGAGGCAAACTTTTCCGCATTCATACAAGTTTGGATTTAGTCGAAGCCCACCAGAGTGGTAGTAAACATGCTGGCATATGAAGTCACAAATCAGACTGCTGATGTGAGCAGACATTAAAAATGTGACACAAACATGATTTACATACCGGGGGTACATTGGGATAGTCTCTTGGGAATGAAACATCAAAGAAAAAGAGACCATCATGGTAGGGAGTACCCTCGGCTCCAACAATAACAGCTCTCAAGAGATCTATCCTTGTCTCATAAACTCTAACAAATATTTTATCTGTCAATATGTTAAGAAAGACAAAAGGTTCAAAGATGAAGCAAAATATATCATGCAGAATGTGCAACTTTCATCTGCACCAATAGAAACCCTATATTTGTTTATACCCTGCATTGTTAATTGAAAATTATTGTGATAAGCAGTATCAGCAAAGTGCATATAAAAAAAAAAGAGATAAGTGGTAAACAGTCACTGCCAATAATCCATATATAAGGCTCACCAGGCAGATCTTTCTCCAAGATTTTCCACTCTTCCTGTATTCTCTTTGCCCAATTTTTCTGAATAAAAAGGAAAGTAGCAAGATCAAATTAATATATAACGAAGTGTCCAAATGCAGTACACAATCTAAATCACCTGCATGGTACAACTACTTTTATTAGTATAGCAATGGTCTGAATGATCTTCAACTGTATCGAATTGTTTGAAATCCTTAAACTTCCCAGTAGTTGCATCTGCCTCCATGCTAGAAACTTGCTTTGCAGGGGCATCATTGATTTGACCTTGCTCCTGAGATTTTGATAATGCTACTCCAACTGGAATATTAGAAGGTCTCCCTTGGTGTTGCAGATAAGATTGTGTCATTTTAGTACTGGAAATTTGTGGATGTTTCCAAGATGATGATAGCCCAAGAGCAGGACTTACAATGTTTGTTTGGGCCATCAAACTTGAACTACTTCCAGAAACTGCTTTTATGTTGCTGTTAGGATGATCCGAAAATGACAGAAAATGTGGAACAGGTGCTTCTATTCCAGAGGGAATATCTTTTTTCTCAAAATGGGCTAGCATCACAGCATACTCATCGATATCTATAGATGCTTCCAAATAAAGATCAGAATAGTCATCATTGAAAGTAGATGCATTAGTACTGGGACCAGCTAAGTCAATAACATTATGCGAGGTTGACGCAAAACTCTTAGCAGCTTGAAGATTTGTATCAGAAATACTTCCAGGAACCGACTTTATATCACTTTTAACAGGATCAGACAACCATGGGATAGGTGGCATAGGTGCTTCGACTCCAGGAGGAATATCCACACTATCAAGATGGGCTACCAATTGGCAATACTCATCGACATCTATTTCATCATCCAAAAAAAGATCAGCATAGTTAATGTTATCCCCCATCGCGCCTAAACTCTTACCAGAAGAACCAGCAAAATTATTGGCAACAGCTCCCTGACAACACAGGCCAGGTAACAATATAGTGTTAATATGCTGAACCATGTTTAACCAACACTGGATATATATAATGAATAACAAAAAGAGTGTGAAGTTAACCACAAACCTTAGCTTTATGGTCAGGGCATTCATTGAAAGAGTAATTGATTGCGTTCCTTCTGATACTTCGCTCGACTTTCTTATCATTAAACATTGCAGTATCAGAGTCTCCAATGTTAAAACCATCAGGCACAATAACCTACAAAGAGTAAATAGCTAAATAATATCTAATGCGTACAAATCCACATATAGAATAGATATTTCGGGAGGAATCCTTTAAGGAAAAAGTAACGAAGTCACCAATACAACAATCAAAAGATAACTCAATTCTTTCAAATATGACACCTTCCGGCCTAATCATTAGAGTTGATGAAGTTCATGCCGCTTCAGTAAAATTTTTGTTTAAGTACATCTATTAATGTAGTGGTGAAGTTTGTATCACGAAGCAAAATCCTAGCCAAACAATATTGATGAAAGCCCCAATTGAAATATATAATCAGAAAGAACAGTAACTTGATAAACTAAAGACGAACAGCGTGAACAAACCTCCTTCCCTTTGTCGGATTTCTGATTCCGGGAAACTAGAGGAGCACTCGAGACGACGTCTTTGTCGTAATCCATGCACTTAGAAGTGCTCTCTGGAAACAATGATCGCTTCCTGTGTGTTGTGGAGTACAACAAAGTCAGATAAAAAGGAAACAGATAGAGAGTTCTGTTGAGTAGCGAAGTAAGAGAGAGAGAGAGAGAGAGACCGGGGATTCGGGGAGGACGGCGGCGACTTCATTAGAGCCGGAGTTGATCGATCAGTCGTCTGTTGGTCACACTACCTTGGCGAGTAGGAAGCTCAAGCGTATTTACACGGCCTCGCACGCGTTTTAAAGAAGAGAAGAGACGCTTCTTTCTTCTTCTTTTCGCCTAGCTTCTTTTATTTTCTTAGTTTTACAAGAATTTCATTTCATTTCATTTACATATAATAATAATAATAATAATAATAATAATAATAATAATTTCCACTACTTTAAGAGCAAATGCACCCTAAGAGCATCTGCACCCATAAATTGCATTTGCTTGAGCAAATGGTAGGGCCAGAAGCAAATTTTGCTTCAAGCAAATCGATTTCATATTTTGCTTAAGCAAATCGATTTTTTCACACACCCATTTACAATTTGCTTGAGCAATTCAATTTTGTCTTGTTGTGAAATAATTAATTTTTTTTACTAGATATATTTATAACCAATAATAATGTGCCACGTGTCATTATCGACTCGATATTATTCAAAATTTCCGATAAGATTTTCGACTAATAGATAATTGACAGGTGTCACTGCCACGTGTCATTGTCGCTAAAATAATTGGAGCAGATTTCCGATAAGATTTTCGACTAGTAGAGAATTGACACGTGTCACTGTCAGTAAAATAATTGGACCAAATTTCTGATAAGATTTTCGACCAATTTGCTATAAAAACGTCTAATATAACTCATTATAACTCATCCTTCAATCTAAACACTTAGCAACATTTCTTTGTTCATCACTCTGATGAATCCTTTCAGCTTCCACAATTTTTTCAGGCGGAGACAACGTCAACAAGAAGAGGATGACGATATGGAGCAATCATTCGTGAATCAGGTGGTCATGGCGGAAAACAACACGATGATGAATCAACACGACCAAGCGGTTCACGTCGCGGTAAAAAACCGAATAAGCCACGTCAAATGCTATCTAGGGGACACAATCTCATGGAAGATTACTTCATCGAACGTCCAATTTTCAACGCTCAAGACTTTCATCGGAGGTACAGGATGAGCAGAGACCGATTCAACATTATCATGACGGACCTCTGCAACCACGACATGTCTTGGCATCAAAGAGAAGACGCCACTGGTTTGCTAGGGCTACTTCCCCAACAAAAGATGACCGGGGCTCTACGAATGCTAGCGTACGGGTCAGCTGCAGATCAGTGTACTGAAATTACAAGGATGGGGGAATCAACTACCCTGAAATGTATGAAGGAGTTTTGCAGCCAAGTTGTTCATCTCTATGGTCCAAGATACCTCCGCAGTCCAACACCGGCAGACCTCACGCGACTATTAGCTAAAGTAGAACGCCGAGGTTTTCCAGGTATGATTGGAAGCATCGACTGCATGCATTGGGAGTGGAAGAACTGCCCAACCGCCTATCAAGGGGCATACTCTGGCCGAAAGGGTCGCCCAACGGTTATCCTAGAGGTAGTGGCCTCGTATGATACGTGGATATGGCACAGTTTTTTTGGCTGTCCTGGAGCTAAAAATGACATTAATGTGCTCCACCTATCGAATGTGTTCTCAGAGATCCTTGCCGGAAGAGGCCCAACTGTCGTCTACGAAGTCCATGGACAGAGGTACACCACAGCTTATTATCTGGCTGACGGAATATATCCAAGGTACTCTACATTTGTCAAAACAATTTCCAATCCCCAGACGCCGCAAGATAAGCTCTTCGCAAAGAAACAAGAGGCATACCGGAAAGATGTGGAGAGGGCATTTGGCATCTTGCAATCTCGATGGGTAATTATACGTCATAGTTGTACATTGCACCACAAATCGGTAATGACTACCATCATGTTAGCTTGCATTATATTGCATAACATGATTGTAGAGTATGTGGATGATGAGGAAGAAGAAGAAGACTTGCAAAACCCATCGAGGGCTTTCCGGGTTTATGATGGGCCGGTGAATGCACAAGGGAATCGAGTTCTTTTTGAGCCAATCATAGAGATGGAGCTAATATACAACGGTTTCACGACCGTGTTGCCGATCTCGAATCCGCTTACATCCATCGAGAGCTCCAGAAAGACTTGGTGAAACACATTTGGAGAGTGGAAACCGGTGAAATACTTTAAATATGTTTTATTGTGTGTTTTCATGATGTTTGTGTTTAATTTCAGTATGTGTTTTAATTTAATGTGTATTTCAATTTCAACTTAATAAATAAATTGCATTTTATTTCTCGAAAAATTTTAATTACATAAAATGACGAGCCAAGCCCAGATTTATTCTTAGTACAATACTATAACTACTATGGAAAAAGCACGCGATTTGGATGATAACAATCCGAATATGTTTCATCGGTAGGTTGATCTTGACTAGCTTCTCCTTCATTAAGGATTGCTAGTTTCCTCTTGGTAAAATACCTTTTCGAGATTGGGGTCATAGCCTCCAAATCCATTGTCATGATCCTTGTGTCATTCTCTTGTTTCTTCAATCGTAACTCTTCTTCCGCCCTTGCTTCTTTTCGCTTTTGAATGTCTATGTACTCCGCATAATAATTAAGCTCACTTTCATTATGGGCTAGCCTCTTGGTATGCCATGATACTTGGTCACTTGCAATGGTATGCAAAACCTCCACCCGTTGCTCAATAGGAGTCTTACCCTGTTTCTTTTGGCGCCTAGCTTCCTTTGCCGATTTGGTTCCCATTGGTCTAGGTGGACTCGATGGAGCTGCCGTGTTGCTTTGAGGTGTCTCATTCAATTAGTCGTCATCCAAATTGATGGTTGGAGATGATTCAGTTGCGGAAGGAGTACCGTGGTAACTACTTGCATATGGAGATGGAGTAGTAGGTAGCACCACAACGAAAGATGGATGATCTTTAACCACTTCCCAACATTCAAAGTGTGTAAACTTTTTCTTCTTGGCATTATAGTAACATGATTGAGCTTGTCGTTCCTGATGTAAAAAACTTATATTAGGTATTTATTTAATTACATAATTTAAATAAATTAGATAAAACAAATAATGTAACAAATTAGATATATTAAAATAAATAATGTAAACAATGCTACATATTTAAACAAATTAAATAAAACAAATAATGTAAATAAAATTAGATATATTAAAATAATTAAATATGTAAACAATGTTACATATTTAAACAAATTAGATATAAATTACATAATTTAATTCATATAATCAAATAAAAATTATAATATATGATAACACAATGTACTTACTTCGTCCATTAGCGAAGTGCCGCTAGCTATACGTTGTCGTGATGCCGCCAAACATTCGCCCCATTTTTGCAAGAGTAGCTTGAACTTGTTGTAGTGAGAAGTGAGCGCGATTCGGGTCCTTGGCTCCTTCGGAGGTTTCTCACCCGGTGCTAGCACCCAATTTTGCATATAATCGCCATGAATTGTCTCCCACAATTTGTCCCTCTTTTGTTTGTTACCGTCATATTCATCAATGCTATGACGGACAAAAGAAATGCACATTTGTAAATCTTCGGAAGGAAGCCAATGGGTGCCCATTGTTTTGGAAAAAAAATGTTAAACGAAAAGAGAGAGGAGATGGAGGAAGATGTGAAATTTGTTGTGCACAAATTGGTGTGAGTTCATAACAAATTGAAGTAGTATTTATAGGCAATTTTTTGGGAGAATTTTGAAATTTTGGGGATTTTTTTACAATTTTTTTGGTTTATTTCCGTTATGATCAAATAGTAGCCGTTGCCAATTAATTCTGGCCGTTGGATCGAAATTTCTGATTTAAAATGGAAGGCCCAGATCAATTGGACCGTTGGCCAATCAGCTTGACACGTGGCAGCCATTCATTGGCTCGCTGTTTTTTTTTTGGCGCGTGCAACGCCTAACATAAAAAAAATTCGCCCGTGCCTGACGTCACCCACGGGCGGTGGGCTCCGCCAGGCAATCGAGCAAACGCCGGAGCAAAATTTGCTCGAGCGATCGGACGAGCACCGCGGCTGGGTTGACTGGGCGAGCAGCGCGCCTCCTCCTGCTCGCCGGTGCGAGCCTCCCCTTCTCCTGCTCGAGCTCCTCCGGCTGATCCCTCCTCCTGCTCGAGCACGCCGGCATATTTGCTCGCCGGTGCGGATGCTCTAAGAGTCAAAAGATAAAGTTGTACCTCCCATTTTGGTACATTTATCTTTACCTTTCTTTCATGCACTCGAAATAGGCAAATATCAAAACCTCAATCCAATCTTCTAACTTTTCTCATTCAAAATTCAGCAAAAAGAAGAAGAAAAAATGAATATTCATCTCATGAGCCCAAAGGCCATGTGGTTATCATCTTGCTACGGGTAGAGATCTCAGAGAAACAACGCACCCAACAAAACATTCTATTTCTTTCTCCTCTCCCATGCAACCTAGACTTTCCCTTTCCCTTCCCCTTTTAACTTCTATAAACTCACATTTCTCCACCGCCTCCCACATCAGAATTTTCCTATGTCGTTGGCCTCACCCATGAGTTGCGCGTTCCCACTAGAAGTGTGGGCATCGTCATCTATAACACATCCCAGTCCATTCTTTGATTCAACTACTCTTTTGATGAATGATGATCAAGAAAAAGTTCATTGTCGTCGAATTACAGCGGATTCGGTGGGTTTTGGGTTTGAAGTTAGAGGGAAAAATGTAATGACCCCAAAATTTCGAGTATAAAAATTCAAAATTTCAAAATCGTTAAACACCAAACAATCTCAACGAATCGAAATCATTTAAAATGCCACAGCGGATCATCTCTGAGTTCAAAATACAACTCAGTCAAACCGATTATTACAACCCAAATTATAATTCAATATTATAATAATGGAATTGCGTAATCCTCACAACAAACTCACAAGATAGTCACACAAAATCCTCACACCAGCTGGAGATAAATAACTTCAAGTCCACTAAGCAGTATGTCAATTCCCACTAATCCACACCTGCGGAGTTATCCACTACACCATCGAATTGGTGCACCGGGATTGTAAACACAAACCCGGTAAGCTTTACAACTCGTATGAGTAAAATGAAAATATAACTCGCATAACAATATATTCGAAAATCCAGAAATCAAACAAATATAAATGCACTCATGAGTGAATGGACGGCCCATCTGGTTGTCCCAAAGAAATACGAAATGAAACACTCATGAGAAATTAAGTAACCTTTCTGGTTACCCAAATGCATTTATAATACGGGTACCAAGAACGCTGGTACACATCTGTTACCCCTCTCGTAATACACCGCCGATATTGGGCAACCACCCGCTACCCAACATCCAAAAATATGAGTACTCATGAGCAGATAACCACCCGTTACCTCACATGCAGTACTCCGGCAGACAGACTAGAGCTCTAACTGTATCGTAACTTTCGCCCGGCCAAAGGCTAGGTTCCGACTTGCCAAACACGTACAATAATCTCACATCATATTGTACAAAATCAAGTCTGAAGACAAATCAACATTTTAACAATCTCCATGTTAAAATCACGTACAATAATCTCACATCATATTGTACAAAAATCAAGTCCGAAGACAAATCAATATTTTAACAATCTCTATGTTAAAATCACGTACAATAATCTCACATCATATTATACCAAAAATCAAGTCCGAAGACAAATCAACATTTTAACAATGTCCATGTTAAAATCACGTACAATAATCTCCCATCATATTGTACAAATTAAAATCACATGCTCGATATATAAATCTCGTCATCAAAATGACATAATCACGATAAAATCATAACAGTATATTATATAGCAAACTATATATATATGTACATATTTACCATTTATACAATATATATATAATCCATTATATCATATACATGTCATTTTTCATAAACACGTCCGAAGACAAAAACTCGTCCGAAGACAAAACATTTTAACAAACTCATGTTAAAACCACGTACAATAATCACACCTCATATTGTACAAAAATCAAATCACATGCTCAATATTTAATTCTCGTCATTCGAAATGACCAATTCCAATGAATTCATAACAGTATATAATATAACAAACTATATATATATATATATATGTACTTATTACCATTTATACAATATATATGTAATCCACTATATTGTATACATGTCGTAATTCAATATTAAAAACTCTTGTAAAATCTTGAATCACCGCAAGGGTAGATTCGTAAATAAGTGAGATTTTACTCACCTTCTTTCCTGCGTGCAACTTCCACGACCCTGAAAGTAATTTCCTCACTCATTTCGTCAGTCACCTAATAGCACGATAAATGCTTAGAAAATGATACTTAAAATATCAGGTGACGAGTTCAGCACAGCTAAATGTTGTTCATAAAACATTGTTCACAGAACACTGTTCATGTTTACTAATCAATGTTTTTACTAAACCACTGTTCACAGTTACTGTTTTTTATCAAAACAATGTTCACAGTTACTGTTTTACCATGTCACTGTTCACATTTACTGCTAAATAGCACTATTCACATACACTATTCATGCGGCGTCACGGTTCACAGATCACTATTCACATTTACTATTCATGCGTCGTTACTGTTCACCGACCGCCACCAATCATCACCAAATTTCACCACCACAACCTAAACAACATTTCCAACAACTTTCTAGTTGACACCAAAGTCTAAATCCGAGCCTAAACAGTCCAAACAACGAAGAACATAAATTCGGCACTATTCACAAACCCTAGAAATTGAAATTTTGATTCGGGTACTTACACTTCGATTTGGCTTGATTCCTTTTGTGGGAATATTGCTGGGACTGAGACAAGCAAAACCCCCCAAGAATCTCGAGCTATGGTGGCCGGAGGAGGCGGCGCCGACACAGCAGTAACTTCCGGCGGTTGCTACACCGTGTGTGGTTGTCGCCGGAGTGCAAGGCGTAGCCCAAAAGATAGAGATCGTCGAGCCCGTCAGTTTGATAGGTGGCACGACACGAGGCGACGTCGCATGGTGGAGAAATCGGCCGGATAAGGTTTTTGGGTCGGGTGAACAGTAACCGAGCGGATTTTTAGAAAAAAACTGATTTTCTGATTTTTAATCTCCTCTCCTTCCTTTTATACTATTTCCAAAATCGGAAACGAACTTCCAACGTTAATAACTTTCGCGTCCTATGTCCGATTCGAACGCGTGACATGTCCACGAACTCGTATCGATGAGCTCTACGACTTTCATGAAGGAAGTTTTCGCAACCGAGCGACGGAATAAAAGTCGATCTATACGTTGCGGTAACGTTATGTTTTCTAATTAAACGATCCGAGAACGTTTCCGTTTTCGTTTCGAAATGTCGCAAACCTCCAATTGTCGTCTTGAATTAATTTCACAAGTTTAACACTTTGAAAATACTCGACATTTAGTTTCTAAAAATTCGGGTTATTACATAAGATGAAATAGAGAGCATGTGATCGACCAAGCCAGCCAGCAAGTCTCTCCTATGAGCTTGGACGGGCACCCTAGAATTATGGCAATTATTATGCATTGCATTTCAGTTTTTTCATTTTTTTTTTCATTTTTGTTGGTCTTGTTTGTCCAAAAGCCCTATGGTGCATTTGCTCTAATGGGAGGCCCTCTTCTCCTTTGGTGTTAACAGTTTTACCAATTTTTCAAAATTTTGAAAAACCTCATTTGTTATGAATAAATTAGTCCATGGAACAAATATGTTGAAATGTACTATGGTAAAACAAACACAAAATTAAAATAAAAAGAGAAATGTATGAGATTATAGTTGAGAAAAATAAGAAACGTGATAATAATCAGTTTCATTCTGATATTGAATTTGTGCATTAGTACGGGGTACAAGAATAGTAATAATAAAACAAACCCACTTTGTCAACTAAAATGTATTTGAAAAAACATAAGAACCCTCTGACCATATTTTATTTTTGATAAACTTCTAATATATAAAGGGTATCTATGAATAACAAAATATATAAAAGTATATACACAATTTAATGAATAATTATCCACAACTTTACTCACTATATTCACAAATAACTTCTTCTTTTTTTGAAAAGCCTCACAAATAACTTTTGAACCTCTAATTTTACCTGTGGCCCCTGTGGGTAACTTCTTTCTCCCTATATTAATGTGTAGCATCTGTGCAAAGACTAGTTTCATTTACACAATTCAACTTGTTTGGGAGACTTTTGTAACATTTTAGAATTTCATCTAAAGAGGATTCCGTAATTAAACTTACAAAATATGGATACTCTTTCACGATTTCGATTCGCTGTAATCTAGCTAATACAATATAGAGATTCATATCTTTCTCTATCCATCAGAACATGTTTAACAACGTCTATGATTTATTTATTATGAGGAAGTAAGAAAAAACAATTTACAGGTGAAAAGGCCCAATTAAGCTTAAGACACTTTTAAACGACTACTAGCCCCTCCATAAGTTATGACCAAAGCAGCAATGCTCAGGCCCAGCACGAATGAGAATGGGGAAGTCTCGAACCTACACGGGAAGTCGGGGACAGTTAACTAACTAATCAGTTCCATCCATTACGGCATCTACCAAAACTTAAAAGGCTTCATCGACCAAACTGGAAATGTTGGTCTTGCAGCCTGATGCATGCTACCGTTCTGGTGATTCTGCTTGTTCCCTATTGCTGTTGGCGGTAAATATTTCTCACAGTCCTTGGCACCGATCGCTGTAAACTGTTTGACAAGGGTGGGCAAATACACAGCTAAAGAGTTCCTAAACTCCTGTGAGCAGCTCTTGTTATCATTAACGCCCTGAACCTGACCTTTGACTAGACACCCCACTTGAGCTCCATCCATATATGCTTTGCATGCACCTAGAATGTCATGAGCACGATTGTGGAAATGCCCGATAACGAAGTCCTTGAAATGCTGCATCAAAATGCATGGTTATAGGACTTATAGCTGAGAATTCAATTCGAAACTCATAAATGGGCACAATTTATACATGATGCATGACAGTCACTAGTTCGATATCCAGGGCCAGCCCTGAAAAATTTGAGGCCCAGTGTAAAGAAAAAAAAAAGGGTCATTCCCCACACAAAAAAACAAACAGAAAAAAAAATTGGCCCTTATACTGAAAAAAAAAACAAACAAACAGAAAAAAAAAAAAATTTGGCCTTGGCCCAATGCGGTAGCACTGGCTGCCCCCCCTCAGGGCCGGCCCTGTCGATATCGAGGGATCCTGTGATATCCGATAAGTTATGTGCGTGTTGCTTTCTTCACAAAGTCCCATATAACGGGAACAAAAGTTTATTCCAAAAGTGCACATTTATATCTGGTAAAAATTTAGTCTGGAACATTATCATGAGCGTGAAAGGTCACTTGGCAGGTTAAAAAAACGAACTCGAGTCATCACGACTTAAGTAAAAATTTAGTCTGGAACATTACCACGACTTCTATACATGCTATTTGACTCAGTTTTGGAGTATTTTGATATGGATCTTTGACACTAGCTTATTTCAAAAAGTTCACGCATTGATGCAACTTGGAGCAAGATGAAAAAAAACAAGCTAAATCACCTAAAAAAATTCAATTCCAAAATCATAATCAAATAGCTTGACCTCGACAAATAGTATTAAGAAATGGAAAGAACTCTTACCTTTGGAGGCTTCTTCATTGTGTAGACCATCGTCTTTAGAGATAGGATGAAGGTGTCCTCATTGTACTTCTTCGATGGCCCTTCACCAGAAGGTTTACCCTTCTGACGTGCCCATCCAGGCTCATTGAAGTAGGGCTCTGCATTCAATATCAGCCCTTGTATAGAGACCAAAACCTGAAGCATCGTTGACGTACCACGGATCCACTTCTCTTGCTTACCCCCAGACCAGGTGTTGAGAAGGCTGAGGCATACTTTCCCACAATCATACAAATTAGGATTTAGTCGAAGACCGCCAGAGTGGTAGTAAACATGCTGGCATATTAAAATTCAAATCAGACCTAAGATTTAAGTACGGATTATATAATGCCAGAAAAAACAACAATTACATACCGGCGGCACATTGGGGTACCTACTGGGGAAGGAAACATCAAAGAAAAAGAGGCCATCATGGTAAGGAGTACCCTCTGCCCCAACAATTACAGCTCTCAACAGATCCATTCTTGTTTCATAAACTCTTACGGATATCATATCTGTCAATGTGTTAAAAGAGGAAAGCTGAGGGTTTAGATACGAACTGATTTATATATTATCGCACACTACGGATACACATCAGCTTCCTTACATCTATGTTCTACATAATGTCGATCAAATATAAAATTTCAGAGATGTACAATTAAAATACTCGGCAAAGTCTTCTTGATAGACGAGACAAAAAAGACTTAATGAACCGGAAAAACCTTGCAGCTTGCTACCATACATAAAGTATAAAGGTTGCATGCATGAGGACTCACCTGGTAAATCTTTCTCCAGGATCTTCCACTCGTTCTGAATTTTCTTTGCCCAGTTCTTCTGAAACCACCAAAGGAGTAAAATCAGAATACTATCAAATATACACTCAAGTATGGATGTGAAAATGCAAATGCAATACATCTACACTCACCTCCTTTGTTAACTGACTTGTATTAGTATAATGATGGTCTGAATAATCTTCAACAGTATCAAATTGTTTGAAACCATCTGCCTTCACCGTGGTATTATCTGTATTCATGCTAGAAGCTTGCTTCACCAAGACCTCTTTTGGAATTTTTGTTTTAAATTCTGACGATTCTGCTCTCAGTGAGTGACTAGAACAGCTCCCCTGGTGTTGCAGATAGGATTGTTTCTTTTTGCTGCTGGATACTTGTGGAAGTTTCCAAGATGATGATGATGATATCCCAGGAGAAAGACTAACATTATCTTTTTGGTTCTTCATGCTTGAACTACTTCCAAAATCTGGTTTCACACTCCCCGTAAAACTTGATAACGAGAGACCAAGTGGGAATGGTGCTTCTATTGTAGAAGGAACATCCACTTCATCAAAATAAGCAGTCATTTGGGCATACTCATCGATATCTATGAACTCGTCCAAATAAAGACCAGTATAGTCACCATTGGACTTGGATGCATCAAAACTAGGACCATCTATGTCCATCACATTATGAGATGCCGAGGCAAAACTCTTTGCAGCCTGATACTTTGTACCCAGAGAACTGCTTCCAGAAACTGCAGTTTTACTTTTACGTGGATTCAACAACCACGGGATAGATGGCATAGGTGCCTCTACCCCAGGAGGAATGTCCAGATTATCAAAGTGGGACTGGAATTGGGCATACTCATCGACATCAATAACCTCATCCAACGAAAGATCACCATAGGCAACCTTATGTGATGCTGAGGAAGAAGCAGTCTTACCAGAACTAACAAAATTATTGGCCAAAGCTCCCTGAATCAAAGGGTGTTGGTATTAGTTATAGCGATAAAGATGGAATTCACAGCAACATTGAATACTTAACGGATACATAGTTACATACAGATGATATTCTACAGCTACAGTATGAACTATGAAGTTAGTTGATCATAAACCTTAGCTTGATGTATGGCCATCGTCCTTTTAAAACTTCCCTCATGTCTCATCTTATTCAAAAACTTTCCAGTGTCTGAATCTTCATCATCATCAATTACAATCACATCAGGCACAATAGCCTAATAATTTCAAAAACAAACAATATAAACCTTAGTCATTAGTCATTACATACAACTGAATTCCACAACTCCTACAATAATAATCCGGAGAGCACCCCTTGGCTTTGGAAAATACAGAATTACCGAGAGTAGCACCCAAACTATATACTCGTAGATATTATATAATGACACTTCCATGATCAAATCATGCACTCTATTACAGACATGCCAAGTGTTGCATGCTAAACTATCGATTCAGATTAATGATTACAATTTAAGGGAACGTATCATGCATGTTGGATGCAATTTGTTAGGTCCCAAAATAATTGAGAATAAGAAAACCGAGCAAATAAATATAATGCTGCAACTGAAGCAAAAGCAATGGAGGAAAATCTCCTCATCATTTATTACCTAGAAGTTTAGACCCACAGGCAAATTAATATAAGAGCCTAGCTAGTAAGCTTGTTATTGATGTCCTCAAACCATAACTAATATGATGATGACATATTAACAGTAATCCCCTTTTGGATTATTGACAAGAAGTTTGTCTATTTGCCTATTTCCCCCAGTTTGCTAGGGTAAACCGTATATAGGTCACAAGATTACAAGAACCCTTAGGGTTTGTGCAAACTCGCTCATAGGGTTTGGGTATCCTAATATCTAAGCTACATAAAGCTTGAACAATCGCCGGAATCCCCAAACCGAAAATCTAAACAAAAATTGCACGAATCATAAATAACGTAGTGACACGACACGAGTTAAAATGATTTCGTAAAAAAATAACATGATCAAAATTCAACCAAAAAATAATAATTAACAAGTATACTGATGACATCGCGTTCTAGCAAGTGTATGAACGCACCTCTTTGCCCTTGCGCCGTTTCCGAGTCGTCTGAGTAACCGGAGGGGCAATCAAGACGACGACGTCGTCGTCGTCGTCGTCCATGCTCCGAGAACAGCTCGCAGTCTCCGAAAACATTCGCTTTCTGCAAGTGATAAGAGGTCGATCAGAGGATCGGAGGAGGAAGAAGAATAGAAGAGAGACTTGTTGCTAAGCGAAGTAAAGAAAGAGAGGGAGAGACCTGGAGTTCTGGGAAGACGGCAGCAGCTCCATTAAACAGGCTTTATGTAGTTTCGAGGAAGAGAAGACGAAAAGGGACAGTATCCGAATCGTTCTGGATCAAAAGAACCCGATTTCGTACGATAATTAAGCTGAAGCGTATAGAGTAAGAAACAAAAAGCCCTGCCAGTAGACGTCACTTCGCGCTTCGTAAACGGCGTTGAGCCTCGCACAAAACTTTGCTTCTTTAAAAGTATTAGGGTAATAGCCTCACACTCCTTGAGTCTTTGTGTTACTGTGGTAGCCACACTCAGACGCATGAATTCAGTGATAATAACGGTAGTAAAATTTGTATTACTGTGGTAGCCACTCCAAAAATTTGAAGGGTTAATTTCTCCTATGGTACTTAAAGTATGCATACTTGGATAATTTGGTATCTGATTTATGAAAACGGACAATTTGGTACCTGAAGTTCTCATTTGTAAGCCATTTTGGTACCTCTATCAATTTTGATCATATTTTTAGGGTTATTTTCGTCATTCTAGCACTAAACTCATTAAATTCACATTTTTTTTTCATTTCTTCATATAATTGTGGCCTCTTTGGAGATAATTAAATTGATATATCTACTCCACTTAGCATCTACTTCGCATATGTCAAAAATAATTTTTTTCTTAATATACTTATTGTCCTAATTATTTTTTGTAAAGGAAATAAATTGCCTTTATGCAATTGTAATTTTTTATTAAAATATTTTTTTAATTACTTATAATTAAAATTAATTTAGATTGATGGCTACATTATGAAAAATTATATACGTAAATCATCACAGATACTAAGTGGATGAGTTATCACAATTTTAGTGATAATTTAGAGGCAATTTGAAGGTATTATGAAAAAATGAAGTAAAGTATAGATAATATGACGGAAATAACCCTGAAAATATGGTCAAAATTTACATAAGTACCAAAATGGCCTAAGTTTGAGAACTTTAAGTACCAAATTATCTGTTTTTATACATCATGTACCAAATTGTCTAAGTAGCCAAACATCAGGTACCATAAGAGGAATTTACCCAAATTTTAATGTGCAATCAACACATCTTCACCTCGTCGAGTGCATATTGTTTCTTCCTATTTTACCCGTGTCTTTAATGACTTTGGGCTTAAAAATTAAGTGATATCCACTGATGTCATTCTATGTTGTAAATTGGAGACTCTCATCTCCCGCCTCCTCATCGCCGCTGTCAACCACCCTTCTCACCTCCTCATAACCAGGTCGAACAAATTAAGTTAAGAAGGAGCCTGACTAAGTTAAGGAGTTGCAAAGGTTTGTGCGGCATTAGCTTCTATGTTTCGGAAAAAAAAAAAAGAGCTAAAACTATTTCTTCTTCTCGGCTAAAACACTTGCTTATGTTAGTGTTATTGAGCCTACTGACTGTTGTTATATTAATGCAACCCAATGAATTAGCTCTTTCTTTTCTTCAGGAGGTTGTCTGTGATATTTTTCTGATATTTCCGTATATTAGTAATACATTTGCTCTTTGAATGCTACTACCTACGCGACTATGTTGATATATGTTTGTATAAAAAAATACCATGTTTTTTAGCGGAATTAAATAAATTCATTGATAAAAAAATTCATTACACTTATAAGTCATGATCATCGATCCACATCTGAATGGAGTACGTACATTAGAAAAGTAAATTTGTATGTATCATCCGGACTATGTTGATATGTTATGATATACACCAATTGAGGTCTTACATGTCAACAAATTTGAGACATGGTTTCATTTTCGGACAAAATACAGTTAGGGGAAATGTTAATATTCTTCTCATATAGCTCCTTAATGCTTTATTTTATTGGTTGTTGGATATAATCCAACTAAATTTTGGTCATCTCTGCTTTATCTTAAATTTGACATAATGACAGAGGCGGAGCTACACTAGGGCCACAAGGTGCCATGGCATGGCACCCCACAAAGTTTTGGCTATCCATGTATTTTTATCATTGTAACTTGGTTCAATTAAGTCATACTTGAGAAAATTGCATATAATGGCCCCCCATATATGTTGTTTGGCTCCGCCACTGCGTAATGACCTCGTCGGCTCGTGGATAACATTCTGAAACATGATTCCATTCAATTCTAAAAACAAACAAGAAAAACGATAGGAAACAATAACATTATCAATAGGATTGGAGGAAATATTTCTAAGACTTGAAACTTGACAAGATCATCACTAGTGAGTCGTGATCACTGAATTTCAAGTCCGAAGGATTAGTAAAATCCCATTTGTGGACATTCTTCCTATCGCTAGCTAGATCCGCATTATACATACAGATTTGATCGACTTTGGAGTTTGGACATTTGAGTAATTCAAATGAAAAGTGGAGACGCAATATTGTGATAACATTGATGGTTTATTGTAGCTAAATGAAGAAAGTGAAGAAAGCAGTTAAGAAAACGTTGAAAAGCTAAATGACTACATTGTGATTTCTTGGTTAATAGAACCGCAGCCTTATATAGGATTGTAGGACTAACAAATTACAATAAAACCCTTTCATATTCTTAACATATTGCACTACGTACTGAGGAAGACAGCTGAGAAGATTTCTCTTCCTATGCTACCTTTGAATGCTAGTGGTGGATAAAAAAGATCAATAAGAATGTAAGGCTACTGTCACGTCCCTATTTTGGGAGTGTCGATCGTGGGCTGCTGGTTGAAAGAACTTCATGTATATATGGGATTTGCTCCAAGATTCAATGTGTGGGAGATATATGGCTGCTCCTTCCGAGGGGTTCAAGCATGCCGACCCGGTTAAATTCGGAGAGCTTGTTGCTAGTCGAGGACTTAACGTCAAAGAGGCGAGTTGGCCGCCCTACACACAGGTAGGGGTCTGGAGCCGATCCCCTGATGAGCCCAAGGCAGGGCGAAACCAGTGTATTGCCCCGTTGGATAAGGTTGGCTCCATGGGGATGGAGCGCCGCATGGACCAAGTGTGGCAGCCGAATGGCTAGGTCCGTGACAAGTGGTATCAGAGCCACCTCAACATCGCTGTCGTTGTGTTCGCCAAGCGCTCACACGTGTCGCCGTGTCCCCAAGATACGGGGGGCTCCGCGGGGGAGTCGAGTAGGCAGGGTCGCCTCCAGGGGGAGGACCGGACGAGAAGATCCGTGGCAATGTCCAGGACAAGAGAGATCCGGCGCGAAGTCATTGTTGGGTGGAAGATCTTTGGGAACTCCTTTTCGTCGCTCTAGGCATCGCGGGCGCACATGGGATGCGCGGGCCGCAAGGGAGGATGCTGTGTACGAGGACGTACATCAAGTTTGGTGGGGGAGGATGTCACGTCCCTATTTTGGGAGTGTCGATCGTGGGCTGCTGGTTGAAAGAACTTCATGTATATATGGGATTTGCTCCAAGATTCAATGTGTGGGAGATATATGGCTGCTCCTTCCGAGGGGTTCAAGCATGCCGACCCGGTTAAATTCGGAGAGCTTGTTGCTAGTCGAGGACTTAACGTCAAAGAGGCGAGTTGGCCGCCCTACACACAGGTAGGGGTCTGGAGCCGATCCCCTGATGAGCCCAAGACAGGGCGAAACCAGTGTATTGCCCCGTTGGATAAGGCTGGCTCCATGGGGATGGAGCGCCGCATGGACCAAGTGTGGCAGCCGAATGGCTAGGTCTGTGACACTACGCTACCTTTGAAAATGCTTCAAAGGCCTGCGGAAGGTTTGCTTTGAAAATTACCGAGATAATAAGTACGTACTTCTTTCTTTTCTTTTAGTTACCAAACGACGACTTGAAGAAATTTCCTATGCAATATAAATCGATCCTTTTTTATCATCTTTCAGCCGGCCAAAAGAAAAAAACTTGTGTTATATAATGCAATCCAACTCTGAAGGGTATACATAAAAGCATCAACGTAGTTCAAGCTATGGTTAATTACCAAGCCGGCCTAATGTCAACAAAGGAGCGGCCAAACGTGCCTTTCCAATCAATCATTCGAGATTTAAACATATCATCTACAGTATGTGGAATCTGAATATGTGCTGCTGCTTTTGGAAATCAGCCGGTCAATGGAAAATTGAAAATAAGAAAGTATGTACGTAGACGTACCAAAAATATATATTAAGTAAGAATATAAAGGAAAGTAATCCATGCATTAATTAATGTGACAAAATAATATGTGCAGTTTGTCGATAACACTAAAGATATATCAGATCGACTTGTACTGTTGTCCATAGCATATAATGTTCATATGATATTTTCGTTTTAATTATCTAACTAAAATTTCATGCATATATTCCCGATTGAGTGCTCATGACAACCAAATTAATGAGAACCTTCTAGGACACTAATCTAATCCAAAGTATACATCTTCCAATTGAGAGAGTTTGCATGAGAGGAGAGGAGAGATATAGATATATCTGTCATCGAAAAAAGAAGACATAGATCGATATGTCAATGTATGATCCAATACAAATGGGGTGATGTGATATGGAGTGTGTTTGTAGGCATTTGGTCGTCGTCGTCGTCTTGTTCTTCCACAAAAAAGAGCAACGAAGTTGACATGAGAGGAGGAAATGAGTCCAACGGCCAGACCCTCCTCGATCGATAACCTCCATTATTATAAGATTCCTTCGGACGTATCTCCGGAGACGTGCACTTCTCTCACGTCTGTGCAGGCCCCATAATCGATCCTCAACATGCGAAGTCGAAATTGCCCTCTTCCTTCTCCCATGCATCTATAAATTGAGGAGCCATGGATGGGCATGAAGATATAGCAAGCAAAGCAATTTCAATATAGTCAAGAACAAAACCCATTTTCAGTAAATCAATTCCAAACAGCACCATGTCTGGAAAGTGCGGCACCTGTGACTGCTCTGACTCTTCCCAGTGCACGTAAGTAATTTCGATCTCACATGCTGATACATATATGTTCTTTGTTGATCAGATTATGGTTTCTTTTCTTTTGCTGATCAAAGAGCTATTGATCTTAGAGGATAGGATTAGGATTCAACGTACTAGCTACTCGCGTGTTTGTACATACCGGTACCGACTCATACGTACTCCTGGCTTAAACAGAGTAGCTCAGATGTTTTGCTCTAAATTAATGATCAAGACAAAGTATTGGGGTTTCGACGGATTGGCTCCTAGAGTCCTAGATCACCTTGATATATATATTCTCAGTTGTGGACGTCGCATGGTGTGAATTCGGCGATTCTGGTGACTGGCGACGCGTAACGACGGCGCAAATGGTGCCAGATGTGCTCTCCTTCCCAGCACTTCTGTCTGTGCCGGTCGGAATCTCAAAATTTTCGCACGGTGCCCAAAAACTTGAAGTTTCGAGATTCCGGCCGACCCACGCTATTACTATGCGTCGCCGATAGCTGGAGTTGCCGAATCCGCATTGTGCGGACGATGTGGACGTTCACAACCGAGAAACCATATATATATACACACACACACACATACCCCTTCCAGAGCGGAGCCATTAAGATGCAGAGTTCCATATTTGACTTATTTTTAGGTCACTTTCTCACATTTCCACCATTCAATAATTATATATATATGTCTAGATCACCCATACAAAATTTCATTTAATTTGTTGATCGCTAAAGTATCGAAACACTATTAGATCTATGAACCAACTGAATCTGTCAAATCAGAACCGTTCTTGTAAATCACAATTGTGAAAGCTCAAACGGTCACCAAATTGAATGAAATTTTGTATGGATGATCTAGACATATATATCTAACTCCTGTAAGGAACTCCACACTTTAGTTTCAAAGCGGAGCTCTATTCTGGAAGAGGACTGATATATATATATATATATAAGAAATGTGTACATGTTTGTGTAAGCCGTAATATTTGGTCACCAACATAATTTAAAGTGATTGTTGTTGTATTGCAATGGCTATGTACGTTCTTAATTTAAAGGATCATAATAAATTTTGTTCTCTCTAAAATTGCAGGAAGAAGGGAAACAGCTTGGTCATTGTTGAGACTGAGAAGAGGTAACCACCTTATTTCTCTCACGACTAATTATTACAATCGAAACATTTCAAGGAATGCATATTTGTTTCTTGACTTTTTACTTCCTGCTGGAGGAGGAATAGCAACTAATTATATTAAGATCTGATTGCTCTTGCAGCTACGACACTGTTGTTATGGATGCACCAGCCGCCGAGAACGACGGAAAGTGCAAATGCGGCACGTCCTGCTCTTGCACCGATTGCAAGTGTGGACATTAAGTCCCCTCTTCGACAACCAATGGCTGCCATATAACTACAACGTAGTGAATAAAATTATGGAATATCGTAAATAAAGGATTTGTGCGAATCAAATAACTGTGTTTATTTGTGATAGTAGTTTGATCCAGTTTGTGAGTCGTTAAGCAAGGGATGTACCCTAATGTGTGTGTCAATCATGTTTTTCTTACTTTGGTAGCCATGTTATGTTCTCGATCTCGTCATGATCTGTGGCATTGTCGCCATTGTGATCATGTTTGAATTATGAAATTACTCTTAGTATAGATATACATGCTCCATTTTCACATTTCATTTACGACTGCACAGTCAAAACCGTTATCTACGAATCTTTAATAAAATGCTGGTCTTTGATTAGATTAGAAGTCTGTATATCTGAATGCGTTATGTCAAAGCCAAGTAATTATAAGTGAAGAACAGCCATTTAAGCCACCAAAATAGAAGAAATGAGGAAAAGAAAACGCTTAAGCTGTAGTGCTGTACTAAAGTTTAGGGTCCACTGACTGAGTCCATTGTTAATGAACACCAGAAGTATAGGTCACTTTGGCATTTCGGATTCACTAACTGTAGGGGCCCTTGTATATGAACCCGGCTCTCTCAACTCCTGAGGAAGAATGCAACGACCGCCAAACTTCTGTTGCAAGAAAGTTATCACACAAAACAACAGGCACCCGATAGGAATTATGACATCCCCACAAGTGGAGTAGACAGCTGCAACATGACTAGCTTGCATAAATGTATGACTCATTGAACTGGGGATGAGCTGTGCTGTGTCGCCTGTAGAGATCATAAGCATGTGGTAACACTTGAACATAAGTTGTTACAAGGTAGAATGGAACAGACAGAGCTTGTTCATTAGATATGCAAAGCATGCTGAGTAGAATTTGATAAAACCTGTATTATTATGATCATAATTTGTTGGTGGGAACTGAAACTTGACAAGAATCTCACAATCTAAAGAATCCATTGTCTGTACATGACTGTTTAAGCCAACATGCCGGCAGCATATCATGCCCAGGATTCCATCTGTATCATCATATACCTCCTCAGAAGAAATATGCATTTCCTTCATATCTGTTGTATTGCCCGACTTCCCAGTCGATAGTTCGAACAACTGGATGCTCACTCTGTAGCTAATATTAGTGGGGTTGCTGCAGTTGTAGCTGTAATTCATCAATGGAGCGCTGATAGGAGTCGGAGAGTAGTCTTCTTCTTCGGCCATTGCAATTGAAGACAAATATTGCTCGTAGAATTGATTGTTGGAGATGAGAGATCACACATCTAAGAAGTGACAAATAAAATAGAGATTATAAGTGAGTGGATAATAACTAATTGTACCGAGGCCTTTTGTGATTAAAACCCAACACTTGTGAGGTGGCTAAGTTGGGACAATATTAGTACAGTTGGTCCATAGGCCACGCTTGTCGCTGTTTAACTTTGTATCAGAGCAGTACTTTTTGGGTTTGTTTTTACAGTTTTTTTTTGTGTGAGCTCGTCAATCGAGCTTGCTGTCACCCTCACTCGGAGCACAGCCCGTCGGTGACGTCAGCAAGCTGGTAACCTCCAATCGGCGATGTCAGCAAACTGGTGAACACCACAAACTCAGTCAGAATACCCGACTCGGAACCGCTCTCGGAACCGCTCCTCCAAGTTCCTGCCCCACCGATCAGCTCAGCTCACCCCGCCGAGCTCCTCTCCGATCAGCCGACGTGCTCGTCCTCGAGGGACTGCATCTCCGATCTCCTCGACGCCTCGACAAGCACCGGCGACATCTCCTTCCGCCGCTGCAAGCTTTCCACCGCAGCCGCCGTTGCAAGCTCTAGAGCCACGCATCTAGCTCTCCACCTCTCCACCAGAGCCGCCACATCAAGTGAGGGTGAAATCACCGTCAAAATTGCCGCTGCCAAGCTTCGGATTTGGATCCGACCCACCTGGTTTGACCCCGCTTCGACCCGACCCGATCCAGACCCGACCCGAACCGGCCCAGAATTTATATTCTTGATTGTCAGTGTAGGTTCACCGACAGTGCACGTGCACCTAAGACAGGTTCATATCAGTTTTTTTTTGTTTCCGGTGTATAATTCTTGATTTTTTCAATTTCCTTTTCAATGGGTTCTGGAGACGAAGTTGATGTTCCGAAATTTGAAGTATTTGTCAAGAGTTCTGACAATGGGTCATTTGGGGGCACTAAACTCAATGGGACCAATTTCCGTAAATGGAAGCGACTTATGACGGCTCATCTTCGAGGCATGCAGAAGATGGGGCATGTAACTGGAGTAACTAAGGCTCCTACTGCAGATGATATTATTGCCTACACTAAGTGGGATGACGATGATGGCCTTGTGATATCTGTCTTGTAGAAAGCTATGAATGACGAGATAATTGATCTAGTGGAGGCATGTGACACTGCGCATGCAATATGGCTGACACTTGAATGCTTATATACTAATGACTCTGATTTCATACATGTTCATGAGTTAATATGCACCGCTTTGGCGATGCAACAAGATGGGCAACCGGTGGCGCAATATTTCACCAAACTAAAAAATATTTGGGCTGAGATTGATGTGAAACGTCCTTACATGATCAAACATCAAGAGGATATTATTTGGTACCAACGTGAGAAGGAGCTTGAGCGAGTTCACCATTTCCTAAAAGGTCTTGATGCCAAACATAATAGTGCAAAAGGGGAATTGCTCCGACAGACCGAACCCCCTAGCCTCATTACAACCTTCACATATATCCGTAAGGATGAATCTCACTAGGAAAGCCTTCATCAGACACAAGTTGAAGTTTCCAGCTTTACTGTTCGTGCTAGATCTTCCGCACCACCCCTTCAGCATGCCACTTCAGCTCCACTTCATCACCACCACCAGGCTTCGGGAATCAGCTCCGCCCTCTTTGCTCTTATTGTCATGATACTAACCATGCTCGTGCGACCTGTTGGAAGCTGTATCCACACCTTCGGCCTAAGAGGCGGAGCAATACCTACCGCATCCATAGCTGGTCGTGGCAAAATTGGTATGGCGTTAAATATTTCTAACTTTGTTGGTTTTGGTAGTTGGATTATTGATTCGGGTGCGTCTGATCATATGACTTAAGACAAATCTTATTTTACCATAACGTCTCTTCCACCAGTACCCTATGTTACTAATGCTAATGGTGATGCATTCCCCGTATTAGGGAAAGGGTCAGTTCGTATTACTCCCACAATAGAGCTTCACAATGTGCTCTATGTACATGCTTTATCTCATCATTTGATATATGTCCCCCAATTGAACGCTGACGCTAAGTGCTCTGTGACATTTTTTCCTATGTATGTGATATTTCAGGATCTTCTCACCGGGGAGTTAATTGATCGGGGATATCTGCCGGTTGTTTCATCTGGATCAGACATATGCTGGGGAGAAACCAGGGGCACAATCTCGGACCGCTTTAATCTCCACTTCTGACAAGCTAAGTGAAGTTTGGTTATGGCATCGTCGCTTAGGGCATCCGTCTTTTAGTGTTATGAAAAAATCTATGCCTACTTTGTTATTAGTGTGGATGAGTTACTTTTACGGTGTGAGACATGTGTTTTAAGCAAGAGTCATCAATCTACTTATTTCCCTAGTACTTCTAATAAACGTATTCTTCATTTCGAATTAATTCATTCTGATATTTGGGGACCCTCCAAACAGTCTACTGTGTCAGGGATGCGGTATTATGTGTTATTTATTAATGATTGCACCCGTCTTTCATTGATTGTTCTCCTCAAAACTAAAGATGAGGTTTATCCAGCTTTTCAAGTTTTCTATAACATTGTCCAAACACAATATAATGCCGTAGTTAGAGTTCTTCATTCTGATAATGGGAAGGGGGAATATGTGAATCATATATTTCAGGAGTTCTTTAACACACACGGAATTATTCATCAAATGACGTGTCCTTACACACCTGAGCAGAATGGAGTTTCTGAAAGGAAAAATCGTCATTTACTTGATATGGCTCGGTGTATTCTTTTTAGTGTCCATATGCCTCAGTACTTTTGGGGTGATGCTGTCATCACTTCCGCCCACCTCATTAGTCGCCTTCCCTCTCGTGTCCTTCAGGAAAAGGTTCCATACGAGGTGCTTGCATCTCATGTCTCCTTGCCCTCTTTTCATAATCTTCATGTATGTGTTTTCGGTTGTGTTGCTTTTGTCCACCTTCTGAAACACCAGAGGTCTAAGTTGGATGTCTGGGCCATTAAATGTGTGTTTGTTGGGTATGGCGGACATCAGAAAGGGTACCGGTGCTATCATCCGCCTACCAGGAAGTACTATGTCACTATGGATGTTAATTTCTTTCTGGACATGAGTTATTTTCTCTCTTCCGATACTGCTCCTTAGGGGGAGAATTCATATTTTGAAGAGCTGTATCATGGCGAGGGGGAGACAAGTAAGCTAGTAGATATGGTGACAAGTTCATGAGGAGAATTGGCTACAGACAGAATAATTCAAACCACACATTATTTCTCAAACATCAACAAGGGAAGGTAACATCCCTAATTATATATGTTGATGATATGGTAGTTACTGGGAATGATACTGTTGAGGTGGATAGATTACAGAAATAGCTAGCCCCAGAATTTGAGATGAAAGACTTAAGTACACTTAAGTACTTCTTGGGCATTGAGGTAGCTCGGGGAAGTGATGGTATCTATCTGTGTCAGAGGAAGTACATCCTTGATCTACTAACAGAGACCAGTATGCTGGATTGCACTCCCATTGATACTCATATTGAGCAAAACCATCGGTTGGCAGAATATCCATATCAAGTGCATACTGAAAAACCTCATTATCAGAGATTAGTTGGACGCTTGATTTATTTATCACATACCAGACCAGATGTTGCGTATGCAGTAAGTGTAGTGAGTCAATTCATGCATAATCCCAGTGTGGACCACATGCATGTTGTTGTAAGGATTTTGAGGTATTTGAAGTCAGCGCCAAGGAGATGAGTAATGTTCTCTAATCACAATAATATCCTTGAGGTTTGCGGCTTTACAAATGCAGATTGGGCTGGAAATATCACAGAATGGAGATTCACATCATGGTAATTTACATTTGTTGGAGGTAATCTTGTTACATGGAAGAGTAAGAAATAAAAAGTGGTAGCTCGATCTAGTGCTGAAGCAGAATACATAGGTATGGCTCAGGGAGTGTGCGAATTATTGTGGCTTAGAAATTTGTTACAAGATTTGGGTATTAAGCCTAAGTGTGCTATGCAGCTATACTGTGACAACAAAGCAGCTATTGATATTTCACAGAATCCTGTGCAACATGATTATACAAAACATGTGGAAGTTGATCGTCACTTTATAAAGGAAAAGCTAGACACAAAGATCATTAATTTTCATTTTGTCCCTACAGAAGAGCAACTTGCCGATATGCTCACAAAAGGAGTGTCCAAGAATGCCTTTTATGATTCACTTAGCAAGTTGGGTATGGTTGATATGTATGCGTCAATTTGAGGGGGAGTGTTAGTGTGAATGACTCTCCGTGAATCACGGGCGTGATTCACGGAGGGAATTAAGAAATGGATTGTTAAAGTGTACGTTCTCTAGCTTATATATAGGATTAGTGTGTATAAATGAAAATAAGAAAGTGTAATATACTTGTTAACTTGGTATCAGAGTGGGTCCATCTCCAATCGCGCCTCCAATCTGTCGTGAGTTCGAGTTTGGTGCCACTTTGTCATGGGCCCATGATGGGTGTCATTATCATGCTATCGGAGGGTTTTCCGATTGGATGGTCACCAAGTGTCGTTGGTTACTGGACCTTGGTTTATTTCGTCCCAGTGTGCGGGATGTTAATCTGTCACGTGTAGACCTAAAAATTAGGTTGCATGTGAGGGGGCGTGTTGGAGAAGAGAGATCTCATATTTAAGAAGTGAAAATAAAATAGAGATTATAAGTGGGTGGATAATAACCAATTGTACAAAGACCTTTTGTGATTAAAACCCAATACTTGTGAAGTAGCTAAGTTTGGAAAATATCGATACAGTTGGTCCATGGGCCACGCTTATCGCTGTTTAACATTGATTTCCAACAGAAACAGATTCAAAACTGCTCCATGCAACTAATCCTTTAGAACTTCTAGCTGACATATCAGATCTCATGTCATATGAAAAAGGAGTTGGGTACATGTTGGTCTTCTGACCTTTACTAGCAGTCTTCTATCGCGGACACAACTTGGTCACTTGGTCTATTTTAGTTTACTCGTATTTTTGGCCTGGATATAGAACCTATCCAGCATCACGTTGACGAGTTTCAAATGCGACGACCCAAAGTAACCCAACTCTGTCTTCAATTTGTTGATCCAAATATGCCCCATGACGCTACTAGTATGTCCGATTGTCCATATTGCTGGAAATCTCAAGCTCAATCTAATTGAACAGTCACCTATTGAGAATTATTGAACGAATCTGTTGTAACCACTGAAAATTGACAAGCAACAAAATGTATCTGACTTTTCTTTGCATCCCATGAGCCTTCCGCTACAAGAAATGTATTAGGATGGAAAGGCCTTTGATACCAGCTGTTGCCAATGACAGAAACTTCCACTAGGACTCTCAACTTTCTTGTTAGAAGAAAGAGTGATATATTGCATATATAATTTAATAAATTGAATTATAAATAATTATAAAGCAGAAATAAAATTATATAACTTTAATAACAAAGAATATGGAAAGAAAATCAACCAAAATACCGAACGATTTGTGATAGAAGAACTAATCGAGACGACGTGTGTATACCATACTGTAATTAAGACGTTTACGCCTCCTCTACCGGTGCAAGGATGCTTGTGACCTGAGATTTACACCCCCCTACGCGTGCGCGAGAGGGTATAAGAAAGTTTACACACTTTACAATCCATACACAATGGATTCTATATAAAGTCTTTTCAACACTTCTCTTTTTCAATGTGGGATAAACACTTTTTCCTCATTCTAAGTAGCCATCTTTGAGTGACAATTTCTTATTCACTCACAAACCAAATTACACAAACAAACATATGATCTTGTAGCCCTCATTATGGAGAACTCAAATCTATGTTCGTCTTTGATTAATTATAAGTTTAACCTACTTTAATTAATCAATTAAATTTTGATTTTAAATGATTTATCAACCATTTTTTCTAACATTTCTCTGATCCTCCAAGCACTCTATGTCCTTGAAGGATGGATATGAACAGCGGCAAATTATCAGATTGAACAAGTGGAGTGCAGTTGTTTGCCGAAATACACGTGCTTGGATATTTGAGATCACATTGATGCCTCAGTGTTACTGATGATAGTGAGCAAAAGCTTTCTTGTTGCAAAAAGTTGCGGTTTCATGCTCATCACTTCCACCAGAATAGCTGTGATTATCAAACTTGCTAGGAATCAAAGTATACTTGTAGTTCATACGAGGAAGCAGCAAAATGGAGATTGGATTGAAAAACCTTGGATCTTTGATATTATCAGTTCTGTTGATCACACTCTCAACGGTTCCAATAATTAAATTTGTAACACTAGTGGAGTTCAAGGCATTATATAGCTTAAAAACAGCAGGATGTTTGATTGAAGTACCTTTTTTGGGGTAACTATAACCGTATCCAACCATGCAGAGCTTTGCAGATGGTTCTGACCAGAACCCTTGTAGTATAAACTTCACTGACCTTCCTCTAACTAATTGAGATCTGTAGCCACGTGGATACCGAGGCTGACCACTGGACTTTCCTACATAGGAAAGTGTACTGGCTTGCTCAAAGTGAAGAGTTGCTTGAAGCCTGAACAAGCCTTGTACATCAGTCCGTAGAATACTCCAGGCCAGAAACTCAATTGAATTTTCCATCTGATGTCCATCATATGTTGAGTTTGGATTGCCTGTGCCACCACCTGCGTAGTAGTAACCTGTATGGCGATACGCAAAGGGATGATATCCTCGGTATACTTCTGAAGTTGATGCAGGAACAACAGAGTGACAATGATCAGCATAAGGGATTTTAGCAGCGAGGCTAGGGATGCGATTGAGTTCAAAGAGTGAATAATGGTGAAAACAAAGAACAATAAGTTTTCAGGCTTTGACTTTCTGATGATCCTCATAGCATATCACTATGTGATCATATCATTCATATGTATGTATTGGCATATATGTTAATGTTGTAACTTGTAAATGGAGAATATATGGAAGAAGAACTGAACATGATCAAAACTTCAAAAGGGCAATGCAAAACTTAAAAATTAATCTCCAGTAGAGGTCAACCCCAATCCATCAACCTACTACTACCTACTCTTCTACTCAGTCCCAGAGATATATGTTTACAGAATTCATATACTTAGAATTGAATCTAATCCCAATATATATATATATATATATATATATATATATATGGAAATCAACAAAAAAAAATTGACACATTTATTTTGTTTTTGTTTTGTGTTTTTAAATCAAAATTAAAACTAAAACTAATCTATTTGGTTGAGTATTCAGTTCCAGGTGTGTAGAGAGCATTGTTTACATTGAATATTTCAGAAGCATGGCAAGGTGAATAAATTATAACCATTTGCATGTAAGATGAACCTTTTGCTGTTCATGGTGATGTCACGGCTCCATTTGACGATTCTTTCGCGTTTATCGTTCTGCAAATTAAAAAAATAAATAAAAAAGAAATTGAAGCTCAGTAAATTGATCTTGACGAAATTAAAGAAGTGAAATTTAGGGGCGTACAGGTGATCAATCGGCGTCTTTCATGGAGGAAGGTGGTGGGTGGTCATTGTCCTTGCTTTGTTTGCTACGCTTAGCGACGTCGTATTGGGGACTGCGGGGAGTAGAGAGTGAGTCAGTCAAAAGTCTCTGGCTTGAGGTAAGTACATACGGTGGGATGTTTAGACTTACAGCAGCAGCAGCAGACCCCAAAGTCTCAAAGCCTCAAAAGCAAGGGGCCACGCCTCTCAGATTTACAGGTTCCAATCTCTGTACCTTAATTTCACAATGTCTTTACACCTGGGATGTTTAGATTTATGGCATTACAGCTATGTAGTACCGACACGGATACCGACACCAATACCGCGATACGACAAATCTAAAAAATCTAGATTCCGACACGGCTATTTATATATAATTTAATATATTTATTAATACATAAAAGAAATATATAACACATGAAATAATGCATAAAAGATTCAAGTTCATTCCATTGCATAACAATTCAAAATAAATAAATCTAAGGAAAGAAGAAAGGAAAAACGATGGGGCTGAAACAAAACTTTGGTTAATTCTGTTTTGTTTTTATGTTTTTTTAATCTAAAATGATGATGTGGTGTGTCAGTCAAAATATCGGAGAAGTGTCAGAAAAGTCAATATTACTGACACGCCACGTGGCGTGTCGGGGAAGTGTCGGAGTGTCAGGGAGTGTCGGAGTGTCGGGGAGTGTCAGACACTCCGACACTCTGACCTTAGAAGTGTCGGTGCTACATAGCATTACAGCTAGCTAGGTGAATTAAGCCTAGGGAGAGAGCTTGCATTTCATATCTTTCAATTTCAAGATTGGAACAAGAGCTTGCATTGCATATATAACATTGGTAACTCCGGGGCTAAAATTCTTGCTTTGCCTCTAAATGTAACTGCAAAACATCACCAAGAGTATTAAGGTAGAATCCATGTCCATAGTAGTATTGGTCTTGCTGTCTCAATCTTAGTACTTTCTTTCTCAGGAAGCTCAGCCCTGAATCAGTTTAGAGTTGTCATATATCATTGCTCATATATTAGTGTTTCTTTTGTCCGGGTGGCAAAATCCATATCCTCATATATCTACAAAGCTCATATCATTGCTCATATATTAGATTAGATTAAAGTGTACAAAAAAAAGTATACACGAAATGAAAAATTAATGCATGTTGAATAAGATGAACTGATGAAATATATTCAGTTTCATTATTTTGTGAGTTCCTTAGTTAATATAACTTGTAATTTGGGATGATAATGTGGGTATTGTTTTTATAAGATTCAACTATTCAAGTTAGTTAGTTATCCTTACAAACTTGTTATAGTTTTCAAGGACTCAACAAAGCACAATGCTTAGAAGTTAGAAGCTAGAATTGTGTAGCATTTAGTTAGGCATCAAGATTAGAGTTTGATAACTGGAAATAGGTGGAGATTTCAGGCGTTGACTAGAAATTAGGAGCACTGGCAGACCATACTGTTAGTAATGGCTAGGTGGATGGTACGGTTGATGGTGATAATGAACTTATATTATACTATCTTGCTTCAATTACATACAACAATCATCTCTATATATACATGTATAAAGATTGCTCCACTATCATGGTGCTCCACTATCATGGTGCTTCATTATCATGGTGCTCCACTATCATGGTGCTCCAATACCCGTTAGTGCTCATACTCCCCCTCAAGTTGGCGCATACATATCAACCATGCTCAACTTGCCAAGTGAGTCATAAAAACGTTTTTTAGATATTCCTTTTGTGAGCATATCGGCAAGTTGTTCTTCTGTAGGAACAAAAGGAAAACTAATAATCTTCGCATCTAGTTTTTCCTTTATAAAGTGACGATCAACCTCCACATGTTTTGTACGATCATGTTGCACAGGATTCTGTGAAATATCAATAGCTGCTTTGTTGTCACAGTACAGCTGCATCGCACAATTAGGCTTAATACCCAAATCTTGTAGCAAGTTTCTAAGCCATAACAATTCACATACCCCCTGAGCCATACCTCTGTACTCTGCTTCAGCACTAGATCGAGCTACCACCTTTTGTTTCTTACTCTTCCATATAACAAGATTACTCCCAACAAAGGTAAAGTACCCTGATGTGGATCTCCGATCTGTAATATTTCCAGTCCAGTCTGCATCTGTGAAGCCACAAACCTCAAAGATATTTTTGTGTTTAGAAAACATTACTCCTCTTCCTGGGGCTGACTTCAAGTACCTCAAAATCCTTACAACAGCATCCATGTGGTCCACGCTGGGATTATGCATGAACTGACTCACTACACTTACTGCATATGTAACATCTGGTCTGGTATGTGATAAATAAATCAGACGTCCAACTAGCCTCTGGTACCGAGTTTTTTCAGTCGGTACTTGATCTGGATACTCTGCTAACCGATTGTTTTGCTCAATAGGAGTATCAATGGGAGTGCAATCCAGCATACCGGTCTCTGTTAGCAGATCAAGGATGTACTTCCTCTGACACAGATAAATACCATTACTTCCCCGGGCTACCTCAATGCCCAAGAAGTACTTGAGTGTACCTAAGTCTTTCATCTCAAATTCTGTGGCTAGCTGTTTCTGTAATCTATCCACCTCAACAATATCATTTCCAGTAACTACCATATCATCAACATATATAATTAGGGCTGTTACCTTCCCTTGCTGATGTCTGAGAAATAGTGTGTGGTCTGAATTACTCTGTATGTAGCCAATTCTCCTCATGAATTGTGAGAATCTTCCAAACCAGACACGAGGTGACTGTTTAAGACCATACAAAGATTTTCTCAATATGCATACATAGTTACTTGGAGAAGCGGCCGCATATCCCGACGGAAGATCCATGTACACTTCTTCTGTAAGTTCTCTATGAAGGAACGCATTTTTAACATCAAACTGTCTGAGTGGCCAGTTTAAGTTAGCAGCACAAGAGAGCAATACCCGAATAGTGTTCATCTTTGTAACATGTGCAAATGTCTCATCATAGTCTATGCCATATGTCTGGGTGAACCTTTTGCTACTAGGCGTGCTTTATACTGGCTCACTGACCCATCTGAATTATGCTTTACTGTAAACACCCAACGACATCCCACAGTCTTCTTGCCATGTGGTGGTGATACAAGCTCCCAAGTATTGTTCTTTTGTAATGCTTCCATCTCTTCCTCCATTGCTTTTCTCTATTTTGGATCTCTCAATGCATCCTGCACTTTTGTTAGATACTGATACAGTAGATATTTGATTCACAAATGATTCATATGACTTAGACAATCTTTTGGTAGAAATAAAGTTTGCCACATGATACTTAGCTTTTGCCTGAAGGGTAGGTTCATATTTTTTTGTTGGCTGACCCCGAGTAGACCTATTTGGCAAGGCATATTGTCTACTATTAGCATCACTAGTATTAGTCCCAATAGAATGACTAACCTCGTATGAGTGATCTTCCGTACCAGGAGAGTTTTGGTCAGTAGTATGAGGGGCAGTTGTGTTGTCATCTTCTGGTGCTTGAATCGCTGGAGTGACTATATCGGAATCACTCGGTGGTGCTTGTATAACGGACATATCGGTAATCTCAATTGGTCCGGTCATCATATCTACTGGCTTATTTGTCTCCCCCTCTCCATGATACAGCTCTTCGAAGTATGAATTCTCCCCCTGAAGAGTAGTATCGAAAGAGGGAAAATAACTCATATCCTCAAAGAAAGTGACATCCATAGTGACATAGTACTTCTTGGTAGGTGAATGTTAGCACCGGTACCCTTTCTGATGTCCTCCATACCCAACAAACACACATTTAACGACCCGAGCATCTAACTTAGATATCTGATGTTTTGGAAGATGGACAAAAACAACACAACCGAAAACACGGGCAGGAAGATTATGAAAAGAAGGTAAGGAGACATGAGATGCAAGTACCTCATATGGAACTTTTTCCTGAAGAACACGAGAGGGAAGACGATTAATGAGGTAGGCAGAAGTGAGGACAGCATCACCCCAAAGGTATTTGGGCATATGGGCACTAAAAACAATACACCGAGCCATGTCAAGTAAATGACGATTTTTCCTTTCAGAAACTCCATTCTGCTCAGGTGTATAAGGACACGCTATTTGATGAACAATCCCATGTGTGTTAAGGAACTCCCGAAAAACATGATTCATATATTCTCTCCCCCCCCCATTATCAGAACGAAGAATTCGAACTGTGACATTATATTGTGTTTTAACAGTGGCATAGAAAGTTTGGAAAGCGGGAAAAACTTCATTTTTTGTTTTCAGGAGAACAATCCATGAAAGACGGGTGCAATCATCAATAAATGACACATAATATCGCATCCCGGACACAGTAGATTCTTAGGAGGGTCCCCAAACATCAGAATGAATTAATTCGAAAGGAAGAAGATGTTTATTAGAAGTACTACGGGAATAAGTAGATCGATGACTCTTACCCAAAACACATGTCTCACAATGTAAAAGGGACTCATCCACACTAAGAAACAAAGTAGGCATAGATGATTTCATAACACCAAAGGATGGATGCCCTAAGCGACGATGCCATAACCAAACTTCACTTAGCTTGTCAAAAGTGGAGATTAAAGCGGTCCGAGATGGTGCCCCTGGTTTCGCCCCCGCATATGTCTGATCCAGATGAAACAACCGGCCCCTCAGATACCCCCGACCAATTAACTCACCGGTGAGAAGATCCTGAAAAATCACATACATAGGAAAAAATGTCACAGAGCACTTAGCGTCAGAGTTTAATTGGGGGACAGAGATCAAATGATGAGATAAGGCAGGAACATATAGCACATTTTGAAGCTCTATTGTGGGAGTAATACGAACCGACCCTTTTCCTAATACGGGAAATGCCTCACCATTAGCATTAGTAACATAGGGTACTGGTGGATGAGACAATACGGTAAAATAAGATTTGGCATAAGTCATATGATCAGACGCACCCGAATCAATAATCCAAGTATCAAAACCAACAAAGTGAGAAATATTTAAAGCCATACCAATTTTTCCACGACCAGCTATGGAGGCAGTAGGGTTTGCTCCGCCTGCGGTATGATGATCGTGTCCAACCACACCATAGATATCGGGTTCCTGGACTAGTTGAATAGCTGCTTTCGCCTTGGGATGATGATGGGGCCTCTTAGGCCGAAGATGTGGATACAGCTTCCAACAGGTTGCGCGAGCATGGTTAGTATCATGACAATAAGAACAAGGAGGGCGTGGCTGATTCCCGAAACCTGGTGGTGGTCCTCGTTGAAGTGGAGATGAAGTGGCCTACTGAAGAGGTGGTGCGGAAGATCTAGCACGGATAGTAAGGCTGGAAACGTCAACTTGTGCCTGATGAAGGCTTTCCTGGTGACATTCATCCTTACGGAAATATGTGAAAGCTGTAATTAAGCTAGGAGGTTCGGTTTGGCGGAGCAATTCCCCTTTCGCACTGTTATGTTTAGTATCAAGACCTTTCAGGAAATGGTGAACTCGCTCAAGCTCCTTCTCACGTTGGTACCAAACAATATCCTCATGATGTTTGATCAAGCAAGGACGTTTCATATCAATCTCAGCCCAAATATTTCTTAGTTTGGTGAAATATTGCGCCACCGGTTGCCCATCCTGTTACATCGCCAAGGCGGTGCACATTAACTCATGAACCTGTATAAAATCAGAGTCATTAGTATATAAGCCTTCAAGAGTCAGCCATATTGCCTGCGCAGTGTCACATGCCTCCACCAGATCAATTATCTCGTCATTCATAGCTTTCCACAAGACGGACATCACAAGACCATCATCATCGTCCCACTTAGTGTAGGCAATAATATCATCTTTGCTAGGAGCATGAGTGGTTCCGGTTACATGCCTCATTTTGTGCATACCTCGAAGATGAGCCGCCATAAGTCTCTTCCATTTACGGAAATTAGTTCCATTAAGTTTAGTACCCCCAAAGGACCCACTGTCAGAACTCTTGACAGATACTTTAAATTTCAGAACATCAGCTTCGTCTTTAGAACCCATTGAAAGAAAGGAATTCAAAAAAATCAGGAATTATACAGCGGAAGTACAAAAAAAAGGGTATAAATCTGTCTTGGGTGCACGTGCACTGTCAGTGAACCTACATTGACACAAGACAACCAATTCTGGGCTGGGTCGGATCCGGGTCGGGTCTGATGCGAGCCGGGTCGAATGCGGGCCGGGTCGGATGTAGGCCGGGTCAGATGCGGGCCGGTTCGGATGCGGGCCGGGTCAAAAAAGCAGTTTCGGAGACGACGATTTTCAGCGGCGGAGCGTGGGAGCTTGCGGCGTCGTTGTTCTACTTGCAGTGGTGCGACGTGCTTGAGGCGATCGTCTAGCTCTGGGAGGCGAAGTCGGAAGCGAATACAGGCGGATGAAAAACCCGACGGATGAGAGTACCGGATCGGCGAGGGGAGGTTGAAGGTACTGTTCGCTGGGTGAATCAAGAAGTGGATTCGACGGCGGCGAGGTGCAGCGGAGTCTGGCGAGGGGATAGCGAGTCCGCCGGAACGTGGTGTCGCGATTCCGGGTATAGGTGAAGGAGAAGCTTGCCGGGTCGGGTATGGCACGGCCCGGGTAAGTTCCGAGCTAGTGAAAGGAGGTCCATCTTCTTGGCCGAGTCCTTGCGTATCACCCTGGATGTGGATCTCAAGGAGGTCGTCAGTTCCGGTGGATGATTTTTCAGTCGTGACAGTGCCCCACACCCTTGAGGAGCTGAAAAACAGAAGCTTCGAGCTAGCTGCCGGAGAAAGGAAAAAAGGAAAAAATTCCCAGAAAAACAGAGCAAGATGCTCTAATACCATGTTAAACAGCGACAAGCGTGGCCCGTGGACCAACTGTACCGATATTGTCCCAACTTAACCACCTCACAGGTGTTGGGTTTTAATCACAAAAGGCCTCGGTACAATTGGTTATTATCCACCCACTTATAAGCTTTATTTTTTTTGTCACTTAGATGTGGGATCTCTCATCTTCAACAAGCGGGTTTCTCTCCAGTCGCGCCTCCAATTTTTCGTGGGCCCGAGTTGGATGCCACTTTGTCATGCCATCGGAGGATTTCCGATTGGATGGCCACTAAGTGTCGTTGGTTACTAGACCTTAGTTTCTTTCATCCCAGTATGTGGGATGTTAATCTGTCACGTGCAGACCTAAAAATTAGGTTGTACGTGAGGGGGCTTGTTGGAGATGAGAGATCCCACATCTAAGAAGTGACAAAGAAAATAAAGCTTATAAGTGGGTGGATAATAACCAATTGTACCGAGGCCTTTTGTGATTAAAACCCAACACCTGTGAGGTGGTTAAGTTGGGACAATATCGGTACAGTTGGTCCACGGGCCACGCTTGTTGCTGTTTAACAGGTGATGATCTGATACTTAGAATATTGCGCTCTTTTCACAATGCATTCCTTTTTGTTCTTGTTGTTTTGCATCTTTCAGTCTTCCAGTACAGCAGTACTCACGCACAATGTTCAAACATGATCTCCAGGAAACAAAACTAGCATGCCATAATCTTATTTAATTTACTATGCTGCAGCTATTTAAGTCCTTCATGCTCATTATTCTTCATTTGTCTCTGAATCACTTTGTTCCAATGGCAGACAGATATTAAGATATACTACACTGGTGCTGAGCTCTAATCTTTCTTTCCAGATCTGTCAAACGGCAAATCAATTTTCCAGGTTCTTTTTCTAGTTTGGCTCTGACAGTTTACATTAATTAACTGGCATTTGGATTTTTGTTCTTCACTTAGTATATAGTGATGGCATTATAGCTAAGTGCATCAAGCTTAGAATAAATCTTGATCAATCAACCAATTAAGCACCTTCCTAATTATTCGTACATTGCAACCTAATAGTTTCAACTTTCAAGTGACTTTGTTGCGTTAGAATAGTTTGATAGTTTGACATCATAAACTTTTGTTATTGAAAGTTTTCTCTCATACGAGAGAAAAGTTAAAGTGCATACATAGAAAGCAGATAAACTAAAAAGCTTAAATCTTACATTTGCAATCTTCATTATCAAAGGCCTAGGCATATATAATAGGAAAGGACACAAAGCGGATCACATAGATATGTCTATGGTCTACATGGACTATGAAGTTCCATTGACCATATACCAGAAATGGAGACCTACACTACTTACTAGGTTACCTTGGCAATTCATCTTCACTAATTGAAGGGACTTCCTCATACAAACCCTGCCCTCTCAACTTTTGAGGAAGAAAGCAACGACCCCCAAACTTCTGCTGCAAGAAAATGATCAGAGAGAGCAGTAGACCTCCAATAGGAATGATTACATCCCAAGAAGTAGAGTAGAAATCTGCAACTGGACTGGCATAAATGTAGGACTCCTCTAGTTGATGAACAGAACTGTGAGTTCTGTACAGATCATAAGCATGTGGCAGCACTCGGACCAAGGTTGTTCCAATGTAGAATGGAACAGACAGAGCCTTTTCCTTTGATTTGCAGACCATGTTGAGTAGAATTTGAGGTAATAGAAAACCATCCAAGACCAAACCAGCATAAGATTTTAAGTCCATCGAAGCACCGAAAAATCCAATGAGATACAACGGTAAAGCCTTCTTCTCCACGTCCCAAAGCTCCTTTTGCTTCCCAATTGCTGATCTTGCCGACCATGTTTGCTGCAGAAGACGGAATTGCAACAAGAAAGCTACCATTGTTATAACCCTTACAATTACCTCATGAACTGCAAGCCATCCTCCACTTCCAAGTGTTACACCCTGACGGTTGGTGTTGTGAGTGAACATGGCATCAAAGTTTAGCATAAGAGGTATCATGTAGCCAAGGGTTAGAATCAGTAGCATCAGGATGGAAATTGAGGGAAGCACATCAGGATGCTTTTTCACATGAAATTGTTGTAATGCCACAAATACACATGCTAGTGTTGTAGATACAAGAACCAAGATGATCTCCATGTCCATCCTCCAGATGGATCGTTCTGCTTCAATCATGTAACTGGCAACTGATGACAAATCCAATCGCTCAAAATAAAGAGGATCAGACTTTTTCCGCGTGCTTTCAATGCTCACCTTGATATAACCTTTATTATGACTGTGTTGATTTTCTGGAGGGAACTGGAAATTGACAAGGATATCACAATCTACAGAATCTTCTGTTGTCTGGTGAGTACTATTTAAGCCAACATTTTGGCAGCCTACCATGCACAGGCTTCCTTCTGAGTCATATATCCCTTCAGCAAAAATTTGCATCTCTGTTGCCCTATGAATTGTGTGATTGCTTGACTTTTCAACAGATCGCTCTAGCAATTGAATGCTTATTCTGTAGCTAATATTGGTGGGGATGCTGCGGTTGTAGCTGGAAATCATCCCAACAGAGCTCAAAGGTGCCAGAGTGTCAGCTCCATCTTCAACGATTGTAGCTGAGTTTGTATATTGTGTTGAGTATATAAGCTCGTCGTACAACTTATCACCGACAGAGACAGGGTCAGAATTTCCCCATGCACTAAATCCCTTGGAACTTCTAGCTGACATATCGAATCTCATGTCGTAAGAAATTGGACTTGGGTAAAGAATGGAACTGTGACCATTAGCAGGAGACTTCTTTCTTGGGCACAACTTGTTTACTTGGTCAAGTCTTGTATACTCATATTTGTTGCCTGGAAGTAGAGCCCTTCCGGCCTCACTCTGTTGAGTTTTGAATGTGATCTCTTGGAAGTAACCAGACTCTGTCTTGGATTTGTTGCTCCAAATATGCCCCAGAATGCTACTAGCGTTTCCGATTGTCCATGTTGCAGGAAACCTGAAGCTCAATCTTGTTGAACAATCACCTACATGAGAATTGTTGAAAGAATCTTTTGCATCCTGTAAGAAATGACAAGCGACAAACTGTAACTGATTTTTCTTTGCATTCCATGAACCTTCTGCGACCAAAGTTGTGTTGGGATTGAAAGGCCTTCGAAACCATCTGTTGCTGCTGTCTTCAAATTCCACCAGAACTCTCAATCTTCTTTCACTTTCCAAACAATCAATAGACTTAAGTGACATGAGCCCAGGCAAATGATCAAGCACAGCAAGTGGAGTACAATCCCTTGCAGAAACACATTTGCTTGAATATTGGAGATCAAACTTAACATAAGGTACCACTGTTGAGAGTTGTGAACAAAATCTCTCTAATTTTAGAGAACTAGAGGGATCGTGATCATCAGTTTCACCAAAAGAGGTGTCATTAGTTGAGTTGGTGTACTGGTAGTTCATCAGAGGAAGCATCAAAATAGAGACTGGATCAAAATATCTTGGATCCTTGATAATATCAGAACTCGGGATCAAAGACTCTATGGTTCCACTAACCAAACTTGTAATACTAGTGGAATTGGTGAGATTATAGAGCTTAAGGATAGCAGGTTGATTAAGTGAAGTACCTTGATTCTTGTACCTACCATATCCAACCATACAAAGCCTCTGCGAAGATTCAGACCAGAACCCCTGGAGCCTAAATATTGGATCTGCATGAATTGATCGAGACCTGGATCTACTGCTACTCGTGAAGTTCCCCTCGTAGTAATTTGTCCTGGCCTTTGGAAATCGAAGATTTGCTCGGAGCTTGAACAAGCCCTGTACAGCAGTTTCTTCGAAACTCCAGGCACGGAATTCAACTGAGTTTTGGAGCTGATGATCGTATGAGAAGTTCCAACTAAGACTACCACTGACAGTGTCTCCACCAGTGTAGTAGTAACCTGTGTGGTGATATTCATGAGGATGATATATACCGTCCGCTTTCAAGGTTGATTCTGGAACAAATGAAGCACAGTGATCACCATAGGGGATTATCTTAGGAACAGAGGATGAGACTGAGTTCAAAGAAAGGGTTGTGAAAACACAGAAGAAGATTATGACAAGCTTCAGCTTTCTGAAGATAGTCGTCATAGTTTCTTGTGAAGAGGGGAAAGATGTGCAAAGATGAAAAAGCAATGCAAGTTTGTAATGTTGAATAAGTTTCGATGTATAAACATTGTCTCTCTTGTTCATAGTCAACCATCACCCACTACTACCCAGCCTACCCCTTTCCAGGAAGAACTTAGTTTAGTTGAAAAACCAATCTGATCAGTGTTTAACTGTACCGCAAGTTTTTACCGAAATTATCTTTTGCCGAGTGTCTCCTGCCTACGAAACACATTGGCCTTACGAAGGTTTTGGTTGTACAGTGACTGCATCTGTCATTTTTTCTAATTACCGAAATAAATTTATGATTAGAGAATATATAAGTGTTAAATAGCGATAAGTGTGATTCGTGGACCAACTGTACCGATATTGTCTCAACTTAGTCAATTCATAAGTGTTGAGTTTTAATCACAGAAAACTTCAGTACAATTGAATATTATCCACTAATTTATAAATTTTATTTTATTTATCAATTTTTATATGTTGATATTTTCTTGGATCGTGACTTCCTTAACCCTTGTTTTGGTTTGAACGTTCAAAGGTATCAAATCAAAGTTCATCAAGTTTTGTCTGTATTCAGGGCGGAAATATGTGCAAGTCTGGCGGGTCCGTACCCCCTCTATGATTTGACAAATTATTTTCACAATTTCACCTGTATAATTTATATACTATCCCCTACATATGAACCCCTTCAGCCAATCCTATTCCACCACCTCATTACTACTCAATAGGTAAGACTGAGAGAGAGAGAGGAAGCAAACGCGGTTGAAAATTGAAATGATAATTACTAGTACATATATAATATAATAAAAGGAAACTATTGGCTATTACACGTCTAGAAATGTATAAATAAAGTAATAATGAGTTAATAGAATTATTAAAAGGATTGAACATATGCCAAAAAAGATTAATGATCTTGATTTTTAGACCGTAACTCTGCAAGAAACTTTATGCCAATTTAATGCATCAGCTTCTATGATCTCTACTGCATACATAGAGTTTAATAAGCTTGTCCATGAAAAATGGCAATACATAAACTAGGGTTTAGAGTTTATCATTACATAGCGTCTTCCATTGTCAAATTCAGTTCCCCCCATCATAAAATAGAAATCTTAGTTCCGCCACTGTTTGTGTTGATCTCAAGTCTTTATTGACTTGGAAAAATCTTGGCATGCTGGTTGTTTCTTCTAGACGTCGCTATTTGGACCAATTTAGGGGTTAGGGGTTGGCAGATACGTAATATTACTCAACATCAAATAACTGGATAAATTGAAAGGTCTAACTGTTTAAAGGTCCAGTTTGTGTACTTAATTTGCTGAAGCTAGCTTTGCTCCCAATGTTTCCTTTGTTGTGAATTTCTCTTGCCATGATCATATAGCTTACCTTCCATATCTGGTTGTTAGCTATCAAAAATTATATATTCAGAATTAGACATGAGATGGTGTAGTCCATCAACTCTTAAGAAAGTTTCCAATTTGTTCATTACCATTTCTTGTCATCATCTTATTATGCTTATCAGAAAGGGAAAAATCTGGCAGCTCGAGTTTCTTGCTTTTGAGCACTAAACAGGATTGCATAGATTAAGAAGTAGATTTATTATTTTTGAATTAGAGAGGATAGGAACCAGGATATAAAACAAAATCATAAGACTTTGATCGATTGTAGTCCACTTGGACAAGGAGAGAAAGAGAGGTATCAGTTTTCCAACTTGTTCCGAGAAGTTTACTTGTGTTTTTGGGTCCATATATAAATCCTGTGGTTTCAATCATTTCAGAGCCTAAAACTGTAAGTGCGAAATGTCACAAAAATATTATTCTGAATTCGATGCCGTATGGAAAAGGTATACATATCCTTGATCATATTGGTCTAATTGCGACCTTGCCCCTGCTCGAGTAAAGTTCATATATCCTTGCTCATAAAACACTTTCTTTCCTAGTGTCAAACGAGTAATTATTATTTTATTTTTCCAATATGAACTCGATGAGTAGTAACTAGAAAATATAAACTCGACCGGTAGTGGAGTCAAACAATGAAGAATGCAGAAGAGATTTGGCAAACGCTTTAATGGGACCATTCTAATAAGAATTATCTTGTTGATGACCTCTATTTTTTTTTATAAAAAATAATAGTTTCATCAAATTAACCAGAAGACACTTACAACATGAGATATCTTACACCAAAGTAAGTTATGGCACAAGAGTCAAACAAATAATAGACACTTTCATTAAAGAAAAATCGCAAAGAAACACAAAATTACCAATTATAAACTGAACATTTCATGAAACTCATATAGATGATATTACCATCACCTAAGGACCTTAATTGGTGTGCAATAAATAATATCCAGAGTTAAACAGAAAAATTTGCACTCAGTAGAATTAGGTAAAAGCCAAAAAGATTCAAGCAATCCCTTTGCCCTTAATCGTAGAGCTGCACTTAACCCCACCAGCAATCCCTCACAGAGGCGGTGGAAGAACAACACGCGGAGCAGGCTTCTTACATAGTAGGAGTGTGTGCAGCAGTATCAAACCCAATTACAGTCAGAGGCCCACCAGGCCCATGCCTATACTCAAGCCCAAAAACATAATACCCCACCCAAGTCAGTGAGGCCCAACACCACATTTCAACAACATTCCTTACTTTGTTTTTAGTAAGCCAGGTCAAGTTTACACCTTCAGGACGTATCGCAATCTGGATAGCACTTGCCAAATTAACTCTCTGCACTGAAATCCTATTTCTCATCGCGCTCATCCATCATTTTGTTGGTGTCATATGTTCTTGGCTTCCATATGGACGCAGTAGTGACCGAGATATCGAATCAACCGGGGTAAGAAGCCATATTTAAACCGAATGATTCACGTTAACCAACAATCTGATGAGTTCCATCACGATTCCAATGAAGAAGCGCGGCCAGAAGCACCGGAGCAAAATGTTGTCACCATGTTGCAAATGTTCTTGGCGGAAGTGCTTGACAAAGTTTGGGAGGAAATGATAATAGAGGAAGGGCAAGAGCAAAGGCTCCATGCCAGACCATTCAAACTCAAGCCATTGAGGCACTTCCGGAGCCTCTGCAATATTGCAAAGCTGGCCTAGAAACAATATCTAGCTGTTTCATTGATCGGTACAAGGGCGGAGCCATGATTTCATAATGGGTTGGGTTAGAAAAAAATTAATGATTATTTATTAACTATATATAGAGATTTGGGGTGGGCTAGTATTTAAAATTTAAATTTTAACACTAAAATTTAGCTAGAAAGACAAGTGTTTTAGTAATTTGAGGTGGGCTATAGACCACCGTAACCCGTGTGTAGTTACGTCCTTGGATCGGTGTGTCATTTGCCTAGAAGATTTCGTAAATGGTGAGTCTTGTCGTGTTTTTGAGTGCAAGCACATTTTTCATGTTAATTATACCTAATTTTTGTTACCTATCGTGTGTGATCGCACTAAAGAAACCCATTTAGAAAAACCCCGGTTAATGGGGTTTCAATATGTTCAAACACCTCTTTTTTGTTAACCGTAGGTATGAACGGTCAAACTATGTCCAATACAGACGAAAGTTTTACGGGGTCCCTAAATATATATACCGATCACATCTGCTAGTGTCGATCGACTATATTCAAAACTGGATGTGTCGATCGCCTAATGTATCATAACCTTTATTTTAGGTTTAGAATAAAACTATCGCATTATGAGACGACTATATGAAGAAACATTCTCAGAATCAATCGACACCAGCTGATGTGAGCCGTATATATATTTAGTGATCCTGTAAAAATTTCATTCAATTCGAACCTCTTGTTTGACCGTCGGAATTTCCGGTGAACCAAAAACACCACTAATATGCCCTAATGGAAAACCTATTACCAAGATGCGAACACCGAAAGTCGTTTACATATCTGAAATAACCTAATTTTTCTCACCGATCGTGCGCGGTCGCACCGAGGAAACCCATTTGGCAAATCCTCGGTCAATGGGGGTTTTAATATGTCAAAACGCCTCTCTTTTGGTTAACCGTAGGTACGAACGGTCAAACCATGTCCAAAACGGATGAAATTTTTACGGGTTCCCTATATATATCTACCGATCACATCTGCTGGTCTCGATCGACCATATTTCGAACTGGAGTTGTTGATTGCCGAAGTGTCCACTAATGTATCATAACAGTTATATTAGGTATATAATAAACTACTATCGCATTATGATGCGACTATATAAAAAAAACTTCTTGAAATCAATCGACACCACACGATGTGATCCGTGTATATATTTAGTGACTATTTTAAAATTTCATCCAATTTAGAACTTGTTTAGCCGTCGGAATTTCCAGTTTACCAAAAACACCACTAATATGACCTAAGTGATGACCCATTACCATGATGCGAATGCCTAAAGTTGTTTACATTATTGAAATCACCTAATTTTTGTCACCGATCCTGCGTGGTCATAATGAGGAAACCTATTTGCAAATTCCCAGTCCATGAGGTTTTATTATGTTAAAACACTTTTTTTTGTTAACCGTAGATACGGACGGTCAAACCATATTCAAGATGGACGAAATTTTTACAGGGTCGCTAAATATATATATTGATCAGATCTATTGATGTCAATTAACAATATTTCGAAACTAGAATTTATTTGCGACTTATTTTAAGAATGTTTTCTAATAATTTTTCTTATTGTTCAAAACCCTTAAATAAAAGTATTATGTTTTTTTCTAATACAAGCCTGCAATGCTTGGCCCGTAAAAGCCCGCAAGGCCTGCAAAAACCTGCTTTAGGTGGGTGGACTTAAATCTTCATATTTGTGAAAATACTCAATCTGACCCGACCCATCATTTATCTAAATGTACTAAGTCCCGGCTCGGCCCAGCCCGACCCGAACCTGTCACTCATGAGCCGGGCCGGGTCCAACCCATTGACGAGCCCTAATTGAAGGCTTAGGTTGTTGAATTTGTCACTTCTCAATTGTTTTTTTTTTTAAGTTTTCTTGGAATAAGGATGGGTAAAACCTGATGATGGATTCAAGGAAAGGCGATAATGAATAGGCGACAAGGAAAGCTGATGATGGCATTCAAAAATCTTTGAATGAGTTTATGAAAACGGATTCAGTGCATCTCCTACGTTTTTCACTTCTCTTCAATCAAGCGAGATGCCCTTTTATAGAGAAATGAGGGGACCAACCCTAATTTATATCCAATGACGTATAAGAAGCCTACGTACCTAGGATCGCATTACCCACCAATTTAAGTTTCCACGTCATTTTTTAAGTAAAAAGTAGATCAAGGTGTCTCACATCTCAATCGAATGTCACGTCCCAAATTTGTGTCAATTTATTGTTGTTCCAATAAATCAATGTAGCCATCTACTCTTAACTAGAGAGATCTTCTCATAAACAAATATCTAAGCTAGGATCCTAACCCAAGACACTATGGCGGATTCCTCCTCCTCCTCCTCCTCCTTCAATGTCCCAAAATTTCCTATTGTGATCATTTACCTCATTGGTGAGAAAAGTGGCCAAATTATGATGTTTTGGAGGGACTCGTTGCTTTTCTTCATTCAAAATTTTTGCTCACAAGTTCACCAAACCAGAAAAGATTCGGGAAAACATGCAAGACAGTAGGAACAAAGGTACACCAACAAATTTGGTAAATATCAATATGTATTTTATCCATGATCAGTGCAAGGATAATAAGCGTGTGCCGATAATTTACTTAAATGTGTAGTTTGTCACCATTTAAATTCACAATAGTTGTACGTTGTTAGTAATTTTTAGTTGCTTGATTTTATTTGTTGAATTTAATCAATTTATGAAATAAGAATTTTTATTATTATTACAAGCACTATCTTGTTTAATAAATAAATAAACTATTTTATTTTTATATTAAAGCATACCACCAATGCGTCTTTAATTCTATTTATTCGATAGTAATGTTAAATCCACCTACTTAATGAACTGATCGCACTTGCAATTACAAATTACAATCAAAGAACCCTGATCGGATTGTTATAAATCAACCATGCCCCAAAGCCACTGGAAAACCAACGTTGTCAATATCAAGTGTCAACTAAGCTTGCCGAAACGCATAGTATATAGATACTGGCATACTCCAGTAGTATTGAAGGTAGGCCTCATCGTTTAGCCCGCGGAGCCCGCAAGCCCGATGGGATTTTACCCGGCCCGACGTGCGAGAAACCCCGGTAAACCCCGCTTTCGTGGGTAGAGGTCCGGGCTTAATTTAGATATGTGGAACCCAGCCAGCCCGCCAAAAACCCACAAGGCCTAACCCGTAAAAGCCCACCAAGAAATAAAATAATGTACATGCATATAATATATTATACGCATATCAATTATATATCTTTTTTGGTAATAATTATACATAAAATATTAGATATGTTAATAATACTATGTTTAAAATTTTATATTTTTTTATATTATAACTTTAATATTTTTGTTAAAGTACGTAGTTGCTTTTGTTTCCATTTACCCTTAGGATGATGCTAAACGTTGGTTGTACTCTCTGCCTCCGGGAATCATCACCACATTGGATGAAATGACTAGGAAGTTCTTGAAACAATTCTTCCCTGCTCAACTCACGAAAAAACTAAGGAGGGAGATTCAAAACTTCACTCAAAATGATGGTGATTCACTCTATGAGGCATGAGAGGAATTTCAGGAACTACAAAGGAAGTGCCCTACCATGATATTTCGTTAGATGACTTGGTTCAATTCTTCTATGAAGGACTCGACACCACTAACAAGAGTATGGTGGATTCGGCATGTGGCTGCACATTCATAAACAAGACCAGTCAAGAAGCTTACACCTTGATTGATGACTTGGCCGACAACAATCGCCAATTTAGTTCTAAGGAGAAGAGAGGAAGCAAGAGCCATGTGGTGTATGACGTTGATACAAGGAATCAAATGGCTACTTTAGAAAGAAAGCTTGACGTTCTTGTCAAGGCATTCAATGGTTCGAGCATCAATACTCAAGCATGTGGCATTTGTTCATTCAAGGACCACATCACCGAGAATTGTCTAAATGGTGCAATGACTGAAGATGAGTTGAACTTCATGGGGCAACAAAATCCCAGGTACGATCCTTACTTGAACACATACAATCCTGGACTTAGAGACCATCCCAACTTTCGCTGGAACAACAATGCTCAACCGTCCAATGCTCAACCGTCCAATGCTTAACCGTCCAATGCTCAAGGTCAAGGACCTCGTCTTTCAGGTTTGTTTGTGCGGCCTTAGGTACCTCAAGGTTATGTTCCCTTTAACTCCAATATTCATGGGTCGAATAATACATCTGCATCTAACTATGATGAACTTTTGAAGTTCCTTGCTCAAGGGAAACAAAATTTAAACTCTGCTACTCAAGCTTTAGTTACAGGTCAACAAGCTCATTCTAAAAACATAACCGAGCTTAAAAAGCAAATGTGACAAGTGATCGACTTCATGGGCAAGATTCATGAAGGAGGTAAGTTGCCAAGCTAAACCGAGCCAAATCCAAATGTGAAGGCCATGATGACAAGAAGTGGCTGGCTCTTAGATGTTCCATTGCAGCCAACCAAGAAGGCCATGCCTTCTAAAGACAAAGAGGCCGAGAATTTCAATGCAAATGACCTAGAGAAGGACCCTGCCTCTTCTAAGGTCAATGATGTCGTGCATGAGACAGGTAAGGATCTTAACTCTAGTGGTTTGGTTTCATCTAATGCTCTTCCTCGTATCCCCTTCCCCAATAGATTCGCAAAGAAGAAGAAAGATGACTCTGATCAAACCATGCTCGACATCTTTAAGAGGGCAGAAGTGAACATGCCTCTCATTGAATGCATTCAACAAATCCCGAAGTACGCTAAGTTTCTAAAGGAGTTGTGCACCAATAAGAGGATGACTCGAGAAAAGGAAGTGGTCACAATGAATGAGACGGTCTCAGCCGTGCTCCAAAGGAAGCTACCACCTAAGCTCAAGGATCCAGGGAGTTTTTCTATCTCTTGTATCGGTAACACAAAATTTCATAAGATAATGCTGGACTCGATCGATCAGTTACTCAATTAGATCACTTGCCTATTGAATTCAACTACGTACGTACATAGACAAAGCCACACACCCCCTATTGAATTCAATGTCTTCTGGTATAAGCTCTGTCGGTTGGCCAAGGGAAAGCTCAAGTTTCCGGATTCTGCACCAGAGGATCTGATGGCGGTTTCTCGCAGGGTTTAGTCCCCAGGTGGAGGCTCTACTTCCTATGTGTGGATCCTAAATCGATCTATTTTTCTGCTAACACTTCTCAATCCCTAAATAGTAGGCTTGTCTCCTGAGAGTGGATCTTGAGTTGTTTCCTTAATTATCTATTTATTGTGTTATTTGTTTGTGTCTATGTTCCTATTCTTAAAATTAGAAATTTCCTTCATTTACTGGGTTTCTAGGTTTCCTTCTTCGCCAACCAAACAGTAAGTTTCCTAGGTCCAAACACTAAGTCCCGGTAAGGCATAAGCAGAGCAGAGAAGATAGCTACCCTTAGGTTCCAGTATTCTGAAATCATTGTTCTATCCTTTTAAGTCTAGTGCTAGATCCCTTTCATCTGGCACAATGAGCAGATCGACTTTTCATATCCAACTCAGTCTCCTCTCGAGGGTCTAGTCTCTCCCTGATCGAATTTCAGACGTTATTAACGAAAAGCAGATCGAATACCAGTCAAATGATAATATTAACCATAATGATTTCAACATTCCCAAAGTTCCTAGTAGTGAAATTTATCGAAAGAAATGGAATCTCGCCTCTTTTAGAGGACAACATCACAATAAATCAGTAGAACAAGTTTATGCTCTAAGTAAACAACATGAACCTGCCAACTTCTTATTTCAGATTCAATTAAAAAACAAAAAAAAGATGGCCACAACTTCCTCCATATTCGATTAGTTCAAATCGGTGTTAAACCTTTGACAAGGCTTGGCCTTAATGCTTCTATTCTTTTATGTTTAAGATATGCAAAGTTTACTAACTTTAGTGATAGTACCCTTGTCTTAACTCAATCAAGTTTATGCTTGTTCAAGATCTGAAATATTCTTTCTTGATTTTGTCGAACAATTACATGAAAACAAACATATTCAAACTTTAACAAAAATAAAGTGGTAGACTGTCAATGCTAATTCTACTCAGACCACCACAATTAGTTGTAGTCATTCTCCTAAAGAAACAATAATTTTCATCACAAATCAGTCCCAGTCCTGGGCTTACCCTTTAGAAACCCTATTGAAGATCCAAACGTTACAGAACTTTACCTAGATGCCAAGAAAATTATTGAACAGAATAATTATACAAATCAAAGCTTAATTACCATTGCAGACCAACTAGACAAAATTGAAACAAGAATTGATCATATTACGTATAAATTCAATATTCTACCTAACTCTAAAATAAAATCCCCTATAATTTATTTCAACAGTAAACATATGTCGATGGCAACAAACAGTTATATCACAAATCACAATTTTACACAACCCGAAATTATTGGCATACTTTCTTTTGGTTTTACCGGAATGCTTCATTCCTAGTGGGAAAAACATTTCATTTCTAATGCAAGATCTGACATTAAAAATGCAATTCTATGTGAACCTGATGGAACTCCAGTTTTTTACCAACGATGCAACATGGGTGTTTCAGAAGCCATAAATACCTTATTTTACACAATCATTCAACATTTTATTGGTACTCCAAGTCATATTACTTCTAGGATTCAACCAACTCTGTAATTTAAAATATCCAACTTTGAGTGATTTCAAATGGTACAAAGATTTTTTATCTCTAGAGTAATGCTTCGAGATGAGTAACGAACCATTTTAGAAAGAGAAATTCATAAATGGTCTTCCAAAACATTTTGCTCATAAAAGTAGACAAGTTCTCAGTAACGAAACAAGATTCATTAACTATGATTCTTTAACCTATGGAAATATTATTATTCATCCAAAAAGAAGGAATGAAAATGTGTATTGACATGAACAGTTCAGTTCACACGGTCAGTAGCTGATCATGTAATTCATGCTCAACCACCATTGGATGTAAATCTAAGGGTTGAAAACAAAATAACTCAATTTTAAAAAGATTTTCCTCAACCTTGGATTTACATTCAATGGTGGTTGAGCATGAATTACATGATCAGCTACTGACCGTGTGAACGAGATTGTTAATGAAACTAAATTCTCAACAGAAATTAGAAAAGAAATTAGCTAAATATGAGTTAGGCAATTTCTGTAAACAATATGGTATACCATCTTTACTACCTCTAGATGAAGAACGTCATCCAACAAATTTATTCCTCATCATTCAAAGATGAGATTTAGTCGTCACAAACCTTATTTTCACAAAAGAGAAAACTTTCAATCAAACAAATTTTATTTAAAAAAATAAGCCAAAAAAAAACTCGGAACAAAAAATTAAACTCTCACTCTAAGAAAAGATCTTTTGATAGAAGTAAAACAAAAAATTTTAAATGCCATAAAACTGGCCATTTTGCAAATAAATGTCCAGTCAATACTACAATAAATCTATTAACACTTACACAAGTTGAAAAAGAAAATCTAATCAAGGTATTAGAATTAAGAAATACAGATTCAGAGAATGACATAAGTAAAGATATAAAATCATTATCATAATCCTCTTTTTCCGAATCAGAAGGAGGTTATTCCCCCCTCTCCAAAAATTACTTTTGGTTGCAATGATGGTTATTGCAAAACAATTAATATTCTTTCTAAAGAGGAAGAACAACAACAATTATTAATTCATTTAATTGCTAAATTGATGATCCTGATTTAAAATCTGAGTATCTCAAAAAATTAAAAAAAATAATTACCCAAGAAGATGTTGATTAAACTCCTTCACCAAAACTCAGCTTTACCTCAACATTTGATAGGTTTAACAAAAGTAAAAAATAAAATATCATCCATGATTTACAAAAAGAAATTAAAATTATTAAAACAGAAATTCATGTCTTACAACAATCTCAATTTAATCTTATGAATGATAATACAAAAATCAAACAAGAATTAAACATTATTATATTTTCTAACTTACAGGATAATAAACAAAACATTGGATCAAGAAAATAAAATCTCAAATAATGAAGAAGCCTCTGCTTTTGAACAACATATTATTAGTATTATTAATCGTATTCAACTTAATTGTATACTACTATCAAATTCAGAATCAAAGATTTTGAACTCATAACAATAGCTCTAGTTGATTCCGGAGCTGACCTTAATTGTATCCAAGAAGGCTTGATACCTTCAAAATATTTTGAAAAATCTAAAGAATCTCTCAGTTCAGCAAATGGTTCAAAAATGAACATCAAGTACGAAATTCCTAGAGCTCACATCTGCCAAAGCAATGTTTGCTATAAAACAACATTTGTTTTAGTCAAAAACCTAACTGATCGAATAATATTAGGTTTACCATTTATTACCTTAATTTATCCATTTCTTGTCAATTATGATGGAATTACTACTTATCATTTTGATGAACCAGTCAAATTTAATTTTCTTTCAAATCATGAAATTCACACTTTAAAAAGCATTGCAAGAAAATTAAATTTCAAAAACTATCAATTGCATTCAAGTAAAAACTAAACAAATTGAATTTCATAAAAGAAGAAATTAATTTCAAAAGAAGTGATACCCAACTTCAAGATTCTACCCTTCAACGAAAATTTAAAATTTTGAAGAAAAAATAACTAAAGAACTTTGTTCTGATCTTTCTACAGCCTTTTGACATAGTAAGAAAGACATTGTTTAGTTACCTTACATAAAAGATTTTAATGAGAAAAGTATTCCTACCAAGGCTCGTTCCATACAGAAGAATCAAGAAGTAATGGAATTTGCAAAAATGAAATTAATAAATTACTCAAGAAAATAATAATTCGTATCAGTAAATCACTTTGGTCTTGTGTAGCCTTTTATGTTCAGAAAAATGCTGAACTTTAAAGAGGTACTCTCCACTTTGTCATCAATTATAAATCATTAAACGCATTTCTAGAATTGATTCGATATCATATTCCCAACAAAAGAGATTTAAATAACAAGTTAAATAAATCATTTGTTTACAATAAATTCGACATGAAATCTGGATTTTGGCAAATTCAAATTAATGAAAATGGCAAATACAAGACTGCATTTGTCACACCCTTTGGTCATTACGAATGGAATGTAATGCCTTTTAGTCTTAAGAATGCTCATAGTGAATTCTAAAATATAATGAATGATATCTTCAATCCATACAATCATTTTTCAGTTGTTTACATTGATGACGTATTAATATTTTCTCAATCAGTAGACCAACATTGGTGTTGGTTGCATCACTTAAGTATGATTATACGTATTTATGTGTGAAGTTACTTACTCCCAAGTATAGGAGATCATGTTTTAGTAAGGAAAAAATGTAGAGTATCATACCAAAAGAATTGGGGGAAACTCAACTCTAATTAGATTTCCGCAAGAAAAACATGCATTCTAACTTTTTACAAGTTCACAACCTTAGCCCTTTGGAAGATAAGAGTCATGGAGATTGTATTAACAAGTGGTAGTGAATCGACTTGGTTGATTTTAGAATTAAGCTAAGCAAATTATTTCTTGCACAAAAACAACAAAGAAAGGTAAATGTAGAGATATAATCAAAAGAGGAGTAGAGACTTAGGCATTGCACCTATCCTTACTCATGCACAAATGTAGCTAAAGATTAATGTATAAACATGTTTGACAAACTTCCCCCTAGTGCTTTGGTGAAGCTACCAAGAAACCAACTAATCATGCAATTTAACAAAGTCTTTTAGAGCCAAATTAAATCACACAACCTTAGTCTTAATTATATTACCTTATAATACAAGTGGGCTATGTAGCACAAGCATAACACCCCCTTAGAGTAATTACACTCATGACACAAGCATTAAGTTCAAGGTAAGAAATTCAAACAACTTAATATTTCCCGTAAGAAACACTAAGCCACCACCTAAAAGCTACCCATGCTCACGGATTCAAGAAATTGTGAAGTTCAAGTTCTGATTCATTAATTACCTAAACATGTTTCTAGGTGACAAAACTAGCAACACATTTAGTAAACATTTTAAGTGTAGAAGCCCATAAATTCAACATACATCAACATCAATTAATAGTAAAATGAATTCATTAGCATATGAGCTTGGCTATGGCTAGCCTAGCCTTACTCCAACTACTCACAACCCATTAAATACAACAAACCCTTGAAAATAAAATACATCAAAAGAGAAGTAGAGTAAAGAGAGAAGATATTGCCAATGATTTGGTACAAATGATACGAAACCATACCTCTAAAGGTTCACTACCTACAAAGATGTAATAAGAAAGAAAGTGTTTCTAAGTATGGTATTAATGGGTTCTAACAAAGGAAGAACTCCATGAACACCATATTTTATCCACACAATCTAAGAACAAAGAACAAGGGTTGAGAATGACTATGAGTAGAAGATGAAGAGAGTGAAGTGAGTATGTCTTTGGTAAGACCCCTGCATCATCACAACTCTTTACTCCAACCCAAATCTATGAAACAAGTTTGTGATTGATCAAATGTGTAAAAGATCTTTACTTTTTGGTGAAAACCCAAGACACTTTACATTTCTCTTTACACAACTTGATATCTATGACTTAGGCCTAAGAAAACTATGGAAAAGATGAAGTTTTGATGGAGTTTTAGTGTGGTGAAGGAGATTGCACGAATTTGGGAAGAAATAGGGTATTTAAAGGTCTTAGGGTCACAAATGAATGGTGGAGATGTAAATGGATGAATGATTAGATATGGTGGACAAATGTGGAAGCAAAAATTGTGGATCTTGTTCTTGAAATGATCACATTCATTTCTCTTCTTCTATTTTAAATTTAAATCCTCAATTCATGGAGCACAAATTGTGGATCTTATTCTTGAAATTGTCTCATTCCTTTGTCTTCTTCTATTTTGAATTTGAATTGTAAATTAAAATCCACAATTCATGATTCACAAATATGCTTCATTGACTTATTGACTTTAGCCACCACCATTTCTGACAACCACCTTCTCATCGCCTGAGTTTAACCAGCATTTTCCGGCGTTGACTTTTGTTTTCTTGTGAAATCTCCACATTTGCTCTTTTTGGCTTGAAACATTCACCTGAATTCAGAATGTGCGCTAAATCCACTCATTTTGACGTGTTTCCGATCATCTGCACATTTTCCTAACATAAATAGGAAACGTAATAAGAAATAAATAAATATATAAAAATATAAATAAAAAGAATAAGAATAAGACAAACATTATTAGGTTAATATTAATTTACATTGGAAACACCTTCACCAATTATTTTCTATCATAAAAAACAATGGGTTAGTTGTTTCCATTTCAAAATCAAATTATTTCAATCAAACATCAAATTCTTAAGATTCAATATACATCATCTTCAGTAACAACGTTTCCTTGGCACATTAAATTACATAGCAAATTTCTATCAAAACCTCTTAAATTAATGCAAATCTTTATTTGACAGATTAAACAAAAATTCTCCTCCTTGGTCAAAGAAATGCAAATCTTTACAACGTTGTATCCATACATCTGTAGTTAAAGAAATCAAGAGTCATGTTCAAACATTACCTTGTTTAGGAATTCCTCTTCTAGATGCTTTTAAAATTGTTGAAACTGAGGCTTCAGGTGTAGGATACAACGGTATCCTTATATAACAAATTTCTCCTAGTCATTCCGAACAAATTGTTCGTTTTCATTCTGGAGCTTGGAACCCGGCCCAATTTAATTACAGTACAATCAAAATAGAAATTTTATCGATTGTTTTATGTATCAGTAAATTTCAAGATGATTTATTAAACCAAAAAGTTTTAGTCAGAATTGATTGCAAAAGTGCCAAAGATGTGTTAGAAAAATATGTTCAAAACATTGCTAGTAAGTAAATTTTTGCCAGGTGGCAATGAATTCTAAGTATTTTTTCGATTTTGAAATTGCATTCATCAAAGGAAGTGACAATCACATTCCAGACTTCCTAACCAGAGAATTTGCAGGGTGCTTCATCATGTAGCCCAACTCCTCTAGTTCCCGCCGAGATGGAAAAGAAATAGGAATCTTGAATCACCTTCTCCAGTAAGAACAGAATCCAGTGAGTCATCCAAAAGTTTATTTCCCCATCCAGGTCATACTCTCTTGCCAATTCAAAACCAATACAGTCCTTTGAATACCACTCTCGATCTTCCCAGGCCAAATTACAAGTCAGTTTTAGTCAGTGATTATGGTCCTTTTAAAATTGAGTCATCTTCTCATCCCCCAGTATTTGTCCATCATCCAAAGTCATCCCCCCTACCAATTCAGGGCTCGTGAGTTCTGTTTCTTTGCAGAACTATTTTTAATCCATCTTAAATCACTCATTGCAATGGCGAAACTTTTTTATGGTCCAAACAGTCATTATCCTCTTGGTAAACCCTTATCATTCTATCACAAGTGTCTCAAAGGCTCTCAATCTGTATCAATTAAAGAAATTCATGAGAATAATGATCCCACAAAGAAATTTTATACCATTCCTGTTATATTAATCAAGTTATCTCATTATCAGATTGGGGCTCTGATGCTTTCACCCTCCACAAATTCTACGATTGCACATACCATGATTATATAGAGGCATGCTATACATTTCAAAAAACAAAGAGGCATGGTATAAAGTTATCCTCCATCAGAAAGAAGATTTCAGTCATTCCTGGTTCCTCAAGTTCGACAAGAAGTTTGTTTGCAAGTTTCCTTTATGGTTTGGTGAATGGTGGGAATATCATGGTCCTAACCGTGATCTCCTTCCCCCAGTTCTCCAAAATACAGTCAAAGAATTTTCCAAAATAGTCCCTCATACTACCTATGAAAAGAATTTCTCACCAACCCTCATTTTCATGTCAAAATATAAAATTCCATGGATTCTGAAATGACACTATGAATTACACAATGAAAATTGTGTCTCCAGAAACTTTTTGGTCAAATGGTGGGATAAGTTTAATTCAGACAGAATCTTGTCCCAATTTCAAGATGAATTCCCACCAATACAACGTAATACTCTAGTCACTCCTCCAGTCACAATACAAACCACTACCATCTCTCCAGTTTTGACACAGTCCATTACCAGAACTCCAACTCCTACTCCAGTTCTGTCACAACCTATTCAGCCATCCCCAGCAGAAGTCACAATTGCTCACCAGCCTTATGCAGCCTCTCCAGCTCAGGCACAACCTGCTTAGTCATCTTCCATCCAAAAGGCTAAATCAACCAAATCAAAGTCAATCAAGTCATCCACTTCGATTGCAGTTGGATTACAAGAAATGGCTGATAAACTAATACAGCAAGCCATCAGCTTATCCCAGTAAGTTGTAGATTTATTAGCAAATAGTCAAAATAGTGATGATGATTCCTCCTCTGAAGCCTATAGTGAAATACACAATCAAGATGCAACTCCCAGTCAACCTCGCAGATGGGCCGACTACCAGGACAGTTAAGATCCGTTCGAAATGTAGATCATGCCCAATCAACAGTCAGTAAAAAACCAATCAGTAAAATTAGTCAAAATCAACTTTTCCACCGAAGCTACAGTCACCTAGCATATCACTATTCATGAACATCGACTTTCACTATTCATCCACTTGCCAGGCAGTCTACTATTCATCAAATAGTAAAAAACATTTTTATTTTCTATATATAAGGAGCTTCACTCCTTCAGTTAAGACACCCCAGAATTTTCTGATTCCTCTATTCTCTCCCTCTCTAAAAAAACCAAGAGCTTCTTCATTGTAATAATTCTTTCTTTGTAATTCATGCATAAGTTCATAGTCAACTAAAGGTATATCAGGTTAAGTATGAACTGACCATGGGTTGTACCTCCAGTCCATTGCACATAACAATGTAATCGAGTACCCTTAAGTCATCCATAAGAATTCATGTTTTAATCAATTGTAATCCAGTTATTATCAATCTTAAATAAAAGTTGATCTGATCTTATTTAAATAATCTGATTAATTTAAGTTATTTACTGTTTACTCTGCTTATTACATGCTTTCGACATCTCTGGTAGGGATCTCTTTTTTGGGTATTTTAAAGTGATAGCTCATTCACTAACTTTTCGATTACATTTTCACATCTCCACCGTTTAATTTTTAGAGTCTAATGTGTATATCGCCCCTGTATAATTTCAGCCAAAATGGTGATCATTAAGGTATCAAACTTGGTGAAAACAATGGACGCACCAAATCTGTCAACACTGGAACAGTTCATGTTTATAAGTTTAAATCCAGTTTTGAATGCCTTAAACAACTCTATTTTAGCTGAAATTTTTCAGATGTGATCTATACATTAGACTCTAGAAGTTGAAGGTGGAATGTGAAAATATAATCGAGTAGTTGGTCAAGTGATATATCCCTCACTAGAAGAGCCATGTGTGTATATATTCAAGACCTCACCTTTCAAAGAAAGCAAGAATCGAAGAAGAAAAGGACATGCTCACCGAATTACCAGAAGACGTTCGCCGCCACATTCTGTCATTCTTGTCTACCAAATACGCGGTGTCCACTTCCATCCTTTCAAGGAGTTGGAGAAACCTATGGACCTTGGCTTCAACCAAAAACCTAGAGCTTGATGACAGCTTATACTGCACCCGAAGAGTGATTCTAAAACCATTCGTCACCACCATCCTTCTTTATTCTCCGATTTTGTGAACCGCGTTCTCCGCCTCAGCAGTATGCCGTCTATTCAAACACTCAAACTCTGTTGCTCCTACCCTTATGACTCAGAACACATACGGCATGCAGATACAATGTCATTGAGGACGATATCAGAGTATACAGTCAGAACCCTATCAAATTGCCTTCGAATTTGTATGGTAGCACTTGACTGGTGGTACTGAAATTAAACGCCAACGTAAGCCTCGACTTTCGGGACTCCATCTCTTTCCCAAGACTCAAGGTGTTCTGGATAAAGGTTGACGACACAAACGATGCTAACTTGACGCAAAAGCTTTTCAGTGATCACATCTGCCCTATTCTTGAAGAGTTGGTCATAGAGGGTGAAATATTGGATGAGAATAGGAGAGTGGCTTTGTTGGTGATATTGAGTTCTCTTAAGAGGTTGAAAATCGAATACCGTTTAGCGCATAGTTTTCCCGGTGGTATTGAGTACAACTTTGTGTTGTATTTCCCTAACGTCAAGTCGCTTGATATCCATGATGACTTCTTGGCCAAGTTAGTGCTAGGGATTTGAAGGTTCTGAACTATGCAAATATTAGTATTGGACACCCCTGTGCGGATTATGCAGCATTTGATCTTTATGGCGATGTGAATCCCACTAAACGGGCGTTTGAGATCCTTGAAGAGCTCTCGAATGTCAAGTCCCTATCCTTATCTGGTGGTACTACAAAGGTATGCGCGCAGTTCTCCATACTCTTAGATATATAGGTTTTTACAGTAGTACTACTTAATATGGTTTCAGTTGTACTAATTTGGATGTCATCTCATGCATGGCAGGCTCTCAGTTCTTCCTACGAGACGGCGGAGTACACCAGCTTAGATGATGACGAACAAGATGCATTACTTATCCGCATGAGAAATTTCAAACTGTGCTTTCGATTTTGACCTGCTTGGAGCTGGGTTTCCGTACCTGTGGGAGCTGGAGTTTTCTTTTCCTTTTGTAACAGGAGTTGGATTTAACTAGTTATCGATACAAAACAGTATTCCGGAGACCCGAAGGACCTGTTCCAGAATGCATGTTGCTTCATCTGAAACAAATTGCGATCTGGGGATTTCAGGGGGAATCACAGGAGCTGGAAGTTGTAGAGTTCTTTTTAGGGCATGCAGAAGTGTTGCAAAAGATGAATATTCATGTCCAAGAATCATCACCAAAGATGATGTTTTCCGGGTATGTGTTACAAATCCCAACAGTTTCAGAAGCATGTCAAGAGATAGTTACACATACATGATGAGATTTTTTTGTAGACCAAATCACACATTAGAGAAATGAAAAAATTCATGAAATTGGAGTAGTTGAAGGCTGATTTTTCACCGATGTTTTTCTACCCGTTCTTTTCTTAGAGAATTTTTCATTGTACTGACAGTTGCGTTTTTATAAATAATGAGAACCACCAATCTCCAGGAACGGCGAGGGAATTACAGCCTCGATAATTTTGCTGCATCTTGTAAGCATAACAGTGACATCTCATCACTGTTACACAACCACTGTTATGCTAGCAGAGACCGTTGCAAAGTTCCCTGAACAAGGTCAATCGACTTGATGTTACACGAAGCAGAAAACTACGAGCACTTGAGGAGCTATGTATGACTTTTGTTTCTAAAGCCTTGTATTCCAGTGGATGAAACTTATGGACAACACAAGCAAGACAAAAATATAAAAATAAAATGAGCGAAGATAAAGCAGAGGAAGAGAGAAGTGATACCAACATTAACTTGACAACCAAACAAACAAAAGCCAAGTACAGAACCAAACTGCTAAACTGCTCCAAGTTATACCACAGTTACCACTACTCTGTCCTACTATCAGATTTTCATGCTGGGGGCCAAGTATCACCTATCCTCCATGGTCTAGTGCTCAATTCATCAATTTATGTTATACTAATTCCTATCCAAGCGTGAATAATGAAATAAAAATCTAAGCTAAATTGACTAAAGCATCCATTCAAGGATCTAAACGAAAAACAAGTAATAGCATGTTATATCAAGTACATTATAGCGGCATCACCAGCTCCACAGAGACTGCAGACCACTGGTGTACAGAGAACACGAAACTGCAAGCATTGATAATAAGAGCGGCTTAACTGTGCATGTCACCTGTAACAACTTGTCTTCCGTCTTTTCTATATTTTATCTGAGCTTGTTTATTCCGTAGGAGAGCCATTTCTATTAAACTAGACACAAAGTTACGTTTTCAGATAACACAAGCAAGACATACAACCTACTAACTAACAAAGACAGGAGCTTATAGAAAACATCATCATAAGCAAGCGGACAACAACACACCCAGGAAACAAAGAACATAAATCTTACATACACGGAGATAATTATATCTTGACAAGTAGACTATTAAATCAATCAGCATACGTAATATTAAACTTTGTTTTCAGCTAAAATTTGGTTTTCATGTGTCAAACAAACTTAGCAGCATACGCATTTACACAAGAAGCCGATACTAAAACTTATTTCTTTACCTATTATTTCCCCTCATTAAGAAACTGCATCTTTCCTGTCAAGCAAGACAAGGCTCTCTTTGTACCAGTCAACAGAGCAGACCTCACCTCTGGACATCCCGAGAGCTTTAAATTGTTTGGTCAGAAGTTCAAGTGAAACTAACTCATGGCTATCTTCAAGTTCCAATACCACCTCACCATTCCTCCTAAAACACAAAGCATTGGGTAGACTTCTTTCCGGACCTTGTGGACTGAGAACAGTCAACTTTGTCCATGATTTCTCCTCTCTGTGCTCTTTCATTAACCAGATATCAAGATAACAATTAGGCTCGCTCTTACACCTCACAAACAGAGCAATGGATTTTTCATCTCCAGAAACACACAACCTCAAGTTCATTGGCTGATCCAAAGTTAAGCACTTGGGCAACATTATCTCCCCAAATGACTCACTAGCCACATCAAATGTCAAAACAAAACAGTCACCGTCGGCCATATGATCAGCCAGCCAGTGAAGTACCCCATTGACGAAAACCCCATAACACATGTCAATCACAGCACACTGAGGCAGAGTACTAGGCTCTCCCCAAGAGCCCTCGGCTCTGACAACCTTACAGTTATCACAAACAGCATCATAACCCAGACCAACTGACTCATCGAACTCACCGTGTGTCGAGGCCCTCACAGAGGGCTCAGGAAGGACCAGAAACCTTCTTATACTAGGGTTCCATGCAACAAAGGTGTAACTGACATCACTCAAGTCATCAGCCAGCAAAACCAACCCATCACAAGTTCAGAACTACCCGCAACACTAAAACACGGATTGATCCGTTTTTCCTTGAGATCAACTGGAAGTTCAATTTTGCACTACTCAGTAATAACACGGTTGTTATCACAATGCAGAGTAAGATTCTTCTAGAAGCCTAGATATGTAAAGAGGGGCATCGAAGAAAGTAGGATGGAGTAAGAGAAGGTTTTGTTGATTGGCATTGAGGTGGGTGCGGATAAAGGATGGGTGTTTGAAGGTGGAGTTCCATGGTTTACAGACAGAGGTGAATCTGACGAGGGATTTGGTGGGTAGTTTGATGAGGATGTTGGGTATGAGTTCTTGAGGGAGAGATTCGAGCCAATTTGTGATGACATTAGAAATTGACAGACGAAGCTTAGAGGATGATGCAGGGTTTATCAAGAGAGACTTACCTTCATAGTAATCGTCGTCCGACATCCTAAAAACTGAGGGTCTTCTTCTGTAGACGATGACCTGAGATTGTTAGAGGCCATGAACCAAGGGAGTAAGAATTAAAATATAAATTTTATTTGGAAAGTGATTATTCGAATTTAAAAAAAAAAATCAACTTCTTGGTTTTGGTGTTCTTAGAGGAGTTGGTTTGTAGTTCTGTGTTTTTGTTTACAAGATCTTTTTACAGATTAGGATTAATGGTCATGCTTCCGTCCTATAAGCATCAAGTATGCTTTCGGTTCAGCCTCATTCTGCAATTCTGCACCTACTTGAAGGAGGGAGAGATTTCATTCTTCTTGATTTGTGTTTTATATCAGATGGTTTGTGTTGTAGGAGGCAAATTTTCTCGCTTGATTTGTGTCCTTCGATGTATCTTGATAAAGAATTTAATGTTCTCTGGCAATTTGGGACCAACGGGAGCAATTTCACCTCAATGACTATTATCTCAATCAATGAAGGATGGGCAGCTACAGACCACAGGAGTTTACTAAACTTTAGGAATGATGCCCTCTAGATTTTGGGTACTCACCATATTAATTAACAACTTCTCTATCTTATGGACAGGGCAAAAGCTAGCCATTCCTATAATTTTGTGAACATATTTAGGACTACTTGGATGGTAGATTCTCTATCAAATCTACTACTTGGATGCAATATGATTATCTTCACAATCAATCCAAGTCGATAAATCGGCTGGAAGCTAACAAATGTGAAAACGCAGTAAATAAAATACAATAAAATAAAAATAATTTTCCTATGTATCTGCAAAAATGGTTGAGCTAGAAAGTAAGATAATTAGACACATACAGAGGATTATCTCTAAACTCTTCTGCTAGTAGACACATGATAAATAAACTCCTCACAACTCAGACTACTCCTTAACCGGTTTTCATACAGCAGTATTACTCTGCATCAGGGTCCAACCTTCTCTGGATAGCAGCAGCAGCCTAAAATGAACAAAAGGTGCGACACATTAAAGTCAATAACATGCTTAGGCATTACACCAAGGCACCAAAAGCTAGTAATCTCTACCTCAAAGTTTCCAATCTTGTACTGGTAGGCCATCTCTTCCCGCAGTTGAGCTTGCTCCTTCATTGCTTGCGCCTGGCAATCAAAATAAAATTAAAGACGGAATGAAAATTGTACGATAAACAAGCTAAATTTATGACAACAAAAATGAAGCAGAAACTGACCAGTCCACTTTGCATAGAACGCTTCAAAGCTTCAACTTCTTCTTCCTTTTGTTTTTCACGGACTCGCATCATTTCTTGCCTGATAGACAATAAGTTGTTATTGGCACAATATTTTCTAGAAGAAACAACCATAATTCATAAATTGCTAAGTCCAAAACCATTGTCATATTCATATCCTTCAACAAAAAGAGTCGCCTAGACCAACAATCATTTTGGTGCATGCAACTGCCAAAATCATTATTCCTACCACAAATGCACTGATCAATAAGTGCTTTTACTGTCATGTCAAGCGATTGGCCAAATAAGAGACTATATTGCTTTTCTTATGTCTTTCACAGACAGGCTAATGAAGAACTTTCTTATGCAAGAATATTTTGAAAGAATTTTCTCTGTGAATTCAACTATAGTAAGCTAAAGAACATAACACGAGTAGATGAGACATTGTTATATGAAAGAAAATTTTATATTACACTATCCCTATAATATTTGAATTTACCAAACATCAAGTAGAATAGGCAGCCTGATTAAATCTAATTAACATAAAAGAGTGTAATGAAGCATACCTTCGCACTTCCTCATCATTGAATACAACACGCTCTGTTTGTCCAACCTTCTTAATACCTTTTTTCATTTCCTTTTCCAGTTTATTCCTATAATAAGCGTCAAGGCTATAATACCTGCAATTTTATTAGTTAAATAATTACTTGTCATTTCATGGTTCTAAGCTACATAGTATTGTTTCAAAATTTTGCAAGTCTGCTACAATTTCTAAAGTTTCCAGTGAGAAGAGTGCAACAACCTAATCTATAATTATGTATGCCATGACAGATGTAAACATCCAATTTGAATTTTTTTTGTTTTCCTATTATTTTGATAGCCTTCTAAATGCTAAGAAAATTGATACAAGACACATCCAATGACAAGAAACCCAAACAAAAAACACCTCAGGAACATGAGCTAAACTTGAAACTTCACGGGACAAAAAATGCCATGTTAAAACAATTAAACCAACTAAAATTTACATCATGGGCATGCAAGTGTGGTGCAGCATCCAGTCCATAAAACAGCCTAGAAAGAGTTCTTACCCTTAGAACAAAATGGTGAAAAATCCAAATTTATATGAAGGATAGTTAACTTAAATTAGATAGCTATATATTTCATGCTCCTCTAAACAGTAGAAGAAAAGTAAGGGAACTAAACCCTAAGTCCAGAATAAGCTGTTAAGTATATAAAAAGAGGCTTTGTATAAAATTAATCTGACTAATAGGTATTTAACTTTCACTGAGGATAAGTTACATAATTCACAAGAATACAAAATCTTCACTTAACTCCCCAGTCCCCACTAAAAGGAGTTGCATCATTTAGACAGGAAGAAAACTGTATCAGCTATTTCATATCTAGAAAAGCTAAAACATGATGAACAAACTAATAGAACAGAACACAAGAACCTTACTTTTTGGAAGGGAATGTAGCAGTGTTGTGATCTTCCATGAACCTAAAAGAAAAAGGCCACAAAAAAAGGGGCTTCTCAGCTCTGAATGTGAAACTAAAATGCAAGAAAGGTAGCAAACTCCAGTCACCTTATCACTAAGCAATGCACTGACACGAACTTAATCAGAGGCCAAAACGATAAGAAGAAAGACAATGCATTCCACTCAAAAACACTTACTGTTTGAACATCTGCTTCTCTTCCCAATTCGGCAGATGCTCCAGGTTCACCTAACAAACACAAAACAACTGCTTACACTTTTGTAACCAACACGTAACAGATTGATGCCAAGAGAATAATCACAACCATAACTTTTAAAGAACAATGCCATTACCTGTTTCACTTCTGCCAACCATGCCGTAAACTCCGGTCGCTTGTTCCTGTACAATAGTAAACATCAAACTCACAAACTTTATCAAGCCCCTCAGTCAAAATTCATTCTTTACTCATACACACTCTGCAAAACACTTAAAACTGCCCTAAACTATTTTACTTTATACTTGAGTTACACAACAATTCATATATACCAGTAAAAAAAACACAATCTTAACAAAATTTACCACATATCAGTCTCTCTGATGATCCCATACTTGCCCCAAGAATCAGTTACCGCCCCCTTTTTACCTTTCTCCGTCTTCTCCTTCTTCCTCTTCTTCCTCCTCTCCTTCTTCTTCTTCTCATCTTCCCTCTCTCTCCTCCTCTTCCTCTTCTCCTTCTCTCTCCTCCTCCTCTCCTCTTTCTCCTTCCTCCTCCTCCTCTCCCTCCTCTTCCGCCGCCGCTCGCTCTCGCTACCCTCGCTCACCGACTCCGAGCCCGAATCCGAGCCGCTCTCCTCATCGGACTCTTCCGAATCCGAATCCGAATCGTCCTCGCTGCTGCTTCTGTACCTACGCCGCGACTTCCTCTTCCGCCTGCGGCGCGCGCGCTTGTCATCGTCGCTCGATTCGGAGGCTTCCAGGGCTTTTCGTCTCGATTTGCTGCGCCTTGTGTCCTCCCCGGAGTCGGAAAGCTCTATGGATTTGCCGGACTTTCTTACGCTTCCGTCGTCTTTGTCCGGGGTTTTGTTTGACTTCTCCGGAACGTCGCCGTTTCGATCTTTGGCCATTTTGGCTGGTTTAAACAGAGACGGAGAGAAGGAGAGGTCAACAGAACTCATAGTGTCTTCTTAAAAAACAGTGTGAGCTTTGCAGTTCATAACTTCATATAGAACAAAATTTGGCCCACATAACTGGTACCCTTTATTTTTTCTTATTCAACAATTTTAAGTAGCTCTAATTTATTGTTTGATTCGTTTGGTCTACTAGCATAAATTTCTCGAAATATCACTACATGTCTACATGTGAGTCGATCGATTAGACTCATTATAATTTATTAATGGTAATTTCTTTTAATTTGTGTCGGTAAATTATTCATCAATGATTCATTACCTTAGATTCCTTATAAGTAGCTTATGTTGATGAAACCTTTGGTATGTATGTCCATTAAATTGGAATTGAAGTGTATCTCTTATATATTGGTATTAATGTTGTTTGGAAATGAGTAATATCATATTTTCATTAAAGGCTTATGCCGATGAAAATGTCCCCTTTTTTAACATAGGAAATTAGGAATTGTATTGGCCTACTGGGGACTCATTGTAGAGAGTAGAAAGAAACCACAAAAGACATGTTGAATAAAATGTTAAGGTAGCTGGTAGACGATACACATTGGAATAAAACTAATATATCGAACACTTACATAACCTTTGATTTCATCATGTAAAGATTAAATGTACGAAAATAATGATAACGCCTGGTTAATTAGAGCGTTAGTAAAATCAACTAAGAGAACTGGTTTTGGGATGAAAATGTTTGTCCAAATCTCCAAGTGGAAGGAACAACGTTGTAAAACACTAGGGCTTTTCCATCAGCCAAGGTGAGCTTGAAAGATAGTTGCTGGTTTCTCAGGTCGATGCTGCTTTGCCAATTGGCACCCCAATTCCTATGCATCGGCATCCATGTTGATCTTCTCATCCTCGACCCCCTTATCCAGGCCCCCTTCACGGCGCCGCTTCCGCCAACATTCGATATCATCACCATGCTGAAACTCGATTGCCCCTTCAACGTGAATCGGACTCCTCCTCTTCGTTTGCAAGCCACCCTTTTATTTTCATATGCATACGTACACATCAATTAATTTCAGTATTATGAATCGTAGAATGTTTAAATACTAGCCAACTATATATTTTGCAAGTTTTTAATCAGATTAGTGGAGTTACCTTCTGTAGATCACAGGAACAATGCCTTCATTGCCTTGTCGTGCAATCTGAAGGAAAGCCGGCATAGACATGTCGAAGTGGTGGTGAGGGGCGTTGCACCACCCTCCATTGTTGTTTGGGGGGCAGAAATTGGTAGCTGATACAGTCACTGCTCGTCGTTGAAGGCACCACTTTGGATCTACCTTATTGTTGCACATCACTTGGTAACAAGCACCGCATGCCTCGCCACCTCTGAAAAGCATGCTACTTACTGCTGCTGTGTTTACTCCGAACGCCGCTACCACTTCATTTTCATAACCACAAGCTCCTCCTGCATATTAAGTCAAATATATATTTTTTGTTAATATGGAGGAAATGAATGATTAAGCAGTGTTCTCTTCATAATATAATTATAGATGAATGAACTGTATTTGAGATCGAAATCAAAACTGATAACCAATTATACTATATCATTTTGAGCAATCATCGAACCCTAAAAGCTTAAGTCTAGCTAATTTGTTTATTTTGTATCGAGGGGGACCGATGAGCGATCTCCAACTTGGAGTGCAAATATATATACATCTTTCCATATCTACGTACCAAAGGTGGCAGGGTCCTGGTTGACCCCATAGAAAGTTGCATGAGCGCTAAGCCAACCTTTAGCTTGAGCTCCATTGATGCCCTCCAAAACTACACAAATAAAGAAGATAATCTGCCGAAAAAGAACACTGAAAGAACCTGTAGCTTTCATTCTCTCTGTCGACTCACACACACAAGATCGAAATCAGTTTTTATATTTGTTCTCAGCAGCTAGCCAAACTCTTCAACTTGGTAAGTTTTATTGAAGAAGCTTGCTTCCATTTATAATGGATCAAAGAAACACGATCATCGTCGGTGAAATAAATAAACCGATTTTCGGGAGATTTTTGAAATATAGAAATCGATCAGTAATCACAAAACGCGTTCCTTCACGTCCTATGAAGTACGGAAAGATATGTACATTTGGGAATGACGGTATTCATTTCAGACACTGAAGAACATGTGCATGTGAGGTATATAGTAGGAAGCAGCTACTGCATGCGATCTGTTCTTAAAGTCATATGTCGGTGATTTGTTGCCTTCTGTTTATGTCATATTATTGCATGCTGCATATATTGGACATTAAGGAACTATACGTACGTACACTACTAGAAACATACTCCTTTACCCTTGTAGAATATTGTAGTGTTCTACTAAGAAAAACCGGAAATTAAGATGATCGTTTGCTCGCGATTGCAAACACTAAGAATGAGTGCTGAAGCATGACTGCTTGCAGCCCTCTTTTCTATCGGGGTTTGCCCTATATAGCTTTTGTTGTTTTGTAGGGTATTTTCTTCCGGTTCATCTGTTTTGAAGCAATGTATGACATACACACAATTGTGTGTGGTGATGGAAGGGTATCATGTTATACACGTGGGGCTGTGGGGGTAGTTTGTGGAGAAAAATGTTGCTGCATAGAAAGATTTTTCCGGTTTCTTCTTCTCTTTTGCCCTTTTTGGCTAATGAATATCTTCTTCAGACCAAAAAAAAAAAAGAATAAGTGGTGAAGCCAAGTATCTGCCCAAAGTCATCTTGATTCTTGATGTAGAGCCACTTAATTGATATCCTCATGAACAAAGCGTACGGCATTTGAACGATGCAAACCATTAGCTCATTTAACGTACGCAATTTACACGATGGAGATAACAGCTGAAACTTGGAAGTAATGTCAATTCCCGAATTCAAGTTGGATGAAACTTTATAGAGATAATCTTGAATAGCATACCTAAATATTGAGTCGCTTATGGTAAAAATGTTGAGTTTTTTTCACCAACAGTCCCTCAACTCTGGTGTACCTACCAATGTGATACCTCAACTCTTAATCGTACCAATGTGATACCCAGACTCTAGTATTGCTATCATTGAAGTACTTCCGTCAGTTTTTTTCAACTTTTCCGTTATCTTGGTGACGTGGCAGGTACGTGAGGCCCACAAAGAGGGTTAAAAGACAAAATTAACCTCATCTGAGAGGAGCAATGTTTTTCCCGCCCTTTACCTTGAGAAAGACACCCAACAATTCCAATTTTGGCGCCAATTTTCACTCCATACTCCTTAATTTGTGTCTAATATCTAAACTAAAGAACTACCGCCAACCAGTCGACCACAATCTGATAAAACCTATATCAATCTCATTTTCTATTTTTACCCTAGCACTTGTTAAACTAACAGAATAAATATATAAATTTATATGGAACATCTCATTTCCACAATCTCATAAGAATATAGAAACACATAACTTAACGAAATTCAACTACATGTACCATTAGTTCTTACAAGCAAAAATCATGGCAGATCAACATAAAAGGTGGCAACTAATGGTACTTAAACATGTATTTGAATTTCGTTAAGTTATGTGTTTTTATATTCTTATGAGATTGTGGAAATGAGATGTTCCATATAAATTTATATATTTATTATGTTAGTTTAACAAGTGCTAGGGTAAAAATAGAAAATGAGATTGATCTAGGTTTTATCAGATTGTGGTCGACTGGTTGGCGGTAGTTCTTTAGTTTAGATAAGAGACACAAATTAAGGAGTAGAGAGGGAAAATTGGCGCCAAAATTGGAATTGTTGGGTGTCTTTCTCAAGGTAAAGGGCGGGAAAAACATTGCTCCTCTCAGATGAGGTTAATTTTGTCTTTTAACCCTCTTTGTGGGCCTCACGTACCTGCCACGTCACCAAGATAACGGAAAAGTTTAAAAAAACTAACGGAAGTACTTCAATGATAGCAATACTAGAGTCTGGGTATCACATTGGTACGATTAAGAGTTGAGGTATCACATTGGTAGGTACACTAGAGTTGAGGGACTGTTGGTGAAAAAAACTCAAAAATGTTTGACCGAAAAGTGTGCCAAAATTGGAACTTCACTCTGTAATTTCAGAGTGAACCTTCACTCCGAATAGGAACTATATATATATAACCTCTGTTGTACAACCTTTGGCATATGTAAGTAAGTTAGACCAAAAATCACATAATATATACCACCGATATCGCGATAATGTTCATTTGTAAATAGTCACACCCTACTCACCAAAAATAAAAACAGTCACTACCCTTTAATATGATGGTGGGACTCTTGCACACCTTTAGGCTATGTTTGTTACCCCGGATCAGCTGGGATTGGATTATGGAGTGAAACATGTTAGTCTGAAACCTATGTTTGGAAACACGCGGGATTAAGCTTTAATGAACTTAGCTAATCTGCGCGTCTCTTATTTTCCGGATTACAGAGAGGCCCCGATTTTGGGCGGACTCTCTAGCACACGTTTCGCCCTAATCTTACCTCGCCTCCTCAGTCACTCTCACCTCGCCTCCTCATTATCTCCTCGCCTACTCACTGCCTCATCGCCTCCTCACTCTAGATCGCCCTCACCTCGCCTCGCCTCCTCACTCTAGATCCGGCTTGCTTCGCCTCCTCACTCTGGATCCTCCTCGCCTCGCCTCCTCACTCTGGATCACTCTCACGTCGCCTAGATCACTTTGCTCACCAGGTTCTCTCTCTCTCTCTCTCTCTCTCTCTCTCTCTCTCTCTCTCTCTCTCTCTCTCTCTCTCTGGACCATCATAGAGAATGATTCATCTATTTCTTGGCAGATCCCCGAGCTCTTGTGGTCCTTCATCCCGTGCATCGTCGTCCGATCCAATTGCTTGGTACCATCGTTGACTCATCTCCAGTTAGTTCTTAGTCTTTATCTTCCATTGGAAATGTTTGATCTAGTTATGATTTGGGTTATAATTTGGTTTCTGATTTGGGTTATCATTTGCTAAACTAACTACTGGAGCATCCCAGACTACAGAGGTTAATTGTTAACCAACTCTTAAATAAGCCAGAACGTTTACATAAGGTTATCATATATATTTTTGATTTGTGCTAAGAGTATCAACATTTGGAAAGTGTATAGATAATGACTTCCATTGATCAATATAATAGAAACAAACAATAGCATAGACGTAAAAGCTTTAAGATTAGGTAGGAATAATCTATTTGAGTGCTGAGCTAAGTACTCCCAAAGAAACTCTTTATATGCTACTGGAAATTAACCGAAAAAGCTGTCTACAAAGACTCCAAAGATAGCTAGATATATGTACTAGGTAACAACCAGTCCAATAAACCTATGATAAATGAATGATAATAAAGATCCAAAATAGCAGGAATATACAAAGACAAAAACAGTAATAAATAATGATAAACTCCCAATTTAGCAGTCTAATTCATTTTTAGTTCTTACATCAAAATCATTATCATAAACCATGGGATGTGCTCTTGATTTCTAAAAGTTATAAGGATGTATAATCCAAACAATTCCCCCCATGGAATATCAATCAAACATGGTACAAGTTGTCAGGATTTTGACAAAGTTGTCTTGAGAATGAACAATATTGAAAATAAAATAGTTTAATCATGGTCTGTGTTATATATGGATGAATCCAATGAGCACCTACTGTTTGAGAATCATTCTTCAAACATGTTGAAACACTAGAGCTGAAAATACCCAGAAAACAGTAAAAGAATTTCTTTTTTAAAGGACATATCCCCAAGTAAGGCTTGCATAAATGATTGTGGTTTTATAAGGTTCCAAAGGCAAAATCATATAGCAATGTGTTTTTGTTCTTGCAGGCAAATGCCTTTGGCAGCATGATTACTAGTAAGAATTCTGGAACTAATCTCAAATAATGGAAGTCTAAACCCTAATAACTGGTTTTTAGTTAGCTCTAAATAAGAATAGCCTATATAACTAAGATGGGTTATGAACAAGGATGCAGAGGGAGGGGTACAAAATGCATGATATAATCACCCTATATATCATAGAGACTAATCAGGCTATTAACAGGGACAAGACATAAAACAAACAGATTTTTCATTTAACATAGAAATGAAACAAATAGATTTTCCATTCTTAGTTTGGCTTTACATTTAATTTTTATTTTTGTTTTGTTGGATTATATAAATAGATTGGTCCTGCTCCTGAGATTCAGTTTTAGTTGGTCTTCACTTCAGTGAAGGTTTTTGGAAATTTAAAACAAGAACTTCAGTTTGCCAATTCTATTCATTGATTAAAAAATAATTTCAGCAATGTATAAATATGTCTTGTATCAAGAACTTCAGATTGTGGATAATGATTGACCTATGTATAAATACCTCTTTGACAGGTGTTACCACCAATCTCAGCAGTAGCAGAAAGAAGGCACAAAACAAAAACAGAGGGGTTTTGTGCATTTCAGACAAAGACAAGAAGCTAAGAAGGTAACTACTGGATGCATTTCGATTACTATGCTTGCTCTAAGAGCTATGTATAACTACTGGATATGGTTTGTATGGTTTAATTCTACAAACTACAGGTTTTTACATCAAAAATTATAAAATTTGAAGTCTTGAATTCTCCACTGTTGCAATTAGTCTTTGGGGGTAATTATTCTATCAGTAGTGATTAGGAATAGATTATTATGTTCTTTTTTATGTGAATAGTTCATTGATTATTATGTTCCTGTGAATATTAATAGATAATGGATCGAAGACAAATTTTGTTGCTCTTATTGGTGGTGTTGTGGCACCTACAAACCATGTGTGCTTGCACTATGCTTGTGCTACAGTTGTTTAATTTGAGGAGAAGGCATGCTGAAAGACATGCCTTAAATAATCGTTCATTGATAAGACATCAAACTCGTTTGACTTATTTAGATAATATCATAGGTAATAGTGACAATGAGTGTGTAAACGAATTGAGAATGGATAGAAGGTGTTTTGGTCTATTGTGTGAATTGTTGCGCACAAATGGGAGGATTAAGAATGATGGATTGGTGTCAGTGGAAGAGCAAGTGTGTTGTTTTATACATACACTTGCCCATCATGTGAAAAATCGTACGATTAGAGGTAGATTTTATAGATCTGGAGAGACAGTTAGTATGTACTTCAATTCAGTGTTACAAGGTGTCTTACGATTGCAAGGAAGTTTGTTGAGGGTACCCGATCCGGTTCTTGCTGATTGCACAGATCCTCGATGGAAGTGTTTTAAGGTTTGTTTATTATAGGGATTTTAGTTTTTTTTTTCAAGCATGAATTATACCTTGTGTCAATGCAGTTCATAAACTTAATAATGTTTTGTTTTAATAGAATTTCTTGGGGGCACTAGATGTGACTTATATTAGAGTACGTGTGCCTGCAAATGACAAACCAAGATATCGAACAAGAAAGGGTGAAGTTGCTACAAATGTGTTGCTGTTTGTTCTCATGATTTGCAATTCATATTTGTTTTACCGGGTTGGGAGGGTTCGGCATCTGACTCTAGGGTTCTTCATGATGCAGTCACTAGGCATAATGGATTAAGAGTTCCCGCCGGTAAAGCTATTAGGTTTAGAAAAAAAATCAGATTGTTTCCTTCCCTTGACTCACACTAATAGAATTTATATTGTGGCTATTAGGTTATTATTACCTTGTAGATGGTGGTTATACGAATGGTGAGTGATTTCTTGCACCATATAGAGGAACAAGGTATCATTTATCAGAATGGGATGGTAGAAATTTGCCTAGGGATCATGTGGAATACTTTAACACGAAGCATTCAAAGGCAAGAAATGTGATAGAACGTTGTTTTGGAATGCTAAAAGGAAGATGGGCAATACTAAGGAGTCATTCATTTTATCCAATAAAGACACAATGTCGTATAATTACAGACACAATGTCGTATAATTACAGACACAATTTGATTAGGAGAGAAATGTATGTGGATCCGCTGGAGAATGCAGTATTTCCTATTGAGACGCAAAACGGGGAAGATGTTAATATAATTGACAACGTTGAGTTTGAATTATTTGCTGATTGCTTTATTTGATTGATTTGCTGAGTTCTCAATTATGCTTATATGGTTATGTGCTTGCTTTGTCTTGCTTATTTGCTGATATGCTTAGTTATTGTATGTGTGCTCAGTATGGAAGGTGGTGGTGATAACTCTAAACACCAAAAAAGCCGCAAATGGACTAACTTTGAAGAGGAATCTTTGTTGAACATGCTTGATGCAATTATTGCTGGTGGACAACGTTGTGATACTAGAACTTTCAAATCTGGTACAATGATGAAAATAGAGCATGCTCTGAATGATTTATGTCCTAATTCCAATTTGAAGGTGAGTCCACACATAGAATCAAAGTTGAAGAAACTTAAGAAGGATTATAGCATCATCTATGACATGATAAACAAGAGTGGATTTGCATGGAATGATGTTAAAAAGTGTGTGGAAGTTGATAATAATGAAGTGTGGGAGACTTATGTGAAGGTAATGATGTTTATGCATGATTGGCCATTGAATGATGTTACTTGTTTCATTTGATTTCTTACTGATTTTCATGGCTGCTCATTTGGTTGTTTCATTTTCTTCATATGCCATAGAACAACAAAAATGCAGCAGGCTGGAGAAACAAATCTTATCCCTTGTTTGAGAGACTAGCCAACATCTTTGGGAATGATCGTGCAAATGGTAGTGTAGCTGAAGTCCCTACTGAAATGGTGGAGGATCATAGCAACAACGGTGATGGGGTAGATCTTGATAATGACACAAGTCTCATGTCAATAAACAAGGAATGTCGCCAGCAGTCCCAAGTCAGTAAAAACAAGAGGAAAAGAAATGATGAGGATCGAGTCATGCTTGCATTGGATAATTTGTTTGCAGAATCTGGAAAAATAATGCAAATGGTCACATATGCTATAATGAAAGGTAATGAAGACCGACATGATATTGCTAAGGAACTTGAGGATATGAGACTTTCTATTGATGACCAAATTAAGGCCGTGGAATATATCTTAGAAAAGCAACAACATATTTATGCGTTCATTTCCTTACGTGGTGAAGCAAGGAAAAGATATGTTGAAAAAATGCTTGCTGATGTTGATGTTGATGCTGCTGCTGCAAGGGCTGATTTTCGATGCACTTAGTTTCTGACTATACACTTTTTGGGGGAGTTGCCGCCTTAACACATGTTGGACAAACCACCGAAACAAGTTAGTTGAGCTCCTTTTGTATTGTTAGATAAACATTCATGTCTTTTAACTTGCTTGACATGTAAAAATGCTAAATGAGAATTCAACTTTTAATGATGGACTTGTATGTGTAAACAATTACTCTATTTTTATTTTGGTGGCTTATGTATGTATTAATTTGTCGCTTACTTATGTATGAACTTGTAACTTATAATCATCAAGGTCATTGTAATTGACAGATTGTTGGCTTGTTTGTGGATATCATATATTAGGAAATGTGAAGAATGTGAGAAGGTTGTTCCATTGTAAGCCAATTATTACAGGAAATATGCAAATCAAGAAGATTGTTTATATGAACATGTGTTATTAATGAAATATTTTGTTATTATTGAATAAGACTTGTTATAATCCAAAAATTATTTCAGTAACAAAAATGATTTAGTCTGGTGGTTCGTCAAACATGAGACTAGATTATTTTGCTAGTTCTGTTCGTTAGTCCGAGACTGCACCAAACATGGGTCAGGAATTATTGTACTCTAATCTGAGTCAGCACAGCCCGGGAGTAAGCAAAGACTTAGTCCGGAATTAGATAGTCCGGGGTAACAAACGTGCCCTTAAGGCTTTAACCAATATAAGGTGGATGTAATTAACTTCAATAAGCTTAGGGACGACAGCCCTAAAAACTGAATACTAAGTTGTTGAGATACAACGTGAAATTGAGATGTAAGATTTCAGGCATTTCTTTTCGGGATGAAAGATGAAAAACTTCCCATGTTGTACGTATTGCATTATTTGCATATAGTTAGTTGTATACTTATTAAGTGAGGGTCGACATGTAGGCGCAACATACAGCTCAAAGTCATAACTGTGCGCGCTGGTAAAATAGAGCCAACGGAAACTCTTTGGAAGTTGTACCCTCCGATTATAACCAAAATAAAAAACTATCCAAGCTAAGAAAGTGGAGAGATTGACTATATAATGATAATCCAAGCTAACTTAGGCGATTCAGTTTGAAGTTCTAAGTAACCAGTGAGTTACTAGAATGTTTTTTTTTTGGCAATGTAGTTACTAGAATGTTGAAAATAAGAATGAACGACAAAACAGTTGTGGATAATAAGAAAGAAATAAAAAATTTAGCATTAGAAATTCTGAAATTATATGCACAGAAGTCTCCAATCATACAAGGGTGATTCGTGCAAAATCTCTAAAAGTATGTCTAATCTAAATGGATAGCCATTTCTTACAACTGTACATCAGCAAACCTACCAAAGAATATGTTCAGAACAAGAGAAGACACAGCATAAAGCAACAGAAGAGGAAGATTGTGACTCTATTAAGAGATTTGTCAAGCTGAACTTCCTGCCTCCTCATCCTAGGACTGCTGGACGGGTATGAATTAAAGTAAGGATGAGGAAACAAATTTGTGTCTGAACTGCCAAACATCCTTGCAAACACAAATTCTCCCACCATTCCTATCGTTGGATTGGATAGATGTGTCAACATTGTACTGCCGAGATAATCTGAACTTGTGGCATAACCTCCATCAGAATTAGGGCTGTTTTGATCATAAACCGACTGTGGATAAGTTTGTGTATGGAAGTAATTTGAATGAAGTTGCTGTCTTGAAGGTGATGTAGGGCTAGTAGATGAAGTGTCCAGCCTAGGTAATGGTCTACGTGGAACGACCAGACCCAGATTGGGTTTCTTTCCCTTTGAACCTGTACCACGGCCATAGAGGGGAACCACTGAGGATGGGGATATATTAGCCTTACAAACAGGACATGTTTGCTGCAGCTGGTTTGGTTCATCAGAAGTATTTGGAACCTGAAGCCATTTGTAAATACAAGGCCAGCAGTACAGGTGACCACAGAGTGTCACCACAGGTTCATGCGCTGAATCTAAGCATATGTTGCACTCAAAGCAGCCACTATCATTGTCTGAGACTGTAGAAGGGAGCGGCATAGATTTCCACTTCTTGACTGAAACATCTCCATCTGACTCGAAGTGTCCCTGATGCTCAAAGAAGTTCTGTTCCATAGTAATGTGTTCTGTAATACAATAAGGTAATAACATTAGTAAGCTGATCCAAACCAGAAGAGCAGACCAATTAATACCTACTCAAGTGAACCCAAGCAAGCAAGTGTAATGAGAGAGATGCAAGTTCAAACACCAAGAGCAAAAGTATTTACAACATTGCTAAAACAGCTGTATCTGGATAAATTCACCTCCCTAGGAAAAAGAAATATATATCATACTCAAGATGCCAGTAATGCAACTGACAACTTTCACCAGCCAAATTTCTAAACAAACACTAAGCATCTAGAAAAGCAGAAATGAATAAAACAAAGGAACAATCGTATAAATTAGTGCATGTTGTTCAACTTTAAAGTAACAAAATCACAAAAGGATAAAGAAGCATCAACTGGCACTGGCTCCATAGTGTTAAATTAGAGGGAAAAGAACAATGGTTCTCCAACCCTCTTATCAACTAAGAATAATAGTTTTAAGGGACCCTACCTAGCTTGGTACCAAACATTGAAAAAGAATGACTATAATCATAGTAGTAATCTCATTTTCACTTACTGTTTCTCCCATAAACCTCTATTATCAAAGACCATTCTCCCTTGCACCAAATTTTCTCACTAAACTTTATTAGTCGCTCCTTTTGCAATGAGAACTAGTCAACCAGACCTAAAGGCAAATGGGTCAGAGTACTAGGTGAATATTGCCGGTAATATTGACATTAAACACATCAGCGTTTAAAACAATTCCAACAATCCAACCTAATAGTAATTGTTTGCCTTTCTACCTCATGTCTGATTTCTGAGAGATAGATGACCTGATTTGTTCAACTATGAATGTTCATAAGCTATTATCAGCATGTCAAGACTCCAATTTGTTTTCCTCTTAATACAATTTCCTGGTTAAACAAAACATACCTTGTTCACTTGATACATAATATGAAGCGTACGAGGCTTATTTTACAAATCCTAATGAAGTAATCTATAACTTATTCATACATGTATCTCTCAAGTTCCTAAATTACCCAATTTTCCATTGATTGGCAATCGACTACTTGGGTTTAAATGATGAGATTCAAAGAACACTTTTGCCCCGACAAAAAATCACTTCCATTGACGAATGCAAAGAAAACTCTGATTATACATCGAAATCCCAACAAAAGAAATTGGCCCATGATTGATCTAGGCATGAGAACAAAGCGAACCCAATCAAGGAAAACTCACAAATTCAAGAACTTTGGCATACAGATTGCAGAAACAGATCAAGAAAAAGTGAAAAGGAATCAGAGAGAGAATGCTTACCAAGAAAAAGCTGATCACCCGAGTAGTGAAATCGAAGGGAGATCGAGAGGCGAGAGAAAGAGAGAATCGAATTGCGGCGAGAGAGAGAGAGAGAGAGAGAGAGAATAATAATGGATGGAGAGCGAAACAAGGATAGGAGAAGAGGGTTTTACAGAACAAGAGAGAGAGAGTTTTGGTGATTTGTTATGTGGGTTGAGTTTGGTTGGGAGTGTTTAAATAACAATGTTAAGAGAGAGAGAGAGAGAGAGAGAGAGAGAGAGAGAGAGAGTGAGATTGTTTTTTGGTGGTTTCAGTTCAACGTCTTCGACCCCAAGGGCAATAGGTAACATCATTTTTCTCCAAAGGATGCTTCTTTAATTTCTTCTCTTCTTTTCCAATTTTCTTTCAATTAGATCAAATTGTCTGCCAAGTGTAAGCAGTTTAAGGTCATGAGTTTGATTCTTGTAATCACTATGGACGGGGTAAACTGCCATCAGCTATGACGTTAACTGCCATCAGCTATGACGTTAACTGCCATCTTCGATCACATGCACATTAGTTATCAAACTACATCGTTATTGTACAATCGATTAATAGACTCCAATGTAGTTTGTCAAATAAGTAGATGTCAAAATGTTAAGCATAGAAATGTGTCACATAATGGCACAGTGCCACCATCTATTGGAAACAAAACAGGACCCACACCGCCGGTCATATAATGAACTATGCATGCATCTTCATTAAAACAAATTGAATAATATTGAATAAATCACCGTCTTAAAACTTTTATGTACAAATCCTTAGATGTTCATTCAGAAAATGCACGGTTTCGATCAGGTGTGAAGTTGTTTTTTAGGTTCTTAATTAATTCTAGGAAAGTATCGGTCATTAGTGCATAGAGTAATAAAACACGTATATATCATCACGTCCTAGCTATATATCTAGTCGGCTCGATCTTCTAAATGTTTCAGACATGTACGACATATATATTCCACCTAGGCAAGAAAATTACAGCCAGCTTGTCTAGTTAAAAAATCCAATTAGGCAGCCGATATGATTTATAGATGAAATCCAGCAAGGTTGTTACAAGGGCACCGATATCGATGTGCTTGGTTCTAAGAAGCTTCCTCTGTAGTCTGAACAACGTCTTTACTAGAAGAAGAGGAACAAGAAGCAGAGCTTCATCGTTTTCTTGACCAAGGAAACGCCATGATGATGGAACTAGAAGAGAGAAAATTATGTTGGTCATGTAAAAAACGACGACGGCGAACACAGGGTTGTTGGCTGTCCGTGAATCTTAATCCTTGTTTTTGACAAATCAGCTTACACTGACGAGGTGGCTATGACCAACACGGCAACACCAAAATCTAAACATTGACCATCGAGAAGGTTGTGACTCATCACTCGTGCATGGTTTATAGAAAAACCCTAGGCCCCGTTTGATCGGCAGAAATCATATTATAGAAAAAGAATTTATTTTAATTTTGATGCTCAAGTGTTGTTTGGTTGTAATTGAATATTGAAATAAAAATAAAAAATATGATTTGACTGGAAATTGACTCCTTCTTAAAACTGAAAATAACTTACCTACCCAGAAGTGGTATTCTATTTCCATTTCCATCAGTAAAAACTAATTTCTTTTTAAATTGCATCATTTTTCCTTATAAATGAGTTTTAATGAAAATTTTAATTAAATATTCCATTCTAATTACTCACTAAAATAATTCTAAATTTAAATTCTGATATCTAACAAACACTGATATAGAATTAATAAAACCTTTTCAATTTATATATTAGCCTGGAAATGAAATGAAATCATTTTCTTTTTCTCACATTCCATTTAAACAAACGGGGCCTAGAGGGTTTGAGATCTTGATGGCTTTGCTGACTAGGATCGACCATATATTATCTCCTTAATTCCTCTAGTCTTTGTCTGCAGCATGTGGATTTGGATCTGGGATTATGCTAAACTTGAGAAACAAGAAAATGATACTAAATATTAATTCATTCATGGCCTTCGAAGTGTGTATAGAGCCAATGGCGGATCCAGAATTCATAACTCGGAGGAACTTGAATTTTTTTACTCAACGAACGATGTGATAAAAATTTGTAAAGCATAAAATATTTAACTATAATCTATTAGATGTATATCTTGTTGATGTGAAAATAGCACTCCATTCATAATTACCATAAGTTTAGTCGATTGCAAAGAAATGTTTTTAGAAATGATCAAAGAGCTTAATTAAAATTAATGCCCAATGAAAATAAAATAAATTAATTACATGATGAAGAAATCAAGGAAGATTGGAAGTAAATAGAAAAATAGACACAAAAATTTGCATTTGTTGGGATTTGATCTTAGGTGGGTTTGATATTAACAAAACTTCAAAACCAAACATACAAAACTACACCATATGAACATATGACATATACTTAATTAATTATTTTCCTAATTCTTAGAGGGACTTGAGTCCCCCACAAACCACCCTAGATGCGATGCAGAGCCATTAGGGTTTACGGCGATGTTCATGGGTCTGGTTGCCATGGTCACACAGTGTCTCGTACACTGGTTTTGAGTCGTGGTTTTTGTTTTGGCGGGTCATAAAATCTAGAACCTTAATTTTTGGGATTAAAAATCAAACATTTCCAGAAATTAACAAATAACAACCAAGTTTTCTAAACCGTTAACCAATCACCCCCTGATTCCAGAAGCTGCTAGCTCAAAGCGTCAGGGTTTTCTTGAGATCCAAGCACCACGTTTAGAGAATATGAAATTGGACAAATCATCGGCAGGAAAAGAAGTACGTGCATGGAAAATGTTTGGGCAGGTAGACAACTTTTAGAAACAACGGACAAATAGTATCGGTCACTATCCCTAATAGGCCAATAATAAGTTTTTTTTTTCTGTTTCTACACCTTATTTTGCTTATTCCGTATTTCCGTTTACTTAAATCTGCAGTGAAACAAAGTGTTTGGCAAGCTGTGGACTGTTGTGGACGTCTTATTTACTCTTATACCATGCAATTTGTTCATTTCGACTATTTCGATCAGTAAATTAACGATCGAGTAACAAAAAGTTATTGGAAAAAATATATTCCAGAAGATCCATAAGTATTTCTTCATTTGTGACGCCGCGCCATTTAGTTTTCAAACCAAACTCTGGTGTCTTTAAAGCTTGAAGATCCTTAAAAATCCATAACTTTCAAACCTTTCAAATGGATGTACACAATTGAAAAGATTCCATAACATGACGAATGCCTCCATGAACTGAATGGAATAATTTTGTCGGTCAGTACTCGATCGGTGCTAATATTCCAGATCAAGTTACGTTAACAACACTAAATATTATATGTACAGAAGTTCATATACGAAAGCCGTGTAAGGTTCAAATATCTCCCTCAAACTAGTTCAGATGTACACATAAATCATACCAAAAACTCACAATCATACCAGAAACTCATATATTTCTGGATCGGTGATGGTGAGTGTAGTAAAGGATAAGATTCGAATACAGTTGAATGTCAAAGGTCGCAATCCTCCTTATCTACTAATCCACGTTCAATCTTATCCAAGACAAGTAGCCAACAATCAAATCATTAAGCAATTTAGGTTGATGTCGCTAGGCTAGCTCAATATAACGAATTGAAACCTGTATATGCATGCATACACCTCATTCTAGCTAATTATTCAGGGTTGGAGTTGGGATTCACAGTCATTATGATTATAATTTCACAAACTAGTTTTTCTTTTTAACTGGAATTTGGAACGAGTAAGATGGGACTTAATGATCTCTCCATATCCAAAAGATAGACAAAGATGGAACCAATGATCATGCATGTATTTGCCAAACTTTTGATCTCTGATTACCGGACAATTCTGGATAATTTAGTACTCTTCAGATATTTGATCGATGTGTATCTAAGTCTTCTAGATGCCGGCAGGGTGGTTAAATTAAGCTCGAAACTTAATTTAAAAAGGGTTTCAGCTAGCTAGTCTTCCACAGAGAAAGAGCAATATTAACGTAGAGCACCACTGTCATTTGCACATCCAGGCATAATATTAAGTGAACAATGATCCCGCTACCACTATATAGTTGACAATCCGAAGTCGCCAGAAAACAATGTTATTTTACACCACTCTGAGCTTAAATACCGCTAACGGAATAAACCGATATCGATTCATTTGGTTAAGAAACTTGGGATAAGTCGCCATGTCTCCATGATAGCTTGGAGCTGATAATGAAATTCATATATCATATTCATTCTCATGTTACATGTGATATTAAACATTCTTAAACTTGGAGTTAAGTTTCATTCGCAGAAGTTAGCTTAACATTTGCTACCGAAGATTTAGAAGACACGTAATTGTCCTAACTTTCGATCTCATCTCTTTCCACGTATAATTGGTGGGCGAAATGTAACATGTCAAATATTCCTAGATTTTTATACTTTTGGATCAAGTTTATATTAGCAAGCAATAACCAGATGATGACATACATTCCAAAGTGCACTGTAATGTTTATCTTAATCGTAGACTTGCAACCTGGTGTCGATCAGTAGCCAGCAGTTCTACGCATTCTTAATCATTCTCAATTATACAAATATATGTGATTAAGGTACGGTCACAAGGTCACAAGTTCACAATTTCATTTGAATGTTAGAAATCGAGAAATTCATTTGCTTAAAACAAGAGATTATACCAAACTGCGTTGCCGGACGACCTTAACACAAACACATAAGTTTGATTTTCTAAGAGTGTGTATGAAGAATAGTAACAAAAAAATTAGTTGATATCTGACATGCTCGAATCCAGCAACGAACAAGTTTTTTTTATTTTATTTTATTATTCCCCTCTTTTGTGAAACACCAAAGAACAAGTTGAAATTAGTCAAGAAAGCTGTTCCCTTCTACTTTGATTTTCCTGCCTGTCGACCGAGACATTTGAACGAAGAACCAAACAAATTGGAGAATACTTCTTCTTACCTTATCTTACGTGCGTAATGGACTGTGAGACTTGGTGTCAAGATGCATATATTGCTACTGAAGATTCAAGATATATCATATACCAACGGAGCTGGGAACATCCAGAAGAAAATGAAAGCCTTCATCGTCTTCTGACTTTGAAAGAGAGAGAGAGAGAGAGAGAGAGAGAGAGAGAGAGATTTGATTGAATCAAAGGTAGACAAGACCGTTAAAATTTGGAATTCATTAACTTATTCCCGACTGCATATGCCGACTAAACTATTATCCATATATATTGTAATCAGGCATGTCAGCTCCGACGAAGTATTATATGACAGGTGATCGACACAGAGCCATGCGTATGTTCCATCACATTATAGTTGACACGACAGTGACGACACTTGGCATAACTGTTGATATGATATTGTTTCTAGAAGCCAAGATAACAATGGAGAAGAAATTCAAAGATTCGCAACATACATTGGGTAAGTGGGTATCATTATTGAGAAAATTAGATATATCCCAATATTAAAACCTCTTTTTAAAATATATTTACACATAATTTTTCTTTTAATTTATACCCAAAATTTTTTATTATCAATATTTAAGTTATATTAAATTATTTCTTTATTTTTAAATTTTTACATTCATTTGAATATGAAATTAATGAATTTCGTCCATAATTGTTTCATTATTTTGAATTCATATTACTAACTTCAATATATATATATATATACTCATTACTAGGCTATTCAGTTTTGCAAGTTTTTCGTATCTCTTTATTTTTCTTCTTCCATCAATTTATCCAATTTTGTAAAATTTTACACAATTCTTATTTTTAAACAATATGAACTAGTAAAACGAAGATTATATGAGAAATTCTTATTGTGAGATACGTACACATCTTTGTTCTTGAATAATTTTTTTATTCATGTTAGATATATTATAACATAAATCCATTGTAAGAGCTATAATATTATTTTTTGGAACGAGAAGCATATGTAATATATATATATACACTACAAAATCTAATAACGAAGTACATTAAAATTATATATATGCAAGTTTTCCTCGAAAAGATGTACAATATAAAATTTCCCTATGTAATGAAAATGCTCTTAATCTTTAGGTTGAAATTAAAAGAGATATATATTTACTATGTTGTCTCATACCTATTAACCAGGTTAACAATGTTAACTTCTACCTTTATTTTAGGTTATAAAGAGATGAATGAATATAGAAAAATTAGTGCTGCAAATAACAACCTACCAATTTTCAAGTTTTCTCTTTAAAAATTTATTTTTAAGATAGATAATTTAAATTACCAAAACATAAGTATTACATTCATTATCTACCTTGATTTAAATTAAAATTACAAACATAATTTCTATAATTTTAGCAATAATAATGAGTCAATGTGCAATCTACAATTAAGTATTTAAAAGAGAATTTAATTTATTACAGTTGACTAATCAGATTTAAATAGTTGCAACCTATGTAATTCTTTTTAAAATGGAAGACAATTTATAAGCTTAATTGACAATATTTGAGAGAAAATTAGAATTAAATAATATGTGGGTTTATTTTAAAAGTATGTGTTAAAAATGAGTGTAAAACTAAATACCCCATCATTATTTGTTAGGATACGACCAAGGCATCAGTGTTGATGATAGAGTATTAGCTTAGTCATGACTCATGAGACAGCAGCAATTATACCAAATAAGGTGGTGAATTAGTTCAAAGAATGACGCTTGCATATAGAAATAAAAGGGCAAAAAGAAAAACTAAACTACAGATTGCGGTCACGTCACTAATACTGCCAATGGATAGGGATCCATCATACACGATCGAAGCCTCCCGGAGAAGGGAAGATCACCACAAATTTATGCATAATCCACAAACAGAACACAGACCAGCAAACTTAGACGTCAAATAATACAAAGCCTGTAAATTTTCTCCGAGGAACTAAAGATAGGCCACAAACCCCGTTAGGCTCCTTCGAAAGTTTGAATAGCAAGGAAAAATGTGGCAAATGGAAATCACATTGATAATGAAACTGCCAATAAACCCCAACTTCAGAACTAGGGGTGGGCATAAATTCTCGTAATCCCGAACCCGTCTTGATTTCATCACGAAATTTGTTGGGATGGGACGAGATGAAAATTTAGAAACATCAATCCGATTCCAATCTCGTCCCGTTTGATTACGATGGGATGCGACGCTGGACGAATAGTTTAAGTCCTATTTAGTTCCACATTTAATAAAAATTTAAAAATTCTTATATATTTGTGCCAAAATGAAACTAATTTATGTTCTTAATAACTCTCAAGTTATGAGTTGTTATATAATAATGATAAATGATACTATTTGAACATCATATGCATTTTTTTTGTTAAAATTTCATTGTTGAATGTTAATTTGTTTATGAAAAATTAAAAATATGTTTTTATTCAACTTCTTAGAGAGGTGGATTTTAACCCATCCCGTCACGATTCCACCGGAATTAATCCCGAATGGGATGAAGAGGAATGAACCTCATCATGTCCCATCCCGTACCCAGCCCTATTCAGAACTAACGTTGCCTCACTGAAAATTTTGTGGAAGGCCTGGTCAAAGCATTTGGTTCAATGGACGCGAAGATCTTATCCCGGGAAAAACTTTTCATGGTGTTCTTTTGAAGAGAACATTGAGTAATATATCAGATGTGATTTTGACGAAGATGGAAGGATTGCTAAACATTTAGTAAGTAGGAACTGCACCAACTGCCGCTTAAAAGAGGAATTCGAGTGACGAAGATATAACATTACTAGCATTCTCTGAAAATGGAAGATAGATACATATTCTTCCAAATAACTATACAGCAGAGGACAACAGTTTATTTTGAGAGAAGTATCTAAACTCTGAGAGAAAGCGAGAATCTAAAAAGAGAACAGATACAAGACACGACTTAGCTCCTGAAAAGACATTCATTACTTACCATTTCTACAAGAACTTTTCTATGGTGGTGGTTAATGTAGACTTCGGAACAGCCCCAATAACGGCATCTTTTTTCTCACCACCGTAGAACATGATGACAGTGGGAATGCTTCGGATCCCATATCGGGTTGCAATTGAAGCACTCTCATCAGTATTCACTTTGTAACACTTAAGCTTACCAGCGTATTGCTTTGCCAGTTCATCAATAATAGGGTGGATCATACGGCATGGACCACACCACGGGGCCCAGAATTCAACCAAAACAGGTAATTCAGCATCGAGCACAAGTGACTGCCATGTTGCATCAGAAACAGCAGGCACTGCAATTTTAAAAGAGAAAAATAACATCAAAATGAAATTATATCTACAAGAACTTGATAAAATGTGTAAATAATTACTAGCACTCAGATAGATAGCAATTACACAATGTACACTATATGAACTCCATGCCACAACTTAGTTTTATCAAGTTATTTATGTTATATTCAACAGACTATATAATATTTAAGCTTCACTTTTTGCATAACAGTAACAGATATTTGTTTGCCATTTCAAATACACTTGAAGTCTTGAACCCTTATGAAAGTCTGTACTTTATTCTAGTCAGCACTAATAATGAAGAGTAATCATGTAACTGGCATTTGGTAGTTAATTGCATAAGACTAATAGAACCCTACTCAATGTGGCCCTGAATCTACAACTAGCATAAAGAAATCTCCTAAGACTCTGAAGATACCCATAAGCATAATTTCAAAATAATTCTCCATCATAGTTCATACATAAGCTCAAACCATTCACCAGCTTCATCTTCCCAAAAGTTTCAAACATCCTCTTATTATTTTCTTTACTAAAAAAGTTACCACAAACACAGCACAAAGCCATCAGACTAGACCTTTCTCACCACCGGACTTTCTTACCGCAATAACTAGAAACTTTTGAAGACTAATGCAGTACAAATTTCTTAATTTAACTTTTCTTTCATATGATAAATAACTCAAGAGGCCAAGAGCTATGCACTTAGGCCAGCCAGAGATATCCCTGGATTTATTTTCTGCTCCAATCTCCATATTATCGATCACTGACTCCGATAACTAACTTTGGGCTATATTCTGTCTTCCAGCATTAATAAGCCCTTGCCAGTTTCACTTCTGGCTTGCCTTTAGCTCAGAAGTAGGTCCATATAACTCTTGATGGATTCAATCCCAAAATTTTGACAAACCAGAACAAGAATCCAGTTCACTAGAGAAAAGCTTGACCCTAAATTCCATTCCATGCTTCTCTGTCAGGTAAATCCTCGGTTCCTACTTCGCGGTACCTTCCGTTCATAAGCTCAAAACAACTGTGAATCCAACCAAGAATCACCTTTTCATCGGTTTCCTAAAGTCATTAGCATCTCTCAAATTCATATCATACCTTCAATCTCCAACAAATTGTTTCCGATCCAATCCTATCACTTTTGATTCCTCAAACTTCCTAAACAGAAACCACATCAACTTACTCACAGACGAAACCACTTCCTTTCGGTTTTCGAAACCTTCACTTTACACACTAAACGAATTCACCTATCACCTCATAACTACCTAAAACTCAAATTCAATACATAATCATTAAGCTGGAATATAACAATCAAATCACTTAATCACATAAAGCAAGTCGATCATCCAAGTCCGTTTAAATACGTAAAAACGAATCCAAAGGTTTATACAAAAAAGCTGGAAAGACGAAACAGACCTTCGACGGCGGTGTCCTGAGCCTCGCAGATGGTTAGTCCGCGGCGGCGCCGAGCGGGACCGTAACTGAGAGATCCAGCGGAGCGCGAGGTCCGGAGCGCGGAACTGACCTTCAGGCCGGAGTAATTAGGCAATCCGAGGCGGCCGGTGATGGAAGAGACCGAGGAGTCGGCGATCGGGGAGTGCGCGGCGGAAGGCAGAGCGGAGGAGCGAGGGACGAGGAAGGATTCGAGGACGGTGGCCATATCCGCAGGGGATCGGAGCTCCGGAGAGAGAGGGAGATGTGGATAGAGAAAGGAGGAGAGAGATTGGGAGTGGGGAGGGAAGTGTAGATGAGGACAAACAAAAAATGGTTGGAAAAGACGACTTTGACCCTCCTCGCTGTTTGCTTTTTACGTGGGATATTCTTGTACGCACGACATAATAAGTACGGCGCAATTTTACCCATTTTAAATACTCTATACGTAGAGACCACGGTATATTTATACAAAGTCATTTAGGCTCTGTTTGGTAAAGCTTTTTACCTCCAGTGATTATAAGTTAAGCTAAGAGAAGTGTTTGGTAAATCAGCTTCTCACTTGCTGTTTTTAAAAGCCAGTGCTTTTAAGCTCGAAAAGCAGAAGCTGCCCTTATCCTCTTTTTAGAAGCAGAAGCCGCGGTGCCTACTGTAGCGGAGGACACTGTAGTTTAATGAAATTTTCGTAATCCCGATGAGTACCCTCATCTCTTTCAACCAATTACAACGAATTACCACAGAAACCTTTCAATCCTCTCACCCAAGCCTGCTCTCACTTTGTTCGTCAATCTCCCCATCTCTCTCTCTCTCTCTCTCTCTCTCTCTCTCTCTCTCTCTCTCACTTTGAACAACATCTCAGCCCTCTCCCTTATGTTCATCAAGCAATATCGGTATGGCATTAAGGATCCAAGAATCAGTAACACATCTTTGATTTGGGGTAAGTCTATTAACAATTTCAGTTTCAGATTTCTGCAATTTTGTTGTAAATATGGTTTCAAATTTATTCTGGGTGGCTCCAATTTTGTTTATGATTCGTATCAGAACATGGTTCAAATCTCATACCTAGATATGTTTGATTATATACATGGACATCTTATTTTTAATCACTCCTTTTAGATATTATGTGGCTCAAACCCAAAAGGGAGTATCATGATTTGGGTAAATGTTTAGGACATGAAGTTCATAACTAGCTATATGGAATTCAAGACTAAAGTTTACTACCTCTAGTAAACTTCTACTGGGGGTATTAAACTTGAAAAACAGTATTTCTAAATGCCATAACACACCTTAAAACGGAGAAAAATCAACTTAGATGCAAAAAAATAAAATTTACTGGGGGTAGTAAAAATTTACTAAAGTTTACTACCTCTAGTAAACTTCTACTGGGGGTATTAAACTTGAAAAACAGTATTTCTAAAGGCCATAACACACCTTAAAACGGAGAAAAATCAACTTAGATGCAAAAAAATAAAGTTTACTGGGGGTAGTAAAAATTTACTAAAGTTTACTAGAGGTAGTAAACTTCTACTGGGGGTATTAAACTTGAAAAACAGTATTTCTAAAGGCCATAACACACCTTAAAACTGAGAAAAATCAACTTAGATGCAAAAAAATAAAGTTTACTGGGGGTAGTAAAAATTTTACTAAAGTTTACTAGAGGTAGTAAACTTCTACTGGGGGTATTAAACTTGAAAAACAGTATTTCTAAAGGCCATAACACACCTTAAAACGGAGAAAAATCAACTTAGATGCAAAAAAATAAAGTTTACTGGGGGTAGTAAAAATTTACTAAAGTTTACTAGAGGTAGTAAACTTCTACTGGGGGTATTAAACTTGAAAAACAGTATTTCTAAAGGCCATAACACACCTTAAAACTGAGAAAAATCAACTTAGATGCAAAAAAATAAAGTTTACTGGGGGTAGTAAAAATTTTACTAAAGTTTACTAGAGGTAGTAGGTAGTAAACTTCTACTGGGGGTATTAAACTTGAAAAACAGTATTTCTAAAGGCCATAGCACACCTTAAAACGGAGAAAAATCAACTTAGATGCAAAAAAATAAAATTTACTGGGGGTAGTAAAAATTTTACTAAAGTTTACTAGAGGTAGTAAACTTCTACTGGAGTTGCTCTTATATCACTTCTTTTTGCTATCTCATTAGCAATTTACCCTGATGCCTGCATCTGTAGTATTGATTTAGGCCTTACATAATAAAAGGTATGAAACTACTTGATGAAGGTTTTCCATGATTGTCACCTTCTTGCTGTGGCCACCACAACACTTCCAACAATATCATGGCCGAGAACCAAGAAATAAAAGAGAACTATTTAACCAAGCACACTCTTCACTTAGAGGAGTTATAGAACGCTCATTTGGAGTTTGGAAAAAAAATGGAAGATTTTAAAAGACATGCAAGGATATTCATTCGAGAAACAAGTGAAGATTGTCATCGCTACTATGACACTTCATAATTATATCCGAAGATATGCACATCGTGATAGACATTTTGTCCGAGACGAAGAAATGGAAGGTGGTGGAGATGAAGAAGAAGATGATGATGATGAACAAAATCATCATGGCGCACAAAAAATTGATATATTAAGAGACATGATTGCTCAAAGTTTGATGAATGCACGTGATTGAGTATTTATGTATTGACATGATCCTAATCAAAACCAAATTATCAATATCAGAGTATATTGGTTTAAGATAATTTTAAAATTATCCAATATTAATATGCCATATATTTTCAGGCATTGTTTTAAACTAAAATTAACTAAAAATTATCTTAAATGTCCAAATTAGTCATTTAACAATTAAAAGCATAAGCCAGCTTGAGTTTATTAAACGTTCTGCCACTACTTCTGCCACTAAAAGTCACTTATAAAAGCCAGTTTACCAAACACTTAGCTACTTTACTTATCAGCTACTTATTTTCAGAAATAAGTATAAGTCAGCTTATCTAATAAGCCCAGCTGCACCAAACACAGCCTTAATTTCGATCATTCATATTGTACATATAGACACGTCGTATACTGAAAAGAAACTCTGGTAATTGACTAATTGATTGGAATGAAAATTTTGCTATCAATAAGTATCCGTGTACGATTTGCATAATTGACCGGAGATGCTCTTACGTTTATCAGTGGAACCAACTTCCCCCCCCCCCCCCCCATTTTCCCTTTTATCTGCAAAGTATTTCCCAAGTTTGTTGTTGATGAAACAATCGAGGCATAGTTATGATTTCTTAGCCTGGTGAATGTCCTTTTCAATTTGCCATCCTATTATCTTTAGGAAACCCTTCTCCAAACGCCACACAAACAGGCTGTCTACTTTTCCAGAACCCACCAGGATCATATTATCTTTGAGACTTCAATCCTCAGGCACGTCTAGACGGGACAAACCTGTTTGCTAGTTCCGAGTTTAAAATGTGTTTACAAGCACAGGTGCATCCTATCAAGAGCAGAGATCTCATGAATTTAGTTCACCAAAGAATGACTAATGTGTTTTGGGTATTCCATGCGTCCACAAGAACACTTAAACTACCACAATCTTGAAAAATCTTTGCCAAACAGTGTAAACTAATAGCATTGAGAAGAACAAAGTACATAGCGAAGAGGAAACTTTCTAGATAATCAGTTTGGTACTGCGGGTACGAAATATAGGTACAGGAAAAACAGATGTATTCATCAAGCACTTCAACAAACCCTACATGTCTGCAAGATTAGCTTTGCATGCACTGAGGCTCGCCTAGACTGAAATTTTACGCTTAGATATAAATGAAGATAGTTCAGATACAGACATGGTCTGGGTAGTGCTACTGGCAAGGCACCAATAGCCAGATACATTAAAGACCAAGAGTAGATATTGAGCCTCTGAACTTGAGGCAGGCAACTTAGAATCTTGACCAAATTGCTAGAACGTCCAGAAACCCCGGCTTTATAATTATAAAATTCAAATTCTTCCATCCCAATGGAGACATGAACCAGATTTGAGGTATTCACCAGAGAAACATCAAAATATTCTCCTCTAACATCAAGGAATTTGAGATTAGGTGCGTCAATCTGGATAGCGTCGAAATCATCAAACTTACAGGACATCAAAGTCAAGCTCTCAAGCAAAGGACAGCCAATACTGAGGTGCTCGAACACTTCATAGGGAAAGAAAACAAGATCAAAGGTAAGGCTCTTCAAACTCCTGAACCCTTTAAAAGTGGATGGTGGTTTTAACAAACAGCAGGATAGCCCTAAATTTATTATATCTTCACAAGAAAACAAACATGAAGGAATCTTGTATTGCTCCCCCCAATGAAGAAGTATGAACTCTTTGATAGAGTTTCTAGATAGATGAAGAATCCATCTATCAAGGTCTTTCCTAGCAAAATGATCTCGAAAAAGAATGACCTCGTGTATGGGTCCAATGTGAGCTAAGAGTACATGATCAACAATGTCCACAAAGGTAGTATCACTGTGAGCTGAGCGACACCCTCAAAATCAAACACAAGATTAGGAAGCATTGCTGCTTTGTACCTCCTGAACACTTGTCCTCACTGCATCCTTCAGCGGTAAGCATGACAGTATTGTTTCCATGATATCATTTGGTAAGTTGCTAATTCTATCCCGTTTCATCTCCATTCCCAATTGGGCCCTTTTGCTCAATATCACCTCCCTGTTTGTAGCACTGACAATGGATCAACTTAGTTTAACAGCAATTGACCAAAACCAGAATCAATCAAGATCACGATACTGCAGTAGCATGAGGCAACGTGCATTGGCAAGCAATAGAGTGAGAATCCGATCATCTTATGGACTAAGAACCAGGGTTTTACTTTTGTTTTATCTTTAAATTATCAAATAAATTGTAATCTTCTTGTCATCAACAACATCAGTTTATCCCATGCTCATATCACGAGAGCAAAAAGGATTATGACTAATATAATTATATCTCTATGGATACATTATGCACTCAATTTGACAATTTCTATTGCAACCACTGAATAAACTTAATACGCAGTTTCTAAACCTATTTCTTGAACTACCGATAACCCATGGATGCAATCAATTTTGAAGATCTGAAACAGTGGGGTTTGAAGTTTTATAGAAACTCATCATCATATATGAATCAATAGTCTAAAGCATTAGTCTAAGTAAAAACAGACAAACAAAAAGAGAAGACAACCAAATACGGACTAAACAAACACAAAGCGAGAAATGCGCAGTGTCGTAGTTCACTTAAAACTTATGAATGTAAGATTTCAAGCAAGAAAATACCTCAGAGATAGGGAGCGAAAAGGTTTCAGAGAAACTTAAACCCCACCGACGGTTGGCTCCGGCTCCGGCTCCGGGCCTGTTTAGTGCTGCGGCTGCTCTTCCATAAAATGCATCCTTCTACCCCTTTTTGACTCTCACGTATATCGTGGTAAAAATACATTGACAAAAAAACCCTTGAAAATATTTTTTCTAATATGTTTGCACATCTAATACAGCACTCCTGATTTCCTCTATAGTATGACTAATTTTGTCTTTAGCAACATATGTTTTATTTTTTTATATAAGTTTTAACCAAAAAAACAAATGAGTGTAGATTGTAGAACGTAAAACTAGAAGTGCAAATTTCAATTTCTTTAGAAAATAGATCAATATATAATGTCATTTATCTTATAATCGGAATAATATATATATATATATTATGTCATAGGTCTTCTTCTTAAAGATTGAGAGAGTTTGACATACAACTTGGAGATTGAGAGAGTTTGACATACAACTTGGAGAAAGAGATAAATATATACAAAATCATCCATCACATTAACTGAAGAAATATTATAGTCGATACAAGATCTTACATAATTTTATAATTTATTAAAATAAATATAAATATGAATCCACTTATAAAGTCATCTAACCATCTAGGCGCTCTAAGATAGTAGTCCGCTGGAAGAACGCCTAGCGATTTTTTTAACTTGCTTATCAAGAAATTACACATAACTCGTTAATGTTCATACAACAATGAGCCATGAATATTATTTTGTGAAACGGCTGAAGTACGCAATGCAATATCATTATCTTGGACTGAAGTTGAATTTCAATGCCCTACTTTATCTTTAGGTGTAGAAGGTACTCGTACGCCTATCCTCTTCACTGTAATGATCCCCATTTTCGCATGCAGCCTAGCCTTTTCTTCTGCAATCGTAACAATGAGACTAATTAATGCTTTATAAGAAGTCAAGAAGATTGGAGAAAGCATGCATGGTATGTTTACCCTTGCTACTATATATATATATATATATATCTAATTTCATATATCCTCAAAACACCAAAATGTGAGCTACAGATGCACTCCATCGTATCTGCTCAGCAGAGTCGATTCATATCTGGGCAGAATTCTTTTTTTCTTATGAACGGAAATAAGAAGTCATGGCCAAAAAATCTGTAAAGAAGTCCATATATCTATATTCTATACATTCTGCGTCCATATGCAACCGAATAAGGCAAGAATTGCAGGAATCATCATCAACAAATTATTTGGCTGTTTGCCTGTTTGGCCATCTCATCTGTGCAAGCAAATACTAATAGCCGGATAAAATGTTATACTGAAAATGAATGATCTATTCGATCAAATGGCTGAATGGTCACTAATTAATATGTAATAATATGGCCCATTTTTTCAGCATTCACTCTTGCATACAGAACTAGAAAATCCTGAGAGAGAGAGAGAGAGAGAGAGAGTTACTGGTAGTTGGCATTTCAGAAACTTTACGAGCATGGACTATGTTGGACGAGAACAATGGCAATAAGATCACCAAGAAAATCATGAATACATGGCAGGCTTTCTGAACCATTTTACTGATTTTAGTATGTGTCTATACTCTATAGTATTGCTAGCCCTCAATATTTGAGGGTTTTACTTTATACTAATCAGTGTTTGGACTTTGGACAAAGTCAGATGTTTAATCGCAAAGAAGTCCGTCAATATTTTCCAATCTTGGAACGTACATATGATACAGCTCCGGTCGCTCCCCACAATTTAGATAGCAAAAATGATGAAAAATGACCATTTTACTTGACATTTTCCACATGTAGGTACCCCTTGTGGCTTTGTATCATATGTATGTACGTATTCATTATATATATATATATATATACCTATAGATAATTTGGGAGTCCATTTCTGGAATTCAAGACTTTCGAGTTAGAAAACTTCAAGAAGATCAAATGATAATAGACGTCAGTTCCTTACATTCTCGTTTTGAACTCCTTACCTTGTTTACATCATCTTATTAACATATTGACCATCAACCTCCAAGACTGAGGAACCACTATCAGCAGCACAATATTGATCAGCTTAATCAAACCTTGACAAGCACGCCGCACGCCGCACACCCAAAGACCTTTATTTTATGCATGACTTATTCAAGGTGGATCATACAATTCACGGTAATGTGTTCTTAACACTACAAGAAAAGCTGGCAAAGGCCACTTTTCTCAACCCCACAATTTGGTGTTTCGTGCGTAGGGTGGGGACTTGAGATATTCGGCACAATTGTATCATATTGTGATAAATTTATTAATAAATTAATACCTCAAATGACTCATTTAGTCAACAACCTCCGACTCATTTTAGGAGAAACTCTCTTAATATTTTAATAATATATTACTCTCATATATCTTCACATGTGGGGAAATACTGACAGAGGTATACAATTAATATAAAATATACTTATACACCATAATATATGTATTCTAATAGGTAGTTTTTATTTATTGACTTTGACCACCGCACCAATTCATCTATGTGAAGGAGGTGATATTGCAACGAAGTAGCAAATTATTTGTTTCTTCCCCATCTTTGCAAAACTCAGGTGAGTACTCAAATTGCACAGGGAGTACTTTATTGTTCTTCTATGTGTTCATGGGAATCCTATTTGGTTGGGCAAAGTTAGACCGTAGCTTTGAATCATAAATTCATTTTCAATTTTGTTCCCTGCTCTTTTCTGTGTTTGATTACTTTTGATCATGTACTCCTTTGTGTTTTAAATTGGGGGAAACTTGAGCTGCAATTGCATGAACTTTGATTCATTGCAATGGGTGGATCCCCTAATTTGGTAGAGCACATTTAGATTATGTATATATGTTTACAAAATTCAATTCATACTGAGTTTAATATGTTTTCTGATTTTGATATGTTGTTTAACATTGTAAGAAATATTGCTCTTTCATATATTAATTCTGCACTTAGTTTCATCTTTTTCCAGATTATTTGAAAATAAGTTGATTGTCTGTTAGCTATGATTGATAAAGGATGGGTGAAATTGAATAGAATGACTGCAGATTTTAAGGCCGGCTTGCATGGGTTCCTTGTACATTCCCTCAGTGTTGCTGCTGTTAATGGACAGATTAAGTGTCCTTGTAAGAATTGTCGCAATGGACAACTTCGTCTTCCTCTCGAAGAGGTTAGGGATCACTTAACTGTTGATGGTATGTATCCTCCTTACGAAGATGGGGTCTGGGTGGATCATGGTGAAGATTTACCAACTCCTGACTTTCATGAAAATAGTGAAGTTGAAGTCGACGATCCCCATATGGATGGATCTCTTGGTTGATGTTTTTCGGGGTAATAATCCAACATCTGAACAACATAATGGTGAAGACGGTGAACCTTCAAATGTGAGATCAGAGGACCAAGAGGAATTTCTCAAATCATTCAAAGATGCTGATATAAGCTTGTATCCTGGTTCAAAGATGTCCAAGTTGGAGTTTCTTATCAGATTTTTCCAAGTGAAGTGTTTGTCTCGTATGACGGATAAAGGGCTAACATTGATGTTAAAGTTGTTCAAATCTGTTTTGCCTGATGGAGAGACCTTACCAGATAGCTTTTATCAAGCTAAAAAGTCCATAACATATCTGAGCTTGACGTACGAAAAGATAGATGCATGTCCGAACGATTGCATGCTTTATTGGAAGAAAAAAGCTGACTGGAAGAACTGTGATGAATGCGGTCTTAGTCGGTATAAAGATGAAGCAGGTAAAGTGCCAGCCAAGGTTTTAAGGTACTTCCCCTTGACACCAAGGTTGCAACGACTTTATATGTCAAGACATAGTTCAGAAAATATGGTATGACATGATACTAAGAAACCCAATGATGATTGTATGAAACATCCAGCTGATTCTCCTGCTTGGAAAGAGTTGGACAAGATTCATCCATCATTTGCTAGTGAAATGCGCAATGTTCGGTTGGGGTTGGCAAGTGATGGCTTTAATCCTTATGGGCATATGAGCAGTGCTCATAGCACATGGCCGGTAGTTATGACTGTCTACAATCTCCCACCATGGTTGTGTATGAAAAAACCTTACATGATTCTTTCACTACTAATTCCTGGACCCAAGGCTCCGTGTAACGATATAGATGTATATCTAGCTCCTTTGATTGATGAATTAAAGTCTCTTTGGGATGTTGGTAAACCTACCTATGATGCGTTCACAGGACAGACGTTCACAATGAGGGCAGCACTATTATGGACCATAAATGACTTTCCTGCATATTCAAATTTATCAGGATGGAGTACTTATGGTAAGAAGGCTTGCCCGTATTGCAATGATGATCATGGCGCAATCTGGTTATTTCATGGACACAAAACTGCCTACATGGGTCATCGTAGATTTCTGAGAAGTAATCATAGATTTCGTAAGCAATCTAGACAGTTTAATGGGAAAGAAGAACATCGACCGCCACCGAAACCACTTTCAGGTGCAGAATGTCTTGTCCAATTATCCAATTTGAAGTTCAAGTTTGGTAAAGGGAAAACAAAATCTGCTCCTCGACGAAAGAAGTCTGATCCACACCATATGAAGGGCCATGGAAAAAACAGAGTATCTTCTACGATTTACCTTACTGGGCTGACTTGCTTATTCGACATATTTTAGATGTTATGCATATTGAGAAGAACTTTTTGGATAGCTTGATAAGTACTTTGCTGGGTATTGATGGAAAAAGTAAGGATAATCTTAAAGCACGAGCTGATTTAGAACGGTTGAATCTCAAGCTAAAACTTCATCCGGTTCGAAAAGGTGCCAAAACTTATCTACCCCCTGCTAGTTTCACATTGAGTAAGGTTGAAAAGATTTTAGTTTGTCAAGTGTTAGCATCATTTAGACCTTCTGATGGCTACTCCTCAAACATTGCCAACTGTGTTAAGGGGACCAACTTAATTGGGTTGAAGAGTCATGATTGCCATATAATTATGCAGCAACTATTACCAATTGCTATTCGAAAAGTGCTTCCGAAAGAAATCTGCAAGGTACTATTGGAGGTCAGTTCATTTTTTAGAAAGCTTTGCCAAAGAAAATCTTCGAGGCAATCATATACCGTATTGATTGATTGCATTGTGCTTGCTCTTTGTCACTTGGAGCGTATATTTCCCCCTGCATTTTTCGACATTATGATCCATTTGCCCATCCACTTAACTTATGAAGCTTCAATTGCTGGACCTGTTTTCTACAGGTGGATGTACCCAATTGAGAGGTTTGTAATGTGGCTATATTTACATATACTCTTCCCTTTTATGAATTTTAAATTTCATAATAATATGACTATTATTATGAAAATCAGGTACCTGGGCATATTGAAGGGTTATGTACGTAACACAAGTCAGCCTGAAGGATCAATTACAGAGGGTTACATTATGGATGAGTGCTTGTCATACTGCTCTATGTATTTGGATGACATGGAAACATGTCATAATCGTCCCGGCCGTAATGCAGATGGTGAAGCCCGTGAATTTCCCAATGGTTTTTCTATCTTCCTGAACACAGGTCGTTCAATTCAAGGACAAGGTAAGGATGTCCACTTGAACGTTGATGAGTGGGATCGGTTGAGATGACATGTTCTTTGTAATTGCCCAGAAGTTCAACCATTTTATGAGTGAGTTTTCATGATTTCTGGACTTTGTACTTGAAGCTTATTTATTTAATTAGCTTCTTATTCATTTCTTAGCATGTGGTAATTTCTGCTTGGCTATAATGAAATATCGATATATTAATACGTATATATATATATTTTTTTAGGTAGTAGATCATACACATCTTGTGAAAGGGAGTGTTAATTTCAAAAGTAAATTAAAGCAATTAATTATTCTAAATTTGGCGTGTATGTGAGATAGTGAATTATCTACTCCTTGTGGTTTCATTTGTTAATTTATATATGTTAGTATGTATTAAGTGGATTTTATTGTTATTAGCAAATCAATTTTATTCTTTTTATGCCGACTTTCTATAATCTGTCAAGGATGATGCTTCGATAATTTTTTTTTTTAAATCTGAGATCTTTCTTTCAATTGGAGTTTTGGGTTACTTGTTGTCAAGGATGATGCTTCGATAAACTCGTTCTTCTTTTCCGAAGTCTGAGCTCTTTCTTTAAAGTAATTTATTGGAGTTTTGAATTCCTTGTTCATGGTTTTGTTTTCTAGAGGGATGAAAGAACTGGGGTTATTGGTTGGCTTTGAACTTGAGATGTTTGATACCATAATTAGTTTGCTAATGGTGGAATGTTTTCAGTGTCAAAATGTGCTTGTTCATAGTAAGCAATCGACTTTATTATCTTTCTCCTTACTTGCATTTAACTCTGCTATATGTTTATTTTTACTTATTGGATTAATGTTTTTACCTAATTCTGTAGTAGTATCAATGGCTTCTTTAGTAAACTTGCAATTACATTCCTTGAAATATTACTATTATATAGATTACTATTTACCAAAGCAAATTTGTCCTCTGCTGCATGATTGGTATATCAATCTATGTATCAGCAATATCTCATGCATATACTCTTCTTAAACATGTACATAAATTAGAATAACTCATGTCTATTTATCCTAGTTTTATTACTAGTACTAATTCAAAGAAATTGTACAGACAACACCGAGCTAAGGGGAGGGCCAACAAAGGAAGGCGAACGTTCTGGCAAATTGATAAAGAATCTAATGCATCATTCCCGGATGCATTCAAGAACCACGTAATACATGTTTAATTAATATATAAATATATATTAATTGATATAAAAAAGTGAAAATTTGGTCCAGTCGTATAAATAATGCAGCCATTTTAGTAGTTATTCTTGTTCGAATTGCAGGTTTGTGGCATGCAAGATAGTGGAGTTGAAGGAGATATTCATCCTGACTTGTTGGCATTGGCTAAAGGTCCAAGACCATGGTGTAAAACTTACACCAAATATGTTGTTAATGGTTACAGATTTCGTATCAAACGCTTGGATAATAAAAAGACAACACAGAAGAGTGGTGTGTTTGTGAATGCTAATGTCAATAGTTATACCAGCAGTGTTGATCGAAACCCGAGGGATGGGTTGCAGGACTACTATGGAGAGCTTATAAATGTTATTGAGCTTCATTATGATGATGATCGAAAGATAGTACTTTTTGATTGTGACTGGGTTCAGAGTGGCGGTAATTCTGCAGGGCTGAAAACTGATCAATATGTATTTACATTGGTAAACTTCAACAGAAAACTTCCGCCTGGAGACACACTCATACTTGCTTCTCAAGCAGAACAAGTAATCTATGTGCCAGATCCAATCGAAAAGGAATGGCAGGTTGCTATTAAAACCAAGCCACGAGATTTACTTGACATGATAGAGGTTGCACACATTGACCCATGTAATCCACAAGACCTAGATGATGCATTGCTCGATGAATTTGAGGTTGGGTTCAGAGCTGATATACCAGGAATAACAGTTGATCAACAATTACCACCTCAAGTACCAGAGCCGGATGATAACGATAATAATTCAGAAGATGAGGCTTTTAAGAATAGATCAGATGAAAATATAATGTAGTGGATGGATGTCAACTCCTTATATGTCATTCATTATGGAGGTATTATTTCTCTTACCTACTTATAGTTTTAAATTTTGACAAATTGCATGATAACTTTGCTTAATATTTGTGTGACATCAATATTTCAGAGCTTAATTGTGTTTAATGTTAATATGTACAATTTTTAGGTTGATTTTCTTATTCATCAAACAATTGTGGCATATTGTAAACTTGTTATTTTTGTAAATCACTTGTTCCTTATGGTCGTTCATTATGTCATATAAATCACTATTATCCTCAAGTTATCTATTTATTTTGTTAATTTGTGTACTGTATTGTTTGTTCTCTTGCAAGCAATGAAGCAACAAAATGAGTTTAAGGCTTATAAACTGTTTTCGTTTTGGTGTTCAGGAGTTGGGATGCCATCAGTTTTTTATGTACATGCAACTGGAGGGTATGAAGGTTAGCACCTCTGTTTCTGATTGCTGCGTAAACCTTTTACACAGGCTTGTTAATCCTCAGATGTTAGGATATATCTGGATTCTAGCATAAGAACTTATTCAGACATAGGCAAAACATGCATTTGGGGGAAAATGGAAAATTATGGCTTTCATTGAAGTAGTAAGGATACTAAGACGAAGATATTCAGTTCCATTTTGTACTTAATTACATTCCAATTTAGTATGGAATTCTACTTGCTGAAACTATCGTAGTAGGAAGTTTCTGTCTTTTAATATAAGTTATGGAAATCTGCTCATGGCATAAAAACTTCACATGAAAAGAACTGATTTGCTGAGCTCTTAGAATGCATAGAATCTTGCTTCTAGGACATGAACATATATAAATCAATTATAACTAGTTGAAAGAGAATGTCATGACACCATTCAGATTAAACTACAATTAAGAATCTGATCATTCATATGATTGTCAACCATTAGTTGGTGATAATTTACATACATTGCAACTTCCGGATATTGGAACAAGAAGGTTATGATTACAAACAACCTGAAAGGTTGGTACTAAATTCAAAAGCGTTTGTAGAAACAACATTCCCAGTACATACTTGTGGATGCCAAAAACAACCTTACAAAAAAACCACATTCTCCTTCATTGCATATTCAACTACATATCACTTTTTGTTCCCATCATCCTCCGTAGTGTTTTCCGATCGATACTCACTACATGAATCATATCCAAGATCTCTCATCACCTCATTGTACTCTTTCAGCCCCCATGTTGGGGTTGGATCATGTTTGATAATAAGTTTACTGTCAGAATTTTTAGTAAACAACCCATCCACATTCCTAATATAACCATATTTGTCACAAACATCAGACTCAGTGTCAAGAACACATCTACAATTTCAGGTTTACCTTTCACCACTGAGGCATATTGGATTGAGCCATCTCTAGCAGCTGTTGGTTCTATATTTGTACCATCTTTGATAAATAGAGCAGGGATCCATATCTTGAGCAGATCAAGTGGAAACTCCACACTTTTTGGGGTTTCTTCTACTGTTGTTGCAAAATCATTTGCTGAAACAGTTGAGGATTCATCTGAAAATTGTTGGCTACGAAGAAGATGATTGCAAGTTGGGTAATGGATCGCACTTGATAGCTTTGCTCTCCTAGTCCTTTTGGATCTCCTTGAAGTTTTTGATCTCCTGCATCGTATTGCTCTCCAACGCTCGGGAACCATGGTTGATGCAAGGTGATGAAGAAATATGCAGAAGTAGTAGTAAGTTTCAGAAATTATAATGGATGAGATATGGATGGCTTAAAGTAGATTCCTTGTTATATAGGCACAAGTATGGCAGCCACAAATATCAAATTATAACTAATAAAAAAATTGCATACAAAATGAGATACCTGTATTTTAATGAACACCACATGAAATAATGCATTAATAAGACAATTTAGCATCATAACAGTCCACCACTAAATACCACTTCAATTAAGTTTAAAAAATTTACATCAATAGGTAAGTGTTGGTTTGCTTCATTTGGGCGGGAGGGAAGTCTTGATTGGCGCCAAAACTAATGGATCCTAAATATAAATGCAATTTTTAATTAGGAGATGATTCAAATTGTGGGGTGTTTGAATTGTGGAGGGAAAGTGCTAGTCATCCCCATTAGGCCATTAGATAAATTTTAAAGTAAGAGGAGGATTCTTACTCAGAACAACAACCACAACTACATCAAACAACATAGAAACTCTAGTAACAACATAGAACAAATTTGTTCTTTGTTACAATCCTATTAATCATAGAACCACCGGAGTAGCATCATTGTTCTCATTGGAAGTCTTCAAATCTTGTGCAGGTTAGTAGTTCTATGATCTATGTACTGTGTGATTTAGATATATTTTTCTGCATTTGGAAAATTTTTGTTAACTTGAGATGTCTTTTTTTTCAACTTTCTGAATTTGTTATGAGTACCAGGATTTGAAATGGAGTCAATGATTGTTATTGGAACCTCATCTCAATGTCTGACTAACCAAAATATGGATCATGTTATGAATAACCAATCACAAGTATTAGATGATGATGGCAACAATGGAGGTAATGTGAGATCTGCTTGAGGAATAAACAAACCGAGCTTTGCAAGGAATGGTGTAGAGAGAGTTGAATTCAATTCAGCAGGCCAAGTTGTGGAACCTGATGCTACTGTTGCGAAATGGCAACGTTACATTGGCATGGAGGCAGTAGATCATACACTACTTCCAATTGATGTCTTCGATTGGCGCATGTTTGATGAGAAGACATTAAATGATGCTTGGGAGCGCACCAAGGTAACTTTGAGATACCATGTCAAGTATTAACAACCCTCCCAAGAATTAGACAGCAAAAAAAAACTATCATTATTGTTGTGCAGAAGAAAATTGATTGGAGTGATCCAGAAAAGGCAAAAAATGCTCATAAGATCCGACATATCTTTGAAAGAAAATTAAATGATCGGTGGAAAGCATTCAAACGTGACCTGAAGAAGGAATGGACAATGAAGTACAAGGGGACAGAAGATCATTACAACTGTAGTGATGATAGGGTCAACAAAGTTCAGTGGATAAACTTGGTGAAACATTGGGACACTGATAAAGCACAAGTATTTCTTTCATCAAGTTCTTATATATTTTATTGTGATTTGATGATTCATTGTTATAGAAATTTGATCATTTTCAATTCCATGTTTTCCTAGATACGGGCAACAAAGAATAAGATGTCTCGACGACTTCGCAGGATGAACCACACAACTGGGACAAGGACATTTGCACAGTTGAGGCATAAATATGTCAGTAAACATTATGAATGCATTCAGTAGATACAAAATTAACAGTGAAATTTATGAGCCAAAGTGGAGGACAAATTTGTATGTCTGAATGTATGTTTGAAATGTGGTAATTGACATGTTGTTTTAGAGCTAAAATCTTGTTTTCAATGTTGATATAAATATTTACATAATGTGTGATATATATTCTCCAATAGGTAGTATATTAATATGGGGGCATGAAGGTTTGATTCAGTTACATTCATCATATGAATTGTGGGATGGCATATTTCTATCTATAGTAAATGTAGCAATCAGTTTGTATACACTTAAGTAGCCATTTATGAGACTATCATTCATTAGTAATTACATGTTTGAATTACTAACTCTATTCCCAGGTCATTCTCTTTGCTAATATATGGACATATAAGGTATAAGTGTGTTAACAATGGTGGAATGTTGGGAGTAATGAATTGATAAGTCTTCATTTTTATAATCATTAGAAGAAGGCAAATGGTGGTGCATCTCCAAGCAGGTGCGAAATGTTTGAGCTAACTCACGTAAGAAAAGATGGATCATCAATTAGTGAGGATGCAGATAAAGCAATAGTATGAAGTTTTTATTGTCATTTTATGTCGTATATATGTTTGATTATTTTATTTTGTAAGGTAAGATTGATTCAAATGTTATGTAATGCAGAGGGAGATGAAAGACAAAATCATGGCAATTTCAGAAGAGAAGAGGGTTATCCAACTACCAGAGACTCTGACAGAAGCAGAAATTAATCAAGTTTATGCAGATACATTGGGAAAAGATAAGCGTGGATCAGTTAGAGGATTTGGATTAGGTGTGAGACAAGAAGATTTACCCGGTGACATACCACTTAGAGATGCTGGTAGAAGAAGAGGAGTTCGATTAGAGGTAGAACATCTCCGCACTGTACATGAATTAGAAATGGAGCAAGTAAGAACATAAGCTAAAGAGAGTGAAGGTAAGATTAGATCAGAATTGCAGGATTATAAAGATGCAACCACCGGTGAAATGAAAGAGCTGAAACTCATGATTCAGAATCAACAATCCCTAATATTGAAGCTGTTAGGATCATCAAACAATGAACTACTCACTGGAACAAATTACATCGTAGGCCAGACAAGTTCATTGTTCAAAGATGCATAGAGTCCGCAATTTGACAAACATGGAAGAGGAGCAGTTGAATGATGAATCTCTACGTTAGATTGGAGTCTAAAAAATGGTTATGGGCAGTTGAATGATGATCTCTACATTAGATTGGAGTCTACAATATGGTTCTGGTCAATTCCATCAATCCCTTTTTGTTTATGGTGAATCTCTTTTGATGGCCACATCCATTGATCCCATTTGGATGATGATGAATCTCTTTTGAATTAACTGATTTAAATCTTAGCTTTTTGAATCTTATTTTTGTAAAGATGTTGAACAGAATTATAAAATTTATTTATGGCTATATTTATATTAATTAACTTCACATATTCAATTTGTAATTGTTTCCATTATATATATATATATATATATATTATCCAGATCCAGTAAATATGACTGTTCAAATCCAGCTGGTAAAAATAAACGTGATTCGGTTAAAACAAAAAAAAAAGTAAAATTTTGTTTTACCAAATTTGATTTGGTAAAAGTAAAAACGTAACCAGTCATCCGATAAAATGGAGTATTTGATGTTGCCGTATGAAAGGATTATACAAATTTAGTATTTGACCAAATTTGCTACATTCATACCAAAACTGTATGTGGGCCCGCATGTATTCTCTAACCACGAAAGGAAATAATCGTGGTTCATATCGAAGTTGTTGAAGTGGGTCCCTATATGCCACAAATGTGGTGTAAAAGTGAGATAATGGACCAAAGGCCACGGCAGTATTAAGCACATTTAGAAAAAATGTTGCTGCAATGTGGTGGCCCGTAATGGGCACATATATTTGTGGCTAATTGGGCTACACCCACAAATAAGAAATGTGGGTTTTGGCAATATTTTTTGTAGTGTAAGTCTGCTTCATTAAGTGGCATTTGTGTGTGATAGGTATTCCATGAGTGATAAGTCCCCAGATCACTATCAAATCCCGCCTGAATTTACCACAAACTTAAACTATACAACAAATGTAAACTAAAAGCAATAAAAATTACAAATTTGAAAGGTGAATAAGATTTAATTGGGATCATAGGTGCCAGTATATGGAAAAAGCAGAGTTGCTAGATAAATAGTTTGGTACTGCGTGAATGAGAAATAGGTTCTGAGAAAACATAGACATTAATCAAGGAGTTTAACAAACACTACTTTCTGAGACAAAGTGCACTTAGCAGCTGAAAGTCATTCATAAATCACTGGCTCTGGAAGATTAGCTTTGCATGCACCGAGGCACGCCTAGACCGGAGAAACTTCTGTTCTAGATTTGAAGACTCAACACCAGGAACAGGCTGAACAGTGATCCTCTCAAGCACAGAAGAATTCAAAAGCAGATATCTGATGAAATCTAGTTCAGCTTTGACATCTCTGATATCGTTTATGAACACAGATCGCAGTTGACTGAATGAACATCTCCTGCTGTCGTCTAACCAAGAATTCCCTTTTCCAACAACATTTTCGCCAGGGAAGACCTGAACTTCTAGTTCTTGCAGAGTTGGGCAACTTCTAAAAAGGCAAAGAGCCGTTAAACTTTCCTCCAAATTAGTTAAGCTTAGAGTTATACATAGACAGTTCAGATACAGACATGGTCTGGGCAGTTTTACAGGCAAGGCACCAATTGCCAGATACATAACAGAGCATGAGTAGAAATCGAGCTTCTGAACCTTAGGCAGGGAACTTAGAATCTTGACCAAATTGCTAGAACTGCCAGAAACCCGTTTTTGGGAAACATAGAATTCAAAATCTTCCAAACCAATGGAGACGTCAACCAGATTTGAGGTATTCACAAGAAGAACATCCTTATGAGAACCTCTAACATCAAGGAAATTGAGATTAGGTGCGTCAATTATGAGATGGCTCAAACTCTCACAGAACATCAAAGTCAATCTTTCAAGCAAAGGGCAGCTAATAATCAGGTGCTCGAACACATCTTGGGGAAAGATAACCCGATCAAAGCTAAGGCTCTTCAAGCTACTGAACCCTTTGAAAGTGGATGGTGGTTTTAACAAACAGCCAGATAGGTCTAACCTTATCATATCTTGACAAGAAAACAAACACGAAGGAATCTTGTATAGCTGCCCCCAATGACGAAGTATGAACTCTCTGATAGAGTTTCTTGATAGATGAAGAATCCACCGATCCATGTCATTACTAGCAAAATGATCTAGAGAAAACTCAACCTTCTGTATGGGGCCAATGTGAGCCAACATAACATGATCAACAATGTCCTTAAAGGAAGTATCATTCTGAACTGAGCGACACTTAGAATCAAACACAAGATTTGAAGCATTGCTGCTTTGTACCTCCACTGGCTTGATAGAACACTTGTCCTCACTGCATCCTTCAGAGGTAAGCATGACAATATTATTTCCATGATACCACTTGGTAAGTTGCTAATTCTATCCAGTTCCATCTCTATTCCCAATTGGAATTAGGCAAGGCCTTTTGCTATATATCACCTTCCTGTTTTTAGCACTGACAATGGATCAACATAGTATTACACCAATTGACCAAAACCAGAATTAGGAATATCACCATACTGCATTATCCATTTACCGCAATATGAGCCCACGAGCATTGGTAAGCAACACAGTGAGAATCCTACTATCTTATAGACTCAAAACCTTGTAAAATTTCATATTAACCTCGACAAACGCAGGCACGGGGCATATACAAGGGTTTTACTTTTGTTTTATCTTTGAATCATCAAAATAACTTGTAATTTCAACAATATCAGTTTATCAACATGGGAGATCACGAGTGCAAAAGTAATAAAATTATGCAATCTATTTCTCTATTGCAACCACTGCATAAATTTAATACGTACTTTCGAAACCTATTTCCTGAACTACCGATAACCCATGGATGCAATCAATTTTGAAGATCTGAAAAAGTGGGATTTGAAGTTAGTTTTGTAGAAACTCATCATCATATATGAATCAATAGTCTAAAGCATGAGTGATTAGTCCAAGTAATAAACAGACAAACACAGAGAAGACCACCAAATACGGACTAAACAAACACAAACCAAGAAATGCGCACACTTAAACTAAGACCATCTCCCACCATAAATTAAAACCATCAATATACATTACCACCACCTCCCACCATAAGGTATCCCACATTTCTCCAAATTTTTTTTTGCCTTATGTGAACAGTGGAATGTTATATATAGCATTCCATTCTGTAAGGTAAACGAGTTATATTTTTTATTATTTTTTCATTTTCTTATTAATCTATCCTCATACTTTTTCTAATACTCCAATTATATCCATTTTAATTTTAGTTACATATTAATTTTCTCCATAAATACCATGCTTATTTTTATTTTTTACAAATAACTATTGTACCATCATGAACCTCGCAGTGAGCTCTTTCATATGAGCCCAATATTGAATATGATTGAGTTAAATTATTTTAATGTATAATAATTACTTATGATTTATAAACGATAATTAACGGCATCTTCAAAACCTTCTCGAAGATGACCTCCGAGCTCGGAAAAAGTACCATACACACCGATGCATAAAAGTAAAATAACTAAATAATACATAAATATTAAAAGATAAGTGTGAAACAATAAATCTTGCTCTTCATCAAATGAAGCCATGATTCGATAAAAGTAATCATCGGTTTCATTTGAAGAAAATGAGGAGGAGGATATATCTGAATTACTCATGACAATGAATAGAAGATAGAATTGAAATGTTGGATGAATGAAAAATGATGTGATGAATATGTGTTTATATAGAATTTTCAAAAATGTCTGTTAACTAGCCGTTATAGATGTTGACAAAAAAAATAGTAGCCGTTTTTTCAATCAGAATTCAAATAATAGCCGTTGTCATCCAAAAACCCTAAGTATACCTTACCATTTATACCTTATGGTGGGAGCTTAAAAACAATTTATACCTTATGGTGGGAGCTTAAAAACAAAAGGCAAAAAAGATGCCAATAAATATGCTAAAGTGGTAAATTATATATCACATATACCTTACCAATTTTACCTTATGGTGGGAGATGCTCTAATGAATGTAAGATTTCAAGCAAGAAGATACCTCTCGGGGCCTGTTCTGTTGTTCAGTGATGCGGCTTCTCTTGCTTGATGTTGTCTATAATAAAATGCCCCTTTTTTACTCAGGCATCTGTGGTCAAATTAAATTGACAAAAACTCCTTAGATTTTAATTATGTTTTAGAAGAAAAAAAATGAATAAAAATCACAAGAGTAAATAAGACAATTAAGAAAATAGAAAATATACCATTACCAACTCACTTTTTTTTCTCTCACTATCTCCATATAATTATTTTTTTTTCAAATTAAAAAACACGTAGAAAATTACATGTTAATTAATAACATGTATAACGCAACACTGAAAACCAGTGGCGGAACTAAGAAGTTATATGAGTGAGTCACTTTTATTTGCGCGAAATGCAAATTTTTTTTTTACTCTACTATCTTTAAATTAGATAAGTCGATATTTGTTATCAGAATGAAACTCTTTCAAATTAATCTATGCACGCCTCTGTTTTGATTTTTTATTCCATATAAAAGAAGATGATATCTCGCATGATGTTCCTTTATAAAATCTCTCAATCTCACAACTGTAAATTTAAATAAAAATCACAAATTTATCTATTGAACAAGTCATGAATCCAAAAACTAAACTAGTAAACACTAAAACAGAAGAGTCCAACATAAAAAAGAGATAAAAAATATAAGATTTTGAAAATTTTTCGTGAACAATCGGATTTGATAATATAGAATGTTTCTTTTATACTATAAAATAAATGAGAAAGTTGAAGTATTGCGCTCGTTAATTATCAAGAATTGGGGTTCTAGAAGACTTTTGGGTTAACCATGTAGAAAAAACAGAAAGAAAAAAAAAAACAAAAAGACTGTGACCCCTCGGGTTTTGCCTTTGCTGACAACATGTAGAATTACCCACTTTCTCCTTAAGGGAAATCATGATCGATCACGTACCGCTCTTCCTGCCTGCAAAATATATAATTGGGCTGGAGAGCCTGGAGTTGTTGCTAAAATGGAGATAAGTGCCTAAATGCCTGATGATGGTAAATGGGGATGTACAGTGCTTTGCCTTTGCGGATGATGGAGTCTTGGTGGGAAGAATTCGATATTTATTGGACTCTCCGTGCACGTTTGGCAGGGGGTACTAGCTCGTACTACCTTAATAAGGGACTGATTGTGATTTTGGGTGGTGTTTGTTGCAATGCGGTATTATACTAAATGGCGTTACGTAGTACCGAAACACCATAATGACCTCCTTAACTCGCGTTAGTGTGGGTCGAAGTTTTGATGATCCTTAGCTAAAACGGTGGAGGCTCTCCAATCTTATTCATTCTCTATAATCTTCTCCTTCCTCCTCAAATTCTCGATATCAGCTTCTCCCTCATCTTTTTTTTCCTGCTTCTATCTTTGCCTCAGCAAGTCTGCAACCAAAATTATTTGGGAACTGATTATAGAGATTGCAGATTGGGTTATGGGTTATGGGTCCTCTCTCTCTCTCTCTCTCATTAGGAACTCGAAGACTTGTGGGTAATTGGTATATGGGAATTTGGATGCGATTTGAATTGATGAGATTTGTAAAGATAGCATTTGGGTATGGTAGGCTTGAAATTGGATGATTCAAATTTGCAAATAAGAATTAGATTGGCTTGATGTAGCTGGTTTGTTCTTGATCTTCTCTCTTTTGTGTTCTTCGTTTTAGTAGACTCCATTATGGGTAGCTTGGTTTATGCTTGACCACACCAAACGTAGTACAAATGTAGTGTAGTCTAAGACTCCTCTCATGAGGGGAGGACAATATTTACAATTAGTGAGGTACACAATAGTGAGGGTACCAAGCGTGCACTGTTAGTATTAGTGTGGAATTGCTTATATCCCTAGTAGTGCAAATGAAGTTGCTCTCTCATGTAATTGCAATTAGGGTAGCCCGATTTGAGGGTGTGTCTTATGTGGTTAAGAGTCAATGTCTCATGGACCGGTCATTAATTTTCGTAGTAAAGGAGTAGGACACCTTTATCTATGACTGATAATTCTTATACTTTTATACATGATGTTCCTTGTCTGAATAAAATTCACCTCCTAACAAAAAAGACAGACTCCTCCTATCTCACATTGTAATAGATGTCATTACTTTCCTCGGATGCTAAGATTAATGTTAGCGGTCTGATGCTCAAAGCCTCGGATTATATAAACAACTACTAATTCCACGCTAGTTAGCTCAGAGCATATATAGTTGTCTCATCATTCAACTCCGTACGTGTAGAAAGACTATATCAGCAATAGTGAGATGTACGACGTACTATTGATCGATGTATATCTCTATATTCATGTTTCAGATGCGCTTTCTTACGTTTAAGTAAACTAATTTGCAGAAGCCACCCACCGTCTTTAGCTATTGATATGAAACGGCTAGCTCTATTCCGTTGACGCTTAGGAAGAGATATATAATGATGCCAGTAAAAAATTAGACATTAATACACCAGCTAGCTAGCTAGCTAGTAGAAGCAGCAACCTCTGGCTAGCAAGATCGAGGAACCATAATCACTCAACAAAACGCATAAACTTAAGTTTAATTAGTCGCCCGACAGTACTGGAGCTTAAGTTCAATGATGCCCGGATAAGAACATCACAGAGAAAAACAACATTACAAATTCATTAGAATTCAGAAATATGAAAAACAACAGGAAAATTATTAAATATATCGACTGTAATGGTGGTCAGACTTGTTGGATGGTGGTGCGACGGTTCTGGCAGGGGGAGGAAAGATTTGGTCTGCGGCTATGGCTTCTTGTGTTCCTAGGTTTACAGTTTGGGCTTGGGCCTTCTTGTTGAGCCATGTCTGGGCTGGTGTTTTTTATGTTATGTATTTGTGTTATTTTATTTATTTCATATATAATACGCTCTCATGAACGCAAACCTATATAGCACGTACACTTGCACTTGATCGTGTATTGCGTGTCGGACACATATCGGACATGGACACGTTGGACGTGCATTAATACGCCTGGACACTTGTGTCTAAAATGGAAACAGTTTGGACACTCCCGTATTTGAAATGGACACGTGTGTCTGTTGCAAATATAATGAAATACAACAAATAAGAGGAAACAATTATGATAAAAGTGAAAGTTACTCATGATGAAATTGGGACCTTGGTTATCCAAGTTAGATTAGAACTCCTTAATTAGTCAAACAGAAATAGTTTTTGTTTATATTTATGCAAAATTTTGATATATATAATAATCTAGATAGATCATTGACAGCTAAACCATAAAAAACCCTAGAATGAGAGCTAGAGCTCTCTCTATTGTGCGGTGGTCACTTCTCAAATTGTGCCACCCAATCTTGTTGATGGTAGTCTTTTCCAGCCGAGTCTTTTAGGCTCGTGTAACCCTCCAATTTAACCTCCCAGTTGTAGCATCTGATACTTGTCGCTATTGCGATGGATTTCACCATTTACGGGTTGATCCCAGACTCGTGATGGCTATTATTCTAGATGTGGGGATGTGCGTCGAGTATGGGATCCCATATCTCTATGGTAGTGCTTCAAGGTTAGGATGGTGCTATTGCCTTCTGACGTTGGATGGGATTACTGAGTTCGTCTTCTCTCCGGTGACGACTCTTCTATTTGCCCTCGGTTGGAGAAATACCCATGTAATATCTCGCATATTAAAAAGAATATATATATATATATATTGTTTGTATTTCGAATAAAATGTTATAACGGACATCCGAAGAAAGAAGAATATTTGCGAGTTGTTGTGAGAATTGATTTACTAATTAAATGGGTAGAGATTGACATTGGGGAAAAGATAAGATTGGGAGCAGGGAGAGACGGCAGGAGGACACACCAACTCAGTCCTTTCTCTCTAAGCTTCTTTCCTTCCAAGAAAGGTACCCGCTAAGCACCTCAGCCAAAAAGGGCGGTGTCATCTCCTGGTGGAAGGAGACCATGAAACCTAGCCCAGAGCTATCTTATCATCCCCTCTACAAAGCCCCTTCTTGATTTCTCTGTTTGGGGGGGGGGGGGGGGTGTCGTGGAAGTTAGGAGTCTTATAAATTTTTGGGTCGGGTGTTACAATCCCGCTTTGTTCTTCAGTTGATTGTGGCACCTTGGCAGTCTGATCAGATCGATGGTGATGGTGGTGTTGATGGTATAAGTGGGTGGCCATATCAACGCCAGAAAGTGGGGTTCGCGGTGATGGTGGCGGTTTCCATTGAAGCATCAGTTGGCGAGACGCTGGCCTAGGCCACTGGTGGTGTCATAGATGCAAACCTTTTCCTTTCATCTTAAAAATCATGAATTGCACACACGGCGCATGTACAAATATAAGGTACACTCTCCTTTTATCTTTAAATTATCAAAATAAATTGACAAAAAGTTTATATAAACATCATGAGTGCACCTACAAGGGCTTTACTTTCGTTTTATTTGAATAATCAACATACATTCAGAAAAGATCATGTGAACAATATCAGTGCCAAAAAAAAGAATCAAGATCGAGAAACCTGAACCTTCCAGGTTGATACTAATGTCTTCCATTATCTAGTTTGTTCCCACTCACTAAAACTAATAAATAATTGACTATTCTATCAAAGATTTTGGTTTTGATGAATCAAAAATAAAGAACTATATCTCTTTAATTTGAAATCATAACAATAATGCGTGATTGCATACTTTTACTATACTCTGTCGAACCCCATATCGTGAACTACCATTAATCCATGGATGCAACAATTTTGAAGATCCGTGATAATTTGAACTTTTGAAGTTTTATGAATGAGTATATTTTTAGAAGCAACAACATACCTCGGAGAGAAGAGCCAGGGTTTGTGGCTCAGTCGTGAACAAAGGGTTGGAACTTGAATCGGAAGTGAAGTAATGATCGACGGGATTGTACGCAAAAAGGGTTTATTAATTAACAACGTTTTGGGCCTGCTTATGGTTCCTTGTTATCTCAGGGGCTTTGCATTATGATTTGAAGAATCCCAATCTCGGGCTAAAAAAGTAAAAATCAGTTTTTTTTCCTGGTGATGTTAAAAAGAACGTACAAAACTAGAATTACAAGGAAACATCACTAATAAACGTTTAAATTAAAGACTGAATAAGCCGAAAGAAAATGGTGAATCCAAAGAAAAATTATTATATGTACCCGGTACATAATTTACGTGTCGTATCTCTTTAATGTTATTGGTTCAGTTTTTACTGTGTTTCCAATTGATTACTCATATTTAAATAATATTTTTCATTTCATCGCGTGTATGTTTCTCACACTATGAAATAATATGATTGGTTGGGTACATCACATGACAGTACTACGTGGCGTTCCGTGTACACAAAATAATTAGTTACTCACTAGTGTACATGGGGTTAAGGTTTGCAAGTTACAAAATTAGTTACTCACTAAATTATATTGAAAAATTGATACGAGGAATATAATATCGCTGATTAAGAACACAATTCCACTAAGATGTAGAACAAACAATATCAAAGCAATCAATCAGATAGAATTTCCAATCTTTCTAGTTTCAACTTTCAAATACTTGCATATTTGTGAAACACTGCATCCATTAGACCCGCCCAGTGGTGAAACATAGTTAGGGCCAGAAGGGGTTGTGGCCCCGCAAGGTTTTAAATTTTGTTAAATAAATCATGTATTTAATGAGTTTGATAAATGAAATTAGCTTAATTATGTACATATGGCCCCTACAAGATAATTTATAATGCTTTATTTTCCAATTAAAACAATTTTTTCCTACTTTCAATGATACTACTAGTTTGTAATTCTACAGTAGAAAAAATGCTATCAATTTATAAAAATGACAACATATCATTTATTGTATTTCTCAATAGCATTAATATTCATTTAGTATAGAAAGTAAAAGCAAAGAGGAGTCTCCCCATATTTTTCTTCAAAAATATTACATTTGAGCATAGTTTAGGCATATGTTATAGTTTAATACTATTATTTAACGCGTGGATGAACCTCCCGTTCGATCAGATTCCAATTAAAAATTATTGAAATTAATGTAGCTTTCAGCTCCTAGTTCCGCCACTAGACCCGCCCTTTAGCAAGATCGTAGCACTCGAACTGACCGATGTTCTTAATAGAAGCCACAATTGGAAGGCCTTGGTCGTCTCAAGACATATTATTCAAATACTTTTCCTTTTATGAAATCAGAAGCCAGCAATTGTAAAAATCGGAATAGCTGGCCAGTCAGGTCTAAGTTTCATGCAATACTCATGTCAGTGACAATGATTTGTGCAGGGACTCAGATATCTCTAGCTGCATGGGGCTCCTGGCTTTGCCGATTGACCACGCGCCGACGACCAAAGACTGCATTTCACTTCTCTTCATTTTTCATTGTCACTCTATTTCTCTGAACATGATGCTGGAAGAGCTTGTAGCAAACCAAAAACCTACAAAGCGCGTGGACATCCCCAAGTATTTACATGTTTCCCCCTTCTTAATGCTTCGTTCTTTCTTCCCATACATTTTGTCAAAGATGGACCTCAATCACCCCATGGCCAAAATGCCACTCACGTTCTTATTCCTCCTAGTCTTAAATTCAGCTCAGTCAAAGTTTTCAAACCTTCACCAACCTCCCTCGTTCTTTCTCTCTGAGTCTATCTCTTCCTCTCTCCATCTGTACCTTCTTTCTCCAATTCTCAAAATGGTTTCACATTTTGGTTAGACATTTTCCTTTCTTTTTCCTTCCTTCATAATATTAATAATGGAAAAATCCGATCAGAAACAGAAGCAGCGCCACGAGCAACACATACCCTTATCTCAAGAGCAACAAAAACAAGGCTACTCCGATCATGTCTGTAGCGATCGAGCTCAGGCTCAACCTCAGAGCAAAGTACAAGGTCGGGTTAGTAGAGAAGGGGAGGTGAAGTTAGCTGCCACCGCGATCAGCCTCAACGTACGGTTGAGATCATCGTCCAACATGCCTCACCACATGCAAGACCGCGCTCTCCGCCGCACCAGATCACTCATCGACTCAGCCGCCGCCGCAGCCAAAGCACTCTCCTCCAAACCAAGGCCAAACCCAACTCATCTGGCCCGAGCTCTCAAGAAGGTACACCCATGAATCCCTTGTCATCCCTCACCGAGTTAACTCAGTGGTCTAGCTAGGTTTCGTTTCTCTAAAGCTGGCTGATTATGATGTACAGGAGTTTGACTCGTTGTACGGACCGGCGTGGCACTGCGTGGTAGGAAAGAGTTTCGGGTCGTTTGTGACTCACTCGCCGGGGGGCTTCCTGTATTTTTCCATCGACGACTCGCTGTCGGTGCTGCTCTTTAAGACGGAGGTTCAGGTGGTCACCGAACAACAGCCGCAGAAACTGGCAAATTAATATGGAGCCTAGCTAGCTTTGGTTCAAAATTTTGTATTTTCTGAGAATGACACGCCTGCCCTACCTGAAACGTGTTACTTGTTGCATGTTCTCCAGTCTTGACTAGCCAAGGATGTCATATTTGTATTTGGTTTGCTTGCTTCTTCTACCTTTCCATTCTATTTTTGTGTCTCCACTCTATAGGTTATACTGGCTTACCGAGAAACAAAGTCATTTAAATCACTCGCTAGACTAAATGTTACTTGCATTTAGGTACTTAGGTGTATCAACCTAAGTAATGATCTACGATCTGGTAAAGACTTAAATACAAGTGTAATGAGCATCTTCGTCAGTCTAAATCAATAGTTTCATTCCATAAAATTTTATAAAATAAATCGGACAAGAGTACCACACAAATTAGTTGTATAAAACTATAAATAGCATATGGATCAACCATTTTACTTTCTCAAGTGGCGAGATCATGAAGTTAATAAGGACTACAACCATTAGACATTTAGACTATAGCAAATTATCAATAGTTTGGTAGGGATCACTTGAAGCCAAGGACTTGATGGTTGAAGCTTGAGAGGACACATATTTCTGGCGTAAAGCTCTTCTGTAAAAAGGTGTGGAAAGTTGGAAAATGATGACTTCTGCCGAAAGGATTTACAGAGTTCAAGTGAAACATAGATTGCATGAAACAAATTTATGTATTGCACTCCTCACCGTAGATAAATAAATTATAAATATCTTTTATAATAACTATAATTATAAATTTATTAAGAAAAATAGTATTTAATATTTTTTTTGTGTGAAATAAATTAGGGATGCTGAGATTGCATGGTGTTTGTTTTCATTGATAAGCCAAATCAGGGTCCTTTTTATCTGGTAAAAATCAGATACTCAAAGGCAGATTATAATTTAATTTCTCTTGTGGTATTTAAATATTTGATCAGTCATCAGACTGCACATCCCATAAGTACACGCAAAGATGAAAGCTCAGGGAAAAAAATGAAATGACAGTCCCCTGCTTCAAATAGGTGAGGCCACTGGCACATTACAACCCTATATTTCGATCTTCCCAAAAATGATATATGAAATGAGGTTTAGATCTTAGAGCATCTGCCACAGTATGGTTAAACTGGATACCCTGTTCGTTATGATGGCCAACTTGTTTGGATTTTTCAGTAGCAAGTCATGAACAGTTCTACAACATTTTTGTCTGCTCTCATTTTGAAAGCTTGTGCATGAGTACCAAGGCTTCGATCCAGCGTCCCCATTATCCTGTTTATAGAGACAGTAGTCCTTTCCCCCCTTGTTCACCAAAATCGCGAAAACTGACCAATATTTATCATGAATTTGAAGTTAATTTCATTATCACAATTTAAAATACATACATAGGAGAAACACAGACTAGAGGGTACAACCATACAAGTGTTAAAACGTAGAAGATTCAACTGATCATCAAACTGATCAGAGCAATTTCTGAAAGGTAGGAACTAATGAGCCGAATCCACAATCTAATCACTCTCTCTTAAAGCAAAACTCAATCGATATACAGGGGAATCTGTATAAACACTTATATTGTACCTTTCCCCTCTGTTTTAACTAAACAACTGTATGTACGGATGTATACAAGCCAACATTGAAGCAAATCCGAGTGATAATGATTACAATTATGAACATGATATGTGTGCCTACACAAGTTTTAACTCCATTGCTCAATTTTCTGATGCACTACCAATTCGCCAGGAACTAGGATATATTCCTCTCGCGCATTAAAGCTTCTATCTTCTCAACATCTTCAGGGGTGTCGACACCATGAGCCTCATGGTCAACCTTAATCACCTGCAAACAGAAAATTGAATGAATTTTCGGATAAATACGGTTTTTTGGTCACATGGATATTTCATATAGAGAAAACTGACATCAAACTCCCTTACTACCTACATATTGTGTTGCCATTCAACCATCCAGATTTTATTCCCCATTTCCCTCCCAGGCTGAAGGTTAATCAAACTAAATTGGAAGGAGTGTCTTAACTTAATAATCACAGACAGAGTTATGGTTTATCATATCTAGCTAAAATAGTTTATATCTTCATACGGCATTCTTTCAAATGTCTGATATTAAATTTAACAACTACCATCTAATTGAATATGGTCAACTTATGATGAGCAAACAGAAACAACAAGGGATCAGAGTCTTGTAACAAACCTTCATTCTATAACCATTTTCAAGGACTTTGAGCTGCTCTAGATCCTCCTCTAGTTGCAAAGGAGTGGGCTTAAGCTCTCGATATATCTTTAGAAACTTTGTATCATAGCTCTGGTAAGAGATGGAGAGCATAACCATAACCACACAAGTTAAAATGAGTTTGTGTGGGGATTTAATTACAAACTAAAAGTCCATGTTGGTACCTGAATTCCTAGATGGAGATTATATGGAAACTGTGGATTGGCCTTGCCTGACCTGTATCAAGATGGACAATAAGTAAATCAGGCTAAGAAGCAGATAACATGTATGTAGTAGTATATTTAAAAAAGTCTTATATACCATCTATACTACATTTTTCCAAAAAAAATAAAGGCAACAAAACATCTAAGCACTCACTTGTTAAATGGAATCAGCCCCCTTGAAAAATAAATAGCATAACCATTATTGTCCACCACACATTTCACACGATTCGGATCAAATGCATCTTCAAGTTTTAAAGACGTGATTGCGGTGCTAAACACTGCATCTGGGGCTTCCTGGTGAGACAACAATTTCCAACATGATTGTACTGAAACTAATAAGGAATCAAACACACAATGCGAAATGGAAAACTACATTTACATTTTAGCATCCACTGATGCTCTTAGATACATAACCAGCGTCGCTCAACTTACATCAGAAACAGAAACTAACAGTGGTAAATCGAAATTATAAGTGCTAACATGAGTTCATTGTGCATAACTGCATAACGACAAAAAGAGATAACAAAATTACCTGCAAAGCTTTAACAATCCCATCTATTATCTCTGGCTCAACAAGAGGCTCATCCCCCTGAATATTGACAACTACATCATACTTCTTCTCAAGCTTCTGAATAGCTTCATAACAGCGCTCGGTGCCTGTAAGCTCATTACACTAATGAGCTATGACGTCACAGATAATCCGCAAATCAGAAGAAAAATATGTGATCACAAAGCACCTACCATTAGGGCATGACTCTGAGGTCATTATAACATCAGCACCAAAACTTCTACAGCACTCTGCTATCTTCTCATCATCGGTTGCCACAACTACACAAAGAAGAGGCTAGTTATAATAAATTTACATTGCATTGTTTATCTATACACAGAGAGGAAGGCGAAGTTATTAAATCTTAATGTCGTCAACAAGATGTAACCCTAAAAGAGGAGGTGCCTTGGGTAGTAAGAGAATCATATGCATCTTTAATGAATCACACATACGATGTTTAGTGCTTGATAACCAGCTACCACAGGAGAGGGTGTCCGAGAGCTCTATACTAGACCACAATGTACTGTGCTCCAAAAAGATTAGACATAGGTTTAGTCTACCATGCTCCACAACTACCATCCACGAAACCCTTCATTCTGAGTCGGGTGATTTCACAGAGCCTACTTTATAACAACCCGTCCCAGCTAGCTCAGGGAGTCGTGCTTTACTTTTGCTACCCAACTTTCTTTGTGATTTCTGCTACGCTATCAACTGTTGTAAATATACACAGGCACAAGTAGCTGTTGCGAACCCGCTTACAGCTCTTGAAGGTTGTGTCCTAAAACACTTTTTCATCAAAATATGAAATTTTTGGGGATCCTAATGTTGAACACATATTTCTCCCAGTAACTTTTCCATTACAAACAAAACAACAGAGAGTCTAAGTGAGAAGACACATACCAACATGATCCAATGTAGTAGCCATTTTCGCCCTTTCCCATGTTCTCTGTACATACAAACCAAAACTGTAAACACAATGATTCGCAGATTGCAACACCACTGTTCCTAATCTCACAACCACTTCAATATCCCAACAAACACAAACAAAATTGGGTAAGCACAGAACAACCCCAACTAAAAGAACAAACTTGAGATCCATAATGCTTAAGAAACCCAATCAAAGAAACAAAATTTAACCCAAAACAACAAACACGGATCAACTTTGGATCAAGAATTGAATCAAAATGTGAGCTTTGAACTAAATAATGTTGTACAAGTATTAAAGTGAAGTGAAATGGTGGGGACCTGGATCATGGGTTTTCCGAGGATCTGAACAAGAGGCTTCCCCTGAAACCTGGACGAAGCGTAACGGGCGGGTATGATGCCGACGACCCGGCTCCGGAACTTCCTAATTGGGCCTCGGTAGAGCCGGGCGCCAATGGCCGCGGCAATTGCGACTCCGGCGACGAGCCCGTGGACGATCCATACCTTGGTGTTGCTTGAAGACCCCGATGAGGAAGAGGAAGAAGGGAAGACAGGTTTGAGGCTCATGGTGATGATGATGATGATGATCTGTCTCGCTCTTTCTATCACAGAAGCAATTTATAGCTTTCAATCGTTTAGTTAATTACAAATTAAAACTGTTTTTTAAAATCTTTTAAAATGGAAGTACAATTGAGAATTTGAGATCTTGCATTCTGTTATTAGTTATTACTGATGCTGATGCACATTTCTCAAACTATGTTGTCTTGGTAGTTAGACTTATTTATAAAGTGATGTTCAAAGTTCAAACCATGACAGAAAAATAAGCTTTTCCGACTACCTAATGATTCTAAAATGCATATCTTCAAAAACTCTCGGCAACGCCAAACCGTTTCCATCAGGAGTCACTAGGACTCTGCCGTAGCGCAATCATGCATCGTTAGCTGATCATGGCCACAGAAGGAACATATCGTCGCTAGTGCAACAACCACAATGCATAAGGGTTAAAGTACTCAAACTTAACGGTACACGAAAAGCACAGCAACAACTCTTCGGACACCACCATGGCAGCCATTTACACTGACCTCCGAGCACAATTATAGCCCATGCACTAGCAGTCCATCACCACAATACTACGGCTAATCTCCCAAGTAGGAAAGACTCACCTCCACCACAGCGAATCTAGGCGTCTTCACCACAAAGGCCAGGGTCATAACTCATAAGTAAGATCATCTTCCCCAACAAAGAACAAAACCACCATTGGACAATGATGCTGGTAACAGCCTACGTTTGGTTGATTGAGTTTAGGCTTGTTTTTCTTGTTTTTTTTATAGCTTACCTATGCACTACAATAATGAGTTAAGGTTTTTAGTATGGCCGTGTTCTACTTTCTCCATTGTATGTGTTGTATACCAGTCCGTGTGAGAGGTAGTTTCTTGGTTAATAGATAATTCCTCATGCTTTCTCCATTGTATGTGTTGTATGTGTTGTATGTGGTTGATTTCTTGTGTAATTGACGATTATTTCATTTCCAAGTCTGCTTTAATAAAAATGGTTTTCATTTATATTAAAAACAAAATGAAATTTAACAATTATGTCGAGAGTTTATATGAGCAAAAGCACATGATTAATTAATTAATTTAAAAGTTATGATTAAACTCTAATGAAGTAATGATACAATAATAATCGAATGTCACTCGTTGTCAATTCCCATGGGTGAGATTTAGGTAGATTACCATGGGTGAAATCTTACGTACGTGTTCTATCCACTTATGGCATATATAGTGACTCAATAATCTATGGAGCCTGTACCTAGCTCGATGAATTCACTAATCTTGGATGTCCTTAATCTCTACGGTGATCAATCACGTTAATTACATACTCCAACTCAGCTTAGTTTCCTCCAATATTTAATTGTATCTTCTAGTGCTACTGGAAATTGTTGCAGTGAAGGAATGACCTCACTAAGAAACCCAATACAATACTGTTTGCTAGAATTAACCTAGTAATGACAAGAAGTGGTGAAGCAGTACGCTTCATAGGTGACTATTGTTGGTGCCCTGTTGGTCACGAAGAATCAAAGGAATAAGGGTCCTTTCTCAGTTTCTCTTCCTTTTCTGCGTCTAGAAAGAAGTAAGAGAGATGAAATTAGCAATTAGTGCAGGTTTTTGTACCATCTTTATAGTTCATATGCACCCCTCCAGAAAAAAGTTACAATTACATACAATACGCGTTTCCAAAGTTGATAGAATAAATGTGATTGTTCGGTAACTGTAATTCATGTTACAGTTGGTCATATCACTCATACGACTCGTATCAAAAGAGATGAACTTACCAAAAGGCACTCTGGACACAAGTTTTCTGTTTATTTTGTACACATGATTATTAATCTGCATGTGTATTTTTCTCATGAGATCATGCCAATTTAATATGGCAAGGCAGCAGAAGCTTGAGGTAAAACTGATAGTGTTACCTGTGTGAAATGTAGATAAATGAATATACCGCGAGTACATTGTCCGCTTCCTAGTTAAATAAATATATCTAACAAAATAATCCTAATTGCATGTTACAATCGAGGGATCTATTTAGGTCTGAGGACTGCACACGGCAAAATTGGCGGAAATAGTCTCACCTTGCAGAACAAATTTCATACTTCTGCATGGAGGGGCTTATCCTATAATGTCAGCTTGGTCACTGAACTGCACAACAAGTAATGTGCTCCCCTTCATCTCATGCATGATTCGGTACATGAAGGGCAATGGTCACAACCCACTATGAGTGGAGAATAAAACCAGACAACACCGCAATCCACAGATAACAGCATGAGACAGGTTCTAGCGACTCCATGGAGACCCTCCAACGTAAGCACCATATCCGTTGAGACTCTCTCGAGAATGTTTTCGTTTTTGTCTCCTTTCCTTCTTCATGGATGCCTTCTCTTTCCTCCTCGCATCACTGTCCTCCGCCTTGATCTTTTTCCCCTTTTTTACTGATGATTTAGACTTATCTTTAGACCGAGATTTCCTTTTCTTTCCAGATGATGATTCCCCGTTTACATCTCCAACAAAGTCACCTCCCCGTGGTAGGGGTTCTTCATCATACTGCCAATTGCATAAAAAGTCCTGCTGCTCAGACTCCGGCCGAAGTGGCTCACCTGCTCCTGGCAGCAAGCTATCTATAGTCACCTGACCAGGCCCTCCTTTTCGTTCTGCCAACATTACATCTGGTCTAATTATGGTACCAAGAATGCTCCTATTCGGGCCAAGGGACATGATGTTCTTAGGATTCGTCAATGTAGTATAAGCCATTGAAAATGCTGATTTAATCTGCAATAGATACAGAAAGTGAAGTTGAGAAAGAGAAATCTACACGCTCTACAAATTGGACCCGTGGACATTGATTTGGAGGCTATATTGATAATATTTTCACCAAAATTCCAAGTTTTGAACCATCTAATTTGTTGACGCCAATAAAAAGTACACGTGCATCTTTGAGGCCAGAGGTCTAAAACCCATTTTAGGCAAGAACATAACAATCTAAGACATTAGCCGAGACCACATTTGCACACATTAAATCTCAAGCGATCTGGAAGAGCATTGCTCAAGCCACCGGATCATCGATCACATTATTTATGGCAATATGATGGCAGAGTATACATAATAATTCAAATTCATTATATATACCATTAGCATAGGCCTTATACTTCATAAATGCAAATTCCATATAGGCAGGAAACGTAGAGGGTTATAAAAGAGACATTCAACATACCTGGAAATAGTTGAAAGAGTTCTTCCCAACATCATTCTCTGGTGCCTAAATCATTGAACAATTAAAAGATGGTTAAGCATTCATAAAACAACAACAAAATATCTGGGAGGAAAGGCATCTTTAAAAAAAAAAATTCTTTTGGTTGATTTGAGACATTCAAGATCCTGAAATAGGGTCCAGAGAGAGATCGCTGGTTAACTAAACCAGACGCATAAAAGATGTGAATTGAAAATAGTGATTCTTTCAAATATATTTAAAGGTAGCAAAGAAAATACTGTAGTAATCTTTGCTAGGGATGTCTACTAAGAAAATACTGAAGTATTGCTAGGGATGTCAAATAAGAAATACTGAAGTATGAACTAACTGCTAAGCTCTATCAGTATAAGCCCAGCAGCATATCAAACAAAACACAGAAGCAATCCAGCAGAAACTTTAAAATGCCATATCCTCATAATCCCCTATGATCACTATACAAGAGTCAAAATTTGCAACAAACCTGTGGGTCCTCAATGGCAATAAGACATGGCCGTCCTTTATTTGTGAACCTAAAAAAGATGACAGATCAATTGCAAAAGTCAAATATGAGAAGCATCTCCAGAAAGAAATCCATTACTCTCAAGGATGTTAGTGATACCCTTTACTATTCTTTGAGAAAAAAGTGCCTGTCCCTTGGCAAGACACACCAACATCTGAAGTGTTCAGTTTCCGCCCATAAAAATCAAAGAAGTTTACCTGTTTTCCGTAAACAACACATAACAATTCATGAGATTCTAAATACAAACTTTGGTCTCTTGTTATCAACAGGAGTACAATCCGTGTTTCATGGAATTTAGAGAAACCTCTGCTCACTGGGATAAAATTGAAGGCAAGTACCGTTAAACAAATATCTCCTCAATTTTTAATCCAGAAAAACTTACCATAAGAACTCCCAAGTTTTGTTCCGAAGAAGCTTGGCTCTCCCTGAGGTTCTGTAGCACAATATTGTATGATATCAATCAGGATAAAGAACAAAATAAAAAATAAAACCTGATGAGAGGCATCATCATTACATGATGAAAGTTTAAGAGTTGCTTAACCAAGTGTCAAAAACTATATTCACATTTTCGCTCAAATATATTTTAGTAACTTCGACTTTATTCTTATTCTTGCATTAGTGATTATTCTTTCTTATTCTTGCATTAATGATTATTCTTTGCCTTGCATTGCAAGTTCAAGCAAGTTGTACAAAATCAAACTGGTGCCACAAGTATCGCTATATGCACGGGCAAGTTACATTTGCATCAAATCCCCAAATGCATGTGTTAGATTCACTAACCTGCAACATTGCAATTAGCATTGCAAGAAGGGCATATGAACCTAATCCACCAGAGTATACCTGTCCATGTTATTAAAATCTGAGGATTTCAATAGGACATTGTACACAGAAAAAGAGGGCATACAAATGTAATCTCATACCTCATTCAATTCTCTCTGTTGTAAAAATATTTTCAAGATTAAACACAACGGCCGCAAAGGAGGCCACTTAGATATTGCATCCTGAAGAAGGGACCAATGGTGATAATCGTTTAGTAAAGTCACTCCAGTAGTACATGAATTCAACTGTAAATATTATATCAGAAACAAAATTGTAACATACCATGATAAACTCAGCAGCTTTTGGCCCACTGTCTATATCAAAACTGATCAAATAATAAATGTATATATTAGTTTTGATTGTCAGTAGCTATTCAACCTCATCTAAAAATTCAAATCAATATTGCAAAAGATAAAGAGGTATACCTTATGTCAAAGGCAATGCCACTTGTTTTTTCTACAAATTTAATTATCGGTACACGAGCCTTTGCGATCACCTGCCCAACCATTGACAACAGGTAAGATTCTAAAATCTGTTCACAACAGTATTCAAAATAGCAAACGAGGCATACCTGTATCTTTTTCGCCAAACCCATTTGTGACAATGCCCTAGAAAGTGCATACAACCCTTGCTGTGGGGTTGGAATACCAGAACGCATAATGACAACCTTAAAGCCATACAAATCAATAACATGTGTAACTAATTGATACTTGGCATGCTTATATACAGGAGTCAAAAACTAAACTACATGTTTCAGTACATAACTACATACTTAACATCAAAATCCGCAAACTTACATCAATATCACTTGCTGGAAGATACAGCCCCGTCTTGAACGATCCAAAAACTTCAACCTACAAAGCAACATTCGTAGAACATCATCAGCTTATTGTGAGCTTTTTACTACACTGACGCATGATCATCCATACTAACCCCCCACAGGCAGTAAAAAATCATACCTCACATCGGGGCCATACATATTTGATAACCTCCGAAACACGTTCTACTGCTGCCCTCCGCCCCTCTTCCTCTTGCGGGGTTGGAGAGAGAAACTCACAAAAGTCCAGAATCTCTGCAATACCAAACCACAAATTTCAACTTACACACTAGCCATATTATAACTAATCATTCTTCTCCTCAGAAAAGTCCTAACTTTCCATATAACACGAAAAACCCAGCTCAAAATAGAAGCTCAACCAGTCGAAAAACAAGTTATAAGCACTACACATTACAGATTAGAGACTATGATTTCCTTACAGAATTAACAAACTTAATCAAACTGAACACTGACATTGACAAAATCCAATCTTTTCCAACAAAAACTGAATCAATCTGCAACAAACGTAAACCTCAAGAAAACAATTGGGAGCTGAAATACCTTTATGGAGCTGAAGCATAGGGCTTTTGAAATTGCTACGGCCGCGAAACCATCCGCTCTCGAGCTTCGGCTCTGGGACCGAAATCTTCGGCTCGGCGGCCGGAGACTCCCAGGCAGATTTCGTCTGGGGCTCATCGGCGGCCACGTCAAGGGAGATGAAGGTCGGCGCGGCGGAGTCAGCTGAAGTGGAGCGGAGAGAGGAGATAGTGATCTCGTTGCGGAAGACGGAGTAGGATTCGAGGTGATCGGAGTGCGGAGGCGGCGACGGAGAATGGTCGGGGGTGGAGAGAAGGAGAGGAGGTAGGGTTTCGTAGAGAATGGGTTGAGGGGTCTGAGGAGGAGTCTGCTCCATTGCCAAAGTTTGCTGGGAATTTTGGATGTGGGAAATTTCAAAAGGAATGTTGAAAATTTTGTTGTTTTTTGTAACTTTTTTCTATCAGGGTTTATGCTCTCTTACGCTCCTTAAAACAAAAAATCAATAGGGGTGGGTTGAATTTGAATCTGGCACAAATGATGTACGAAGTACAAACCATCGTTACAGGACAATATCGATTAATTATTTGGTTAATACTATCTACGTAGTATTTTACTTAGGGATTCTTATAAAAAGTCACATTTCATAAATGAAATTAGAAAAAAGTCAGTTAAGAGTTCAAAATTAGAAAAAGACATATTCTTAAATCTCTTATAACATTGCCACTAAAGTTGGAAGCATTTACAAGAATGCCACTATAGCTATCTCTCAGCCTTAAAGAACTGAGGAGGTGCAAGATTCAGCAGCGCAGGGTGAAGGCACGGGTTAGTCGGCGGCTGGTTTGAGGCTCAGTGGAGGCACCAGATCATCGGTGAAGGGTGGAGTCGTGGTTTGTAGATGCAGTGGAGGTGCGGGGTGGAGACGTGCGTGAGTTGTGGTTTAACAATGGAGGTGTGGGGTGGAGGTGCGAGGTTGAGACGCGAGATTGAGTTGTGGTTTGACAATGGATGCGCGGGGTGGAGATGCGGGGTGGAGGCGCAGGTTCACTGCGGAAGATGCACATATGCTGATGTCGAATGAATTTACCGCTGCTGCTATCACAGTAGTTATCACATTGTGTGTCACATTAGCTATCACAGCAGAAAGTTAGTGTGACAGCGGTTGTGACAGCAGGTGTGACAGTGTGGGTGTGACAGGGGTTGTGACAGCGGTGAGTTGTGGTTTGACAATAGAGGTGCGGGGTGGAGACGCGGGGTGGAGGTGCGAGATTGAGTCGTGGTTTGACAATGGAGGCGCGGGGTGGAGATGCAGGGTGGAGGCGCATGTTCAGAAGATGCACATATGCTAATGTTGAACGAATTTACTGTTGCTGCTATCACAATAGCTATCACATTGTGTGTCAGTTAGTGTGATAATGGTTGTGACAGCGGTTGTGACAGATAGTGTGATAGAAAGTGTGACAGGTAGTGTGACAGTAGGTGTGGCATGTAGTGTGACTGTGGGTAATATATCAAATGAAAGAGGGAAGCGAGATCTTTCTAACGGTAACAATTTCGTTAAAATCTATCGTCGGACGAGAAAGTTATGGCCGAAATTAGAAAAAAAAAATAGTGAGAAAGGGCAAAACAGTCTAGAAAATATTTTTAAAGTGACTTTTTCTAATATAAGTTGGGAGATAATACTTTTTTATAATTTTCCGTTTTACTTACTGTATTATAGAATATAACATGAGAGATATGCAAGAACAAACGTATCGGTCATGTAGTACGTTGCCACGTTGGTCAATCATGTCTATTTAAAAATTTATTTTGTGTGTTTTTTGTTTAAGTTAGTTTCCAATTCTTAGCCTAATCAACTTTTGTTACTACTCTAACAGCCAGTTGAATCCGAAGTTTCCATATTAGAATTGAGAACAAATTCAGGTCAGGATCACTTTGCTGCTCCATTTAAAACTTTAATTTTAACACGGAGGAAAATGGTGTTTAATCATTGTAAAAAACAGCAGGTGATTGTCAATTTGCCATCAATTATTCATTTTCCCAGATGTAACCCAGAAAAACCAGCATGTAAAACTTCAAAGTTTGAAGCCTCAAGGAAAAAAGAAAAAACCAGCAACTAAGTTACATCCATGCATGTACATACACACTCAATGGGTTATTACACTTTGTTATCTGAAGCCTTTGCTCCACAGCATCCACCTCCTAGGGCCACGGGTTAAGTACTTGAAGAAGTTGCCGCCACTAGTTTATTATGGAAGGAATATTGGATTTCAATAGTCAAGTTCAAGGATCGAGTACTACTGATCGATTCTGCAATTTGTTTGGAGAATTTTCCATGCAGAAGCGAGTCATGTCACATTTTTCCGAATTGCATTTTTATGAGTATGCCACTTTATGCAACTTGCCCTATATGTTGAGATTGTCAGTGTAAGTCATAGAATGTAATTTATGAACGTACATCATATAGTTAGTACTTACCTATTATGTATATGGTAGTACCAAGGTTCGAAAAAAAACTAAGCGGTATCCGGAATGACAGTCACCACCTAACGCCTAGACGGCTAGGCGGCCGCCTAGATGGCGCCTAGGCGGTTTTAAATTATTACATATTTATTTGTATACATGTATTTAATTCTATTATATGATTAGAAATATATAATGAGTCAAAAAGTGTTTAATATTAATGTTTCAAAAATCAAAATAGTCTCAATTCATCTAAAGTTCCTACCATAATATTAAAAATTAAGAACAAAAAGTAAATATTTTTTTTACAATTACAAATGGCCTAACCCCCCTAATTCAAAAAAAATGAGATTAAAAAAAATATTAAAAGTCAAACTGCCTAAGACCACCTAGGTAGGCCGCTTAGGACCGCCTAAACCCGTGTAGGACCGCCTAGGCGGCCGCCTAATCACCCAACCGCCATAGACAACCGAATAGCCTAAAAACGCAACGGTGACCCGTCGCCTGGCGCCTAGGCGCCGCTTAAACGGCCTTTTTTTAGAACACTGGGTAGTACGTAGTACATATGGTTGTAGTACAATGTAAACTCTATATGTAGCCTCTAGTGTGAGATGAATAGATATCAGAAAATTCATTCTCTAAATCGTGTCATATTATCTTGGTATCAGAGAAAATATCCAAAAGGACTTTGTCTCTTTGTTTTTACGATGTAATTGATTTGTTGAATTAAACCTCATCGTTAGGGTTTATTCCTTTTTTTCGTCAACATCAGTCCGACGTTGACTCACAGATCCGTCTGGCATTGTTAAATCCCAGATCGGCAGGATCGAACCTACGTCAGACCGCTCTAGATCGGTGCCTGCGTCGGACTTGCTGCTCCGAAATTCCAAATCGGACTGGTTGTAGTTATTTTAGTTTGACCCAGGTCCCTCTACACGACCCGCTTCAACTGTAGATTTGCCTGACCCGCTCCAACGCTTCGACCTAGTTCAGCTTTGGTCCGGCCTTTTTTGTTGTTGGCCCAACTCGGTTTCTGCTTTCTTTTTGATAGTTCAAGTGCACTGAAAGTGAGGGTTCACCTGAGGTAGGTTTCATATCAGTTTTCAGTCTTTGAAAAAATGTCTCGTGTGTACGTTGGCAATTTAGATTCTTGGGTTTCCGAAGGAAAGCTTGACATTGAGTTTCGTAACTTCGGAATGATCAACATAATATGGGTTGCAAGAAGACCACCTGGTTATGTTTTCATTGATTTTGTCCACATGAGAGATGCTAAAAATGCTATTCAAGAGTTGGATGGTAAGAATGGTTGGAGAGTTGAGTTCTCGCATGACTCTAGACATGCTTTGGGCCAATACTGCACAAATGGTAATATTTTTGTCACTCCAAAATCTCGGGCCGGTGGTATGATCGGTATGGCTTTGAAAGTTTCTAACTTTGTTGATTCTGATACTTGGATTATTGATTCTGGTGCCTCCGATCATATGACTTATGATAAATCGTACTATATTACTGAGTTATCTCCTCCACATGTGTCATATGTCACTAATGCTAATGGTGAGACTTTTCTTGTATTAGGGAGAGAGTCAGTTCGTATTACTCCTACTTTAGAACATCATAATGTTTTATATGTTCCTGATTTATCACATCACTTATTATTTATCCCCCAGTTGAACACTAAGTCTCGATGCTCTGTAACTTTTTTCCCCATGTATGTGATTTTTTAGGATCTTCTAACCAAGGAGATACTTGGTCAGGGGATTTGAGGAGCAGATTGTTTCACCTAGATCAGACATATGTAGGAGAGAGACTAGGAGCACAACCACCCACCGCTCTGACAACAAGTTCTAATCAGCTAAGTGAAATTTGGTTGTGGCATCGTCGATTGGGGCATTCATCTTTCCATGTTACGAAAAAAACATGTTTTCTTTGTTTATTGGTGTGGATGAGTCATCATTGCATTGTGAAACATGTGTCTTTGCTAGGAGTCATCGTTCTACCTATTATCTGAGTTGTTCTAAGAGTCATGTCCCTTTTAAATTAATTCATTTTGATGTTTGGGGACCTTCCAATGAGCCTACAGCCACGGGTATGAGGTACTATGTGTCATTTATTGAAGACTGCGCTAGGGTGTCATAGATTGCTATCCTTCAGACCAAAGATGAGGTTTTTCCTGTTTTTCAAATTTTGCATACTCATGTCCAAACACAGTATAATAAGCACCATTAGAGTTACTCGTTTTGATAATTGGGGGGGGGGGAGTATGTCAACTGTGTCTTTCAACAATTTTGTAAAAGTCATGGGATTGTTCATCAAACCACATATCCACGAACACCATAGTAAAATGGGGTGTCCGAAAGGAAAAACCGTTATCTCCTTGATATGACATGTTCCATTCTCTTTAGTACTCATATGCCTAAGTATCTCTAAGGTCATGTTGTAGAGGATTTAGCTTATCTTATCAATCGTCTTCCATCTAGTGTCCTTCAAGGAAACATTCATGTTCAGGTTCTTGCATCTCATGTCTCCATTCTCTCATTTCACAATATACTTGTCCGTGTTTTTGGTTGTGTGACTTTTGTTCATGTTACTAAAAGTTAAAGAAAATCTAAGTTGGATCCCCGAGCGATCAAATGTGTGTTTGTTGGTTATGAAAGTAGTCAAAAGGGATACAAGTGTTATCATCCACCCACCAGAAAGTACTATGTCACTATGGATGTTACTTTCTTTGAGGACATGAGTTATTTTACCTCTTCTGATACAACCCTTTAGGGGGAGAATTCATGTTTTGAAAAACTGTATCATAGTAATAGGGAGGAATTAGAATAATCATTGTGAAAGATACTTTGACTCCAGTAGCAAAAACTTATTCTGAGGTGGAAACTTTAGATAATCAGGTACTAGCAGTAGCATGAGCTTATTCTGAGGTAGATACTTCAGATAACCAGATACTAGCAGTATCAGAAGCTTCATCAGAGAACCAATAGTTGAGAGCACAATTGTCCCTCCCGACATTGCTCATACCCCTAACCAACAACTCCCTGGTACAAAAGATCACTCATTTGAAGTATGTCTATCCACCGGTACTAGTAGTGAGTTTGATTTATGGGCAATATGTGTTACCAAACAAGTCTACTAGAGGCCCCCCCCCCCCCAAAAAAAAATTAAAATATCCAATAGCTAATTATATGGCTACTAAGAGATTATCAAAGTCATATAAATCTTTTTGTGAATAAAAAATCTACTGTATCAATAACTAACAAAGTGCATGATGTATTGGGGAATCAAAAGTGGAGGAAAGCAATGGAGGAAGAGATGGAGGCATTGCAGAAAAATGATACTTGAGAATTTGTGCCTGCACCACATCGCAAAAAAGTTGTTGGGTATCGTTGGGTATTCACTGTGAAGCATAATGCGGATTGATCAATAAGCTGGTATAAAAGCACGCCTTGTTGCAAAAGGTCTACTCAAACATATGGTATTGATTATTATGAGACTTTTTCTCTTGTTGCAAAGATGAACATTATCCGAGTTCTCCTGTCATTTGCTGCTAGTTTGAATTGGCCACTCCAACAGTTTGATGTTAAGAATGCATTTTTCATGGAGAGTTAGCTGAAGAGGTGTATATGAGTCTTCCTCCAGGGTACGTAACTGCCTTTACTAGTGATTATGTGTACAAATTGAGAAAGTCTATATATGGTCTCAAACAGTCACCTCGTGTTTGGTTTGGGAGGTTTTCACAGTTTATGCAGAAGATTGGTAACAAACAGAGTAATTCAGATCATACCCTGTTTCTTAAGCACCAGCAAAGGAAGGTTGTGGCCTTGATTATATATGTTGATGATATGGTGGTTACTAGCAATGATACTGTAGCGATGGATCGGCTGCAGAGATAGTTGTCCTCTGAGTTTGAGATGAAGGATTTGGATGATCTCAAGTACTTCTTAGGGATTGAAGTAGCAATGGGGATCGACGATATTTACTTGTGCCAAAGGAAGTACATACTTGATTTGTTGACAGAGATATGTATGTTAGATTGCTCAAATATTGACACCCCCATTGAACAAAACCATTGTCTAGCAGAGTATCCAGACTAAACACCAACTAATTGAGCTCGCTATGAAAGGTTAGTTAGATGCTTAATTTATTTGACACATACTAGACCAGATATTGCTTATGCAATGATTGTAGTGTGCCAGTTCATGCATAATCTAAGTGAGAGTCACATGAATGCTGTTGTGAGAATTTTGAGATACTTGAAGTCATCTCCAGGGAGAGGAGTAATGTTCTCCCAACACAACAACATTCTTGAGGTTAGTGGCTTTACAGATGCAGACTGGGCTGGAAATATTACAGATAGGATGTCAACATTAGAAGCAGAAAGGTATGGCCCGATCAAGTGTTGAGGCTGAGTATAGAGGTATGGCTCATTGAGTGTGTGACTTGTTGTGGCTAAGAAATCTGCTACGTGATTTAGGTGTTAAGTTGAAAAGTGCTATGCAATTGTATTCTGATAACAAAGTAGGAATTGATATATCACAAAATCCAGTACATCATGATCGTACTAAACACATAGAAGTGGATCGCCACTTCATAGAAGAACAGCTAGATGCAAAAATTATTAGCTTCCCTTTTGTCCATACTAAAGAGTAGCTTGCATATATACTCACTCAAGGAGTTTCTAAGAAGGCGTTTTATGACTCACTTAGCAAGTTGGGCATGGTTGATGTGTACGCGGCAACTTAAGGGGTGTGTCAGTGTAAGTCATAGAATGTAATTTAGGAATGTACATCATATAGTTAGTACTTACCTATTATGTATATGGTAATACGTAGTACATATGGTTGTAGTACAATGTAAACTCTATATGTAGCCTCCAGTGTGAGATGAATATATATTAGAAAATTCATTATCCAAATCGTGTCATATTTGATTGAAAATTGCAATTGTATCCTTGGATCAAGGATAAGCCTTTTCTTACTTATATGTATTCATCCATTTGTCAAACAAGGACCAATGGTACCTTTTCATGTTCTGGGTTTGGCCTTGGTGGATCTGCCAATCATTTTACTTGGGTTTGATCTTTCTTGGAATTGCATGGTTGTGTGTTTTTTTTCGTGAAATAAAGTCGGCGTTCGGATCTTGTTTCGGCGACTCGACTCGATGGTGACCAACTCCGGTTTTGTGGGCCCTCTCACCCTTAGTGGGCTTCGGTTGCTTTGTTGGCTGGGTGACGACTACTCTATCCCGCCAATGGTTGTGGCTTCTACCACCCTGTGTGGTTTATCCTTGTTCTTCTTTGTGCCTCATTTGACTGAGCTAGTTCCGGGTTTGAATCATTAGAGGTTTCGGTAAAAGACTTCGTCGAATATCCCGTACTCGGGTTCATGTTGCAGTGATGGTTTTAGTTATGTTCTTTTCCTATCGTGTTCGTATTGTTATCTAGGTAGTGTTTTCTTTTCGTTTTTTGTTGCTTAGTTGTGTATCTTCAGATTTCCTAATTTCCTACTTGAAATCTGGCGAATTGATCCTTGCTTTTTGTTCTGAAATCATTGCAATTCATCTTAAGTGAATGAATGAATCTTTGATATATAAATAAATAACGTTTTGGGTTTTGGGGATCAAACAAGATCCACAACCAGTCACCGCCACCTCTTTCAGTCTTTCACCACCACCAAACCAGTTTTCAAACCAAGGCAGAGGCCTCAACCACAAAGCTGAAAGCTAGTTGTACCATTTCAATTAAGTTAATTTACAGCACACTAGAACTACAATTGTACAAATATCCAACACGTACGTACGTCAATTAGGGTTGTAAATGTGCAAGTAGCCATTGCCAAGTACCCCTTGATATTGAGTACCTTCTAGATAAGTAGATAGTATGTAGATAGTATATATATTAATATTATTCGTGATTTGGATTATAATGTTGGACCAATATTTGTTCATGGCCGGTTAGCATACCGAGTGATCTTAAAACTCAAAACAACCAAATCTAAAAATAACCAGGATCAAACCAAAATTTTAACTCATTTTCAAGATGCATTGCTATTGAAGGAAACTCCCTACTCAAAATTTGGGTTGTTTTCAGAATTGTATCTCCAAGAAGCATATCTGGAAACAACCCTAGATTGTTTGTACGGCTTGCACTTAGAAGATTAGTGAGTTTCAGCTAGACTGTAACTAAAAAATAACCCTAAAAGGCTCAAACTAGCTAGAACTGGAAAAATAAAAACCTCTGCAAACCTAAAACTAACCGTAATCATTACTAGGGGACTCATGCAATAATAGTTTCAAAGAATAAAAGAAAATTCTAACAAGATTGAGTACAAATCAACAATTTTCGGGTTCCTGCAACACTAAAAGTTAGTTAGTTTTAAAACCATAATCTGATAAAAGAGTTGGTCAGTTTATCAACAACTTCATGGACATATATACCAAGCAAGAAGCAAATTCGAAATCCCCAGCCCAAGCCAGTGGCATCTCAATCCTCGAGCAAATAGAGATCAACATCTTCGACATGGTTCCATCTGTACCTTCAGTTTCTAAACTTCTTTCTGCCTCTACTATTGCTCTGGTTCTCATAGTCATTTGCATCATCGCATTTTCATTGTTGCTTTCGTTGGTCGCCGTTATCAGTTTCTACACGATCTGTGACTACTTCCGGCGTCAGAGGGGCCAAGGCAATACCGAATCAGGAGAAGAAGAAAGATTGCATCAACCAGATATTACTTATGATGATATGGAATGGCATGAGCAAGCTGCATTTTATCAAGCGGCCGTGCTGCATAATATGCGGGTGCTGGATATTTTAGACAGTTATTGTAGAACTGGAGGAAAGAAAAGAACGAAGGAAAAGGCGAGAGCGAAAGCTAGCCATGGAGAAGAAACTGCCACCAAGAATTAGTTACAGAAGCCAAGAAAGTGAAATGTTTCCCACGGATTGTGCCATCTGCTTGGACGAATTTGGTAGCGGGGAGATATGTCAAGCTCTTCCTGCTTGTAACCATGTTTTTCATTGCAACTGCATAGACCATTGGTTCATGGAAAATCTAACTTGCCCTATTTGCCGACAAAGTGTAATAGAATTTTGACAGAAAATTATAAATACAAGTTCAATTATTGTATATCAAACATCACAAAACACTTATATTACAAACATCATATGAGTTTCGAATCGTACACAAAATAAATAAACTCCCAGCAGCTAAAATTTATTCACCGTAATCTTGGTATTACACAAACACCGGGCCTATCTTACTCCCCCGCAGCAGCAGAGCTGGAGAGCCCTCGCGCGCTAACCTTCATCACTCGTACAAGTAGTTTAGTACCATCAAGAATTGAATCCACATCATCCTTAATGTTTTCCACCATAAAATTCTCGTTTCTCCCTCAGCATCTCCCAAACGCTGCCTCACCTCCACCAACTCCGCCACCTTCCCCTTTGGCCTAGCACTACCATAGTCCCTTGTACGTATGTTCCTTCACAATCGCGGCTTATGCTTGTGTTTCACTTAAAACCTCTGAAAGTGCTCAGTCCTCATCTCTGGGCATCAGCTTCTCTACGAAATAGTTCTACACGGAGACCTCTAGCTTTGTCATGTCCGGCTTATCAACAACATCACATACGAAAACCTCTAGCATATTTGTTGAGACAACTTTTCCATTACATTGACACTCACAAAAAACCGATTTTTAAATAATCCTTTGAAATGACATGCACTATAAACATGTCCACTCAACGACACGACAAATTCTACCTACCGACGTCTTAAACCCTCGCTCAAGGAGGAGGGATGATAAAACAACATAAAACAACATAAAACAACGAAAAAAGAAAGAAAACAAAGCTAGGTCAAAAAACCCAAGCCCACCTAAGAGTCATACTAGGCCCACCTTAGTGGATCTCCAGAGACCGACCGGCCAAAATTACAGCCAGCCAGTCGCGTAGTCGTCATTTGCTTGCAAGTAAATCCCTCCATCGTCGACACTAGTCACCACCAGAAACCACTGCTCGTGTTTGTGGCGTTGGTGCACCTCACCACCAACCAAAATCCAACCCAACAAGGAGTAACAAAATCTACCTCGGAGTCGCCTCGCAACCCAGCCTAGCCAAACGCAGCCATCGCATGCATCCCCATCTCAGACCACCACACATCGGTAGAGGGCTCCACATGCCGACACGAACCCAACCAGCAACCTATGGCAACACCTTGGAATCACATCCGAGATTGACTACTACAACCAGAAAACAAGGTAGCAACCCAACCACAAAAAAAGTCGTATGCTCTTTCTCAATCCCCACCAACACCTGCCATGTTAGGCCACCGCTTGACCCTCCATAACACCCGTCCAATAGCAGTGTCGATGGTCGCGCCTTCGGATGGAGACACAAATTTTCTTTCGTAACCCTAGAACGCTATGGTTTTTGTGGAGACTATTTTTCTTTCAAAACCCCCTCTATGAGTAACGAACAATACACATATATGACCAAATAGTGGCTCAGATGAGAAAACTAATCCATCATTTTTAAGGAAAGGTAAATATATAACTAAGGGAGGGGTAGTATAATTGAAAATTGTCATTTTTGTTTTTGTTACAGAAGAAGCTTTGACAAACAATGAAAACTTTTGTAAATTTGTACAATCTACAAAGCTGTAAATTTGTAGTAAATCTTTTTCACAGAAAAATAAAAAATCAAAAATAAAAGGAGTTGTCAATTCGCAATGATAATCAATTAATACCCCCATCAAGACAAAATTAGAAATAAACCCAATATTAGAGGCATCCTATTAAACTAAACCCACAGTCTTAAAAAACTTAAATCTGTACCCAAATTGAATATTCCAAGTTTCCAACCTTCTTTATAGGTTTTTTTTCTATAATTAACATTTTTATTTTTCTTGGTTACACTTTTTTACCCTTTAGGTTGAAAAAGAAAATCATCTCCATAAAAGTAGCTACAACTAATAATCAATTTTCATTTCCTAAATTTATCCTCATTTTATGTAACTGATATGAATGCACACACACACACACACATATATGCTCATTACATAACTATTTCATTCATAATACAAAATTACAGTTCTTAATTCTCTCATATGTATGAAGTTTTTTTTTTAAGAATCTCTTGTGGAATTTTCATACATATCTTTCTCAACGAGGCCAATTGTTACTTCTCGCATGTATCTCCTAATGATAGTTGAAGAAAGAAACGTACATAAAAGAAAAGATTTGAATTCAAAGATATGCTAAAGTGTTCCTCATCGCAAGGTATTCATTTTTTTCTTAAATTATTTTTGCCTTCCTTGTAGGTATATGTTCTTCATCCAACGTATCTCTACACCAAGACATCAATCTAAAACGTAACCTCTTGACAAGGTATTTAAGAACATATACAATTCAAGTATTTTACTTATACTCATATGTTATGTAATTTTCAACTCCTAGAGATTAGGTATTTCATCATACATCTTCTATTAGGTAGTTTTTTTTAGAAAAGTATGGTGGAGCCATACAATCCTCTATGTTAGGGATGTTATTAGTATATATTTTACGTAGTTTTCACCTGATCGATCGGATGTCTTAGCCAGAAAGCAAGAATTTCCTCCGGAAAGTAATTATAAAAGCACTGGTTCCAGTTAAAGCGTAAAACACAAGGAAATAGGCAAGCTCAACAAACAATCAAGTCAGCCAGGTCGGGTTCGCCTTCTCCACAAACTAATAACTTACCTATGAGGTAGAATAATTTTGAATTCAAGAGAGAAAGATTTAAGAAATTTCACTAAAGTAGCAATCAACTTATTTAAATTTAGAAAATACACCAAACTTGCATGATTGTAGCGATATCAGTAATAAGACTAATAGAAAAGGTAGAAAATTAGGAACCTATAATTAAGATGCTAATAAAACGAGATGTAATCATGGAATTCTTAAAGATTAATTTTTGTTAAAAAGAGGTAAATTAGCGTGAGTAATTATATGTGTTTATTCCTTCTTCTAGTGACAATTTATGTCATTTCAATAGAAAAATGTATTATTATTAATCTTACATGACGGCCTAATTAATATGTTTTACTGAATTTTGTAGGTGGGTTTAATTTAAAATGTGTCTACAAAATTGGGTGTAGAACGAAATACCCCATAAATCAACAATGCAGTTCGAGTTTTCGAGTAAAACAGACTATTCAAATTGTTAAAACATTTGCTTACCCTTCATAACTAGTTACCACGTTTTAACCATGCCATCTTTCAATATACATGTAAATCTCTTTATTACCAGGTGATTGCAAATATGGTAGTATGGCCTAACAAAATAAAACTACGCATGTCTGTTACCTTTGTTAATTCGTTGAAAAACAAGTAATCTAACACATATATAACAACGCTCCAAGATTTGTTTTAGCAATTCTGGCAATAGTCTCCTGTATGAACAAAAGGTAAATTTCCAGAAAGGGACACCACTAATTAAACATAAATTCATGAAACTATTTCTGAATTCTGATCATGAGTAACATGATCTCTAACCCTAGTGCTCTTTTCCTTAACTCTCTTGCTCATCCTTACACGCTTTTATCTTTCATCTTTGCCCTTCGAATCATTGCCACTTTTTTTTACTAAGCAGAAGAAGGGGGTAAAAGAGCCAAGAAAACGAAGTCCTTCAGTGGGGAGATCCGGTCCAATGTCATGGCGGGATTGGCCGGGGCCGGGGAGCTGGCACCCCACCTACGCCTCATGGTGGAACACATGGGGCATAGGTGCCAGGGGTCCACCCTTCGGCATAGCGAGAACCCGGCAGAGAACTTCCGGGAAGTTTAGAAGAACTTGGTCTAGGTATGTCACTGTTCCCCGTTTGTCTTCCTCTTTTTTTCTTTTTTTTAAGTTGTCGGTTCTCACTGATCGGTTGTTGTCCTTAGGCGGCGGCATGGGTCCTAGATGCCAAGGACTTCCTAGAGTCGTATGCTCGGGGTGAGGTGGTGGAGAAGGAGATGACTGTGGAGGAGTACGTGGCGGTGAACCAAAGGCTCTTGATAAGGGTGAAGGAGCTGGAGGACCAGCTAGCGGTGGACTCGATGCAGTTAGTCGAGGTGAACGCTGCGGCGGAGGAGCTAAGGGTGGATCTCTAGAAAAGCAAAGAGTCTGTCATCGCAAGTGCTACGAGGGTGGCAGAGCTGGTTGGGAGCTATCGAAGGTAGAGGAAGAGTTGGCAACCACAAAGGCAGAGAGTGACAAAAGGCGGAAGTCGGTCGCCATGACGGAGGGCCGGTTGAAGGTGTGGGAGCAGAAAAGGGAGCAGTGGGAGAAAGAGAAGAAGACCTTGGAGGGAAAGCATGCGGCGGTGCTGAATGACGAGATCGACCGGCAGAGAAGGCAATTGCAAGCTGCCGCGACTGCCCAGCTAAATATAAGGCTGAAGGTGGAGCAAGAGCGGGTGAGGAAGCTGTGGGATGATCGAGAGGATGAATTCATGAAGCGCATCAAGGAGGAGAAGGCCGTTGTTGCTGGGCGGGCAAGGGAGGCCTACGAGGAGGGGGTAGTCGATGGTTGGTAGGAATTTGTTGACATCGGGTTGAGCCTAGGCTTTGTCGATTTTGACAAGGCACAAATCTACCTTGAGAGATAAATGCCAAAGCGGCCGAGATGGAAGAGCTGCATAAAGGTCTGGAAGGAGAGACACCAGGGTGCAACAATCTTCCGGCGCCAAGCCCCCGACTCTTGGAGGTGGGAAGAAACAGAGGGAAGGAGAAAGCCTCCAGCTTTGGAGCCAAATCTGGGGGTAGCGCCAACCCTCGGTCCCAAGTCCCCGGCCCAATGCCCTGATTCCCATTCCCTCTAGAGGTTTGGGGCATGGGGTTGTGCAAAGGGTAATTTCGTCTACCTCCGGAGTCCCAAGCCGAACAAGTCTTCCACCGAAGGGTAGACAGCTTATGATGGGGCGAGGCCGAGGCCGCAGGAAGGGTTGAGTGGCCGGGGTGGAGACTTGGTTGGTTTTCCCCCTTTTGTACTACAACTGTTTTTTTTTTTGCATAAGTGTAACTAGTGTTGGTTCGGCCAGATCATATGAATGAAAGTTATTTTTGCCATATGAATTATTGTTTTATGATTGATTAAGGGCAATATGTGTAAGTAAAACTTGAATAAGTGGCAAAGTGCATAAGACAAATAGCCTAACAATGATCCAGAGATCAAGTAAAATAGAGAATAAATTAGAGATATTGGAGGCGTGTACTCTGGAAATAACTTATTTACTTGACCAATTCTATAGGACAAACAGTACAAAATAGTGAATCATTGGAGAAAAATAAACCTGGCGAAAACAAACTTGGAGAAAATGGCAATAATAAACTAAGCCGTTGTTGCTTCCGGGCGACCTGTCGACCTGTCACAAATTACTTGGGGAAATAGTGGACATGTTAGGTGTTCCATGGATGTGAAAACAAGCAGTTGGATGTGTCTCAGAGGTAGAACGTGGCTGGGCCATCAACTTCAATAATTTTCATGGGACATTCCCACTTGGGTTTCAAACCTAGGGGTTGAGGTATGACCTCCTTCACGACCCAATCACCGACCGATATTGGGCGGGGGTGGACCCTCTTGTTGTAGTGTTTGGCGATGCGTTGTTTATTATTAACGTTCCAGAGGTGAGACTTTTTCCTGTGTTCTTAAAGTAAATCCATGTTAAGTTAGAGTCTGACGGTGTTTGTTTCTGGGTCAAAGCTTTCGACCTGCGTTGTTGGGACTTCAATTTCAATCGGAATTACGGTCTTTGTGCCGAAAGTTAAAAGGAAGGGGGATTAGCCCGTGGTGGCAGTTGGGGTGGTCAGGAATGCCCATAGTATATTCGAGAGCTACTGGGTCTAAAGTCTTGTAGACTCATCTAGTAGCTTCTTTAGATTTCGCTTGATGAGTTTGTTTATAGCCTCGACCTGATCGTTGGTTTGAGGATGCGTCAACGAAGCGTATAAAACGATGGTGCCATTCTTATGGGCAAACTCCTGAAATTTGTTGTTATCAAATTAGGTGTCATTATCTATCACAAATGCCTCGAGGATCCTGAAATGACAATAAATACACCACCATAAGAAACTCGTCACCCGGTTCATGGTGATCTTGGCCATTGGCTCAGCTTCTATCCACTTGCTATGGTAATCAGCCGCCACAATGGCGTATTTGAACTGTCACTGGGCGGTTGACAATTCTCCAATGAGGTCAAGTCCCCACTGTGCAAATGGGACTGGAGACACAATGACAGAAAGTGGGACTGAAGGGCGGTTGAAGTAGTTGGCATATTCGTGACATTGTACGCACATCCCGACTATAGCCTTGGAGTTTGCCTTCATGGTGGGCCAGTAGTATCCAGTTTGAAGGGCCTTAAATGCCAAATTCCTTGTCCCGACGTGGTTACCGCACACTCCGCTATGCAACTCTGTCAACACCTGACGTCCCTGCTTTGGGGCCAAACACTGGAGTTGGGGGAAAGATTGACCCCTCCAGAAGAGTTGTCCATCTCGAATCATATATAAGGTAGCCCTGTGGCACAGGCGCTTTGCCTCAGCTTTGTCCTCTCGGAGCTCTCCCACCGTGAGATACTTGATAAAGGGATCCATCCAAGAAGGTGGTGGGAGCTGGTTAATGGCGAAAATCTCTGAATAAGGTTTGGAGATACTGGGTCGGTCCAAGGTTTCTACATGAACCCCCGACATTATCATTCCAGGCGGGCGGTGGTTATCCAGGCCAGGGCATCTACCCTATCATTCTTGGCCCAAGGTATCCTCTTGATTTCGAAGGATTCAAATGTCTGGAGTAACGACCCGGCCATATTCTGATTCGAGATGAGCCGGGGGTGGTGGGACTGGTAGTTGCCATCAACTTGGTCGACCACCAACTGAGAGTCACTGAAAACTCTAATTTTGGTGGCCTCTAATTCTCGACATAGTTGTATCTCGTCGATCAAAGCTTGATATTCAGCTGTATTATTTGAGGCCTCGAAGTTGAACCAGAGAGCGTAAGGGTACTCATGCCCTTCTGGATTAGTGATAATTATTCTCGCCCCACTGGAGTTCTTGTTGGCAGAACCATACATATCGAGATCCCACGCCAACGCCAGTTCGGTGGCCTCAGCGGTATTGTCATCTATGGTTCCCTCCCGTGGAATGGACTCAGCGATAAAATCAGCGGTGGCTTGACCCATCAGCGCAGTCCGAGACTTGAAATGGATGTCGAATTCCCCAAGTTCAATAGCCCACTTCACATCCGGGGAAAATGGAAGCTATCAACTGGGCAGACCTAATTCAGGTTTGTGTAATCCACACACATCTGCCATGAACCATTTGGCTTCTTAATCATTATCACATTGGAGACCCACGTTAGGTAATTAACTTCTCGGACGAACTTGATGTCCCAGGGTCACTGAACCTCGGCTAATATGGCTTCATATTTTTCCAGATTAAAGGCCCGATGCTTCTGGCGAATTGGCCTAAAGCCCTCTAGAATGTTGAGCTTGTGGGAGATGAAGTCGGTGGATATCCCTAGCATGTCCGCATATGACCAAGCAATGACATGTTGATAGCTCCGGAGGTATGTCACTAGTTATGGTCGGAGTTCTGGCTCCAATCTGATCCCGATCCGAACGTTCCTATCTGAGAGCGTGTCAGAGAGACTTATCTATATGGTTTCCTCAACTGCCGCATGTCCCGCCCTTGGCAGGTTCTACGCTCTGGAAAATTCCCCTAATTGGGCCTCGTCTCGGGGGTCGTCTATGGTTTCCATTGGTACCACTGACATCATCTCGTGGGGAGCCCGCTCGGCCGAAATACAGTCGAGACAGTTCTGGAGTCTGTCTACCTTGTCTCCAATAACTTTCAAAATCCCCTCTCGGGATCAGGACTATCAACATAAGCATGTGCCCAACTATTATGCACTGGAGCCCCTATAACACATTTCGCCCAAGATTATGTTGTATGAAGACGGGCAGTCGATAACAAGGAACCGCGTGGTGATCATGGTATGCTTCAATCCTGACCCGAGTATCAAAGTCAGGCGGTCTGAGCCAAGAGGCTGCACCACTTCCCCGAAGAAACTGACCAAGGGGTCGTGGTTGTTGTAGAGTTTTGCCCGGTCTCGTTTAAGTTTCCGGTAGTAGTCGGCAAATATGACGCTGACTATCGCCCATGTATCAACCAGGACCTTCCGACACGAATAGTGATCCAGCTGCACGGTTATCAACAAATGGTCATTTTGTGAGGTCCGGACGGCCGTCTTTTGGCTATAAAATTGGATCATGTCCCAGGCGGCTGGTACGACCTTGACACCCTGGCGGAGTTCAAATAGCTCAAAGGTTTACCAGCACTTTGCCGACTTGTGATTTCTCCGTAAACATGTATGATATTTGCATCAGTCCCCAGAGTACGGTATTGGTTTAACTTCCAAGCCCAGACCAACTCTTCTATGGCAGACCTTAATATAAAACAAACATCCGTGTTGGGCCCTGAGTCGGCGTGATAAGCACAATACTTCCCAATGTTGGTCCAAATAAGCCTCTTTTCATACTTCCACCTCGGGGGTTGCGGCTGAATGTCCTTATGGTGCTCATATATCTCGGCGTAGAACATTGTGAGATTTATGAAGACCTCGTTCCCGGGGGGGGGGGGGGGTCAGCCTGCTTGTACCCTGTCGGGGATCTATGATTCTTGGTCGGATATAGGTCGGTACTACCTCGATTATCCCGGCAATCTCGGCGCTTGTCACGTCTGTTCCTATCTAGGCGCTTTGTCCTCTAGTCCTTTGGGGTGGGTCTAACATGTCCCAAGCGGAGTGATGTGTAGCCTGCGCTGACATACCCGCTCCATAAGTGCGGTACCCAGCATGTGCCTACTACGTGACCGCTTCAATCAACTCCTCATATATCCATGGAGGGTGTTCGTTGATCCTATAGAGAAACTCTGGCTTGATTGTTTGCCAGAATACCGTCACTGCGATAACATAATCCAGATCATGGCACCGCGTCGTGATGGTCTGCCATCAAGACAAGAAGTCCCGGAGACTTTCATCTCTCTACTGCTGTATTTTGAACAAGAAGTTAGTGTCATGGTGCACATTGGCTTGCAGGATGAAGCGGCTGAAAAAATTCTCCTAAGCTGAATCAAGCTGTATACTGAACCCGGGGGCAGGCTAAGAAACCAGCTCAGGGCCTCATCTGTTAGTTTTTTTGGAAGGCGTGGCACGACTGGGCGTCCGTGTAACGTGTACTTGCCAATGTCGATTGGAAGTTTTCTAAGTGCGTGTACGGATCAAAATGCCCGTTATACTTAGTGACCTTGAGCGGGGTGAACGGGCTGGCACGGCTTCCATACCATTCATGCAGCGGGCGAGAGATGTTTTGAGTCTCAATATCATCTACTCTGGTGGTCAAACGTTCCAAGGTTTCATTCATCTAGAGTAGGAGTCGAGTTTGGAATTCATGTACCGATTGAGGCTCCGTTAGGGCCTCCTAGCCGTTCTTATTTACCCCGGAATCCTTCTGGTCCAAGTCCATCACATACTGGGGAGGCGGTGACGGCTCTTCTAAAAACGTGAAGAGCAGCGGCTTGGTGACCTGCTCCGTTCTACGTTGTGGCCCCAACTGTAGCGGCACCTCCGAAGTTTTCGTGGTGGGCGGAATCTGTGTCGTCGGGATGAGAAACCGCTGTCGTGCCGTTTCCAGAGCTTTGCTATTCCTTCTCAAGTTCGGTCGTTCGTGTCAAGGCGGCCCGAGTGGCCCGGTGTTCCTCCTCTTTTTCGGTTTGAAGCCTTGCAACATCTCGGAGTGCCATCTTTAGTGCCGTCTAGGGTTCAGTAAATGAGACCCGGGACGGTCCGCCGTTCGTTGGTTCCGAATCGGGGAATAGTCTTAATGAGAGCGAAGTGTTCGCCTCTCGGGGAGGAGATCGGCGGGAGGATGGATTTTTCATTAATGATGGTTATTTGTCATTTAATCTAGAAGAACTGTGTTAATGATGACTCTCCTTTTAGCGTCAAATATTATGAGTGTTAAATCTGTGGGACCTGCACACAACACGTGTCAAGTCAAAGGAACAGCGGTGTGCCAGACTTTAACATTTCAAAGTTGAAGTTAAAATTCGGAACGGAATTTAAGTTCGAGAGTTAAGGACTTGAGAATGCATTAACATTTTTTGGTGATCTACGTAAATCTTTTTATAGGTGCATTGGGAGAATTGTAAGATCTTTCCTTCAATATGAAAATGTGGACCAACATAAGATGCATTTATTGTTCAGTAGTGCCACCTTGGGCGGCGTCAATGACGAGGTTCAGATGAGAGTTGTTGTTATCTTGCTAGTTGTCATGACTCTCGGTGTTACAAGTTACCGGTCTGGTGACCAGATTCAAAGGAGATTTGACCAGGAATTTCCTATTAAGGGGAAGGTGCTAACAGAACACAAGGAAAAAGAAAAGGAAACCAGGCTTTAATTTATTTCACCATGAATTCAACAAACAATTGGGTAAATGTTAAGTATTTGATTATGGGATTTCCTCACAATCACCAGAGAATTAAACAAACAAAAAAAGTAATCTCACTCTTGAGTACCTATATTCTCCTCCTTATCAGAAACATCTTCAAAATCGAACTCGTCAGAATCAAAGTCGCTAAAGTCTTCATCATCACTAATATCCACACAAATGTCGTTCTCCTCCTCATCGTCGCTACTGTGGGTCTGGATCTGCCCTAGAGTCGATTCCAATGCCCCACCGAGCCGAAGCCCAGCAACCGCCGGTGGCTGTTGATATAGATACTGGTGCAGACCCGAAAGGTGAGGAAGCGGTTTCTGATCGGAAGGCTGGATTGACTGAATGTGGAGGAGTGGTCTTGGGGACGACGACGGCGGCGGCCAAGAACTAGCTGCGGAAGAAGAGGAGTGGGGTTTTGGTGTCTTTGGGAATGGCTTTGGCTGCCATTGATTGATTGTTTGAGAGTCAGACTCTGGTTTTCAAGTATTTTCGAGGCTCCAGGGAATTGGGAGGGTTATATAGGGGAAGGGTTTAGGGTTTTAGACTTTTAGATGGAAAGAAATACACGGGTCGGGTACAAGCAACCAAATCGGGTACAAGTTGTTAATGGGCTCAAGACCCTACCCCTAACAACTTACTATAGACATCTTATCCGAAGAAAACTCACTTGAATTCGTAACTTGGTTGTATTTAGGTTGAAGAAAAGAAATAATATTATGCTAAAATCATATCGTGGATAGATTCAGTTGGTTTGGGCGTGATTGCAGCTTCAAGATTCTTGGTTTTGTAATTACAATGTTAACTCCAAACTTCTTGGTTTTGTAACTTCTTTCACTTTTAAGTGGCAATGTGGTTTAGATTATGTTCTTGATCTTGGAAATACTACTTAGTCGGGCAGGCCGCAAGCATAAAGACAACAATGTTTATTCGAAATTTCTGCATTACATCCTCATGAAGTGATGAAACTAGCTCAATCTGCAATGTCTCATGAGATGTTTCTCATATCAGCATTGGAGTTGAAACTTGAAAAAAGTATTATAAATAAACACTGGTTTCATAGACTTTCTATACCATTACATAGTTGCATGTCTTAGAGGCAATTAGAATTAAGTGCATAGAACTGGTGGCTTGAGTAAATTGTAAGGTGTAAGTGATAAATGTTCAAATTGTAAAACAACAGTGAAATTCAATTTCAAAACATTAACATTGTTACATCAGAGCCCAATAGCAACTCTTGAGAGCATTTAGCTGTATATTTTCATAAAATGAATGCAATTCTGGTCATATACATTGAAGATGAACTAGAAGGATGAAGCCAGTAAAATAGCAAGCAAAAGTCAAGCAAGCTTAACTTCATGGTCAGTCAACCTAGCCACTTTCACTACCACTGCAGCTTATACAGGGAGTTCAATCCTTCTATTCTCTAATACCATACACTCGTCTCAGACCAATACACCACACTCATCAGTTAATAATACACCACCCGAAACCATCGTTACCCTCACCTCACCTAATTCACAATCTCATACACTCCAAAAGATTTTCTCAAACACCTCAAGCTGAAATTCGTATCTCAAGCTTTGGCACCCTTTCTAATATATGACCAAATTAACTGACTTTATCCTAGTAAATGAAACTAGCAGTATTTCAATCAAAGGGAGCCTTTCCAATCAAATAAGAACAAATTCATGCAAAACAGAGCAGCAGTTAATGTAAATCATTGTACAGTTGAGCTCACATAACACATTATGATTCCAGTAACCAATCTGCCACAGTGAAAGTGAAAGATATGCAATTGTAACTATCATTCTTTTAGTTCGAAACTATGTAACTGAGGGATCAAAGTTTTAGTATCAATAGTAATTGGCATCAGGGCACAATCAAACCAAGTTAAACTCCAAACTTCCTTCAATTTTAGGTTGCAATGTAGTTGAACATTTTATCACTAGTACGGTTCTTATGCAATCAGCAATGTCTCATGAAGATTGTAGTTTCATATCAGCAGTGCAGTTGAAAGGTCTTCTACATAATAATACTAAACCACTGATTTTAGTAAACTTTATGTACCACATATATATAGTTTCAGCACTGGTGGTTGACCAAATTATAAGCGTGGTAAAGTGATAAAATGTTCAAATTCTATAACATTGAGCAATCAGTAATTTTGAATTAAAAAAATTGTAACATTCAAGCCCAATAGCAACTCTGTATACCATAACAAAACCAATTTTAAGAGCTTCCAAGAATAATAAGGAGCATTATTGCATATTCTGGTCATAAAAAATGAAGCTTGAACTAGAGATACTTAACCCACCGAAGCCAGCAAAATGACAAGCAAAAACATAACTTGATGACAACTCACCCTAGCCATTGCACAAACACTCCAGCTTACACAGTTTCAATCCATACTCTGTAATCCCATCCAATCACCCCACACCAAAACATACTATACCACTCGAGCCACCTTCACTCTCTTCATGTACTTACCTCTCCATACTGCTTGCGCCGACGTCTCTACATTTGTATCAACAACGCCATACCAGCATAAACCGCTCAAGCCCCTATGGCAGCAAACCAAATAGGTACCTGCATAAACCCACAACATCCTCTTACACCTGGAATGAGGGAGGGCGGTTGTGGATTGCATTCTTTGATTGTATTCCTCATCCCTCTACATGGCTATCTACACTCTCAAGTCTCACCTCACTCCTCAGTTACTAATACCCTACACTGCAACCATCACCTCACCTCCACAACCTAATACACAAACACCTCAACCTTAAATTCATATCCCGAACAATTTATGACCAAATCGACTTACTTTCTACTAGTTAATAAAATTAGAAGTGTTTCAGTCAAATAAGAACAAATTCATGCAAAACTCTTGCAAAGCAGTTAATTAAAACCATTGTACATTTGTGCTCAAAAAACACATTACATTTATAGTAACCAACCTGCAATTACAAGATAAAATCCGACATACATTCGAACGCAACCCTTCTTTCTCAAATTCACAATACACCACATTGTTCCAGTGTTACTTGCAAATACAAACCTCTAAAAAGGAATCATAACTAAGGAGAATCCCTAGTGTTGCGAAGTCTATAAACAATTCGACCCCTAGTAGTATCATACCTACTGACCTCAACTTTGACTCTATCCCCAGGCAAAATCCTAATGAAACTCTTTCGGATTTTCCCAGAAATGTATCCTATGATGTTGTCCGCGTTGTCTAGTCGGATTCGGAACATACCATTCGGGAGCGACTCAGTGACAAGACCCTCGGCGCTGAACTTCTGCTCCTCGACTTTGGGGGACTTACTCATGGCGACTATGTTGGGACAACGTTTGGAGGTGAGGATTGAGGCTCCGAGGTGGAGGTTTGGTTTTGGGTTTGGTGGGAATCTGAGGGAGGGTGATGGGGTGAGGGTGGTCGGGGTTTTGGGGTGGAGGGGAGGGTGGAGGAGTGAGGAGGATGATGATGTGGAGGTTAACATGGTGAGTGATTAATGGTGTGAGCTCTCTGTGTTTTTCGTGGGTGGAGAAGGAGAGAGAGAGAGAGAGAGGGGAGGAACAGGTGAAGGGATTGGGTTGGGGACTTGGGGGATTTAAAGGGGATTCTTAAAGCAAATATTGGAGGATGCTGAGGGTACTTCTGGAACACTAGTAGTTACACTCAGTTAAACTACTTTCGTAAACCAAATGGCGAAATGGTAATTTAAAAAACAAAATGGGTATTTTTTTTTAGATAATTTGTGAGGATAAAACTTGCAGAATAGGCATGGTCAAATCTAACTGACAACAACCACGGATGTGACGACACGCGTTTTTTTAAATTTAAAAGATTTTCTATGTTGTTTGAAAAAGATAATTGAGAGAGTTTTTAACCCCAAACACTTGAACAGTTCAACCAACTCTTCCCTTCATTCTGCATTATTGTTTCCAAAAGTCCTTTTATTAATTCGATATAACTTGAAAATTGCTATGTTGCTTGTGAAAGGTACAAATTGATACCCTCTTTGAGTCAATCTCTAGCTTCTCTAGTACAATCTTCATCAACCAATTAAAGAGTTGTTTGATAAAAAAAATTCAAAATTTCAATCAAGGTTGAATTGAGATATGTACAAGCAATTTCAACTCGAACCCAATAAAACCCAGTTCCAGTTATCTACGTAATTGCATTTTGTCAAAAGTTGAGTAGAGATAGAAGTTAGTACTTGGACAAACCAAAAAGCTCTTGTGTCAACGGCGACCCCATGGTGACGGTCTTGAGATGGATGGAGGCCTGAAAAGTCAGAGAGATGGCTGGATGCAAATGCATTCTTCGATTTGTTGAGAAGAATGTAGACTGGATGCTAGAATTGGAGAAAGTGTTTGGGTTAACTTAACCCAACCTCTATATTATCTTGTTTAACAACAATAAAAGGCTGCGACTTGAAAAATAGTTATGTGTCATACATGAATGGTTGTGGTCAGCTACAGCTGACCATGCCCGGTTTGCCATGTTTTTTCCTTTGTGAAATGGGTTTTGAATCTTGATCTTTAGGACATCTACCATAACAAGTTGTAAGTGGATTGCCATTGCATGTGGCCTGGTGGTTTTTGAACACGGTGCCGAAGAAGGAGAATTGCCTTGTTGTATTGTCGGTGGCAAGGTGGTATAGTTACTCTCAGGAATTGGTACTTTTTTATGAGCGTGGGCTAGGAGTTGGGCTTTCTTGGCTCATGGATGTTGTTGTTTGGCGATAGACCCGTAATTGTGGTTCTACTAGTAGGTAAGGGAAGAGATGGTGAGGAGGTTTGTCCACCATTGATTTTTTCTATGTTTTGTATTTCTTTTGGCTAGTTGAATGAAATTAGTATTATTTAAAAAAAATTGAAGCCAAATTTAACCAAGTAAACAAGGTATTATATGACAAAAACAATCTCAGAATTGAAAGACAGAAAAACTAGAACAATAATACAGTTGAATTGGTCCTCAAAAAGCAAGACTCAAGAAACACGTAACAAAAGAAATTAACAAGAAAAGGCGAAGTTGTTAATTAGGCTTCAACTGTCGGCGTGAATCACGGATTGATTTATGGGTAGATTAGGCTATATATAGGTGATATGTGTATGAATGTAAATCAAGCAATAATAAATTGTTTCAAGTTGGTATCAGAGCAAACATTGGCTCTGTTTTTTTTCTTTTTTGGGTTTCTTTTTCGGGCAGACGGGATTAGCTCGACTGAAGCAGCCGCCGTTCCCCTCTCCAGGTCGGCTGAAGCAGTAGACCTCGCTGTCCCCTTCTTCGATCCAGCGGCCATCTGCCGGCCACCACATTTCTCCTCTTACCCGAAGCTTCTGCCCACCAGCAACTACACCGGCGCGCCTTCTCCCGTCCAACGCCGCGTCGCCGCTCTCGGTGGAGCTCGCAGCTCCAACGCCTGCCCGGTCAGCAGAGACCTCGCCGTTGGCGTGTTCAAGACCCGCTTTTCCGGCTCCACCCAACCCGATTTTTTAGCTCCACATTCGACACGGATCGGATCCGACCCGGCCCAGCCCAGACTCCACTCGACCCGACCCGAACCAGCTTAACCCGACCCGGACTATCTCGACCCGACCCGATCCGGACCAGATTTGTTTTTGGTTGTTTTGGTTGTCAGTGCAGGTTCACCGACAGTGCACGTGCACCCAAGACAGGTTCATATCCATTTTTTGGTGTTTCCGCTGCATAACTCTTGATTTGTCAATTATCTTTTTCAATGGAATCTGGCGACGGCATTGAGAGTTCTCAGATCCATGATGTTTCAACATTTGAAGTATCTGTCAAGGGTTCCGACAGTGGTTCCTTTGGGGAACCAAACTCAATGAGACCAATTTCCATAAATAGAAGAAAATTATGTCAGCTCATCTTCGCGGCATGCACAAAATGAGGCATGTAACCGGAGTCACTAAAGCTCCTAGTGCCGATGATATTGTTGCCTACACTAAGTGGGACGAAGACGATGGTCTTGTCATGTCCGTCTTGTGGAAAGCTATGAATGATGATGAGATAGTTGATCTGGTGGAGGCATGTGCCACTGCGCAGGCAATATGGGAGACACTGGCCGACTTATATACTAATGACTCTGATTTCATACAGGTTCATGAGTTAATGTGCACAGCTTTGGCAATACACCAAGATGGGCAACCGGTGGCGCACTATTTCACCAAACTAAAGAATATTTGGGCTGAGATTGATATGAAACGTCCTTGCATGATCAAAAATCATGAGGATATTGTTTGGTACCAAAAGGAGAAGGAGAAGGAGCTTGAACAAGTTCAGCATTTCCTGAAAGGTCTTGATGCAAATCATACCAGTGCGAAAAGCGAATTGCTCCGAATGACCGAACCACCTAGCCTATTCACCATTTTCACCTATATCAGTGAGGATGAGTTTCAGCAGGAGAGTATTTTTCAGGCACCGGCTGTCGTTTCCAGTCTCACTGTTCATGCTCGATCTCCGGCACCACCCCTTCCACAAGCAACTTTCACTTCCCTTCATCGACAAGGACCACCACAGGCTTTGGGAACCAATCTCGCCTTCCTTGCTCTTATTGCCATGATACTAACCATGCTCGTGTGACCTGTTGAAAATTAGATCCACACCTTAGGCCTAAGAGGCCTAATTATCATCCCCAGACAAAAGTAGCTCTTCAATTAGTTCCGGAACCCGATATATATGGTATGGTTGGGCATGATCATCATACTACTGGAGGAGCACATACAACCTCCATCGTTGGCCGTGGTCAAATTGGTATGACTTTCAATATTTCTCACTCTGTTAGTTTTGATACATGGATTATTGATTCTGGTGCATCTGATCATATGACTTATGCAAATCTTATTTTACCGTATTATCCCCTCCACCCGTACCCTATGTTACTAATGCTAATGGTGAGGCATTCCCCGTGTTAAGGACATGGTCCGTTCGTATTACTCCCACCATATAGCTTCACAATGTACTCTATGTACCTGCTTTATCTCATCATTTGATATCTGTTCCCCAATTGAACGCTAACACTCACTGCTCTGTGACCTTTTTTCCTATGTATGTGATATTTCAGGATCTTCTCACCAGACGGGTAATTGGTCGGGGGTATCTGAGGGGCCGGTTGTTTCATCTGGATCTGACATACGCATGGGAAAAATCAGGGAGACAGTCTCGAACCGCTTTACTCTCCACTTCTGACAAGTTAAGTGAAGTTTGGTTATGACATCGTCGCTTAGGACATTTATCTTTTAGTGTTATGAAAAAATCCATGCCTACTTTGTTTATTAGTGTGGACGAGTCTTGTTTATGTTGTGAGACATGTGTTTTGGGTAAGAGTCATCGATCTACTTATTCCCCTAGTACTTATACTAAAAGTTTTATTCCTTTTGAATTAATTAATTCTGATGTTTGGGGACCCTCTAAAGAGTCTATTGTGTTAGGAATGCGATATTTTGTGTCATTTATTGATGATTACACACGTCTTTCATGGATTGTTCTTCTTAAAAATAAAGATGAGGTTTTTCCAGCTTTTCGTGACTTCCATACCTCTGTCCAAACACAATATAATGCCACCATTCGAGTTTTTCGTTCTGATAATGGGGGGGATATGTTAATCATGTCTTTCAGGAGTTCTTTAACACATACGGAATTATTCATCAAACAACGTGTCCTTACAAACCTGAGCAAAATGAGATTTCTGAAAGAAAAAATCGTCATTTACTTGATATGGCTTGGTGTATTCTTTTTAGTGCCCACATGCCTAAATACATTTGGGGTGATGCTGTCATTACTTCCGCCCACCTCATTAATCGTCTTCCATCTCGTGTCCTTCAGGGGAAAGTTCCCTATAAGGTGCTTGCATCTCATGTCCCATTACCCTCTTTTCATAATTTTCCTGCCCGTGTTTTCGGTTGTGTTGCTTTTGTTCATCTTCCACAACATCAGCGTTCTAAGTTGGATGCCCGGGCAATTAAATATGTGTTTGTTGGGTACGAAGGACATCAGAAAGGGTACCGGTGCTATCATCTCCCTACCCGGAAGTACTATGTCACTATGGATGTTACATTTTTTTAGGACATGAGTTATTTTCCCTCTTTTGATACTGCTCTTCAGGGGGAGAATTCATATTTTGAAGAGCTGTATCATGGAGAGGGAGAGACGAGTGAGCCAGTCGATATGGTAACAGGTTCCGTTGAGATTACCAATGTGTCAGCCACACAGGCACCACCGAAGGTCGTCACTCAAGAGATTCAGGCACCAGAAGCTAATAACACAACTGCGCCTCATGTCTCTCGTACATCTGTTTATACCCCTGACCAATGCTCTCTTGGTACAGAAGATCACTCATATGAGGTTAGTCATTCTATTAGGGCTAGTAGTAGACAATATGTTTGCCAAATAGATCTACTCGGGGTCAACCAACAAAAAAATATGAACCTACCCTTCAGACTAAAGCCAAGTATCCGGTGGCAAATTTTATATCTACCAATAGATTATCTAAGTCATATGAGTCATTTGTGAATCAAATATTTACTGTATCAGTACCTAACAAAGTGTAGGATGCATTGGGAGATCCAAAATGGAGGAAAGCAATGGAGAAAGAGATGGAAGCATTACAAAAGAACAATACTTGGGAGCTTGTACCTCCACCATATGGCAAGAAGACTGTAGGATTTCGTTGGGTGTTTACAGTGAAGCATAATCCAAATGGGTCAGTCAGCCGGTATAAAGCACGCCTAGTAGCGAAGGGGTTCACCCAGACATATGGCATAGACTATGATGAGACATTTTCACCTGTTGCAAAAATAAACACTATCCGAGTATTGCTCTCTGTCGCTGCTAACTTGAACTGGCCACTTAGGCAGTTTGATGTTAAGAATGCATTCCTTCATGGAGAACTAACAGAAAAAGTATACATGGATCTTCCGCCTGGATATGTGGCCGCTTCTCCATGTAACTTCGTATGCAGATTGAGAAAGTCTTTGTATGGTCTTAAACAGTCGCCTCGTGCTTGGTTTGGAAGATTCTCACAATTCATGAGGAAAATTGGCTACAGATAGAGTAATTCAGACCACACATTATTTCTCAAACATCAATAAGGGAAGGTAACATGCCTAATTATATATGTTGATGATATAGTAGTTACTGGGAATGATATTGTTGAGGTAGATAGATTACAGAAACAGCTTGCCACAGTGTTTGAGATGAAGGACCTAGGTACACTCAAGTACTTTTTAGGCATTGAAGTAGCCCGGGGAAGTGATGGTATCTATCTGTGTCAGAGGAAGTACATCCTTGATCTACTAACAGAGACAAGTATGTTGGACTGCACTCCTATTGATACTCCTATTGAGCAGAACCATCGGTTAGCAGAGTATCCAGATTAGGTCCCTACTGAAAAACCTCGTTATCAGAGGCTCGTTTGACGCCTAATTTATCTATCACATACCAGACCAGATGTTGTGTATGCAGTAAGTGTAGTGAGTCTGTTCATGCATAATCCTAGTGAGGACCACATGGATGCTGTTGTAAGGATCTTGAGGTACTTGAAGTCAGCTCCGGGAAGAGGAGTAATGTTCGCTAATCGCAATAATATCCTTGAAATTTGTGGCTTCACAGATGCAGACTGGCTGGAAATATTACAGATCCGAGATCCACATCAGGGTACTTTACTTATGTTGGGGGTATTCTTGTTACATGGAAGAGTAAAAAACAAAATGTGGTAGCTCGATCTAGTGCTGAAGCAGAATACATAGGTGTGGCTGAGGGAGTGTGCGAATTGTTATAGCTTAGAAATTTGCTACAAGATTTGGGTATTAAGCCTAAATGTGCTATGCAATTTTACTGTGACAACAAGACAGCTATTGATATTTCACATAATCATGTGCAACATGATCGTACAAAACATGTGGAGGTTGATCGTCATTTTATAAAAGAGAAGCTAGACGCGAAGATCATTAGTTTTCCTTTTATTTCTACAGAAGAGCAACTTGCCGATATGCTCACAAAATGAGTGTTTAAAAGGACATTTTATGATTCACTTAGCAAGTTGGGCATGGTTGATATGTATGCACAAAGTTGAGTGGGAGTGTCGGCGTGAATCACAGATTGATTTATGGGTAGATTTGGCTATATATAAGTGATATGTGTATGAATGTAAATCAAGCAATAATCAATTGTGTCAAGTTCAACAACATTTTCGAAACTTCTTATCACACAAATCCCTTAACTTCTGGCGTAGAAAGCAATGACCCCCAAACTTCTGCTGCAAGAAAATGATTAACAGAAAATAGTATAGCTCCCATAGGAATAATGACATCCCAAGCAGTGGAGTATAAACCAGTCACAGGACTTTCAAAAACATAAGCCATCCAACACCAAAAAAAATATACTATTATCAAATCAATTATATTAATGTAGTAAATGGGAAATATGGGTCATTACCCGCAAAAGATTGATGAAAATTAACCATACAAAGCTCCTCAGAAGCTTCTGACCATATCCCTGTTAGCTTAAAGCTTGTCACATGTTGTACACTCGACACTGATTCCAATCTGATGTCAGTGGCTTGCCGGCTGCGTGTGGAATTTTCAACAAGGAAGTATGTACCGGTGTCTTTTGGAAATTCAAGACTTCCTTGGACCTTGAACAAACCTTGTTCATCTGCTGTTTCATCATGCCAGAATTGGATAAAAATGGAGTTCTGGACCTCGTTATGTGCTGAGCTCTGGCTAAGATTGTTACTTCCATCAGAAGTTTGGTAGAAACGGGGGAGCTAACTCCGGCATATTCTTCTGCGGATGAGTAGTCAAGAGCAAGCAGTCAATTGCAGTGATCAGAGAAAGAGACTAGAGAAGTTGATGAAGTGCAGAATGGAATTGCGATCAACAAAGTGTAACGAAAATAAAGAAGAAATTTAAGTTTTTTCTTCAGAATGGAAGGTGAACAAGATGAAGAACAAATGCAATGGTTCAATACTGTAGTTGGAATATAGTATGAACTTGAGGTCAACTACCATCAGAATTTAGTCAATTTACACAATACACAAGTTTTCAAAGCCAGGTAATATCAATTAATAAACTTTTTTTCTTTCAATAATATGATCAATATTAAATTATCCATGTGATTGAAGGTGTTTATATATCTATTGCATTTGATTTATAGTACTCTTCCCCATTCAAGTAAGATTTGTAGTGCTCTTTGTAGATTATTTTATTTACCATAATGAAGTTTGGACTGCCATAGGGATCTTAGATCTGTATCCTGAGCAGCATGAACACGAAGCGAGCCAGTGACAAGAAAGAGAAAAGAGGTTAGGTGCCAAAATTCAAAACATGACTAATCCTAAGTTACAAACAGATGTTTAAGGGAACTCATTGCTCGAGAGATGGAATTCCTCTCTAACACTGCCCAGTTTCAATCTGATTAAAGGTATGTGCTTTGTTTTTCTATCTCAGATTAACATTTTTGTTCTTCTTTCTAAATGCTTCCATCTAGAAAAAGTGCTTGTTTCCATCACAATATGTGTAAAATCTATCTAGAAATTAAAGAACTATAATTTATCAAGGCTACTAATTTCCTCTGCCTCAGTCACTCAGTGTCTAGGCCAACCTAATCATATGCGTGACTACGTTGTTTAATATATTATGTACTTTAAAAAAAATTATTTGATGCAAAAGTTCCACCAATTATATGTTCTGATCATAAATTACTGATGAGCATAAAACTTCAACCACCGGTGTGTGATTTCTCTCTCTCTCTCTTTTTTTCCCTCTTTTTTGTGTCTTTCAGAAGGAGGCTATCTTTTAGAACAGAAAAAAGGAGTGCAGACGTTACACCTCAAATGTTTGACATCAAATGATCAAAGTACATTCAATCAAATGCTACACATTCTTTTCCGGACACAGAAAAATAGTTGCTTATCAAAGGAAAAAGAAACTTCACAAGATTCTATACATTATTCAATTCAGCCTTGAATAGATACCATGCCAGGATGTTATTATGGAAATACGACAGCTTCACTGGCAATAGTGATCTTCAATTCTCCTATTCACCAAACTGTCTCAACTTGTGAGGAAGAATGCAGCATCCCCCAAACCGCTGCTGCATGTAGATTATCACAGCAAAAAGTAGACCTCCACAAGGAACAACGACATTCCAAGAGGTAGAGTGATAGAATGCCGCAGAACTTGGATAAATGTACGAGTCATTCAGTTGACTATGAGCAGATGTATGAGCCTTGTAAAGAGCGTATGCATGTGGCATCACTCGAACAAAAGTTGTACCAACAAAGAAGGAAACTGCAAGAGACTTTTCCTTTGATTTCCGGGAGAAGTTGAGCACAATTTGAGGTAGTAAGAACCAATCCAAGACCAGACCAGCACAAGTTTTCAGAACAGTCCCCAAAGTATCATGACCAAGGTACCTTGAAACCATCTCAACAATATAGTCCCTCTTCCCCCATATTATCATGAACAAAGCGAAAAATGACCCTGCAACATATACTGGTAAAGCGGAAAGGAGAGCAAGCTTCCCCAGGGCCCATGCCTTATTTTTGTTTCGATTTGCTAACCTCGCTAACCATGTTAACAGAAGAAACCTCAGTGGAAGCAAGAAATTTGCAACTTTTACAATTAGTTCAAGGAATTCAAGCCATCCAATGGTTTCGGGGAACATCGATTGGCTACTGTGCACATCAAAGTAAAGAGGAAGCATGTAGCCTAGACCAAGAATATACAGCATGCAGATGGAAATGAAGGGACGAATCTCGGGATGCCAGCTTCTCATATGATAGAGTTGCAATATCCCAGAGACATATCCAACTGTATTGGATATACTATCCAAAAGGATCTCTACATCCTTCCTCCTTTTGGATTGTGCTACTCTATAACTGTAAATAGCAGCTGTCAATTCCACTCTCTCAAAATATAGACGATCAGACTTGTTTCGTGTGCTTTCAATGCTTCCAATAATAGAACTAGTGTTTGGATATGGTGGACGAAACTCAAAGTGGATTACCATCTCACAGTCTATAGAATCATTTGTTGGCTGTTGGTATATGTTAGTGCTCAGATCTCGGCAACCTACCATACACAGCCTTCCTTCTGTATCATCATACATTCCTTCAGCAGAAATCACCATTGCGACTTGAGAATTTTGATTGAAGAATCCTTTCGGCAACTGAACCCCACCGTCTGGTTTGATGTCTATTCTGTAGCTAATGTTGTGAGGGTTTCTTAGGTTGTATGTATGCCTCACAGGAGGACATTCAGACCCTAGAGGGCAGTCTTCAGTTCCATCTTCAATTGAATATGACCGCGGATCGTAAAACTGTTTTCCAACAGAGAGAGGGACAGAATAACCCCATCCAATTTCTTCTCCTGCAGAATTCATGGCTGATATATGAAATATCATTGCAGACGAAAACGGATGTGAGTAAATGTACTTATTGACATTTTCATTTCCAGTCTTCTTTATGTGGCACAACTTTATCACCTGGTCTATTTTTGTATACTCATATGCCTGACCCGGAAGTGTAAACCTGGACCAATCATTCTGACCACTTTCAAATGTAATGTTCTCAAAGTAATCTGATTCTGCCGCGGTCTGGTTGCTCCAAATTTGTCCCCGGATGCTACTAGTATTTCCGATTGTCCACCTTGAAGGAAACCTGAAGCTCAATCTTACTGAACAATCACCCAAATAGCTGGTATTTAAGTGATCCGTTGCATTCAAGAATCGACAAGCAGCAAAAATTACCTGATTTGACATGGCGTCCCATGAACCTTCCCCAACCAAGGTTGCACTTGGATCGAAAGGCCACTGACTCTGTCTGTCACTTCCTGAGAAATCTACCAGAACTCGCATCTTTTGTTTATCCTCCAAACACTCGATATTCTTCAATGACACGATTCCAGGCACATAAGACACAGAAAGAGGGGAGCAGTTCTTTACCAAGCCGATATTCAGACAGCGGCTTGGATACTTCAGTACAAAATAGCGATCCAGTACTAAATTTGAGATCACAGAGCAAAATCTCCCTATTTTTAAAGAACTTGAAGGAGAATCAATTTTATCATAAGAGCTGTCATGAGACTTAATTGAAGCTAGACTGTACTGGTAGTTCATGGAAGGAAGCATTGACATAGAAATTGGTCCAAAATAGTTTGGATCATCATGAGAATTTACCAAGCTCTCTAAGGTTCCACTGATCAAGCTCGTAAGACTACTGGAATTCTTGAGTTTGTGGAGCTTAAGAACTACAGGAATTTCAAGTATATTACCTTGTTTCGAGTAACGAGAACCTGATCCAACCATACAAAGCTCCCCAGAAGCTTCTGACCATATCCCTTTTAGCTTAAAGCTTGTCAAATGTTGTACATTTGAAGCTGATTCCGATCCGATGTCAGTGGCTTGCCCGCTGCTTGTGGACGTCCCAACAAGGTAATATGTACTGGTGTCTTTTGGAAATTCAAGACTTCCTTGGACCCTGAACAGGCCTGCTTGTTCTTCTGCTGCTCCATCATACCAGAAGCGGAATACGATTGAGTTTTGTACAACTCCATGATTTGAGCTCTGATTAAGGAAAATGTTACTTCCATTAGAAGTGTGGTAGAAACCTGTAATGCTATGGACGGAGGAATGAACTCCGGCATATCCTGCTGGAGTTGAGTAGTCGGCAGCAATTGAAGTGCAATGATCAGCAAAAGAAACCAGAGCAGCTGAAGCACAGAATTGAACCGAGTCTAACATAAATATGACGAAGACAGTGAACAAAATCAGATGTTTCTTGAAGAAAATCATCTTAGGAGAAAGATGATCGAACAAGAACAAGAACAAGAACAAGAACAACAACGCCAACAACTAACTGATGCAATATATATTCGATGTACGTGCATATATTCTGAACATTTAGCAACCACCATTAGAGCCTTTTTTAATCGGGTAAAATGTCAATGAGATTCCAAAGTTTCATATGATTATAGTTTTATTTATTTATCTATTCTCGATCGGAATATTCATACTGCTCATCGTGACTTTTTGAGTTACCAAAATGTGAGTTTGAATTTACATCTTAATCGACCAAAGAAAACTATAAATTGAATCTCTATGTTAGCTCAATCAGTTTATATATATGCTATTTATTTGAACTCATTTGCATGAATTAGTAGCAAATATCGTAATTGGAAAATATTTTAGCGCTATAATATTTCGTCTCAATCTCACATGGCATATCACGCCACCTTATCATATCAGTAATTATAAATAATCACAAATGTCATTTTTGAATGAAAAAACAATCTTATTCTTGTAAATCCAATGACTCTAGATAATTATAAACAAACTTGTAGTTTTTTCTATCATTTATTTTTTTTAAATGTAATAAAAAATACAATATATACAAAATATGCATGAAATATATAGATATATATATATATATATATTTGTATGTGTACTCGCCGGAGATATATATATATATATATATATATTCTAATTTTGGCACACTTTTCGGTCAAATTTTTCATCACAAATGATTCAATATTTAGGTATGTTATTAAAGATCATCTCTACAAAGTTTCATCAAATTTAACAATGGTTTGAACTTTCAAAATACAGATTTACACGAATGGTTCACGTTGAATAGATTTAATTTGTTCATTGATTTAATCTAATTTCAATATCTTAACGATAACCGAATTAGATGAAACTTTGTAAAGATAATCTTTAATAGCATTGTAATAACCCGACTTTTCGGGACGATTTATTGGATTGATGCTAAGTTTATTAAGTTTGTGAAATTTTTTAAACGTGTTTGTTTCGCTTTGCGACGTCGGAAATCGAAAACGGAAACGTTATCGGAACGTTTATTTAGAAAAAAGTTACGTTTCCGCGACGTGAGAATCGACTTTTGCTCCGTCGCTCGTTTGTGAAAACTTCCTTCATGAAAGTTGTAGAGCTCGTCGATACGAATTCGTGGACACGTCACGCGTTCTAATCGAACGTCGTACGTAAAAGTTATTAACGATGGAAGTAGTTTTCCGATTTTGGAAACGGGTATAAAAAGATAATTAATGGAGCTAGGGTTTCCATTTCTGGAAACCCCCACCCCGCGCCTCCCTTTCTCCTTTTCTCTCTTCTCTCTCTTCCTCCCCGAGCTCTCTCTCTCTCTCCCTCACTGTCCTCGTCGGCGATCTCCTTCACCGGCCGTCCGTGTCACACACCGCCGGCCCAGGAAGCATCGTGCGGCCCTCCGCAGTCGATCCCGAGGTCGACGCACCTTCTCGCGCCGTCGTGAGCCCTCGCACTCCGACCCGAGCCTACGCGATTTCTGTCGCCGTTCCTCCGGTGGCAATCCGACTTCTCCAAGGTCGAATCGAGGTGAGCTAGCCTATTTTGGTTGTTGTGATGTTGATTGGTGTGTTTTTGGATGATTTTGTGGAGGATTAGAGGAGATCGGAGGAGGAGGGAATTGGTGAGGTTACCGCCGCCTTAGGCGCCGCGTGTGGGGCGTGGAGTAGCCTAGAGGCGGCGTGAGGCCGTGGGAAGGAAGAGGGGAGAAAATGGAGGAGTTTTTGGTCGGCGGTGGCGTGCTACGCGCCGGTCTTAGGGTCGGCACGTGGGCCCCACGCGCGGTCGCTGGAGGTGGCGCGTGTACCCTACGCATCGGAGGTGGCGCGTGTACCCTACGCGCCGCCACGTGCGGCGGCGCGTGAATAGTGTTTTCGAAAACAGTAAATTTGTAAATTTTATTTTTACGAACGGTGAATGTAAAAAAGTAATTTACATATAGTGAAATGTAAATTTATTTTACGTACGGTAATTGTAAATGTAAATTACGTACATTAAAGGTAAAAGTAATTTCGGAAGGATAAATCGTAATTATTATTTACTGAGACAGTATTTACGATTGAATAGTATGCATACGTAAACAGTATGTACACGTACAGAAATACGTAACAATATATATTTGTACAGTAATACATGAATAGTAACTTCGTGAACATTAATTTCGTAAAACAAGAAATTGTTGAACAGTAAAATATTATTACTGTTTCGCTATTTAAGTTTTACGTAACGATTCTAAATTCATTTCTTATCTTTTCAAGGTGATCGATACTTCAAGTAAGGATTTACATTCGGAAATCGTAGAAATTACGCTCGAGATTATAAGGTGAGTAAAATCTCACATTTACGAATCTACCCTTGCGGAGATTCAAGATTATGCGGAAATTTAAAGAATGAAATATGACATGTATATGATATAGTGGAATGTGTATTTGTATAAATGGTAAATATGTACATATATATAGTTTGCTATATTATATACTGTCATGTTTTTCGTTGCGAATAAGATCATTTTAATGATGAGATATATATATTGAGCTTGTTGATTTGATTGTACAATATAACTTGATGATTATTGTACGGGGTTTTAACATTGAGTTTTGTTATAACGTGTTTTGTCTTCGGACATGTTTATGTCTTTGACCCAGTCTTCGGACGTGTTGGCATGTCGGAACCTAGCCTTTGGCCGGACAAAAGTTACAATACAGTTAGAGCTCTAGTCTGTCTGCTAGGGTACTGCATAAGAGGTAACAGATGAGTTATCGGCTTATGAGTACCATATTTTTGATATTTGATTTAACAGGTGGTTGTCCAATGTCGGCGGCGTACTACATGAGGGGTAACAGAGGTGTACAATCGCTCATGCGTACCCGTATTATAAATGCATTTGGGTAAACAGAGAGGTTACCCAACTTCTCATGAGCATATATACTTTCACATTATTAGACAACCAGATGGGCCGTCTAATGAGACATGAGTGCATTTATAATTGATGTTTTGTGGACTTTCGTATATACTTTTATGCGAGTTGTATTTGTTATTTTTACTCATACGAGCGGCAAAGTTTACCGGGTTTGTGTTTACAATCCCGGTGCACCTATTCGATGGTGTAGGGGATAATTCCGCAGGTGTGGATTAGCGGAACTTGACGGACCACTCAGAGGACTTGAAGTTATTTATTTTCATCTTGTGGTGAGGATTTTGTGTGGATTTTTGTGAGGACTCTGTGAGGATTTATACATTTCCATTTGTTATAATGTCGAATTATAAATTTGGTTTGTAATAATCGGTTTGACTGTGTTGTATTTTGAACTCAGAAATGATCCGCTGTGACATTAAAATGATTTCGATTTACTGAGATTGTTTTAGAGTTTTTCATGACTTCGAAATTTGAGTTTCATACTCGAAATTTTGGGGTCGTGACAAACATACCTAAATATTGAATCATTGTGATAAAAACATTTGACCGAAAAAGTGTGCTAAAATTGTCACGGCCCCGAAATTTCAAGTGTCAAACTCAAAAATCGAAGCCATGATAAACTCTAAAACAATCTCAATCAATCGAAATTATCTTATAGTTACAGCGTAACGTAATTGAATTCATAATACATCTCAGTCGATTAGATTATTACAAAACCAATTTATAATTCAAGCGTTATATCAAATGGGAATGTAAAATCATCTCAATCCTCACCACAAAATAGAAATAAAGAAACTTTGAAATCTTTAGAGTAGTCCTCCAATTCTGTTAATCCACACCTGCAGAACTATCCCCTACACCATCGAATAGGTGCACCAGGATTGTAAACACAAACCCAGTAAGCTTTGCAGCTCGTATGAGTAAAACAACAGTATAACACGCATAATGATACGAGAGAAAAATACTGAAAATATTTACTTATAAATGTACTCATGAGTCACTGGACGGCCCATCTGGATGTCTAATAATATCTGAAAATATAAGTGCTCTTGAAAAATTGGGCAACACATCTGTTTACCCGAATACATTTATAATACGGGTACTCATGAGACCCAAGTACTCATCTGTTACCCATCATATAGTACGTCGTCGGATATTGGGCAACCGATCTATTACCCAATATCCCAAACATATGAGTACTCATAAGCGATAACCCATTTGTTACCCCTCGTGCAGTACACCGGCAAACATACTAGAGCTCTAACTGAATCGTAACTGTCATCCGGCCAAAGCTAGGTTCCGACATGCCAACACGTCCGAAGACATGTCCGAAGACAGAAAAACGTTTTAACATAACTCAAGTTAAAATCACGTACAATACAATCCTCACATGTTATTGTACAAAAACCAAGCGACTCATGCTCAAATAAAATAAATATCAATGCTATAAATAAACTCATTTGAAAATAGAAATATGACAGTATATAATATAGCAACCCATATATATGTATCGATTTTTACCATTTATACACATACACAACTCACTATATCATATACATATCATAGTTCGATCTTTTAAAATAAAGCGTATTTATGAATCACCGCCAAGGGTAGACTCGTCATAGTGATATTTACTCACCTTATTTTCCTGAGCATAATTTCCACAATATTGAAAGCAAATCCTTCACTTGCTTTGTCGATCACCTAGTTCTATAAAAAGTGGTTAGGAACGTTACGTAAAACCTTGAATGCCGAATCAGTACACTGTTTACTGTTCAGCAATTTACGGTTTTTACGTAATTACTGTTCACATAAATACTGTTCACATATTACTATTCATCTATGTACTGTTTACGTATTACAGTTCTTGTATGTACATTTTACGTATTACTGTTTCAGTAAATACTAATCACCGATTCACTATTTCAGAAAATTACTTTCACAATTACTGTATAGAAATTACATTTACCATACAAAAATTACTTTTTACAATTATCGTACAGAAATTACTTTTTATAAAATTTACTGTTCAGAATCAATGTTCACACGCCGCCGCGCGTGGAGTTCACGCACCACCTCCGGTAGCCGCGCTTGGCGCTCTCGCGCCACTCAAAGTCGCAGCAAACCGGCGGGCGTGGCTTGCCCACCGCCGCCCAAAACTCTTTCTTTTCTTCCCCTCCTCCCTTCCACAGCCTAATGCCACCTCTAGCCCCTCTCACTCTCCCTCCTCCTCCTCCTCCGATTCTCCACAAATCTTCACAAACTTCTCACAATCACGCATATCATTCGATTTAAAGCATTATCGTACCTATGTGGAGCCTTAGAACTGCCGGGAAGTCGTCGGAGGAGCTTGAGATGTCGGCGGGGTCGATTTTCAGAGAGGATGAGATGCGGCTTGATTTGAGTCCCAAATCGTTCGCAGAAGGCACCGGGGGTGAGGGCGGTGGAGAGGGACTATCACAGAGTGCTTGCGTCGCTGGAGACAGAGCTTGGACGGCGAAACACAAGAGCTTCCAGTCGTCGATCGAGCTTCGTTGCGGCGAGTGGCGGCGTGATGCGTCCGAGGGTGACAGCTGGAGACCGTGCGGTGCCTCAGGGACCGGCGGTAAAAGTCACATAGGTCTAAGTTGTGAGATCGCCGGAGGCGATTTGAGAGAGAGGGGGAGGGTTGAGAGAGAGGGGGGAGGGCTGCGGGGGAAGGAGAGAGAGAGAGGGGAGGGGTTTATGTTTTAGGAAACCGTAATTCTCTAAAAATTCCTTTTATACTTTTTCCAAAATCGAAAACTAACTTCCGTCGCTAATAAATTTCACATACGACGTCTGATAAGAATGCGTGACGTGTCCACGAAATCTGATAAGATATGTGTATTCTAGGAAAAATAACATTTGTTACTTTATATATCCCCTTAAATCGATTATACCCTAACAAAAAAATATTTTATTTTCGAAGAAAAAACTAAAAGAATCTTACCAAAAGTTTTCATCTAAATATAAATTTTGTAGTTACCTTAAATTGTTTGAAATTTAAAAATAAATATTATATTTTTTTTGAAAATAAATTTTGTGCATATATAGTTATATATATTTCGCGCGTGCACACAAATATTTCAAGAATATTTTCGTAAATGTTAATTTTTTAAATTGTATGTTAGAAGTATTATTGTGATGAAAAAGAAGAAATATTTTTATAATAATTTATAAATGTTGGATTAACAAGTATATGATTGTTTTTTCATGTGGCAATGTAACATGATATGCCATATAGAATTGCGGCGTCATATTATGGCTTCCTAACACTCTTCTATCGTAAATTGGCACTCGAAGAGTATGGAATACATCAACACCTGAGGAAATAACATAATATGCATTAATACATGCACATCGTGAATTTTTCTATGAATCGGTAGCGAGTAGCGTCTCATAACTTGTGGGTTGTTGAATTTTCATGCATTTCTGTACGTAAAAAAAAAAAGGAATTGAATTTGGATCGAAGGTAATAAGAGACAAACAAGAACATAAAAGTGTAATTAAACACATACAAAATATATAAACGGAAGTAATATATAAGTCATTGCGTACGCATTCATCTCCTTTATTTAGGTTTCTATGTAGTAATTAATAGAAAACATACATATTTTCTTGTTCGAGACAGTGATGAAAGCATACATATATAACGGCTGGCTAATGTCCTCGGGCTTTTACGTATATGTTTTCCTTAATTTCTACAGATCACGTAAGTAAGTTTTTAATTATTGTTGTTGTACCAGAACAGTTTCTGGAGATGCTCAACGAGTTTTTCGTCAATTTGGAACGCTCTGCTTAGAACATCAGGATTGATGGGAGGATCGGCCCCGAAAACTGCATTGGCTATGGTGATGACTCCAGGGTTCTGGCTGCTAAGACCAGCAAGTGCTACGGCATTGTCGTGTCCAATGTTGAGTTGGAAGTGAATGAGACCAACTGGGAAGACAAATACATCTCCCTTGTACAAGACCTTGCTGATCAACCTGTTATCGGGATTGGATGTAACGAAGCCAACGTAGAGAGTGCCTTCCAACACTACGAGGATCTCTGAAGCACGAGGGTGAGTGTGAGGAGGGTTTAGACCTCCGTGTGGTGCATAGTCTATACGAGCTAGGGATATCCCAAGAGTGTTCAATCCGGGGATTTGGTCCACGTTTACCGCTGTCACGGTTGAACCAACCGCATTTTCCGTCGGTCTCGGAATTTGGAGCCCGGAGAAGAAGAAATCTTCTGCTTTGGCAAGCTTTGGGTCCTGGCAGAACCTCCCATTCACAAACAATCCTGATCGAACAAAAATAATTAAAGCATATTATAGACGTCTTTAAAAGTTAAAACAAGGCAATAAATTTAGATCAACTAACAATCTACAATAGTAATTATTAAGCCACCCAGCAGGGAATCCTGATCAGTACGTTCACAACTCCGAACTGTTTACAAGTTTGCCACCATATCACTAAATTGTCCATGTATCTGTAGTTATACTACGATGTTATGTGCATGAGTGCATCACATATCATTCGAACACAGATAGTACGCTAACTTGACGAACAATCTTCATATGCTTCATGCAGTATGGAAGCCAAGATTGGAAAGTAATCCCAAGATTAAGGTTTTTCAATTCCTTAAAGAACCAAACATATATAGCTAGGAAACTTAATTATTTGATAAATGAGAACATAAGATAGGTAATACCATCGGTGCTATTGATTGCTACGCAGAAGTCCTGTAGAGGACTGGGGTCTTGGGCAGAGACAAGGAAGGTTGCCAATGCAAAGATGGCAAGACTAGCAATAGGCAAATGAGCTCCTTTCATTGTTAACAAGGTTGCTCGATCTATTCTGCTAGCTAGCTAGGTTGGTTCTCTCGGACTTGTTTTTCTAGATGAGCTGCTTTGAGGTGGGATGAATATCCTACGTTGGGCAAAGCACTATTTATAGTCGAAGGGGGGTGTGAATGTGTGACATCTCAATATTTGGATCTTCTCTTCAGTGGTAGTAGGTATAAATACTTGGTTTCTAGATGTACCGTACGTTTAGAAATTAGCACGTTCTACTTCTTTTATCAACTCGTGTTAAATTAAAGCAAAGAATGTAACGGTGGTTCGCGTACTTGTACTTAACATTTTTGTGTAGAATAAATGACTTTCGTATATGAAAGTAAAAGTTTCTATAATTTGACGGACATCAGTCAAATTGTCCAACTACTGATCTAAGTACTTGATCTAGGACCACTAAATCATTTATGTCAAAATTCAATAAACACTACCATATACCGATTGCAAGAAGCTATCTAAACCAGTATTAGAACCAAAATAATGAATCCTTAAACCATCAGGTAGGTGAAAATCACCAAATCTCAATTCTTGGTGAATGGATGGCCTAAAAACTTGAAAGAGCTCGAGAGATCTACTTCGATAGTAAAAAGAACAAAACGAAATAGATGGCCGCGTGAAGTACGTAGTAGGAGGTAGAAAGAGTAAAAGAAAAGAAATTAATTCACTTCTTTTATTTAGCTATTTGTCATATTCTGTCAGTTAACAACTTAACATGAGTTGATTAGGTCAATTAAAAATGAAAAATTGGCGGAGGTATACGCAGATTGCAATTTTTGTGGTGCAAATTGAACTCCCCTAACACTGATGAAAACGAAAAACGAAAAACGAAAAAGTTTGGAGATCATCTTGAATATATAGAGAAAGAGTGAAAAAGTTTACTAGCATATCTCATTTTTAAACTCTGATTATTCTAGAACTTTGGTATTTCAGAATGATTGGTACTAAATTGTATTTCTTCTCCCTTCCACGTGCAATCCCTCCATGGTTTGTTTAATCCCTTAACTCGTTAGATGAAGATGAAGACGATGACGACGATGTTATACCAGATATTAATAGAGTTGTTAAACGCGGCTAAATTTGTTAAGAGTACAGATAGAAATATTAGGTAGTGCATACTGCATAAAGAACTACCATTAACTAAGGTAATTACTAATTAGCGTTCCAATGTTTATCTATCGATCCATCACTAATTACCATTGTAAGCTTGCTCTCTAGAAAAAAACGAAGGTTGGCTCCAAATTTGAAGACGAAGGCGACGTGAGAAATTCTCACGAAGCTTTATATCTATGATTTTGCATGTATGGGTATACACATGTCGGATTAAGTTTTTATTTATCCTCTTTATTAGAATTTATCAGACATATGAGGTCAGATTTGTGGTCCCTTCCTTTATTAAATAAAAAAAAACTCTGAGAAAATGAATTCATCTGACTAGACTAAAGCGAACGTCATATATATGATGTTGAAGCTTTACACATATGAAAGGAGCCGATTTACACCAGTAAGAGAAGTGAGAAATTAGTAATGAATAAATCAATAATAATCAAATGGAATTGAAACAATTACTAAAGAGAATTTAACTCAGCCATACCTTTCTTCGAATCAGATAGAGAAGAAACGATGAAATTGACGGTGAAGTTAGAGATGGAAGTACAAGAAAACTCATCTGTTATTACACATATTTTACAACACGCATTGAGAGGAACATAAGAGCCCCATAGAGAGGACCACGGATGGTAAAATTGATTTCCTAAATAGAGAGGAACGTATGGAAGAGGCCCATGCAATTTCTTGTCCTGTATAATTATTAGCTGATTTTTTTTTTTGAGAAAGAATTGTTAGCTTATATATAAAATAGCATGGCAGACATAAATTAATGGATGTGGGTATATTTTCTTTACGAGTCTTCTTTCTGTGGCACAACTTTATTACGTGATCTAATTTTAGTACAGTCATATTCCTGGCCTGAAAGTGTAAACTCCGACCACTTTTAAATGATGTTCTCAAAGTAATCCGACTCTGTGACGGTCTGGTTGCTCCAAATTTGCCCCAGAATGCTGCTAGTATTTCCATTTTCCACATTACAGGAAACCTGAAGCTCAATCTTACTGAGCGATCACCCAAATGACTAGTATTCAAGTGATCTGTTGCATTCAAGACTCGACAAGCAACAACAATCAGGTAGTTTTTTGTCGCGTCCCATGAACATTTCTCAGATAAAGTATAACTAACGTTCCCCAAACAAAGTATAACTTGGATCGAAAGGCAACTGATTCTGTCTGTCACTTCCTGGGAAATCTACCAGAACTCACATCTTTTGTTTATCCTCCAAACACACGATATTCTTCAATGACACAATTCCAGGCAAATAATACACAGAAAGAGGGGACCAGTACGTACGTGCCATGTCAAACCGATATTCAGACATCGACTTGGATATTTCAGTACAAAATAGCGATCGAATAATAAATTTGAGATCACAGAGCAATTCAAAGTCTCCCTATTTCTAAAGAACTTGGGGGGAGAATCATTTCTATCAAGAGCTGTCATGAGATTTAATTGAAGCTAAAGCGTACTGGTAGTTCATGGAAGGAAGCATTGACAAAGAGATTGGTCCAAAATAATTTGGATCATCATTAAAATTTACCAAGCTCTCTAATGTTCCACTAATCAAGCTAGTAAGCTACTGGATCGGAGTTCTTGAGTTTGTAGAGCTTAAGAACTACAGGAAGTTCAAGAAAATTACCTTCTTTCAAGTAACGAGAACCTCGTCCAAGTCCAACCACACGACGCTGCCCATATAGCGTATGACTATACCCCTTTTGGCTTAAAGCTTGTCAAATGTTGTAATAACCCAAATTTTCGGATTCAAATTATATGAATTCTTAGAATTTATTAAACTGGAAAAATTGAATAAATTGCATTTTTCGTTTCATGACGATGTCAAAACGAAACGGAACTGTATTCAGAAATTTAAATTTGTAATAACCCGATTTTTCAGAACCAACTATTGGCTTGATTTAAAATTTATTGAGTTTGTAAAATTCATTTAAACGACTTTTGTTTGCTTTGCGAAGTTGTAAAACGAAAAACGGAAACGTTATCAGAACGTTATTTAGAAAAACGTTACGTTTCCGCGACGCGAGAATCGACTTTTACTCCGTCACTTATTTGTGAAAACTTCCTTCACGGAAGTTGTAGAGCTCGTCGATACGAGTTCGTTGACACATCACGCGTTCGAATCGGATGTTGAACGTGAAAGTTATTAACGTCGACAGTTAGTTTCCGATTTGGAAAAGGGTATAAAAGGAAAAATTGAGGGATTAGGGTTTCCATTTTCGGAAACCCTTCACCCCGCCTCCCTTTCCCTCTTTCTCTCTCTCTTCTCTGTCGCCTTCCCCCGGTTTTCTCTCTCTTTCAAATCGCCTCCGACGATCTCACCAGCCGGAGCGACGTGGTCCTCACCGCCTCGCCCTACGACCTCGCAAGGTCCTCTGCACGCGACCCCGAGCTCAACGCACCGCGCCTCGCCGCCGTGAGCCTCCTCGAGACAACCCGAAGCTCGGAGATTACCTCCGCCGTTCCACGTGTCTTCGTCGGCGAGGCTAGGGCACGGGGACCAGCTCGCCATCGCCACTGCTCCTCCTTGGCACCACTTCCGACCAATCGGGGCTCAGATCGTGTCACCGTCGCACTCTCGGCTCAACTTCCACCACCGCCTAGTTCTAGCACCTCCGGCGACGTCACGGTGGTTTGGAGGAACGAGTGAGGTAAGGGATTGAATACTTGAGATTGTGTGTTTGAAATTTGTTGAATTTGAGTTCATTTTGTGGAGATCGGAGGAGGAGGGTGGATTACCGCCGCCTTAGGCAGCGCATGTGGGGTGCGTGTGGTAGCTTAGAGGCGGTGTGAGACCGTGGGGATGAAGAGGGGGAAGAAAGAAAGAGACAGTAATTTTGTAAAAATTTATTTTTACGTTCGGTGGATGTAAAAAGTGATTTACGTACAGTGATTGTGAATTTCTTTTACGTACGGCAAATGTAAATGTAAATTACGTTCAGTAAATGTAAAAGTAATTTTGGAAGGGTAAAATGGAAATTATTTTTACTGGACAGTATTTACTGTGAATAGTATGTATACGTACAGAAATACGTAAAGAGTATGAATTCGTACATGAAGACGTATTTAATATGTATTGAATAGTACATACGTGAATAGTAACTCAGTGAACAGTAATTTCGTAAAACCAGAAATTGCTGAACAGTAACATATTATTAATGTTTCGGCATTTAAAATTTACGTAACGATTATAAATTCTTTTCTTATCTTTTCAAGGTGATCAATAATTCAAGTAAAGGAATTACTTTCGGAATCGTGGAATTACGCTCGAGATTATAAGGTGAGTAAAATCTCACATTTATGGATATACCCTTGCGAAGATTCAAGATTTTGCAGAATTTTAAACAATGAAATATGACATGTATATGATATAGTGGAATATATATTTGTATAAATGGTAAATAGGTACATATATATAGTTTGCTATATTATATACTGTCATGATTTTGTTGTGAATATGTTCATTTGGTGATGAGATTTATATATCGAGCATGTGATTTGATTTGTACAATATGACATGATGATTATTGTACGTGGTTTTAACATTGAGTTTTGTTAAAACGTGTTTGTCTTTGGATGTGTTTTATGTCTTCAGACGAGTTTATGTCTTCGGATGTGTTTTATGTCTTCGGACGAGTTTGGCATGTCGGAACCTAGCCTTTGGCCGGGCGAAAGTTACGATTCAGTTAGAGCTCTTCAATTTTGGGGTCGCAATTTTGGGGTCGTTACAAAATTGGAGAAACGTTACATTTTGTGACTTGAGAGTTGACTTCAATTTTCGTTGTTCGTTTCCGAAAACTTCCTTTCTTAAAACAGAAACCCCTCTCTCTCCCCCCCCCCCCCCCGGCAGCCTTCCTTCTCCCTCCCTCCCGACCCCGACCCCTCCCCTCTCGAAAATCTCTCGGCAATCTCGCCTCACCGCCGACCTCAAAGGCACCGCACGGCCTCCAGCTTCCAACCTTGGATGCTACACGTCGCCATTCACCGCGCCGAAGCCTCTTCGACGACTTGAAGGTTCTGCGACTCGCCGTCGTCCAAGCGTTTTTTCCGGCGATGCAAGCACTTGGTGATAGGCCCTCTCCACCTCTCTTCACCCCCCGATGCCACCTACAAGAGGATTGGGACTTGAATCGCGCCGCACTTTGTCCATCACGAAATCAAGCACAGTCACCGATTGGAGCTCCTCCGGCGACTTCCCGGCGGTCCTAGGGCCCGATTTACGTACGAAAATGTCTCCCTTTATGCGATCTACATGTTTGTGGTTGAATTTGTTGGATTTGAGGTAGTTTCGGAGGAGGAGACAATGGCGCGTGTGTCGCCGTCTGAGATGACGCGTGTGTCGCCGTCTGAGACGGCGCGTGGATGGTTGTGGAGGTGAGGGAGACGACATTAAGCCGTGCAAGGAAGGAAGAGAAGAAAAGAAATAGTTTTGTGCGGCGCTGGGCAAGCCACGCTTGGCGGCGTGTGAACCCCACGCACCGCCACGTGTGGCGACGCGTGAACAGTGATTTCCGAACAGTAATGTTTTTGTAAAAAGTTATTTCTGTACAATAAAAAATGTAACAGTAATTTACGTACAGTAATTATAAAAGTAATTTCAGAATAGTAAATCGGTGATTAGTATTTACTGGAACAGTAATTACAATGAAACAGTACATTAGTGTACAGGAATACGTAAACAGTATGTACATGAACAGTAATATGTGAATAGTATTTATGTGAACAGTAACTACGTAAAAATCGTAAATTGCAAAACAGTAGTACTGATCCGGCATTTGAGGTTTACGTAACGTTTATAACCAATTTATTATACAACTAGGTGATCGACAAAACAAGTGAAAGATTTGCTGTAAGTATTGTGGAAATAACCTCAGGAAAATAAGGTGAGTAAATCTCACTATGACGAGTATACCCTTAGCGGTGATTCATAATTACGCTTTATTTTAAAAGACCGAACTATAATATGTATATGATATTGTGGGTTGTGTATGTGTATAAATGATAAAAACGATACATATATATGGGTTGTTATATTATATGCTGTCATATTCTTATTTCCAAATGAGTTTATTTATAGCACTAATATTTATTCTATTTGAGCATGAGTCGCTTGGTTTTTGTACATTAACATGTGAGGATTGTATTGTACGTGATGTTAACTTCAGTCATGTTAAAACGTTTTTTCTGTCTTTGGACCTGTCTTCGTACGTGTTGGCATATTAGAAGCTAGCCTTGGCCGGGTGACAGTTACGATTCAGTTAGAGCTCTAGTCTATCTGCCGGTGTACTGCATGAGGGGTAACGGATGAGTACCTGGGTCTCATGAGTACCCGTATTATAAATGTATTCGGGTAAACATATGGGTTGCCCAATTTCTCATGAGCACTTATATTTTCAGATATTATTTTATTAATGGGATACAGAGAGACAGTTCATTCCGAACTGTCGGAATGACCTGTCTCTCTGTATCGAAGGGGAAGGAGAGAGAGCAAAAGCGACTCATGACTGCAATTATAATTAAATGTTTTCAGTATTTTTCTCTTGTATTACTATGCGTGTTATACTGTTGTTTTACTCATACGAGCTGCAAAGCTTACCGGGTTTGTGTTTACAATCCCGATGCACCTATTTGATGGTGTAGGAGATAGTTTTGCAGGTGTGGATTAGCAGAATTGGAGGGCTACTCTGAAGATTTCGAAGTTTCATTATTTCTTTTTGTGGTGAGGATTGAGAGGATTTTACATTTCCATTTGTTATAATGCTTGAATTATAAACTAGTTTTGTAATAATCGAATCGACTGAGATGTATTATGAAATTGGTTACGATACGCTGTGAGCCTGTGACTATAAGATGATTTCGATTTATTTGAAATTGTTTTAGAGTTTTTCATGGTTTCGATTATGAGTTTAACACTTAAAATTTCGGAGTTGTGACAAATGTTTACATTTGAAGCTGATTCCGATCTGATGTCAGAGGCTTGCTGTAATAACCCGAATTTTGAGAAACTAAATGTCGAGTATTTTTAAATTGTTAAACTTGTGAAATTAATTCAAGACGACAATTGGAGGTTTGCGACATTTTGAAACGAAAACGGAAACGTTCTCGGATAATTTAATTAGAAAACGTAACGTTACCGCAACGTATAAATCGACTTTTATTAAGTTGCTCGGTTGCAAAAACTTCCTTCACGAAAGTCGTAGAGCTCATCGATACGAATTCGTGGACACGTCATGCGTTCGAATCGGACGTCGAACGCCAAAGTTATTAACGTCGGAAGTTCGTTTCCGATTTTGGAAATAGTATAAAAGGAAGGAGAGGAGATTAAAAATCAGAAAATCAGATTTTTCTAAAAATCAGATCAGGTACTGTTCACCTGACCCAAAAACCTTCTCCGGCCGATTTCTCCACCATCCGACGTCGTCTCGTGTCGTGCCACCTATCAAACTGACGGGCTCGACGAGCTCCATCTTTTGGGCTACGCCTTGCACTTCGGCGACAACCACACACGGTGTAGCAACCGCCGGAAGTTACTGCTGTGGCGGTGCCGCCTCCTCCGGCCACCATGACTCGAGATTCTTGTGGGGTTTTGCTTGTCTCAGTCCCAGCAACATTCCCACAAAATGAATCGAGCCAAATCGAAGTGTAAGTACCCGAATCAAAATTTCAATTTCTAGGGTTTGTGAATAGTGCCGAATATATGTTCTTCGTTGTTTGGACTGTTTAGGCTCGGATTTAGAACTTGGTATCAACTAGGAAGTTGTTGGAAATGTTGTTTAGGTTGTGGTGGTGAAATTTGGTGATGATTGGTGGCGGTCGGTGAACAGTAACGCCGCATGAATAGTAACTGTGAATAATACCCGCATGAATAGTAACTGTGAATAGTACCGGCGCATGAATAGTGATCTGAAACAGTAACTGTGAATAGTGATCTGTAACAGTAACTGTGAATAGTGAACTACAACAGTAATTTGAACAGTGCATGTTAGAATATTAACTGTGAACAATGTTTTGGTAAAAACAGTAACTGTGAACAGTTTTTGTAGAAACAGTGATTAGTAAACATGAACAGTGTTTCGTGAACAATGTTTTATGAACAACACTTAGCTGTGTTGAACTCGTTACCTGATATTTTAAGTATCATTTTCTAAGCATTTATCGTGCTATTAGGTGACTGACGAAACAAGTGAGGAAATTACTTTTAGGGTCGTGGAAGTTGCACGCAGGAAAGAATGTGAGTAAAATTTCACTTATTTACGAATCTACCCTTGCGGTGATTCAAGATTTTGCAAGAGTTTTTAATATTGAATTACGACACGTATAAAATATAGTGGATTACATATATATCGTATAAATGGTAATAAGTACATATATATATAGTTTGCTATATTATATACTGTTATGAATTCATTGGAATTGGTCATTTCGAATGACGAGAATTAAATATTGAGCATGTGATTTGATTTTTATACAATATGAGGTGTGATTATTGTACGTGGTTTTAACATGAGTTTGTTAAAATGTTTTGTCTTCGGACGAGTTTTTTTTTGTCTTCGGACGTGTTTATGAAATATGACATGTATATGATATAATGGATTATATATATATATTGTATAAATGGTAAAAATGTACATATATATATAGTTTGCTATATAATATACTGTTATGATTTTATCGTGATTTTTGGTAAGGTGATTATTGTGGAAATAACCTCAGGAAAATAAGGTGATTATTGTACGTGATTTTAACATTGAGATTGTTAAAATGTTGATTTGTCTTCGGACATGATTTTTGGTACAATATGATGTGAGATTATTGTACGTGATTTTTAACATTGAGATTGTTAAAATGTTGATTTGTCTTCGGACGTGATTGGTACAATATGATGTGAGATTATTGTACGTGTTTGGCAAGTCGGAACCTAGCCTTTGGCCGGGCGAAAGTTACGATACAGTTAGAGCTCTAGTCTGTCTGCCTTAGTACTGCATGTGAGGTAACGGGTGGTTATCTGCTCATGGGTACTCAAATTGTTTTGGATGTTGGGTAGCGGGTGGGCTATCCAATATCGGCGGTGTATTACGAGAGGGGTAACAGATGTGTACCAGCGTTCTTGGTACCCGTAATATAAATGCATTTGGGTAACCAGAAGGGTTACTTAATTTCTCATGAGCGTTTTATTTCATATTTCTTTGGGACGACCAGATGGGCCGTCCATTGACTCATGAGTGCATTTATATTTGTTTGATATCTGGATTTTCGTATATATTGATATGCGAGTTATATATTTTCATTTTACTCATACGAGCTGTAAAGCTTACCGGGTTTGTGTTTACAATCCCGGTGCACCAATTCGATGGTGTAGTGGATAACTCCGCAGGTGTGGATTAGCGGGAATTGACGGACCGCTCAGAGGACTTGAAGTTATTTATCTCCAGATTTGACTGAGTTGTATTTTGAACTCAGAGATGATCCGCTGTGGCATTTTAAATGATTTTGATTCGTTGAAATTGTTTGGTGTTTAACGACTTTGAAATTTTGAGTTTTTAAGCTCGAAATTTTGGGGTCGTTACAGTTGGTATCAGAGCCTAAGTGCGTATTTGGCGATTATCAATATCATCCGGGAGCGATGATCCGACTGCAGGCGGGCACCCATCACATGCTCCTCGGTATTGATATGTCGCCGGGTACGCGAGAGTATTAGGAGCCATACCTTATGGTTTGGTCATGTAGGGAGTATTGTGATGATACTCTGATGGTTCACCTTCTTCTGAAATTCCATGATTGATATCAGTTGGATCTATTTTGTCGAATTTGAGACTTCACATGTATGACGGAGTGTTAATTGTTGAATGGTGATGAATTTGGAAAACGGCCGTTGACAGGGCCGAGGACGGACGAGAGGTCGAGGCCGAATTAGGGCTGCAGGTCGAGTCCGCAATGTGGAGAACCTTTATGAGGAGGCTGCTCCACGGGAAAGACAGGTTGATCCTATCGCTGTCGTTAGAGATTAGAGTCGTGTGCTGAGGTTGATCAAGGACATTAGTGATCTGCCAATGTCGTCGTTTCATGAGGCCTGGATCATATGGTAGCAGACCATTGGATCGAGAGAATTGGGACTTACTTGGTGATGATTGAGTGCTTTGAGTTGGAGAAGATGATAATAGCCACGTTCAATTATTGATAGTTCGGTAGAGGAGATGTTAGGATTGATTCCTACATCTCTGAGGAACTCTTTATGTGTCACTTCGCGTTTGGAGTGTTCCTCGAATTGGAGACAATGAGAGGCTTGTCCTATTGTGAGTGGAAATGGAGAGTTCTCTGCTTAATTGATAGTGATTCCGGACCACTCTATGATGTGACCTGAGGAATTGATTGGTTGAGGCCGCAATACGTGGGGATTAATTGTTTGACATGGTGGGTTCTTTCATAGACCCAGGAAACCAATGTTTCGTTATCTTTGTCTCGAGTCGGATAATGCCATGAGAGCTTGAGTCATGGCATATGTTGAGTATGGGGATCTGAAGTAGTTATCACAGACATCGTTGTGATAACTGAGTAAAGTGAGACATTTCAGGAGATACTGTGTTATAGCACCTATAACGAAGACGCCGTATGGACTGAGACAAATGAATTCAAAGACTTAATGACTGGTGCGATCAGCTTAGAGAGGCTATAATACTCTCTGAGTTTGACATGCGATTCAGATACTGAAATGCTAACAGGTTTGAGTATATAGTTTCCTATCAGGGCAGAGAACTATCAAGGAGTCTTGATAGAGAGCGTTGACTCTATATTGAGGGATGTTCAGTGTTTAAATGTTGAGGACTAAATTTTAGTTATGCAACTAATCTAAGTTGAAGCCTAACAAGGTTGAGATATTATGTTCAGGTAAGAGATGTGTAAACCATAGGTTGGAGGTGGTTAACGAAAATTTTCGTGACTAGCATCTCTAATGATATTGGTAACAGAGTGGTAGGGCGTATGATACGACCATAAAGTGGTAATACAATTATTGAATTGAGATTCACATTTTGTCGACGTAACATTCCAAACTTGTTTTGGTTCGGTTATAGACAATTGATGTTACGCATTGTCCTTGGGTGAGCAAGAAATATAAGGTGATGGAGAAATCTCAATGTGGCGATATGAATTAATTATTTGCTAGATGAACATTTAAATGAGAACGCTGATCTTTCAGGATTTAATTATTTTGGTGTTGGGGATTGGAACTTCACAATGCCACATGTCCAAATGAGACGCAATGGCGGTGAAGTAACTCTATTGAAGGTAAGGTATGAGATGACCTTAGCTTAATGGTGTTTTGACGAATTTTTCGTGACAAGCACCTTCCAACTGGTAAAGAAATGGTTGAGGACCAAAAAAAAAATTTGCTTTTCAAGTGCAAGTGGTGTTAGCGTTGGTGACTTAGAGGCTCTTTTCCCTCTATGCATTAGATTGAATACTGTTGAATAAAGTGGTGTTGACTGAAGTGTTCAACAAGGGATAAATTTTACGATAAAAGGGTAATCAAGTATTTGTTGCTTACAGAGAAGTTATTTTGGCCGAATGCGTTGGCCATGAGGGTTCTTATTGAAAGTAAAGAAACAACTGTTTAGAGTGGTGGTGTAGCAATCCTTTTGGGGTTAGTTTTGAGGAGATGGTGGACCTAATATCGGGTTCTGTTGAAGTAATTACTAAACTTATTAGTACTACAACGGTGGGAGAAACCAATATCTTAGATGATGCACTGGGGCATTTGTGTGGGACCGTATGTCATGCATTTGATGCATGTATGAACTAGGGGGTAAAGTATATCTCAGTTGTGGTCGTGTTGGATTTTGCGCTGTAAAGTTCACCTAATTTTCATGTTCCACCATTGTGAGATAAATACATTCTTTGTCTGAACCCCAAATTGTGGCATACCACTCATGGAAGCAAGAAGATGTAATTAATTTTCGACGGTAAGTTTTGGTGAGTGTGATGGGATGCGTGATGCGTCACTCTTGTGGTGGCAGTAGAGGTTCTCTACTGCCTTGTGCGTATATTAGTCGATTCTCTGGTGAAATTTTTGAGAGTAATTCTTAATCCAAGGTGGTGTTCTGTGGTGGTTGTGAACTCAATGAGTTAAGATTTCTTTATCGTGTTGCCGATACAAATATGGTCTTGAGTGGGTATCATGCACGACAACTTTTTATGATTATAATAAGATGATCATGAAAGGAGATTATTTTGTTGATTGGAAGGAATGGTATGTTTGTTATTCTAGCAATGCATTGTGGTGAAGTCATGAAGGTATTGTCGTGATAAAGCACGTTTATTTGAAAACCACTATGTGTGATGAAAGTAGTAGGCATGTGTTAATCATTGATTTGACTCATGTTAGATGTTGAGAGTTTTGACCATGCTTAGTGGTAGGAGCTAACTCATGACTTGAGGATAGTCTGTCAAATCGCAAGAGAGTGGTGAACTAGACAAAAGAGGGCGTCGACGCCTCCATGCTGAAAACATCATTATGTTTCGGGAGGATGATTATATTTTGAGTAGCTCACATGCGACTATTATTGTTAGGACATGTGACAGATTGTCTGATGGAGGAAGTTTGAGGTAACGGAAGATAGGTTGAGAGCTTGTATGCTGGATTTTAAGGTAGCTGTGAAATCATTTGAAATTGATTGAGTTCGCCTACAACGACAGTTACCATTCCAGCATCGGCATGGTACCCTATGAGGCACTTAAGGTAAACCATGTCGATCACCTATCTGTTGGGCCAAAGTTGGGTGTAGTGAGATTTGACAAGAAAGAAAAGTTGGCCGAGGTATGTTGGGCCTTTGAGATTCTCGAGAAGGTGGGAAAACTAGCCTTGCCTACTAGCATGTTGGACGTTCACAATGTCTTCTACATTTCCATGTTGAGGAAGTATGATCCTGATGTGTCGCGTATGTGATCGATCATAACACCATTGAGGTCAAGGAAAATACCACTTTTGTTTTGAGCCGGTTTGTATTTTGAATAGATCCACAAAGAAGCTTTGGAGGAAGGAAGTGGAGCTAGTCAAGGTATTGTAGAGCCATCATGATGAAGGTGATGCATCATGGAAGCTAGGGTCGGATATGAAGACGAGATACCCACAGTTGTTTATTGAGTGAACTTGAATTTCGGGACAAAATTCCTTTTAAGGGGGGTAGAATGTAATAACCCGAATTTTTAGAAACTAAATGTCGAGTATTTTCAAAGTGTTAAACTTGTGAAATTAATTCAAGACGACAATTGGAGTTTTACGACATTTCGAAACGAAAACGGAAACGTTCTCGGATCGTTTAATTAGAAAACGTAACGTTACCGCAACGTATAGATCGACTTTTATTCCGTCGCTCGGTTGCGAAAACTTCCTTCACGAAAGTCGTAGAGATCATCGATACGAATTCGTGGACACGTCATGCGTTCGAATCGGACGTCGGACGCGAAAGTTATTAACGTCGGAAGTTCATTTCCGATTTTGGAAATAGTATAAAAGGAAGGAGAGGAGATTAAAAATCAGAAAATCAGATTTTTTCTAAAAATCAGCTCGGGTACTGTTCACCCGACCCAAAATAAACCTTCTCCGGCCGATTTCTCCACCATCCGACGTCGCCTCGTGTCGTGCCACCTATCAAACTGACGGGCTCGACAAGCTCCATCTTTTGGGCTACGCCTTGCACTCCAGCGACAACCACACACGGTGTAGCAACCGCCGGAAGTTACTGCTGTGGCGGCGCCGCCTCCTCCGGCCACCATGGCTCGAGATTCTTGGGGGGTTTTGCTTGTCTCAGTCCCAGCAACATTCCCACAAAAGGAATCGAGCCAAATCGAAGTGTAAGTACCCGAATCAAAATTTCAATTTCTAGGGTTTGTGAATAGTGCCGATTTTATGTTCTTCGTTGTTTGGACTGTTTAGACTCGGATTTAGACCTTGGTGTCAACTAGGAAGTTGTTGGAAATGTTGTTTAGGTTGTGGTGGTGAAATTTGGTGATGATTGCTGGCGGTCGGTGAACAGTAACGCCGAGTGAATAGTGACTTTGAATAGTGATCTGTACCAGTAACTGTGAATAGTGATCTGTAACAGTAAAATGTGAATAGTGATCTGTAACGGTAAATGTGAACAGTGGCGTGGTAAAAACAGTACTATGAACAGTGTTTTGGTAAAACAGTAACTGTGTACAGTGGTTTAGTACAAACAGTGATTAGTAACATGAACAGTGTTCCGTGAACAATGTTTTATGAACAACATTTAGCTGTGCTGAACTCGTCACCTGATATTTTAAGTATCATTTTCTAAGCATTTATCGTGCTATTAGGTGACTGACGAAACGAGTGAGGAAATTACTTTCAGGGTCGTGGAAGTTGCACGCAGGAAAGAATGTGAGTAAAATCTCACTTATTTACGAATCTACCCTTGCGGTGATTCCAAGATTTTTGCAAGAGTTTTTAATATTGAATTACGACACGTATACAATATAGTGGATTACGTATATATATTGTATAAATGGTAAATATGTACATATATATATATATAGTTTGCTATATAATATACTGTTATGAATTCATTGGAATTGGTCATTTCGAATGACGAGAATTAAATGTTGAGCATGTGATGTGATTTTTGTACAATATGAGGTGTGATTATTGTACATGGTTTTAACATGAGTTTGTTAAAATGTTTTGTCTTCGGACGAGTTTTGTCTTCGGACGAGTTTTTGTCTTCGGACGTGTTTATGAAATATGACATGTATACGATATAATGGATTATATATATTGTATAAATGGTAAATATGTACATATATATATAGTTTGCTATATAATATACTGTTATGATTTTATCGTGATTTATGTCATTTCGATGACGAGATTTAAATATCGAGCATGTGATTTTGATTTGTACAATATGATGTGAGATTATTGTACGTGATTTTAACATTGAGTTTGTTAAAATGTTGATTTGTCTTCGGACATGATTTTTGGTACAATATGATGTGAGATTATTGTACGTGATTTTAACATTGAGATTGTTAAAATGTTCATTTGTCTTCGGACATGATTTTTGGTACAATATGATGTGAGATTATTGTACGTGATTTTTAACATTGAGATTGTTAAAATGTTGATTTGTCTTCGGACGTGATTGGTACAATATGATGTGAGATTATTGTACTTGTTTGGCAAGTCGGAACCTAGCCTTTGGCCGGGCGAAAGTTACGATACAGTTAGAGCTCTAGTCTGTCTGCCTTAGTACTGCATGTGAGGTAACAGGTGGTTATCTGCTCATGGGTACTCAAATTGTTTTGGATGTTGGGTAGCGGGTGGGCTATCCAATATCGGCGGTGTATTACGAGAGGGGTAACAGATGTGTACCAGCGTTCTTGGTACCCGTAATATAAATGCATTTGGGTAACCAGAAGGGTTACTTAATTTCTCATGAGCGTTTTATTTCATATTTCTTTGGGACGACCAGATGGGCCATCCATTGACTCATGAGTGCATTTATATTTGTTTGATTTCTGGATTTTCGTATATATTGATATGCGAGTTATATATTTTCATTTTACTCATACGAGCTGTAAAGTTTACCGGGTTTGTGTTTACAATCCCGGTGCACCAATTCGATGGTGTAGTGGATAACTCCGCAGGTGTGGATTAGCGGGAATTGACGGACCGCTCAGAGGACTTGAAGTTATTTATCTCCAGCTTGTGTGAGGATTTTGTGTGACTATGTTGTGAGTTTGTAGTGAGGATTTCGCAATTCCATTTGTTATAATATTGAATTATAATTTGGGTTGTAATAATCGGTTTAACTGAGTTGTATTTTGAACTCAGAGATGATCCGCTGTGGCATTTTAAATGATTTTGATTCGTTGAAATTGTTTGGTGTTTAACGACTTTGAAATTTTGAGTTTTTAAGCTCGAAATTTTGGGGTCATTACAGGTCGTGAGTACAGAATAGTCAGTAACTCAACATTGTGTGTTTTTGTGGGTTGTTGAATTTAACATACTTGTCTATACGTACGTACAAAATATGTATTGGATTTGGTAGAACGACATAGCAGACAAACAAGAACATATATAAAGTGTAAACACACACTAATTATATATAAACGTTTATATAGGTCATTGCATACACATGCAATTACCATCTTCTTTATTTAGGCTTCTACTGTAGTAATGAAAAACATACATAATTTCTTGTTGGTGACGGTGACGAAAACATACATATTGGTTGGGTAATTTCCTTGGGCTTTGACGTATATGTTTTCCTTTGAAACTACAGATCACGTACTTAATTATTGTTATTGTACCAGAACAGTTTGTGGAGATACTTAACGAGCTTTTCGTCAACTTGGAACGCCCTGCTTAGAACATCAGGATTGATGGGAGGATTGGCCCCAAAAACTGCATTGGCTATGGTGATGACTCCAGGGTTCTGGCTGCTAAGACCAGCAAGTGCTACGGCATTGTCGTGTCCAATGTTGAGTTGGAAGTGAATGAGACCAACTGGGAACACAAAAACATCTCCCTTGTTCAATACCTTGCTGATCAACCTGTTATCGGGATTGGAGGTGACAAAGCCAACGTACAGAGTGCCTTCCAACACTACGAGGATCTCTGAAGCACGAGGGTGAGTGTGAGGAGGGTTTAGACCTCCGTGCTGTCCATAGTCTATGCGAGCTAGGGATATCCCAAGAGTGTTCAATCCGGGGATTTGGTCCACGTTTACAGCTGTCACGGTTGAACCAACCGCATTTTCCGTCGGTCTCGGAATTTGGAGCCCGGAGAAGAAGAAATCTTATGCTTTGGCAAGCTTTGGATCCTGGCAGAACCTCCCATTCACAAACAGTCCTAATCGAACAAAAATAATTAAAGCAAATTATAGACGTCCTTAAAAGTTCAAACAAAGCAATAAAATTCAGATCGACTAACACTATACAATAGTAATTAATCCACCCTGGTAATCATGATGTGAACGTACTCGAGTCCGAATTGTTTACAAGTTTGCCACCATATCACTAAATTGCCTATGTTTCTGTAGTAATATTACAATATTATGTGCATGAGTGCATCACATATCATTCGAACACAGATAGTACGCTAACTTGACGAACAATCTTCATATGCTTCATGCAGTATGGAAGCCAAGATTGGAAAGTAATCCCAAGATTAAGTTTTTTCAATTCCTTAAAGAACCAGACATACATAGCTAGGAAACTTAATTATTTGATAAAAGAGAACATAAGATAGGTAATACCATCGGTGCTATTGATTGCTACGCAGAAGTCCTGTAGAGGACTGGGGTCTTGGGCAGAGACAAGGAAGGCTGCCAATGCAAAGATGGCAAGACTAGCAATAGGCAAATGAGCTCCTTTCATTGTTAACAAGGTTGCTCGATCTATTCTGCTAGCTAGCTAGGTTGGTTCTCTCGGACTTGTGTTTTCTAGATGAGTTGCTTTGAGGTGGGATGAATATCCTACGTTGGGCAAAGCTCTATTTATAGAAGAAAGGGGGTGTGAATGTGTGACATCTCAATATTTGGATCTTCTCTTCAGTGGTAGTAGGTATAATTACTTGGTTTGTAGATGTACCGTACGTGTAGAAATTAGCACTTTCTACTTTTATCAATTTGCGTAGGGGTACGTATTTAGCGTTTGGATATCTATGTATTATACACACTATAAATTAGATACGAAAGTAACGAAACATCTGTGAGAAACATTTTTCATTTAGCGAAAAAAGAGAGCATATAGTACGTTCATTTATTGAATAAACAAGTAGTTCGTTATCAAACTCAAGTTTTATTCTGTTTGATAATTAGGCATATAGATTCTGTTAAATTTTGCATAGTCTTCTTCTTCTTTTTTCTGAATGCAAATATAATCTTTAAAAGGTGTTGTAGGGGATATCAAAAAATAATAATTTGTTTCAGATGACCACGGGGGATTCTAGTTAGTTGCACCCCAAAACTTGTTGCAGCTCCTTTGCACCTCCATTTTACTTTTTAACAACTTAAAAACCTAAATATCTCCCGACCACTTACCAAACGTCACTTTGTTTCTGAACTATTCATGAAGGATTCAAGAAGCGGATCATGGATCTTAGACCGTCTGCACAAAATTAAAGGCAAACAATATAATGGTGGTTCGTGCGCTTGTCCTTAACATTTGTGTGTAGAATTAATGACTTTCATGCATGAAAGTACAAGTTTCTAGAATGTGGCAGACATCAGCCAAATTGTCTAACTACTAATCACTAATCTAAGACCCCCAAATCATTTATGTCAAAATCTAATAAACACTACCATATACCATGCAGTTATCTAAATCAGTAATAGAACCAAAACAATGTTGAACTCCTTAGACGAACTGGCAGGTGAAAATACCAAATGTCAATTCTTGGTGAGTGGATGGCCTAAAAACTTGAAAGAGGGATCTACTTTGATAGTGAAAACAAAAAGAAAAAACAAGAACAAAACAAAATAGATGGCCGTGAGGTACGTAGTAGGAGGTAGAAAGAGTAAAAGAAAAGAAATTCATTCACTTTTTCTGTTTTTCATTTACAGTAGCTATTTGACATGCATATTTTGTCATTTAATCATGACTTAATTAGGTTAATTAAAACTGAAAAATTGGCGGAGGTATACATAACAAGTTTTGTGGTGCGGAAATACAACTTCCCTATAACCATTTATGGAAACGAAAAACGAAAATGGTAAATTCCTCATATGTTATCTGATGTATGACTATTTAAACAATTTAGTACATGATGTATCAAAATTGTAATTACCCGATTTTTTGGGATCAATTTATTTAAATTTGTAGAAATTAATAAACTTTGTACGATTAATAAACCGCAATGTTTCGTCTTGCGACATTGTAAATCGGAAACGGAACCGTTTTCGGAAATCTTATTTAGAAAAACGTTACTTTTCAGAGACGTGAGAATCGACTTTTACTCCGTGGCTCGTTTCCGAGAACTTCCTTCACGGAAGTTGTAGAACGCGTCGATACGAGTCCGTGGGCACGTCATGCGTCCTAATCGGACGTCGTGTGTGAAAGATATTAACGACTGAAGTTATTTCCGATTTTGGAAGTTGGTATAAAAAGAGAATTTTTTGGATTAGGGTTTCCATTTTCGGAAACCCTTCACCCGCCTCCCTCTCGTTCTCTCTCTTTTCTCTCTCCCAGATCTCTCTCTCTCTCACAGAGAATGCCACCGGCGATCTCCCGACCCGGGCCACCGTGGTCATCACCGCCTGCCCCAGGAGCTCCGCACGGCCCACCGCAGTAACCCTCTAGCTCGACACACCTCGCCTCGCCGCCATGAAGCCGCGCGACATCTCAAGCTCTCCTGCGATCCTCTCCGCCGTCTGTGTCATCGCTGGCGAGGCTAGGGCACGGGGACCATCTCACCATCGCCGCTCCTCATCCCTGGCGCCACCGTGAAGCAATCGGAGCTCAAAATCAAGTCGTCGCCTCACCCTCTGCTCAAATCCACCGCGGCCTGGTTCTAGCACCTCTGACGAGCTCCATTGGTTCGAGTGTGTGAATTAGGTAAGGGTTCAATTAAATTGGTTGTTGAGATGCTTGTTTGTGATTTTGTGATTGAATTGGAGTGATTTTGGGGAAGATCGGAGGAGGAGGAGATGGAAGAGGTACCGCCGCCTAGGGCGGCGCGTGTGGGAGCGTGAGGAGGGTAGGAGGCAGCCTTGAGCCTTGGAGGGAAAATGGGGAAGAAAAGGAGGGGTTTTGGGCGGCGGTTCGAGCGGCGTGAGCTCCACGCGCTGCCATAGTGGGGAGGCGCATGTACCCCACGCGGCGTGAACAGTAATTTTAAAACAGTAAATTTTTGTAAAATTATTTTACGTACGGTGAATGTAAAATTATTTTACGTACAGTAAATGTAAAAAGGTAAATTACGTACAGTAATATAAAAGTAATTTTTTAAGGGTAAATCGGTAATTATTTACTGAGACAGTATTTACAATGGAATAGTACATGGATGTACATGAATACGTAAATAGTATGTGCACGTACAGAAATACGTGAATAGTAATTACATGAACATTAATTTCGTAAAAACCAGAAATTGCTGAACAGTAAAACATTAATATTGTTTCGGCATTTAAGGTTTTACGTAACGCTTCTAAATTCACTTTTTATATATTCTAGGTGATCGACACAACAAGTAAATGATTCACTTTTGGAATCGTGGAAATTACGCTCAGGATTATAAGGTGAGTAAAATCTCAATGTGACAAATCTACCCATGCGGAGATTCATGAGTACGCTAAATTTAAAAGAATGAACTATGATATGTATATGATAATGTGGATTGTGTATGTGTATAATTGGTAAAATAGGTACATATATATGGTTTGCTTTATTATATATTGTCGTAATTTCCGTTTGCGAATGAGTTCATTATAGCGTTGATATTTATCTATTTGAGTATGTCACTTTTTTTGTACAATATCATGTGATGATTGTTTGTACATGGTTTTAAGTTGAGTTATGTTAAAACGTTTTTGTGGTCTGTGGACCTGTCTTCGGACGTGTTGGCATGTCGGAACCTAACCTTGGTCGGGCGACAGTTACGACATAGTTAGAGCTCTAGTCTGTCTGCTGGGGTACTAACATGAGGAGTAACAGAGGTGTACCAGCGCTTATGAGTACCCATATTTTGGATATTAGGTGGCAAGTGGTTTCCCAATGTCGGGCGGCGTACTACGTGAGGGGTAACAGAGGTGTACCAATACTCATGAGTACCCGTATTATAAATGTATTTAGGTAAACATAGAGGTTGCCCGATTTCTCATGAGCACTTATATTTTCATATATTATTGGACAACCAGATGGGCCGTCCAATGACTCATGAGTGCATTTATGATTGATGTTTTATGTATTTTCTTATGCATTTATATGCAAGTTATATTGTTGTTTTACTCATACGAGCTGCAAAGCTTACCGGGTTTGTGTTTACAATCCCGGTGCACCTATGCGATGGTGAAGAGTTTAAAGTTGTTTCATTTTATCTTGTGGTGAGGATTGAGAGGATTTTACATTTCCATTTACTATAATGCTTGAATTATAAATTTTGTTTGTAATAATCAATTTAACTGAGTCGTACCATGAACTCAGTAATGATCCGTTGTGACATTAAAATGATTTCGATTTATTGAAATTATTTTAGAGTTTTTCATGGCTTCGAATTCGAGTTTCATACTTGAAATTTCGGGGTCGTAACAAAAACTAATAGTTCGGTACATTAAGTTCTCAAATTTAAGTCATTTTAGTACTTATGTCAATTTTGACCATATTTTCAGGGTTATTTTCGTCGTCATAGCTCTACTTTACTTCATTTTTCATCTTAGCTCCAAATTGCTTTTAAATTATCACCAAAGTTTGATAACTCATCCACTTAGCATATGTGATGATTTACATTATAAATTTCGTTATGTATCTATAAATTTAAATTACTTTTAGTTATAAGTAATTAAAATAATATTTTCTGAATAAAAAAATTAAAATTGCATAAAAACAATTTATTTCCTTTGCAGAAAATAGTTATGATGCAATAAGTGTGTTAAGAAATTTTTTAGATTTGATATATGCTAAGTGGAGTAGATATATCAATTTAATTATCTCCAAAAACAGGCAATTATAGGAAAAAAATAAAAAATGTGGATTTAATGACATTAGGGATAGAATGACGAATATAACCCTGAAAAAATAATCAAAATTGATAGAGGTACCAAATGGCTTACAAATGAGAATTTCAAGTATTAAATTGTCCATTTTCATACGTCATGTACTAAATTGTCTAAATAGTCATACATCAGGTACCATAAGAGAAATTAACTCCAACAAAAAAGTTTACAGAAATCATGTTGAATAGAAAGACTAAAACTTACTAGCGTATCTCATTTTTGGACTCTAGCCTGATTGTTCAGCACTTTGGTATTTTAGAATAATTAGTATTGTATTTTTTGTTTCCTTCCAAGTGCAAGCCCTCCATGGTTTGTTTAATCCCATTGACTCGAGGTGAGGAATTAAGAAAATACTTTCTAGTTTCTCAGGAGATGAAGACGATGATGATGATGTTGTACCAGATATTAATAGAGTTGTTAAAATAAAAATATCTGGTACAACATCATCATCATCGTCTTCATCTCCTCATAAAGAACCACCATTAAAACCAAGGTAATTACTAATTAGTGTTCCAATGTTTATCTATCACTCACTAATTACCATTGTAAGCTTGTCCCTCTAGATAAAAATGATTAAAAGTTAATTTATTTGATGGCGAGGCAAAAACGGAGGGATGAAATGATGTTACATGTCGTCATTTAATCAATCGAACAAGAAATAATGCAACTTCCTTCATCTTTCCCTCTTATTAATGAAAAGCCACAATGTCACCAAGGCCATCTCCGACCCATGGGCTATTGTGTCACAATTCTCAAAATTTGGTACACTTCATCTCCACCAATGGGTAAGTGTGCTAGAAAAATATGCCATAAGTAACCCGAAAATGTCAAAAACAGTCTTTTCGAGCTACTTCTGGCACATATGGGTCCCATCTTTAAAATTATTTTTATTGTTGTTTTGGTGAATGATTTTATAAATACATAACAACATTGTTTAATGAATATATATATTTCATTATTTGAGAAAAAAACTGTATTTTTCTTTGTTGAAATAATATACTACAACATTAAACTTGTTAAATTTGTATTTTCTATAATGTAATAACTCCTTAAATATATAACAACACTACCGATATAATACTAATAATTTTTAATGAACAAACAAACAATAATCACTTATTAAAATTAATAATTTTTAACTAAATTATAAATAAAAGCGGCAAATATAACAATCATTTAAAATAGAATGAATAGTTTCCTACTTTGTTTCTGTAAATAAGTACAATTAAAAATATATGCAAATGACTATTATTCGGATATATAGACTTCTACATTGAATAATCATGAGTACTAATATTTTTTAATCATTAAATATAATTTACGAAACTTAAATTAGTTGAGTTTTCATGTAATTTTAATTTTTATTAAAAAAATAAGATAAAAAGTAATTGTTCATTATAAGATAATTTTAATTTTTATTAATTTATTTTTCATAGGCAACGTAAATTATTCCTGCCATCCGATTATGCTTACTATTTCGGAAATGCCTACCAATACACCAAATGATCATAGTTACTAGTATTTTATAACTATTATTTATGTAACTTAAATTAGTTAAATTTTATATAATTTTAATTTTTATGAAATAAAAGTTTAAGTTTTAATATTTTTCATGATATATTCATTAAATTTATCATTTATAAAAATACAGTTGTAATTAAATGATAATATATAAATTAAAAGATACTAATACATTAAAAATTTATTAAAGGGTTACATTGTAACACACATAAAGTATAGATGATTGATGTCACATCAATAAATAATACTGATTTAGTGTGCCACAATGTAGCCCATGAGCTATAAATTATCCTATAGATTGGAGATGGCTTTATTCACATGAGTACTACTGTGCTGGATATTTAGAGTTTTATACTACAACTATTATCATCAAATTCGACCTTAATAAGTTCACTTCAATTAATATCGATCTCGTGCATTCAAATCACAGTGATCTTATCGAATATTAAATATAGGAAATTAGGAATTGAGTATTCTCTACTTATAATCGCTAGTCCTGCTTGCTTATTAAAGTTTAGTCGTTTAGACATGATTACAACTGACAAATGTAAGATCCTTCTTGTTGATCATAGTACAGGACAAAAATAAAGCCATAATCCTTGGGTAATTAAGGTTGTGTACTACAAACATTTGACAAGTACGTTACATCATTCTAACTGCTGGCCAGTGAGCTGTAATCATTTACCAATGACAGACACTATGAAAGTTCAAAATAAACTTTAATTTCATTAACATTATATCTAGGATTAGTGGAGATGATCAGAAACAAAACATAATGTTATCGTATGATTTTTCATGTGTTTACCAGCAGAAACGAGTTCAAAGTACCAAAGAAAACTCGAATTTTCTCATACGTTCATTATGCCGAACTCTGTCATTAGAGAATGAAAAAGAGTTTTTGATGCCCCCTACTTACATAATACCGTAAGTGCTAGATACTTGTATCCAAAAGCCACGGAAGAAAAATCTCACAGTATATCCTTAATTTGCAAGTGCAGAAATCAACTTCCACCTCAAGAAAAAAGAGGTTTTGAATCGAATTCCCTATGGATGACCTAATCACTGTGAGATTAATTAGGTGAGATTAATTAGGTTACTGCTTGCCATGCATGGTTATAAATGATGATTAGTACTATCGTGTTTATATTTGGTTTTTATGAAAATTAAACTTAATTAACTCTTAACTTAAGTTTGCGATATGTAAAAAGTTAATTACTTCAACTAAGTTATCACAAAAATTGAATAGGTTGCTATGCTAGGGTTTCCCCTTGCTGCAACCCTTTCAAGCACCCAAATGGGAGTGGCGGTTCTCTTGGGTTTGCGTCTCTACCACCATTTCTTACTAGGGACCTCTGTTGGCTCATAATATTCTTTCTTCGACCCTGAGTATGCACAATTCTTCTGATTACTGAAGGCGTGCATGGAGTTTTATGGCGTTGAGAGTTGACAGCTGCCGGCGCAGGAGTTTGTTGTGTTGTGAAGACGATTGCGCTTAGTAAATTCAAGTCGGGACAACCTTTCCTAATTGGTTTAGTGACTTTAGTCTATTGGTTTTGCTTCTTCGGCGTCGGTGGTGTGGCGTTGAGGTGCGGCCATGAGCATGGTGACTTAAGCGCTGTTTTCCTTGGTTGGACTGCGATGCTGCTTCCCAGAGGCGGTGGAGCTTTGGTTGTGGTTCTGGGTGCCAATTAAACTGTTCTGTGTCTTGAACCTGTGCCTTAAACCTTGGATTGGCTGGACCCTGTATCGGTTGCGAATGTAAGACCCATTAATTTTATGACTAAATGTTTGGCGAATTAACTTTCAAGAGACGAAAGTTAGGGTTTATCTAGAGCTATTCACTTTCAAGAGAATGTGTCCGACTAATAACTTAATTAATAGAGGCAAATTAAGCTGTTTTTCTTATATACTCTATTGACGTTGAGTCGTCGACAACAAAGAAGCAAGGATCTAGATTTTTTTTTTTTTGCTGGTGTTTGAACTTTGAAGATAAGGTTTGTCATATATGCAATTTTCGGTAGGGGAAAAAATTATAAAATTCCAAAATTATTAAGAGGTCAAAATACTATTATAGGAGGTATGAATAGAAGTATCATTTGATAATTAAAAAGAAAGTTTATAAGCAGCGAAACGGGAGAGTTTGCTAGGGCCGGACATACGAAAGCTATACAACCACATAAAGATTCACCGCCCCTAGACCCTAGTCAACTCAAGCAGTTTATGCTATCTAATTAAACTCATTTGCATGTACTAGTAGCACATATTGCAATTTTGCACTTTGAGGAGTACGTAGCAATATACTTTGAAGGCTCAATTACTATGGCATACATTAACACATTGAGGAAATAAAATTACTATATGCATGAAGGAATTATATTACTAGCGATTTTGAGAATTTATGTTGGGTAATTGTATACGCAATACACGCATGTTATAAATTTTTCTATCATTTTGGTCGTGAGGAGTTGATTACTCAACAATGTGTGATTTTGTGGGTTTGTTGGATTTATCATAATTTTCTGTACGCACAACATAGGTAATGGATTTGGATAGAACGAAATAACAGACAACCGGCCAAGAACATAAAGTGTCAACACAGACACAAATATATAAACAGGTCAAATTTTCATGGAGTTATATATATAGGTCATTGCGCGCGTACGCAATTAACATCTTCTTTATTTGGGTTTCTACTGTAGTAATGAAAAACATACATATTTTCTTGTTGGGGACAATGACGAAAAACATACACACTGGTTGGCATGGTTTCCTTGGCCTTTTACATATATCACATATGTTTTCCTTAATTATATATATGGATCACGTACGTGCTTAACTGTTGTTGTACCAGAACTGTTTCTGCAAATACTGAACGAGCTTTTCATCAACTTGGAACGCCTTCCTAAGAACATCAGGATTGATGGGAGGATTGGCCCCAAAAACTGCATTGGCTATGGTGATGACTCCTGGGTTCTGGCTGCTAAGAGCAGCAAGTGCTACGGCATTGACGGGTCCAATGTTGAATTGGAAGTGAATGAGACCAACTGGAAAGACAAACACATCTCCCTGGTTCAAGACCTTGCTGATCAACTTGTTATCGGGATTGGAGGTGACGAAGCCAACGTACAGAGTGCCTTCCAAGACTACCAGGACCTCAGAAGCACGAGGGTGAGTGTGGGGAGGGTTTAGACCACCGTTTGGTGCATAGTCTATGCGAGCTAGGGATATCCCAAGCGTGTTCAATCCGGGGATTTGCTCCACGTTTGCTGGTGTCACGGTTGAACCAACCGGATTTGCCGTTGGTCTCGGAATTTGAAGCCCAGAGAAGAAGAAATCTTTTGCTGTGACAAGCTTGGGGTCCCTGCAGAACTTTCCATTCACAAACACTCCTGAACAAAAATATTTAAGCATAAAATTATAGACGTCCTTAAACAAATTAGCAATCAATCCTTTGATAATTTAAGTACGTACGTGTGAGACATAAATTAAGTGTAATGTCATCAACTAAACATTTCGAGAAAAGCTAGTGTACTTAGTACTAACCTTAGTTTTCCTTTTCCTCGTGAGATTATATAATATACACGCATGAACGTATATGTACATCGATGATAGGCTAACAGTCTAACACTACAATAGTAAGCAACCCCGGCCCCTAGGAATCCCTACGTACGTGAACGTACTCGAGACCGATATATTTACAGTTTGCCACCATATCTATACTGTATTTCTGTAATTATACTACGGTAGTATATATGTGAGCGCATGAGTGCATCACATACCATTCATACATATAGTAGTCATAGTACGTTAACTTGACGAACAATCTTCATATTCGTCATGCAATATAGAAGCCAACATTGGAAAGTAACAGCCTAACAGGTAACTTATTTGATAAAAAGAGAATATAGAAAGGGGTAGGTGATACCAGGTAAACCGCTATTGATTGCCACGCAGAAGTCCTGTAGAGGACTGGGGTCTGAAGCAGAGACAAAGAAGGTTGCGAATGCAAAGATGGCAAGAGTAGCAATAGGCAAATGAGTTCCTTTCATTGTTAACAAGGTTACTCGATCTATTCTGCTAGCTTGGTTGCCTCGGACTTGTATCTCTAGATGAGTTGCTCTAAGGTGGGATGAATATCCAATATTGGACAAAGCTCTATTTATACTCGCGCGCGGGTAGTGGAAGTAGGTATAGATACTTGTTTCTATAGAAAATATGGTAAATATGGGTGAAAGAGAAAATATTATTTAAATCATAAACAAACAACAATAAAAAATAGATCAATAACATTAAAAGAGTATGTCACGTAAATTATATATCATATACATATAATAATTTATCGGTTTCTATAATTCTAAATGTACTGTACGTTTGATTAGAAATTAGCATTTCTACTTCTTTTATCAACTTGTGTAGGGGTATCTGATTGTTCTAGCACTTTGATGTTGTATTTAATTTTTTCTTTTCAAGTGCAAGGATTCCATGGTTTTTTTAATCCCATTAACTCGATTAGTGAGGAATTTATTTATAGTTTCTAAAAAAACGAAGTTGATGATCTCTAGATAGAATCTGTAACGCCTGGTTAGGAAACTAGCAGGCAGGTAGGTCATGAATCTCACATCGTCCGCAAGAGAGTAGAAGCTATGCTTATATGAGTATGGTCATCTTCCCATATTGAGGACGTGTTTTGGGGTGTTACCTCAAGAACAAAATCATGTAAGTCAGTGGTCCCAAAGTGGACAATATTTTCAGCTATGTGGACTGAGTTGTTATATATGGTATCAGAACCTATCTACGGCTGGAAGTGTGCAACGAGGACGTCGGCCCCTTAAGGGGGTGGATTGTGACGCCTGGCTAGAAAGCTAGCAAGCAGGTAGGTCACGAATCTCACATCGCCTACGGGAGAATGGAAGTTGTGTTTATATGCACATGGTCAGCTTCCCATATTGAGAACGTGTTTTGGGGTCTAACATCAAGAACAAAACCGTGTGGACTAGTGGGCCAAACTATGTGGACTGCGTTGTTACATAATTAATTGATAAATGTTTTTTTTTAAATAGATAGAATGGAGATGCTAAACGTGGCTAAATTTGTACTTAAGAGTACACATAAATATATCAGATAGTGCACACAGCATAAAACCGCACCATTAACCAAGGTAATTACTAATTAGTGTTCCAACGCTTATCTATCAGTCCTTATTGGGATTTTATTTCTGTTTTCTACACATGCAGCAGCCCACGAACGAAGTCTCTGACGTGCGTTTCCACAACTCCACCAGCACCTTGGAAGTTTGGTCATTCTTTTCATTCTTGGTGACATAAATAACATATCCAAGTTCTTGGGATAATTCTACGGGTACATAATTATCATACATGACCATTTAATCTCACTCTCACAGTCACACTCTCACTGCTTAAGGCAATTTTGTAAGAAAACGACATTGATCTCTTCTAGCTAACTAGCGCGCTCTTCAGTCTTCAGTTTGATGGATTAGGCAAGATCCAATTCGAAGCTAGAAATATGAACATAGTGGATCGACTTAAATTTGATTAGTGTGTATATGTATCCGAGGTCTATTAGCTTACTGATGGAGATCATGAAATTGTGAGAGCAATTCTTCTGGATTTAGGTATGATTGTATGTATAATGCCTCATAACATTCTTCCCACTCATTGTATGTGGGTGGGTTAGTGATTTGAAGGTTGTTTCTTCTTAAACTATATCTTTTAGATCGACTCTGGTAGCAACTAGCAAGAATCCAACATCATTGCTTGTATGGCGGGTCAACCAAACACAGTTTTCATTCTGCTTTTGCTCTGTTCCATATATTATTGACCAAAAACTTCCTCAAATGTTGGGTTATGCAATTCTCACTTCTGGTGGATGAGTAATCTGAGCAATTTAGCTTAAGGAGAAACCTTTTGTATTCTTTGCTCCGTGCGAGTTTCTCCTTTCACGTCTTCTAATCAATCCCCACACTTCAACCTCGTATTTGATCATTTCCAACCATCTTTATTAACCATGATTCTTTTCTTTTCTTTTTGACACGAAGTAAATTTTTTTATACGACTTATGACTTTCTTACCTGATAGCCTTTTGTTCCATACAAATGGTTGGATACAAGATAATCTTTGTTGCGAGACTGATTTTCACGCCCATCAATCTCCATATTGTTTTTGATCGATTAGAATTAGTGTGTTCATATAAGTTTGGCCAATAATATCATCTTTTTAATGCCTAATTAACAACAATCATATTCCTGGTGTACATGTGAATGACCCCATATAATACTACACCTCATACATAAACCTTCTTCTCCGGTCTCCACAACTCAGATCTCCTTCTTTCAGTCTCTTGTTAATATTAGACTGCAGCTGCATAAGATGAAACTGCTAAAGACGGGTGATGTTACCAAACGTCATCTTCTTGTGTATGCAACTGTTACGTCGGGATTTTGGCGAACCAATGAAGTTCTTTGTCACCTGTAAACTACAAGTACACAACGTTACAGGGTGAAGACCGGGCTGGCCCTCCAATACTAAGTCAGCTACAAAGATGAACATGTAGAGTTAGGTAAGAGAATATGTGTGACTTGTGAGTAGAGGCTTAGAGACTTACCTTTTTTTGTAGATATGAGAGGCCTATTTATAAAGGCAACAAGTGTGTGACCATTGAAATTACCCAACTGACTTTGCGGGGCTAACGATGCATGTAATAGGCTTTTGGGCCAATCAGACCCTAAAATGGCGAGCAATCACGATATTTAGCCCTCTAAAGGGTATGGTGCTAACAGCAACCGACTTCATAATAGGGGGAAGAAGGAAAAGGACATGAAGCAACTTGTTGCAAGTTGCACAAAAAGAAGGATACTTGTACCAAATTACCAATGTGAAACTATTAACATGCCATCTTCACTCTGATTCTCAACCCTATATGCAAGAACTGATACAAAACCAGCGGATTATACAATCTGTTAAGGAAAGTGTTGCCTGATGATAGCAAGTTCAAGAAACATGGACACCAAGTGTTTTACAACCAACACAATCTACCTTCGGTCAGACCTATGCACAAGTAACTCAAACATTAGCCATCACAAATCCATCACATAGTTAGCCGTGAAATCTTTCCCTCTTCCTGGAGTAATCTTTGATGAAGTCCGCACTGATGATCAGTAAACTCCTTGAACAGATCCTTAAGTTGCTTGGCTGTTGTGTATTCTCGACTCCCAGACATGATAGCCTTCAACTCATTAGTCCTTTGAGTTCTACACTCTAATGTTGTCTGTAAATAAAAAACAATTAAGAGAACCTTTTAGTGGCCAATTGATGCCTAATTTACATTCTAAAGGGTTTTAACTTGTCTTCTGCCTCTCTTCCGCATGGTGGGGTAAAAACAGGTTTTAAAAAACACTAACTGATTGTCGTGGCACAACAGATCACGTGTTTTAATGCAGAGACCAAAAACTGATCATGCTCAAACAGTATCTTACATAACTACAATATACAGAGTACAAGTTAACTTAAAGACAGCATAGTGATTGACCAATGAAGTCACAGTAACAAGAAAATTTTTAGAAAACAAACCTGATAAGTCTGCTTGAAGGTTTCAACTGATGCCCTTGTTGTGTCATTTGAAGATATTTTTTCAGTCAGAACCCAAGGCCTACATAGAATTAAAACTAATGGACATTAGAAATCAATATATAAAGCTAAAGGTTCAGAAACCTAAAACCAAATTAGTTTCCAGCTTTTTCTCTTTTCCTTTTATATAGGGAGATATAAAATCAGTAAAAAAACAGAGCTGATGATTCTAATCTGACCAACTTCGAATTTGAATATATACCTTCCTCTTGACGACATGATGATGCGATCTGGGCTTCCCAAAAACTCAGATAACTTATCGTGGTCCTTTTTGCTGTTCAACCTAATGGTTCCTGATGTATACACCTCTGATGGCTTACATGGAGAAACAAATGCTTGACATGATATTGAAAGTTTCTGGTATATGAATTCCATGATCGTAAATGATGAGATCCCCTTCTCAAGATTTTCAACATATATCATATTGGGAAGCCCTCCAATATCCATGTCATCTCCATCCCTTACAGAAGAATTGTTCATCATCTCTGCTTTGGAAAATGATAAATATTAGAGAAAGAAACTAATGCACTTCTACAGAACTGTATAGAAACATGTACAAACCTTTGGAAGACGAGCATAGAGTTACGGATCCCCTAGCACATCTTGTATCCTACAAACATGTTAATGAACTAGCATTACGACTCATATTTTATCACAGGGGATATCAAGGCGATCCAACAACTTCCAAGTTTTAACTATACATTTCACATACAGGCAGCCTCGCAATGAGTCCAACACACTCAAACTCTTAATTGTCTTCCAATCCTCTCTTATTGTATTTAAACAGTTGTGCACACTGTTTGAACATTTCATAAGACTTCATCAGAGAAATACAAACTTTCCTGTATCAATGCTATTCACTCTAGGAAGAAAGTCAGTAAAGATACAGAATTGAACCCAAATGGATAATTCTCACATGCCAATAAGCAGTAGACAATGCATTGTAAATCCAACACATATTATCAAGCAAAAGGCGGCAAAACCCCCCGGTAAGGAGCCTTACATACCAATAAGGTCAGAATATTGAATGGAGCAGCTACAGAATGCATTGTTCAAACTCAAGTCATATTCTATAGTCAATCTCACCAGGCAGTTATATAATAATGCATTGTTCATCCAACTTAATTCATGGTACTTAAACTAAAACACTTCAAAACCGAATCAAAATTCCCACATTATTCAAATTTGCCTTGCAAACCTGCGAAAAAGAGCTCCCTTTGCGCCTCTTCTTCCTCCTCCTACTACTACCCTCGCTCTCGCAATCGCCGCCACCTCTCTCACCGCAACTCCCAATGGAATTGGAAAACGTCAGCTCAGTCCTCTCAATCTTCTCCTTGGCCGCATTAACAAACTCAGTCAACGCCGGGTCAATCTCCTCGTCCACAACAGGCAGCCGGACTCTGCAAATGTCCGGAAGCTCAACCACCGTGAGAGTCCCTGCTTGCGGGCCGTGAATCCACTCCAGTATAAAGCTGCATGTGCACTCCTCCACTCCATTCACCACCTTATGCTCCTTATGCACAACCTAATAGTCAAATCACAAGAATCACAGCCTAAAAATCCAGAGGCATTTTCACAAACACTTGGTGTGCATAGAGAGACTTGAGGAAAAGACGAAACTGACCCCGTCGATGAAGGCGTCGAAGAAGCGGCGGTCGTCGGGCTGGAGGGAGCGGGAGGCGCAGACGAGGAGGCCTTTGTCGACGGAGGAGCACTCGGAGTCCTGGAGCTGGAGGGAGCGGCGGCGGACGCGGGAGAGGAGCGCGTCGAGGTCGGTGGAGGTGGTGACGTCGGCGAGGGTGACGAACTCGTCCTGGTCGTCGGGGAAGGTGGCGAAGGAGACACGGAGGCGGAGGCCGGTGGAGGTTTGCTCCGTGAGGAGGATGGCGTCGTACCAGGCGTCGTCGCGGTGGGATTTGAACTCTAACGCCATGAGAGTGTGATCACAGTGACTGCGTGAGGTGTGGGTGATCGCTGGTTTTAAGGGGGGCTAGAGTGCGACGTGTTGATCGTGTGTGCGTCAAAGGTTGACGGTCAAGGTAATTAGTGTTGACGGTCAAGTTGTTAAGTAATTTATGATTACGTATTTATTTCCAAATTTTACTTTTTTGTACGGTTAACCTACTGTATACAAGATGGCATAAAAGGACTATCAATGACACAAACATGAAATTGCTGGCATGACAATGTGATGTGTCGTCATATCACGTAGGATTGCAGCGTCAAATCTGGCGCATATTGTGGCGTAAAAACATTTTCCTCTTCACAATTGGTTTTGATGTGGTAAATTTTCTTGAAATATATAAAAGCAGAGCAAAAACCGATCAACTTGTTATCATCTTTAGTTGTATGCGTCTTTACATGTAGTAAAAGTTTTACCATTATTCGGAAAACTTTCATGATTAAAAGCAAATGTCGATGTCGTAAGCTTTAATTTGATATAAAGTTTGTAGCAAATGGTTAATAAATGAGTAAGATATGAAAGTTGTGAAAGTTGCATTAGTACGTTCCCCACGAGTTTATTATTCTAATTTTTTCTGTTTTTTATTTCTAAACATTTTTGAGTGATTCAAGGACCCGTGATTTAAAACCGTAATTTGAAGTACTTTTCACAAGGATTTTGATACCGATATTGTTTTGGACAAATTCAAATTTTACCATGTACGAAAATATAGTTTTTTTTTTAGCAAAACATAATAATTTTCATTTTAAACTTAATTACACACTTTGATAAATCTTAAAAGATAAAAAGTGTTAAGGATGTGAAACGCACTTACTCTTGAAGTTTCAAAGGTGAAGTGAAACTTATACTATGGATTCAAGGTTGTCTCTACCAAAGAGACTACTTCTCAAAAGAAAAAAGAGTGATTGTTAGAATTTGAGTGTGAGAAAAAATTAGTTGGAGTTTGCATCAACTAAAAGAGCAATAGATCAGCATGAATTATGGTCTTGAGGCATGAAGAGATTGGTTTGCAAGAATTGCAGCTCACAAATAAATATATATATATAAATATATATATAGGCTAAGAAGAAGCACAAAAATTCAATTCTCAACAATATATCTTAACTTATAAGACCAAGTATAAATGTGAGTGTGTATGCTAGCGAGTTAGAGTGATTAGTCGCAAGAAAAATCAAATAGTATGATGGGGCAAAATAAAAGTTTTGCTAGCAATTGCATCTCATACGTATCGGCATGGCATTTAGATTGTACATATATATAGATATAGCGAACACCATTATATATGTATTACTCAATGTAAAAGGTAAAAGAATATATGATGATTTTCTTTAATAAGATTTATATATTTACGGTCGTGCATGAAATAAGCTCTCTTAGTACTAATCCTAAATTGACTACAAATATTGAGTATATGGAAGAAATTGAGCTAAGGTATTCCAGTAGTTAACTCGTACTTTAATACTTACGAAAAATGATCTGTCTCTGTAAGTATGAATTTGTTTTTGTTCTGATCATCCTCACATTAGTCACATAATCACATCCTATTCTATGTGTGAGTAATGGGTTCATGAAAATTCCTTCCTCGAGCTCAATTTTAAATAACTGATACGTAACGCCCATGTGTTTGACGGCGATGATGTACGGCCTAAATAAGTTTCAACAAAATCGACAGTTGAGAGAGAGGGAAAGCAACGCGGGCAATGCATGGCAATTGGCAAGGGAGTATGGGTCTGCCATCCCCGTCACCCTGACAAGTTTGACGATTGATTCTTTCTTTCTTTGTTTTCTCTTTAACAGCTTTTTAGCTTTTTTGGCCGACTTTTGTTAAAAAATTCTATTACCACCATAATGGCCCTGTCTTATCTTTCTGGCTTCTTTTATGGAGCCGAGCTAGCTAAGCCATAAAGCCAAAGAGTTGCTTTGTCATGTTTCAATTGAGCAACGGTAAGAATCATGATTTGCTCTTTCTTTCTAGGGATGAATTGGTAAAAACTAAATATTCAAGGTGAGAATTGGCAAGGTCACATGCTACAGCTATTTTTATCCGAGGAAGATAAACGAGAGCAAGGTATAAAAATGAGCTGAGGAAGCCAATGGGGCGAGCCAAGCCGCCCGACCACAATCCTGAAAATTAGCTGCTCACAGGTTTAGTGACATCTTTGTCTCTCAAAGCCGGAAAGTGATTGTGAAAAACAAAACACACTGAATATTATTCCAAATCTAAACCTCCCTTCTTTTCACACTCTCTGCTGCTACTCTCTCTCTCTCTCTCATTGCTGAAGAAGAAGAAGAAGAAGAAGGAACAGTGTGTGTAGAAATGAGGGGTCCTCTGGGGGCAGTGATAGGGAGGTACCCATCAAGTGATGGGAGTGACCAAATGGGCTCTATCATCAGGCATAACAGGAAATGCAGGGACCTTGTCTTTCTGGTTATCTTTATTGCCTTCTGGGTTGCTATGATTGTCAACTCCAGCTTTGGATTCAACCAAGGAAACCCATTAAGGTATACAATCTCGGCCTTTTGTTTTGGTAAAGTTGTGTTTTTGTCAAGTTTTCTTTTAAGGTAAGAATCGCTCTCTCAATTGGGTTTCCCTTTTCAGCTCATATAGATATGTTTGGTATTAGCAATCTGTAGTTCTTCTATTATTTTTCGGTTTGGTTCCTTAATTTTGATAAACCCTAATATATTGATCAAAATGGCTTTCTTTTTAAATGAGGTTTTGTGTTCTTATATGGTTGCTGAGAAACTTTGATAGTTTATGAAGAACTGAAATTGTTATATTGGGTTTAGAGTCCCATGTGATTTGTTTGTTTATATAAAAGCTTATTGTTACATGTCAGTTGTAAATTCCTCAATTTTTTTCCCTTTCTGCACTTTCAGTAAGCAATCATGGTAATAGTTACCGCATTTGGTTTAAATCTTCTCTGCGATTACTGTGTCTTTACTCTTTAACTACATTGTAAATTTATTTGTGTATGTGCTTCGCTTCTGTTGTATAATTGAATTCAGCTTAGAGTTTGTTGTCATTTTATTAAAACTGGTGGTTTCATTAGGCTCACTTATGGACTGGACTACAAAGGAAATGTGTGCGGTGACAAGCATGCACATCCAGGTCTTCAGGAACTGGAACTCAAATACTGGTTAAACCCAAACCAAGTATACTTGAGTGGTCTAAAAGACAATCAATTCAAGTTGGAAGATGCCCGGAGTATATGCCTATTGGATTGCCCCACCCCTTCTGACGATACACTGAATTGGGTGTGTGATTACCCTGACGGAGACATACGTCTCTCAACGAATGATTGGATTGAACGGAACTATGATTATTTTGAGTTCCTTACACCTGAAATGCGAAATGCCTCTCTTCAACTTCAGGGTCCTTGTTACCCTGTCATATTTCCAAGTGTAAACGGTGAGTCAATTCAGTTCTGCTGCAGGTTATATCATATATCTGTTCTCAATTGTGTCCCATTTACAAATTTGATGGTTGGTGATATATTTCTGTCACCGGAAGATAGCTGAGGTCTAAATTTAGTCCGCCTTTGTTTTCATTATCAAATATATGCATCATACTGAACCTGTTCTTTTTTGCAGTCTATTGGACCTGCCAATTTATCGCTCGTCCATCAAACAGTTCATTGAAGCATTGGCAGCAAATGGGTGGAGTGAATATTAATGAGGACATTGTTATTGACAAATCTATTCACAAGTCCATCAATTCTCGGTCAGCTGTCTTGAAGGTTGAGCACTGTTTCTTACTACTTTGTACTTCTTTACAGCAAGCAGGCTTGTGCCATTTGTGAAAATTTATAACTTCTTATTGTCTCAATCACTTTGCATTTGGTTTTCCTAGAAATTTGCTACTCCTTTTCAGAGAAATATAATTTATGGGCCAGAACTTTTATAGACCATAGAGAGTCATCATTCATGGAGTTGTAATTAGGTGCCTTAGTCTAAGCCTGCTTTAAAAACACAAAAGAACCTGTAATTTTTCTAGTTATATAAGTTTGTCTGACACATGGTAAATATCCTATCTCAAAATTATTAAGTTGTATTTCCTCATACAGTGAGCCTAGTTACCAGCCAATTGAATCAACTGGGCAACAAGAGTTCTTCGTCAGTCTTCATTTTCTTAAAAATTCCCAATCTATAAGTGGATGCCTGCTGAAGCTGGAGGCAGTTATTTGACAGATAAATCTTCACATTAGTCTTCGAGTGCTGCCAAAACTATGACCCTATATGGATGTCTCTTTCCCTTCCCTTCCCTTCCCTTTACCGCCCTTTACCGCCTTAGGGCTATTGTAACTATGCTTGGTGCATTTCCTTGAGCTCTAAGTTTCATTGCTTTCTTCGTATTTGCAGAGATACATGGCTGATATTGGAAAGTCATGGCCAGTGCTGCTTGTTTGTGGAGGAATTTTGCCACTGGCTTTGTCAGTGATTTGGCTGCTTCTGATTCGTTATTTTGTTGCTGCCATGCCTTGGATAACAGTGGTGCTCTTCAATATACTCATAATATCAGTCACAATGTTTTACTACTTGAAAGGTCAGGAGCTATTTTGTAGTCACCATATCTACTGTATCAATTGGTAGTTTGTTAATATCATTGATAGAGCTTGTTTGGGCTTCTGTTGTTGGTTCACCTGATGTCACTGGCCCTTCACTCCTAGTTCATACAACTTTAATCATCTTCTGATGTGTGTCAAATAGTACATCCTTTATTTTTTATCTCTCATAGGAGAAGGGGGTATAAACAGGAGTAATCGGAATTGTGTTTAACTTTATCTCCTAAAAGTTGTATCCTGCAAGGCTATCTTTTTCCTCTCTTTTTTTGTGGAGCATGGTTGTTGGCTTTCTTGCTTCTCATCTTTAGCACCAGCACTTTATTTTTACTATTTATTATTTGATACTCTAACTTGTATAATTGTATGTTTGTGTGTGTCAACAATGTTCAACAACAGTAGTTCTGATTTTTCTTTTTTGCTTGGTGATAGCTGGATGGATAGGAAATGATGCCATCTCCCCAATCATTGGTGAGCACGATCCGTACATTCGCATAATTGGAAGGGTGTGTACCTTCATTTACGATAATCTTCAAACTTTAAAGCTAGTGGATAGCACTGTCCTTTCGTTTTAGTTAGTTTGTATTTTTGTTCTCTAATTAAATGTTTCCAATCTTTCAGGAGTTACATCATCTCCGTGCTGTTGCAGTTCTCATGACCTTTATTATGGTTGTTTCTGTTCTTACATCAATTGCTATAGTCCGCCGCATCCTTATGGCAACATCTGTCCTTAAGGCAAGTATGCTTTCTAATTAATTTGTTGAATTGATGATGATGCATGAGATCTGAGACCTCTTGGTTCTCAATTTCTCTATAGAAAGAAGTCAATAATCCAATTAATTTGGGTTGTGCCAAAGTTGTAGATTTATGATTATTTGAAAGCCAAAGCTATCAACCAGCTTGTAATCTAGTGTTATTTCTCTTCCACTTATCGGAGAAGGTCCGAAGTGGTCACCCTTCAATAATGATAATAAGACAAGACTTTCAGAAAAAGTGTTTCTCATAAGGTAAAATGATGATGTTCGATTTGTTAAGAATTATCTTTGAACTTAATTTCTGTTTTCCCCTCAGGTTTTCAATTTTATGAATGGGAAGAAACATACGTAGTAGAAAAAGATCTGATAAACAGGAAGAATAGACATGATTGCAATATAGTCAGAGAGTGATTTGGACTAATAAAGTCTCTTATGCAGGTAGCTGCCAAGGTCATAGGAGAAGCTCAAGCACTGATTATATTCCCTATCATTCCATATACCATCCTTGGAGTTTTTTACATGATATGGTTTTCAGCTGCTTTTCACCTGTTCAGTTCTGGTCAAGTAGTCCAGAATAGCTGCAGCTCAAACTGCTGTGCCTACAATCTTGCATCAAAACAAGTTAACTGTGATCGTTGTTGCGGTTATAGCATTCATTACACCCCTCATATAGGGATTGCCATCTTTTTCCACTTATTTGGGTGTTACTGGGCTACACAGTTTTTCAAAGCAGCTTCTTCAACTGTTATTGCTGGTTCTGTGGCTTCATATTATTGGGCTTGTGGTGAAACATCAGTAAGTAACTAACCTTGTATGCATAGCTGTTTACAGAAAAGTTTGCTTGTAGGTTTATTTCATAAATCCCGCTTTTAAATTTGTTAGTTGAGTTGCAAGAATGCCAGAATGATCTACATGTCTATATATTGATGTACTGTGGTAAACACGACATTCTTTGTTCAATGCTTAGGCTGGCATATCTTAGGTTTGGCAAACTCTTCTAATTTTCTTTTCATTTGTAGATCTTGTAGAGGTTGAAAACATGTTTCTCTCAGACTGAAATTCGAATCTTACTGTTTTAGCCCCTGATATAGTGGGCATTTTGCCATGGTTATGGCCAACTGTCGGGCATATCTCGTTACATACTATTGAACACTTGCAATATCGATCTTAGACTAAAGTCAGTGTCTCCTGACACATTTGTTGTACACTAAATTCTGGTGGGGGTGGCTCTCTTCCCCTTACATGGGTATTATCTGCTGGATTCTGAATTAAGAATATTGTGATCTTATCTTAGTAGCTTCCAAACCAAATGACGCAAGATTTTATTTTCGAGGAATCTTTATCTTTATGTGCAATTTTCATCTTGATCATTAACTTATTTAATGCAGGGTGATATTCCATTTCTTCCGGTTTTTTCCTCTCTGAAACGTCTGATGCGCTATAGCCTTGGGTCGGTTGCTCTTGGCTCCTTGATTGTATCGTTTGTGGAATCAATAAGGTTTATGCTCGAGTCAATTCGTCGCCGATTGAAAGTTTCTGGTACCACGCCTAATAACTGGTTCGGAAAGGCTGCCTTCCATACTGCCAGGTTTTCCCTGAGCTGTATTGAGTGGACAATCAAGTCAGTTAATCGCAATGCCTACATTATGGTAATTCCAACATAACTAGTTTGATCACTTTGTCTAAATGTTCAGCTGTTTATATTCAATTTCATTTCTTTGTATGATAAATTCACATAGGGGAATTGATTTGTTAGTACGACCAGTTTTCTGTCTGACTGGCATGCTAAAAGTGGTTCCCATATTACTAAGAAAATTGGCTCCTGAAAAATATACCACCAATAAGTTTTAACCTTACTGCTTTGGGTATGCAATACTTGGATAGTTTTGTGAGTTGCTTTCCTTCTTGGTGCTCATATGGGTTAACTATGGGACTGGTGACTTGTAGTGAGAGCATTAGACTAGAGTAAAACGTCTGAGAAGTTTCAAAGAATAGAAAGGGAGTGGGCACTAAGTTGCAAGTTTACTTGTTTTTGTTATGACTTAGAATGCTGCGTGTGCAAAACAGTACAATGACTTAGAATGGGTTGCGGTGGAGCCGGAATGTATCAGTAATTGAATACATTTTATACCCTCAGTCTTTAAAGTAAAGCCTGTATCTGGGTTAATAAAAACAAGTTTGTTACTCTTGCAGATTGCTATAACAGGTAAAAGCTTCTGCAAGTCTTCTGCAGTTGCTACAGATCTGATCATCAGTAACATCCTTCGGATAGGGAGGGTGAACGTGATTGGAGACATGATACTATTCCTTGGCAAATTGTGCGTCAGCCTATTTACTGCCCTCTTTGCTTTTCTTATGTTGGATACCCACAGATACAAATCTGCGCATAACAAGATCTCTTCTCCACTATTTCCAGTGTTGGTATGTTAAAATTTAAAGAAATGAATTTTAGTAACAATGATGATTTATTTGGATGAAAGTTACTTATTTGAATCTGCTGTTATATGTTCATGCAGGTCTGCTGGGGCCTTGGTTATGTGGTTGCTACACTTTTCTTTTCTGTGGTGGAGATGTCAATCGATACCATCATTCTTTCGTTCTGCCAGGATTCCGAAGAGCACCAAGGGACTGCCCAGTATGCTCCTCCACTTCTCATTGAAACTCTAAATGACCAAAATGAGATGCAGAGACTTACACAAGGACCCGACGACATACCCTAGAATATGCATTTTCATCCCAGTCATAGTAGCTTAAATCAATATTTAGAAGCCTCTTTCTTGAGAATTTCTAGTCCTGCCTCCCAGAATCTCCCTTGCCCTATCCTTGAAATTTTGTTTTTACCTGTATATGTTCAAGTGTTGGGCTTGACCAATTGGGAAAAAATTGCCTCAATGGCAGATTTGAATGATAATCTGATATGAAAATGCTCTCTCCAATTGATGGAATGGAAATGAATTAGAATTTTGTTGGGTCTTGAGCAAGCTTCTGTTTAAAGTAATTCCTAAACGATCATTGGAGTGGTAAGGCATTTGATGAAATGGAATGAATTGAAATGAAGGGTTCCTAAAAGGGCTAAAACCCTACAGCTTTACCATCTTACTCTTCATTTGCGACTACAACTCATCGGTTTCTCAACGCATGCAACTTGAGCTCATTGGACTTGAAAGACATGTCTCTGTAAATTTCTTCAGTTCAACGCAACTAGAGACTGATTGCATGCCCGCCGCGGGTTCTAAGTTCTAACAGAGGCGGGAGACTGACTCGTTGGAGGTAGGTGGTGTTTTGGAGAATTGCAATATCCTTTGGATGTAATAATAATCCCATAGATAGGACCTAAATCCATTTCAAAAAAAGAAAATGGACTAGTTTGGAATCTCTCATTCTCTTCACAGTTTCAAAATGTAGCTCAAGTATGGCTGAAGCCTGAAGCTGAGAACATAAAACTGTTTTTCAGCTCTGCAAAAGCTAGGATTCTTAATACCTTGCTTGAATTTCATCTTTCAAGAATTCTACATCTTCCTACAAAAGAAAATTTCCTTTTACAGCCCAAATGAAGGTGATTTCTGAATTCTTTCAATCGACTTTTTTGAGAAGCTCAAGCGTTTCGGGTCAATGGCATCCACCGAGATCAATATTATCTGTCCGTTCTCCTCCTCGGTGCATTTGATGGATTCCTTCTCCAGCTGCTTGATAATCTGCAAGTACACTACCATTTCAAAACATGGTTTGAAATCATATATACTGGTGGATCGGTCATCAAGCTACTTCAAGTTCAACATATAAACTTGGCTAGTCTTTCGGTCTCTGCAACGTAAATTTCAAGTTCTTAGTTATCAATGGCAAACAGTTGCTGTCTAACTCGGATAAACTTGTGGCGAATACTAGAGTATTTGTAATATCTCGGAAATTTATAATTATTTTCTAATTATTGTTATGAGATATTTAAATTGGTGGTGATCCGATTATAGAGTACGAGGAAGAAAATAAAAGTGTCTAATTGATTTATACACAGAAACGTTACCGTGACGGGTTAATAGTTGACTTTTTATCCAGGAATCTAAGAAAACTTCATTAATGAAAGTCGTAGAGTTCGTCAATACGAATTCGTGCACACGTTGCACGTCTAAATCGGAGTTCGTATGAAGAGTTACGAATCAAAAGGATTTGGACATTTTTGGAAAATAGTATAAATATGGGAATTAAAGAGAAAAAGAGAGAGAAAAATCAGAAATTCGGATCGGTACAGTTCATGGGTATTGTTCACCCACACCCCCCCCCCCGAAAAACCCAGATTTCTCTCTCCCGAGCGGCCGACTTTGGGCCGCCGGATCTCCGCCGTCCGGCCACCATTGAGCGGCTCACCGATCCCATTTGAAAAGGTTGCTGCATCCTCTGTCGATTGATGGCAGCGCCACCCGCCATCTCGCTGCCGTTTGGGAGCGGTGAAGTCCATAAGTTCCCCCGAACGTGCATATTTCGCCGAACTTCACCTCATCGGATCTTCCTCCTCCGGCCACCAATTGGTGAGTTTCTTATCCTATTTTGAAGGTCTCATTCCATACTATAAACTCTCTAAAATATTTAACCCAAATCGTTTTGTGCTAGGAGAATCGAAGAAAAGAAATCATAGGTTTTAAAATGGGGGTTTTCGGTTTTTATTAAATTGAAGTGTTTAGGCTCGGAATTGGACTTTATGGTGAACTAGAAAGTTGTTAGGAATGTTATTTAGATTGTGGTGGTGAAATTTGGTGGTCATTGGTGGTGGTCAGAAAACGGTGGCGGCGCATGAACAGTGTCTGTGAACAATGTTTAGTGAAACAGTAAACACGAACAGTGTTTTATGAACAACATTTAGCTGTAATGAAATCCTCACCTAATATTTTACGTATTGTTTTCTAAGCATTTTATCATACTATTAGGTAACCGATGAAACGAGGGAGGGAATCGCTTTTAGTATCGCGGAAGTTGCACGCAGGAAAGAAGATGAGTAAACCTCACAATGATCATCATGATCGAAGTAGTGTTATAATTATTGAATTTAGTTTGAGTTGTTAACATAGTCGTTCCATCACTAGCTTATACAAATTATTCTAAAAATATGTTTTGGTTTAAGTTACGTGAATTTGATCGTCTACGGTTCCATGGAGTCTTGTTAAAACGTGTTTTTTGGTCTTCGGATGTGTTGGCAGTAATCAGAACCAAACTTTGGCTGAGTGTCAGTTACGATCAGTTAGAGCTCTAGTCTATCTGCCGGTGTATTGCATGAGGGGTAACAGATGGGTTGTCTGGGTCTCATGAGTATCCATATTTTTGTGTGATATTAGGTAACATATGGGTTGCCCAGTATCTGTCGGCGTACTGCATGAGGGGTAACATATCAGTACCTGGGTCTCATGAGTACCTGTATTATAAATGTAATTTGGGTAAACATATGGGTTGCCCAATGTCTCATGAGTACACATATTTTCAGATAATATTGGACAACCAGATGGGTCGTCCGGTGTTTTATGAGTACATCTATTTTTAAAGGTCATCAGTTGTTTTCTTTTGTTTGCAATGTGTGCTATACTGTTGGTTTACTCATACGAGCTGCAAAGTTTACCGGGTTTGTGTTTACAATCCTGATGCACCTATTCGATGGTGTAGGGGATAGTTCTGCAGATGTGGATTAGCATAATTGGAGGGCTTACTCTAAAGATTGTCGAAGTTTATTTCTTCTATTTGTGGTGAGCATTGAGAGAACATTATATTTCTATTGGTTATGATACATGAATTATAAACTGGTTATGTATTAATTAAGTTGATTGAGTCATACTATGAATTCAGTTAGTTTCGATACACTATTATTATAAGATGATTTCAATATATTTAGATTATTTTAGAGTTTTCATAGTTTCGATTTCGAGTTTTATCATTCGAAATTTCGGGACGGTGACAATATTAATCCTTATAAAATAGAAATTTATATACGGGGGAAAGAAAATTGCTGGAAATCGAAATATGATCGTGTTTAATTAGTGGAGTGTAAACTAAAGAAGGGGAAGAGGAGTTCAGGTACAAGAAACATATTTATAGCAGACGAAGACTCTAGACACAATATCTCCTTGAAACCAGATAGATCCTCTCTGGATAGGAACTGGAGATCCAATTTTACCACCATTCCCCAGGTTGCAATAATGTGCTGCAGTTTTATTCCTACAAGGACTAACTGCACGTACATTTCTTCCGTTTTTCTTCTAGAAAATTAATCTCACTGGGGTCTTTACGACATATATACATAGGTGTAATGGGACAGGCTGTCTACAATGTTACATAATCTCCCTGGACCATGGTGGTGTGATGTTGTAATACCACAAAGTGTTGTACATATATAACAACTCAGACCCAACAGCAACAAAATATCTATCATTGTTTTGTTAGACTAGACTCACAAGAGGCCTGTTCTGAAGCACATAGTTTCAGTCATTATCTCCTAATTGTCAACAGTGGGGCATATTAAAAGAAAAGGTTATTAGATAATGCTGATGAAAATCATATATATAACAGCCCTTTGTGAAATGTTCTGCGATACTAATAGCATTCGACCATTCGATCAAACACAAAACACACCAAACATAAACAAGAAGATAACATTATATATCCAACTACAACAACATATCAAAGTTCTTATCCAGCAACACGAGTTATTCACCCAACACTATAAGTCACACTAATAAAAGCTCCCCCGAATCCTCCAAACATGTTGTGACATGATCAGATCGAGCTGCCATCACCACTTCATGGGGAAAAAACTAGTCGAGTGGTCTTCCATACATTTGCAATGTTCACAATACTGGTGACCATCATTAGTTACCTTAGGGAAATCTTCAGTCAAGTGGTCACGTGCGGTCTCACAGCATTCACAAAATATTACTGTCTCGCAAGATTTGCTGCAATTATCTGTTGAGTGACCCAGCTCCTCACAGCTAAAACAAAATTTGTTATCCCCCTTCAATAACTCAGGACAGTCCTGAGTCCAGTGCTCACTGCCATCACACTTGCGACAAATCAAACATTCTCTAGAACCAGGCTCTCTCTTTGGTGAACCGCCAATCTCCTCGGGGTAAACATCAGTCCAATGCTCACCCTCAAGACCACAAATTTCACAAATAAGATCTTTCTTCTTAGAAGGGTCAAATGGGATGTATTCTAGGTCCGGGCACCTCCAAGTGAAGTGGTCATCACTCTTCTTACAGAATTCGTAGTACTGAATCATCTTCACCCATTTATAACTTTGTCTTCCATAAGTTCCCGATCTGTAACAAAATGTATGCAAAAAAATTACTAGTGGTTGCTACTACAAATTAATCAAGTGTGTAAAAATTATAGTAAAACGTATTAACCATATATATAAATTACTAGTAGAAACAATAGCAGTTCAATTCGCAGAAACATACAAGGATCATTAGGGCACTGAAAACTGAAGTGGCCATTCTTCCCTGCGCCCCCACAATCGTAACAGTGCTTAGTGACCAAATCACTCTTCGTAACCAGTACAATTTTGCATCCTTTCCCTTTTTCCTTATCATTAGGATCGTAAGCAGTCAGAAGTCGAACTGATCAGTTCGTTTTTCAATTATGGTGCCGATTACAAAATTGAACCATCGCACAAACATGAAATTCGAAATGAAAACAAAACCAAAAGCAGTTATATATGTGCTTACGCGTGAGCGGGACGTTATAGCGAACTGTGAGCTCCTCCATCATATAGAACACACAGTTCTCTGGAACCTCAGTGGCCCACTTAGGGAGCTGCATTTAGAGGATCTTCTCCATAACCGGCTCAAGTTCATCGGAGTGGGAGAGCGTCGACTTCTTTGGATCTGGCTCCTCACCGGCGTTTAGGGGTGGGCATTTCGGCTCAAAAGCCCGAAAACCCGAACCGATCGGACCGAAAAAGACCGAAATTCACATAACCGGGTCGGCTCGGTTTCTGATTTTCCTCGACCCGAAAGCCTGAATTAATTTGAATGTTAAATAATGTGCCACATGTCATGCTCCTATTGGTCCATGTATTTACTATAAAAAAAAACCCTAACACTAAGTTGAACCCTCTCGCAGTCTCGCCTCACTCCTTCTCTGCCTCTCTTCGTCTCTCAGTCTCTCCATCAATCCCTTTCTAGCTCTCTTCGACTCAGTCCCTCTCTTCATCTCAGTCCCTCTCTCATTCGGATTCGGTAAATGCGACATAGTGATTCAATTTAAATTTCGATATGGTCTAGCGTTCCGCACTTCTGCTTATTTTAGATTTTCGTATTGTTGCGGGTTCTTGGGTTAGTTCAAATTAAAATGTCTTTGAGTTCTTTGGTTAATTGTTAAACTGCATATTTCGGCCCGAATGAGCCTAAAATTCTGACCGAACATACATGTTCAATTTTGAGCCAGTTCCAGCATGCTCATGTGCCCAATCCGATCTGAACCGAGTAGCTCAGATTTTAGGTCGGTTTCCGTTAATTTTGAGACCGGACTGACATGTGCTCACCCCTACCCACGTTCATGGCTTAGCGTTTCATGGTTTGTTTTTGGAAGTGGACAATGTGAAAGTTGGTATAGTCTGGAATGAGCCCAAGCTCGGAGAGCCTAAGCTCTTTTTTTTTACGTGTCAAATGGTGATAAGATGATATCACTGGGTCCTAGCAATGTCCGTTAAATGGTCCGCCGTTAAAAAAAGAATTCAGCTTAGTCACGTGCACGGTAAGTTTTTATCACCATCTTCTCCAAAATCAATCTGACCTAAGCCTCCACAGTCCAATACATTCTGTCAACAAACTCCAAATCAAATTAGATCACGTACTGCCTCCAAACTGTCGAAGCAACCAGACTAACCTTGGAGACAACTCCTCCACCTTCTGGAATTCATTTTTACAGGATGGAATTCAACCCCTACAATGCTTAACTCAATTCCACAGGGTAGGCTTCATTTGTTTTCAAATTGTTCGTTTTTCGTATGCGGAGAACCAAAGCCAGTAAAACTGTAAAACCCATAATCCCCCAGCTTCTTCAATTCTCAACAAAACTGAAATGAATCATACATCGAGGTAGAACTCACCAAGTGGATCAAATTTAATTATGGAGTCGACTTCAACCGTCGGAGGTAAATGCATTACAAGGACAGGAAACACGTCCTTTTCTTCTTTGTTATTGTCCCTCTTGGCTGGTCTTCTCAAAAACCTAACACCACAAAGAGAACAAGGAAAGCAAGCCGAACCCTGCACTACCAATAAACCGCCATGAATTGGCCGAAATCGCAAAACCCAATCGAAACTGCCACCACCTTCTATACTTCGATCCTCTTTGTCCAGAGATCCTCGTCGAAAGATAATACCACAGAGGCGTTCGCGACACCAAGATGAAGCCATTGATGCTGGCCCAACGTCCATTCAAGACAAGAATTGGAGCTCCACAAGCTCGGTTGCCATGGCCGCAAAGCAACTCGAGACCGAGAGGATAGTCTGTGGTATACAGTAAATGGATACAAAGTACAAAATACGTTTCAATGTTTGACCCAAGAAACCCACGTGAAACTAATAGTAACAGACGTAATTCATTTTCACCATAATAAAGACAAATCAGACGCAGTCTATAAAATTTGGTTGGGCTCTCGGAGGTTGGGCGAATAGCAGACTTTTCCGTGTAAGTTCTACAAAATATACTTTATATAGGCCCAAGGCTTCACGTGTCAACATATTTATAATAAGCCAATAATAAAGCCCTTTTTTCCAGGTGAATGGCGCTTCAGTCAGTTTGATACTCGAGCTCGAAACTCCACGATGTGATAACCATTAACCAGCGGATGTTATCCGGCGGCTTTGGTTCATGGCTTGAGGGAAAGCTCAATTAGGGTTTGGCGCTGTGGCCATGGGGGCTTCCACCTTTATTTCGTAATTTTTATATGCCCCTGGACAATAATGTGAATTTTGTTTTTTTGAATAATGTGAAAGTTCTAGAAGCGTCCAATACCTTTCCTCTGGGGAAGTGAAAGTGAGCAACTCTTGTCCGTAGATTGAACAGTATAAATACTGTACTGTGATCACTGATCAATATACGAGTAAACGAAACGAGAATCGAAAAGTTTATGAAATAAAAGTTTCGGTCCAAATTTATAAGCAACAACGGATATCAGTAAAAAATAATTTAGGGGTAAAAGTTGTAAAATCAATTATGAAATGACGATGTTAAGAAAATGTTGGAGAGATTATTGATATTCTAGACTTCGATCACGGGTGCCATTTGAGTTTTCTTTATAACCCCATCAGATTGATGCCGAGTAAAATTTATCAAATACCTCAATCTTCAGTACATTTTGAAGATAAGCCACCTGCCAGCTTGGTCATTTTTGCAACTTTTCTATATCACAGTACTCTTTTTTTTTTTTGGTAAACCTATATCACAGTACTCTAATACTCTGTAACTGAACTAATTCACAACAACGATCAGTAGTAAGTGTTTTGACAAAGTGACAACTAGTAAACTCTATGACATCACATGTTCTACTCTATTTTCAGCAATATCATGTAACACTTCACCATTCAGTAGGGTATTTTATGGCCTGTAAACCTCATCAGTATCTTTCGAATTGCATGCAGGAGGGAGTAAACTCCACACTTCTTTTTCCTAGTATTCTTCATCATCATCATTCCATTGCTACTTCATTGATGCAGATCTTGGAACAGTTTCTGGTTGAGAATTCACAATTGATGAAGAAACAGATGATGATGGCCGAAGAAGGGGTGTACCTACCCTACTTGATGTTTCATTAGCAACTGGGTGAGGACTGCTCATCAAACTAGAAACTGGTTGCAACTCAACTTCATTATGCATATTGGCATCAGTTGCTGGGCCATCGAGAAATTCATGATCTTCCTCAACTGACACTACTGTGCTTGTGTCTGTACATGTGTGTATGGTTGAATCATCATTATATATGCCAAGCCTTCTTTTCCTCCTAGCTGCTTTTTTCCACCCGTGTATGGTTTCTCTTATCCTTTGTGGGATTAGTGCAGCCTTATAATTCGTTCCCATCTAAAAATAATTTTGCAAATACAGACCAATAGGTTAGAATTTCAGTCAAGGACATATATCATCGGGTAGAAAACAAGCAAAAGTATTAGCTTGACAACAGGTTGTACAGCAAACAATTTTAAAGCAACATTATCAATACCATAGATTTGATTCGCACAAACAGATTGCACTGAAATTAATTCTAAGAAAAATAACCAAGGGCAACCAGAATTCAAACCTAGTTTAGAAACACCTAAATTGACAAAATTTATATAAAACGAAGTATAAAACTCTAAGGGACAACTGATTGACAAAAGAAGCCCCATCATGCATAACCCCAAGGAAGTTGGACAGAACTTGCAGCAGACAATGTATACAGTGCCCCACAAACAGTTTTTTCCTTCCATCGCTGGCCCAATGTTTCTCACTCATTCGAATATAGATATGTAAGTACATATATGTATGAATTATAATATAAATATGTTTGTACCTGTGTAACCAACGCATACAGTGGCAAGGTGCTGTAGCTGCACAGGAATTGCCCCGCAAACCTGGAAGACAATTTACACTAATATAAAATCCATGATTGATACTGCACTCTACAGTGTAGATTGTCATAACCGATCAAGTTGTTTGCATACCCTAAAATCAGCCTTAAATACACAAGTGTATGATTCTGGATGAAGCAAGAATTGTACCCAAACTGCCACTGTTATCAAATTAAACAGGAAAATTAGTTAATCCTAAAGCCTTTTCAACAAGTGAATTTGAAATCAAAAGGCTTCCATTTACAGTCTAAACTTACTGTCTGATTTATGCTCTTAATTAATGGAACTGAAACAACAGACTCATGATACTACAAAAAAAATGACAATATGTTCCAGATAGGTAAGGAATTACCCAAAACCAAAAGAATGAAGCCAATTCAAACGCATTCTGAAAAGTGAGCATAAGAAGGATTAGAAGGATATGTGTATTGTGATTGCGAGTATGTTAAAGGATATAAAGTCACAGTACACTAACAGAAATGTCAGGCATCACAATTAAAACCACAAACCTGGAATAGACAAAAATGGATTAATGACAACAAAAGTTCCGGCTTCTTGAACCAGAAAAGATCATCCCGAGGCCTAAGCTTTGCTCCTGGATAGGATCCGGTTATAACAGCATTCTCCAATGCAAGGGTTGCAATAACATGCTGCAACTTCATTCCCACAAGAAGGACTAGCTGCGCACAAACATACAATCAAAATGAGAAATTCCTGATCATTTAAGAAGCTTGAGACATAAATTTGCTTTTAATTCATCACTGTTGTTGCCCGACCCTCCGGATATTATATCGGAATGTGTGACATGTGTGTGGTCGGGGAAGAGCCCAGATGGTAAGCTATATCTAAAGAGGAAGTTCTAAGTTCAAATCCCCTCCCTCAATTTTTTCAGTGATCGAAAAAGAATAGATGCAATGTGTGCTTGAAGTTTCTGTTTCCCAGTCCACATATTGCTAGCATCTTACGAACCATTCAATTTTAGCAAATATGTGCAAAAATAATAGTAAAATGAGAAAAGCAAAATCTGAACTTACAGTAATTGGAATGATTGCAATCCAGAAGTAAAGATTAGACCCTGCCAGGTTTACAGACAGAAAATCACAGTTTAGTTTTCAACAGTAATAAAAATGGTATCAGCCACACGAACAAGCACATGCACTGAATAAATGCTTAACGGAACATGAGAGCAATACCCATTACAACGGCAATGAACAGATAAAATACTGAAACAGATAGATCCATTCAAAAACAAAACCAATAATGAAACATGTCATGCAGCTAGATCCATTCAAAACCAAATACTGAAACAGATAAAATCATTTACAGCATATTGAATACTGTAACCGTTAATGATTGCAGCACAAAATCATATGCTAACCTTGTACATTAAACAGCATGAAAGCAACGACAAATCCCCAGAGTGGAGCGCTGCAGGAGTTTAAAGAAGAGACTTGTTAGTTATTAAGTCACACTAGCATTCAACTACAAAACCAGAAATAACAACCAATAACAGGAATTAGTGAGCAGGAGAACTTCAATTATTTACAAACTTGACTTGGATTGTAGTTGCTGACAAGCATGACTTATTCTATTGCGCACTTAGCATACAGATATAGCCATTCAAACATGAGATGATTATCATCACTAGAGTTACAGATGTCTTGGAACTATCACGACCTTACATGGAAAATGAAAGGGTACACTTAGAACTTTGCTGGGTACATTTAGCAACACCCCATTTTTTATTATTAAAGAAAAAAGGGGGTAGCATACATTGGAAACCACATGTGAAAATCTCTACTGTTTGTTTGTCTGGGCTTTTTAAAATCCCCTTTGTAACAAAAAAAAAACACATTTGTAAATAAATTGACAATTCAAGAGCTTTAAGTTGTGAAAGTATGTTGATTGATCTAAGTGACTGAATAACTAATCTGTAACAAGATGAAGTTTCATCTCCCATTTCAGCACCCACTAATTTCAAAAAACATTCATGGCTGACAAATTCTTTCTTGTTTGCTGAAATATTTCCACAATTGCCAAGTTTTTAAAAGTCACACTCCACCAAAGATTTTTTAATGAAAATGGAAAAAAGTAGTGCACTATTCTTTTCTTTTCTTTTTTCATTCATAATAAAAAAAGTTGATTGCTTACCTCACACCAACTATTCGTTGGAATTCCTCTTCCATAGACCTAATCATATAGCTGTGAAAATCATACTTTGGTGTAAGGTTATGATTCTGCCATATATAAGAACCCAGTGAGCAAACATCCATTGAACATGTAGGTGAATTAGCAATTCCTCACATATCAGGAGCGAGATACTTATAACTCTAATACCAGCTAAGCATACATAATATAAGTGGAAGCAGAAAGATAGACCAATTATAGTGTGTTTCATGCACCAGTACTAATTTTTGGACAATCTTTTAGGTGCAACTCGTAGATTATATGGTCTGATGTTTTTCACTCTATCTTGCATTGCATTCCTCTTTTTTTTTTCCTTTTACTTTTTTTTTTGGTCTTACTCTTTGTGTTCAGAGCTACTGTAGATAGTAAAAAGTCAAGGCAACATCATGAACAACAAAATAGATGGTATATGGACACAACAGTATCTGATGTGCAAGTTTATCCTGAAGAGTGAATGGAGAATTTTTTTTTCCTTGGTACTTTTTTTTTGTCTTTATGTGTTCAGAGCTACTGTAGATAGTAAAAAGTCAAGGCAACATCATGAACAACAAAATAGATGGTACATGGACACAACAGTATCTGATGTGCAAGTTTATGCTGAAGAGTGAATGAAGAAAAGAAAACCATACACAAAGATCCATTCTAATTATTCTGAGGAATTACATACCATGATGAAACCCTTGCGGAGTGTTAAGTAGTCAGCACGAACCACTGAACGCCCAAATTGCCTGAAGAAGCATATCTGAAAGGCCAATATATTCAATTATAGGGTAGAATGAATATGCCTGTATAGAATACCAAGATACATTAAGGATGTTGAGTAATAGCTAGTGTAGCCTATTGAGAACCTAAACCGCGCTCTGAAGACAGATCCAACTATATTTTACAACATCCATGCCCGACAAGCTGTGCTTTCTGTTTATCTATTTTCATGTATCAGTTATCCCCCGAAATTCCTCTAGGGCATCATCCATGAAATAAATAGACAAAGAAAGCTATATTTTCTTTTACTACATTTCTATTTGGGAAGGGGTGCTAGACAAGAGTTAGAAATTTGTTATGACCTAATTACCTTTGTATAAGACTCATCAAATATAACAAGTTTTACATAATAATATATCATAACTTAAGGAGGAACACAGATATTGATGTAATTCAATTACGAAAAGAGAGCTGAACTTACCACCCAGATAAAGAAACTATTCCTCGCCAAAGGATTTGATGTATTTACAAAAGTAGACTGCCTTCGCATTGTCATCTGCCGTGTGATTTCTGTTACAGAATATAGCTACAATCACCTCAGAGTTATGTAAAACATACATATAAGCATGCATGATATACAAACCTGCTTGTCATAGACACAGCTCAAGTAGAAAAAACTCCTTGGCTGGATGTAGATAAATTTATCCCGAGGTTTTACAATTTTAAGCACAGACAGACGGCTTTCCAAATACAAGGCTAAACGCAAAAGTAGGTATGGTTTGATATAGAAATTTGAGGATCAAAATCAACGTTTTGACACCAACAATACGTATAAACTAATAAAGGCATAAAGTTTCCCTAAAATATGAGTTATAAGATGGATAACACTTTGGCTACAAGGAAGGCTGAAATGAGGCTCATGAACGAGCTCGTATCAGTTTGGGATGGCATTCATTTCATTTATACCCCTACTACATGATGTCCCAAAGCACTTATCCAGAGGTCCTTTGGTTCATCGATGTAAGGCCCTTCAACAGAAGATTTTTTTTTTTTTGGGTTTCATTTCTTTAAGATTCTATACAGAAATCCTGACAAAGAGAACAACGCTAGATCAAGAACTCAATGCCATTTTAGAGCTTACCGGTCAATGAATCATGCCTGTCCATATGAGCCTCATCCTCCCATGCTCTCCAACCGTGAATCTGTTCATAACATATAGGTACCTACAATGTCAAACATTGATCCAAAAATGGAGCCATATTGGAGATTCTATTTCCCATGCTTCACTATATAGCCAATTTCTTAGCACACATAACACAGAAGTACAGTACGGAGAAATGATATTTACACACATACAACACTCCCACCCACCCATACCATACCATAACCGATGCTAACTGTGTAAAGGACCAAGCACGTAAAACAAAGGGGAAAGCCTTTTCTTGCTGAAAGTATGCATAACATCTAAATACTGGAACTAATACAGCAAGACCAATTAGAAAAAGAGATATACCTATACCTAACAGTATTTCTTATTAATTGGTTGATGTTTCCTATTCGGCTTTTATCATGAAACATGACAATTCCTTGTTTCAGAGTTATCATAGTGAAGTAAGATATGCCCTCAGTTCTCAGGGCCACCAAAATCATACAAAATTAGGCTATTAGTAAGTAGACCATATTTGCAATATCCAAGAAAAATAAACACTACTTGGTTATCAGGCACATCAAGATCTGGATTTTCAGACCACTATTTCTTTAAACAATCAGCCAGATGAGAAATTAATGAAACAGGGATTTCTCAATAGGATGTAATACCAAGACCATGAAATTCGAACCTTCACTATAGCCAGCAACATCGTTAAGCAGCTGTAGGATACATGTGTTATTGCCATCACAAAGATGAAACGGTGCAACTGCTCAAGACCTTGATATGAAACAAATGGCTCATAACCCTGATAAAACGCAAACAAATTCTATTTTAGCCAATACCATTCCATAAAGCACCACTTATTTCAGGGAAAATATGAGGGAAACCGGAGAAGAAATCAAAATAATTTCCTTTGGCATTTAAAAACAACTAAGTCAATGTAGTAATAGAAAGAAGATATACAAAGAACAAAAGGAAAAAAACTGATTAACAGAATATTGCATGTATGAATAAATAAGCCATGGTACCTCTTTGCAGGTATTTGCATTCAAGCCATTTAACATTCTCCTAAACGTATGGGGCAGAACAGTAAACATCAATAATTTGCGTTCCTCAGAAGTCTTAGTATCATTTTCTTCGTCAATCTCTTTTCTTGTACATGGAGAAAACTTGCTATCATAGAATTTTGATGGAATGCAAATATTGGCGATTGTGCTTGAGGTAGCCGTCAAAAGAAGAGAGATAAATCCAAGCAGCATTAACTCTGGAGGAAGCAAGCGCAGATATGAAATATATAGTATGAAATTATGTTCTTTAAGTCACTTTCAGCAACACATCAGAAATGCCTTTTTCCGTATTACAAGGTTGTAGGAACTCAGAGTCACATACCTTCCTTCATTTTCTCCACAGCTTCAAGCAAGGGCTTACGATTAGTTTTCCGCAACCACTGATAAAGTAAAACAAAAGAACATAACATAACCAACTAACCACACATCAAAATGCAAATGCAACTGCTGCCAGAATACTGAAAATTAGACAAGGGAATGGCCCAATTGTTTAAGTTGTTAACTCTAATTGTATGCTTAATTTAATAACACAACCTAGCTAGTCTCCATAAATCCGCCGAATTATCCAAAAAGATGTTAAAACAGCCAGTGATATAGAGAAGCTTATGAAAGATTGCTATGAGAATCACTTACATGGCTTAACCGATGAATGCCACGCTCCACAAGCAGAGAAACAGCCACAAAAATTGTCAACACAGTAGCAACAGACCATGTTGGTGTCAAGGCCAATGATCGCATTTCTTGTGTATCTTCGGCCATTCTAAACTACTCTGATACTCCAAATCTTTATCTCAAATGCACAAAGTATCTTATCTAAAGCCAGTAAAGACTCCGAAAAAGGGAAGAGAAAACACTCTTGCCCCTCAATTGTTTGATAGAGAACCAGGATACAACAGCACACCAAATCCTAATCTTCTAATATCCAACCACATCAATGATACTCACAATTGGGTACTCTGCATTTCTAATATCTGAACTAAAATTTCTTGACAGCAAATCACAACTGTGAATGACAAGCTACAGGGTCTGTTAAGAACCGCAAAATTTCCTAAATAAAAACCAAATACAATACCCTCAAAGCTTCAATGACCTCCCTTGGAGCCCCAACCAGAGAAGAATCAAATTGGTTTCTTCTCAGAGCCACCAGAAAGCCTTCTTCACTCTTCTACTCACAACCCCAATTTCCACCCAGAAAGAATGACCCACAAAATAACCTCTCAGACCAAAAGCACAGCCTTCTCCTCAAACCCTTTTGGCCCATAACATTGCTCACACAGTTTCCAAGATCAGAGCCCCATGAAACAACAACTCCTTGTATACCACATTTAGCCAGGATCCCCTTCAAAACTGAAACAGGACAAACTGAGATAGAACCACTGCTGATCTGTACTTGCAACAACAACAACAAGAACTCCCAAATGTGAACCACCCAAGATTCTGTCTTTCCTTCTCAGTGCCTTCACCTGTAGATGTGATTTTCTTGGTCTCATAAAACGAAATCAAATAATGTAGGACCAAATGCTTTTAATTTTTCTTTGGAGTGGGTAACTAGGCTTGTAGGATTTTTATATATGGAACACAGTCTGCACGTAATTCAAAAAGTGGAAGGGAAAGGAAAAAGGGCGTCACCTTCTTCTTCTACTTCACCAGGGAAAGATCTCACTGTGCTTCTCTTTGTTTTCTATAAAAACATAATAATAAGCGGTTGCAGTTTGGGACAAGAACTCTGTGCAATGCCAGCTCTGACCTTGGCCCGGGCCATCTGGAATGTCATCACAGAGGGATTAAATGGTACTTGCCGATGGTTTATTTGACTGCCAGTCGGCTTTATAAAATTTATTTTTGAATTTGGTAACACATACACCTTCTTCACTTATGTAATTTTATCTCGTATTGTATAGACTTAAACAAGCAGATGCAATTTGAGAATTGAGAAGGATAGTGAGATGAAATGAGAAGGAATCAAAACAAAGAATGTGACATCGGAAACCAATTTTTAAATCATTTTTAACAATCTGAACTATGATAATTAAGCTAGTGATCATCGTATATATGTGTATAGTTCTTCACTTCTTCTGTCTTTTTTTTTTCCAATTTCCTCCAAGCTAGAGCTAGAATTCGTTCACATGTAGCATGTGAATCCTTGTTATCAGCCACATAATAATATGATTCCAAGTACATAAAGAAATTATAATAATGAGGTTATGCTTAGATCCGTGCAAATTGGAACCTGGTGTTCATATGAAAATTGTGAATTTGTGATCCTAGTTTTTGTCAACTATAGAAGACTACAGAAACGCATACAGTTATTTTTCTAGTGGGACGATGGATCAGGCATAGAGAGCGAGGTTAGGGTACGTTTATGTCTTGAAATAACTCATATATGAATGAAAAATTTGTTCAACGAAACATTAATTTATGGAATCTATGAGTGAGCCCTTGGCTGACAAAGCTGAAAACCACGTAAACATTAGCTAGGTATATACATAACATGCATATATACTCAAGAACAGTAACCATAATTAGATGTGAAAATGTAGACTTTTTGTTTCGAAGGCATCGTTTTGATATACAACTAATGCATCGATTTATATATATTAGATACCTAAGTACCAAACTGTAGTAAAAGGAGTTAAGACGTCTACCACCACAAGCTACCCGATCGTTCCTTTCGATCACAATGATCCAGTCTGTTATATATGAGTTTAAGAAAACGCATCAAGTTAACCAGCCATGAAGTTCAAAAAGATGGGAAAAATGTTAGTGGAATGTAGTAGGTGTGAGTAGTAGGTATAGTGGTGGAGATAGTGGAGTGAGTAGGTGAATGAATTAGCCTATATATAGGAAGCAATTTGTATATGAATCATCAATAAAAACTCAAGCAATTCAACTTGGTATCAGAGCATTGAGCTCTGTTTTTTCTGGGACTTTTTTCCCGTTTTTTTTTCTTCCGGTCGGGTTCTGCCTTCCATTTCTGCTTTCATCTCTTCCGGTCGGGTTCTGCCTCCTTCCCTGCGCCATCCAACGATCTTCGGTGATCTTACTCGACCCGAAGTAGTCTCTCCGCTCTTCGTCGCTGCTCGCCGCTACTCGCCGCCGCTCACCGCTGCTCGCCGCCGCTTGCCGCTGCTCGCCGCTCCTCGCCGGACGTCCTCAGTCGCCGCTGCTCGCCGAAGCATTTCCCCGATCTCTCTACACCGACCCGGTTAGAGCTCGCCCCGGCCCGGCCCCAAAAAACGCTCTAGACCCGACCCGGTCAACAGATTCGACCCGGTCATCCGACCCGACCCGGTACTCCGATCCGACCCGGTACTCCGACCCGGTCCACCGATCTGACCCGGTCCTCCGACCCGACCCGGTCCACCGATCCGACCCGGTTCGCCAGATTTTGTCAGTTCATACTCACCGTCAGTGCAAATACACCGACGACAGATTGTTCTCATTTTTTGTTTTTTGTTTGCTATCTTAATACCTTGTTTCTTTTCAATGGGTTCTGGACACGAAACTGAGGGTTCTCAGCTCCCGACCTTCGAAGTATCTGTCAAAAGTTCTGATAGTGGATCATTTGGGGGCACTAAACTCAACGGAACCAATTTCCGTAAATGGAAACGACTTATGACTGCTCATCTTCGAGGCATGCATAAGATGGGACATGTCACCGGCGTCACTAAAGCTCCTAGTCCTGAGGATATTGTTGCCTACACTAAATGGGACGACGATGATGGTCTTGTTATGTCAGTCTTGTGGAAAGCTATGAATGATGAGATAGTTGATCTGGTGGAGGCATGTGCTACCGCACATGCAATATGGGAGACACTAACTAGCTTATTTAGTAATGACTCTGATTTCATACAGGTTCATGAGTTGATGTGCACAGCTTTGGCCATACACCAGGATGGGCAACCGGTGGCGCACTATTTCACCAAACTAAAGAATATTTGGGCTGAGATTGATGTGAAACGTCCTTGCATGATTCAAAATCAAGAGGATATCGTTTGGTACCAAAAGGAGAAGGAGCTTGAACGAGTTCACCATTTTCTGAAAGGTCTTGATGCCAAGCATACCAGTGCGAAAGGCGAATTGCTCCGAATGACCGAACCACCTAGCCTACTCACCGCTTTCACCTATATCCGAAAGGATGAGTCTCAGCAAGAGAGTATTCTTCCGGCACCGGCTGTCATTTCCAGCCTTACTGTTCATGCTCGATCTCCGGCACCACCTCTTCCGCAAGCAACTTCCGCTCCCCTTCATCGACATGGACCACCACCAGGTTTCGGGAATCAGCCCCGCCCTCCTTGCTCTTATTGCCATGACACCAACCATGCTCGTGCGACCTGTTGGAAATTATATCCACATCTTAGGCCCAAAAGGCCTAATTATCGTCCCCAGGCAAAGGCAACAGCAGCTCTTCACTTAGTTCCGGAACTCGATATCTATGGTGTGGTTGGGCAGGATCATCATACTGCTGGAGGAGCACCTACCGCATCCATCGTTGGCCGTGGTCAAATTGGTATGGCATTCAATATTTCTCACTCTGTTAGTTCTGATACCTGGATTATTGATTCTGGTGCATCTGATCATATGATTTATGTCAAATCTTATTTTACCGTATTATCCCCTCCACCCGTACCCTATGTTACTAATGCTAATGGTGAGGCATTCCCCGTATTAGGGACAGGGTCTGCTCGTATTACTCCTACCATAGAGCTTCACAATGTACTCTATGTTCCTGCTTTATCTCATCATTTGATCTCTGTTCCCCAATTGAACGCTGACGCTCAGTGCTCTGTGACCTTTTTTCCTATGTATGTGATCTTTCAGGATCTTCTCACCAGACGGGTAATTGGTCGGGGGTATCTGAGGGGCCGGTTGTTTCATCTGGATCTGACATACGCAGGGGAAAAACCAGGGGGACCGTCTCAGACCGCTTTACTCTCCACTTCTGACAAGCTAAGTGAAGTTTGGTTATGGCATCGTCGCTTAGGGCATCCATCCTTTAGTGTTATGAAAAAATCCATGCCTACTTTATTTATTAATGTGGACGAGTCTTGTTTATGTTGTGAGACATGTGTTTTGGGCAAGAGTCATCGATCTACTTATTCCCCTAGTACTTCTACTAAAAGTTTTCTTCCTTTTGAATTAATCCATTCTGATGTTTGGGGACCCTCGAAAGAGTCAACTGTATCAGGAATGCGATATTTTGTGTCATTTATTGATGATTGCACACGTCTCTCATGGATTGTTCTTCTTAAAAATAAAAATGAGGTTTTTTCAGCTTTTCGTGCCTTCTATACCTCTGCCCAAACACAATATAATGCCACCATTCGCATTCTTCGGTCTGATAATGGGGGGGAATATGTGAATCATGTCTTTCAGGAGTTCTTTAACACACATGGAATTGTTCATCAAACAACGTGTCCTTACACACCTGAGCAAAATGGGGTTTCTGAAAGAAAAAATCGTCATTTACTTGAAATGGCTCGGTGTATTCTCTTTAGTGCCCACATGCCTAAATACCTTTGGGGTGATGCTGTCATTACTTCCGCCCACCTTATTAATCGTCTTCCATCTCGTGTCCTTCAAGGGAAAGTTCCCTATGAGGTGCTTGCATCTCATGTCTCCTTACCCTCTTTTCATAATCTTCCTGCCCGTGTTTTCGGTTGTGTTGCTTTTGTTCATCTTCCACAACATCATCGTTCTAAGTTGGATGCCCGAGCAGTTAAATGTGTGTTTGTTGGGTACGGAGGACATCAGAAAGGATACCGGTGCTATCACCCCCCTACTCGGAAGTACTATGTCACTATGGATGTTACCTTTTTTGAGGATATGAGTTATTTTTCCTCTTCTGATACTACTCTTCAGGGGGAGAATTCATATTTTGAAGAGTTATATCATGGAAAGGGGGAGACAAGTGAGCCAGTCGATGTGGTAACAGGTCCCGTTGAGATTACCAAAGTATCAGCCACGCAAGCGCCACCAGAGGTTGTTACTCAATCATCAGCCACACAGGCGCCACCAGAGGTTGTCACTCAATCAATTGAGACACCAGAAGCTGACAACACAACTGCCCCTCATATCTCCCATATCACTGTTTATACCCCTGACCAATGCCCTCCTGGTACAGAAGATCACTCACCTGAGGTTAGTCATTCTATTAGGGATACTAGTAGACAATATGTTTTGCCAAATAGGTCTACTCGGGGACAACCAACAAAAAAATATGAGCCTACCCTTCAGACTAAAGCCAAGTATCCAGTGGCAAACTTTATATCTACCAAAAGATTATCTAAGTCATATGAGTCATTTGTGAATCAAATATCTACTGTATCAGTACCTAACAAAGTGCAGGATGCATTGGGAGATCCAAAATGGAGGAAAGCTATGGAGGAAGAGATGGAAGCATTACAAAAGAACAATACTTGGGAGCTTGTACCTCCACCATATGGCAAGAAAACCGTAGGATGTCGTTGGGTGTTTACAGTGAAACATAATCCAGATGGGTCAGTAAACCGGTATAAGGCACGCCTAGTAGCGAAGGGGTACACCCAGACATATGGCATAGACTATGATGAGACATTTGCACCTGTGGCAAAGATGAACACTATCCGGGTATTGATCTCTGTCGCTGCTAACTTGAACTGGCCACTTAGGCAGTTTGATGTCAAGAATGCATTCCTTCATGGAGAACTAATAGAGGAAGTATACATGGATCTTCCGCCTGGATATGTGGCCACCTCCCCAAGTAACTCCGTATGCAGATTGAGAAAGTCATTGTATGGTCTTAAACAGTCACCTCGTGCTTGGTTCGGAAGATTCTCACAATTCATGAGGAAACTTGGCTACAGACAAAGTAATTCAGACCACACGTTATTTCTCAAACATCAACAAGGGAAGGTAACAGCCCTAATTATATATGTTGATGATATGGTAGTTACTGGGAATGATACTGTTGAGGTGGATAGATTACAGAAACAGCTTGCCACAGAGTTTGAGATGAAAGACCTAGGTACACTCAAGTACTTCTTAGGCATTGAAGTAGCCCGGGGAAGCAAAGGTATCTATCTGTGTCAAAGGAAGTACATCCTTGATCTACTAACAGAGACAGGTATGTTGGACTGCACTCCCATTGATACTCCTATTGAGCAGAACCACCGGTTAGCAGAGTATCCAGATCAAGTCCCTACTGACAAACCGCGTTATCAGAGGCTAGTCGGGCGCCTGATTTATCTATCACATACCAGACCAGATGTTGCGTATGCAGTAAGTGTAGTAAGTCAGTTCATGCATAACCCCAGTGAGGACCACATGGATGCTGTTGTAAGGATCTTGAGGTACTTGAAGTCAGCCCCAGGGAGAGGAGTAATGTTTTCTAATCACAACAATATCGTTGATGTTTGTGGCTTCACAGATGCAGACTGGGCTGGAAACATTACAGATCGGAGGTCAACATCAGGGTATTTTACCTTTGTTGGAGGTAACCTTGTTACATGGAGGAGTAAGAAACAAAATGTGGTAGCTCGATCTAGTGCTGAAGCAGAATACAGAGGTATGGCTCAAGGAGTGTGCGAGTTGTTGTGGATTAGGAATTTGCTACAAGATTTGGGTGTTAAACCTAAGAATGCTATACAACTATACTGTGACAACAAGGCAGCTATTAATATTTCACAGAATCCTGTGCAACATGATCGTACAAAACATGTAGAGGTTGATCGTCACTTTATAAAAGAGAAGTTAGACGCTGAGATCATTTGCTTTCCGTTTGTTCCTACAGAAGAGCAACTTGCAGATATACTCACCAAAGGAGTGTCCAAGAATGTTTTTTATGACTCACTTTGCAAGTTGGGCATGGTTGATGTGTATGCGCCAACTTGAGGGGGAGTGTTAGTGGAATGTAGTAGGTGTGAGTAGTAGGTATAGTGGTGGAGATAGTGGAGTGAGTAGGTGAATGAATTAGCCTATATATAGGAAGCAATTTGTATATGAATCATCAATAAAAACTCAAGCAATTCAACTAAAAATATTCGAGCCTGTGATATATATAAGTTAATTTGCACTTTCCAGTCTGAAAAACTACGTACAGCAAAGTATGATTTAACAGTTAAATTAAAACTACAAAGGAGAATGAATTTTACTTCCCAATTAAATTGGATTCAAAGGCGCCAGCTAATGCATGCACGTAAGTAATTAAGAATTGAAGAGCTGGCCAGCCTGAACAACTAAGGACCAAATTAAATACAAGAACTAAAAAGGGAGCTAGAGGAAACAATTATCGGGGCTGGCCGGCTAGCTCAGTATATAGTTCATTATATTGCCAACTATGTGCATTCAACGTGCATGAAGCAATAGCCTATAGCGACAAAGCTGGAATTAACAGTTAATCGATCAGCATTCAGAGCAACTATAGTATATTTAATCAGATCAAATTAATTAAGAATCTTAATTTTATCCCCAAGGTGTTTTAAACGATCACTATTTCCTTCAGATTAATTATGACAGATGGGCAAAGCAGATCACATGTCGTGTGCCAAGGTAGTCCATTAGTGTGCTAAGCAGGTCATAATGAGGATATTATACTAGCTTAGACGCTTAGTCTAATACCACACTGCTTATCATGATTTATACACCAGATCTTCTTAAGAAGGTTCCTAACCTTGAACATGACGGATACATGTCTATAAATTACTACTTATTTCAGTGCAATCTCAAATTCGTGAAACAAATGAGGTTTGACTTGTTTGAGGGGGAAGTCCATCGTCGACTTGTCTATATATATGGTTCACGTACACGAGAAGAAAGAGTTTATAGACTACCATTTTCTTCTACTCAATTGAAAATCTAGTAATTTAATAAAAATGGGCAGCTTACTTTATTGCAAACATGATTATAGATCTAGCAATTTCATTACGATATACAAATGTACGCGTATAACTGACCGTCGTTGTCTCCGTACCGCTAGTTCGTGAGTTCATAAAAGAACTCAAAACGCGCGCTAACCAAGTGTCAACATAATAGATTCTTCCAGATCATTGTTATTCTCTCTAGCATTTTGTCATGTTCATGAGTTTTACATCTCACGATTAACGCTATCGAGCCCCAACCAAATGGCAACCAGGATAGATTCATTTTAGGGTCCCTTACAACTTGCTACATAGGCTGATCACCATCGCTTAGTTGCACATCGTAAATACCTTTTAATGGTGGCTTAGAGTGGGAATGTGGGATCGATCTGGTCGAATAATAGACAGAGGTCTGTCGATAACAGCTTAGCTATTAAACAGTAGCTGCTGAATAAGAGAGGATATACAGAGTGATTCGACTGGACAAGCAACAGTGACATCGCGCCAATAACCCATTAATTATTATGGCAACTTTGGTCACAAGTCGTAATAGTAGTGCACATGGTGTGTTACATTCCGAGTGCAATGCCAAAGAGATATGCATGCTTCTATTGGGCAACCGATAACGATATCAAAGAGCCAGGACTTTTAGACTTGGACTTGATGAAAGTTTGATAATGTATATGTATAATATACCCTAAGTATGATGTAATGTACGTGGAGAGGTTCGAGCTAGATTAGAGTTTAAATTCAGTGACTACCCTACTTGAAATTGTGCTTGTTGCAGGTTCTGATAAGGGTTTTTGCATAGTATATTTGTGAACACCTCAATTAAACAATATTGAAACTTATAGCCTTTTCAAAATACATATAACTGAAAATCTCTCGTGATTTATGTTAGTATCAAGACCTGACCTCTCAAAATTGAATTCGGGTGTGTGATGATTAGACGACATTATTGGAGTATTCACAACAAGACACTCCGTGAATATTACTTAAATGAAATGAGCTTAATTGAAATCACAACTAAAAATGCTTCATGTTGACAGAGGTGGGGAAGGGTCTCTCGATGTAGGAAAGCCAACCAAGTCGATAAAAGATTAGTTTTACCATCTAATTAACACGACTACTAAAATGCTATAAATCTGATCCCCAAAACATGAAACAAATGTACGACTTCAAGGAATTATAGGATTAGCATGCTACAATTTTTCTAAATCATTTTCAGCATTACATCAATTCGATGTAGGTACCCAAATTTTATTTTCCGGCCTTTTTACACATACATTATTCTTACATTTTTATGTATATTCCGATTTCGATTATAATTAAAACGCGTTCTAAATAACTTATTTCAAAATCCTGGATGCGCAATGTAACATCTTATATTTTTCTAATAGAAGCCATAAATCAATACAACATGTTAGAGTGTTTGTATTTGTACAACATATTCAGAATTATGAATCAAAAAAGTGTGGAGACATACCAAATTGCGGAAGAAAATAATGTTTTCTATCACAAAAAAAGTATATATAGTGTTCTTCACTAGTAGAAGCCACTGCTCTGCTTTCTCCCCCAAATTGGATCACCAGTTCTTAATTTTCATGAGATGAAAATCACCAAAGCAAGAAAACAAGGGAAAACTCAAATGCAGATCTAAATGGATCGAGTCATCAAAGCCGCGAGAGCCTCCGGTTCTCTCAACCTCTCTAATCGCTCTCTCAGGTAAACAACACTCAACCCGATCCCCCATTCTTCTTCTTCTTCTTCTTCTTCAACTTCCTCACTCTGTTCCCTAACACACGCCTCATCAGGCTCGTCCCCGATGAGGTCTACAAAAGCGTCAACGCCGTCGGCGAAGACGAGAAGTGGTGGGAGGTAAAGCTTCTTTGCTTTTTCTTGAATTTGAATTCCGAAATGTGATTTTGAAGTGGAAATTGAACGATCTGTTACTTGATTTCAGGCTGTGGAGCTACATAAGCTGATTCTAGCTCATAATGAGATTGAGGTACTCAAAGATGAGCTCAGGAATTTGCCTATGCTGACTGTGCTCAATGTCAGCCACAATAAGCTCTCCCAGCTCCCGCCCGCAATCGGAGAGTGAGTCCTGTTTAGAAATGCTGTTGTTGTTGCTTAGTGATATTCCGATGTGGTTGTGAATTTTGATGGAATGTTGTAATGTTTGGTAGGCTTGCAATGCTGAAGTCGCTAGATGTGTCGTTCAACTTGCTCGGGGAGCTGCCGGAGGAGATTGGGTCGGCAACTGCTCTTGTCAAGTATGTGGTTTGGTTTTGGTTATAGGAATGGAGCCGGCGAGGCTGACTAGATATATCTTTCTGTTTGTGACTGTGCATTGGCTTAACTCAGTACTCACTATGTCACTTCCATATGTCTTGAGGAAGATGTGTTACTTATCAATAGATTTCATTGTGTAATGATATATGCCGAGCTTCTACGGAATTTTGGGAACTACAACTAAACATGCAAAATGAAAGGAAACTAGAAATTCTGACCCAATTAACTAAAAGATGGGCAACTGTAGATCCTAATGGTGCTCGATAGTAAAGAAAGGGAATTAGTTCCATTTAAAATAGATATAGTGCTGCGTTTGCATTTATAAAAGTTGTCCGACTACCTTATCAGTAGGACATTACATTGTGGAGTTAGAACCTATATTTTTTGTACATCCATTAATTTTTTTGTGTGCATTTTTCTTTTCACCTGAGGTTACTTATTAAGTAATTTCTGCATAATCGCAGTTATAATTGATTTTGAGGACGGAACTTTTTCTACGAAATGAGTGTCATGTGATATAACTTCTGTTTCAGTTTTCACATCTGGACTCTAGATTTACATTGACACACGATCATATAAAGAATGAGTTATCTTCTACCTATTTTCCTGAATGTGGTACATTACTACTCCTAATAACGTAAGAGCTACTGTTCATTCTTCCAGATTTGATTGTTCAAATAATCAGCTGAAGGAACTCCCGAGCTCACTTGGAAGATGCTCAGATCTATCGGATTTCAAGGTACGACTATACTTGTGTCGGCTGTGGAAGTGTCTGTGTGGGCATGTCTGTGGTTGGTAAAACCGTAAAATATGGCACAGCAATGCTACCTAACCTTGTGATGCGTGCTCCCTAAATGTTTATGAATGCAAAATAAGCTTCTTTTATCTAAATTTATGACAAGTTAACTTAATATACGAACATCGTATCCAGTATTGATAGAGTATGAGTTATGGCACTGAAGACACTGTCATGTTTCATTCTTGCCTTGCTTTATCACCAATGTCACCCTTTACACAGGTGTCAAACAATGTTATCATCGGCTTGCCAGAAGATCTAGCAAACTGCTCAAAATTGATGAAATTGGACGTGGAGGTATGGGAAAGATTTGTACTTTCAGCACCTCAGTATTGTCATTACTGATCTTTTTTGTTCGTCTTTTTTCTTTGTCGATGCATGAAGTCCTTAGTGATTGATAATTTTCGGTGCCTCTAAGCAAATTTCATCATCTGCATGTGCCAGGGAAACAAGCTCACAAATCTATCTGAGAAGTTGATTGGGTCGTGGACCATGCTCACAGAACTCAATGCATGTAAAATGTCTGCAAAATTTGCTCATTAAGTGGTTCTATTTGCACATCTTTAATTTGTTATTGGAATATGCAGCAAAAAATCTGCTGAGTGGAATACCAGACAATATTGGAAACCTTTCTCGTCTGATTCGGCTTGATCTTCACCAGAACAGTGAGTCAATTTGAAATGGGATCCATTAAATATCCTTTTCTTACTATCCTGCAAGCCAATCTGTTCATTTTTCATGAAATTGTCTGTGTCTTTTATGAGTTCTGCAGAAATTTCAGCAATCCCTGTTTCAATAGCAGGCTGTTCTTCCCTTGCGGAGGTCCACATGGGGTACCAACTTTTACATGGTCCTTTTATTTATTTTTAACTTTTTATTTTGAGCATATTACTTCTATAGCTAGAATTTGCATCTTTAAGATTTATCTTCAAATTTCAGGAATAATGCACTCTCTACATTACCATCAGAGATTGGGGCACTTTCTTCCCTTGGAACTCTAGATCTGCAATCAAACCAGGTAGCTAGAATTTTTTTTTATTTTTTTTCTATAATTACTGTGAATGTATATGGGAAGATCAACTAAATTATAATGTATTTTGGCCTGAGGTATGGTTATTAATATTTTTATTTTAATTTACTGGATCATAAGAGTATAAATATATATTTCTTGCATCTCAAGATAATGTGGTATGTTTATCAAGTTAAGTTTATCAATCTATTTGGAATTATTCATTGTATTATGTCAGACTATAGTAACAATCCCCTTGAGTGCCATAATTGGCATTTGCAGTCCCCCTTCACTCAGCTTAGGAGGTTTGAACCCAACTGGTCCATGGAGAGCTACTTTGATCATCTAAAACCTTGGGGTAAAACTATAGAACTCTTTCTTGAAAACCGTTTGGAGGACAAAGATGACCATGAATTTAAGCTATACAATTAAAAGACCACCCACACAATGTGGACATAACGTCATCATACAAGAAACAACTTGAGGGAAGGTATGGATAGTCCTAGATTTGTCAGAAAATGAAGACAACTTAAGATCCTTATTAAGCAGAGATTTAATATTCAATAATTTCCAAGAAGACAATTGCTAGCTCAGAAGATTAAGTAGTGGGGTTTTATTTGGGTTCTTTTACGTTCTAAACACTAAATGAGTTGTAGAAGTTCGACATCATCTTTTGTATTCAAGTCTATGCTGACTGATTCATTTGCATGCAGTTGAAGGAGTATCCAGTGGATGCATGTAATTTGCGTCTTTCATTATTGAATCTTTCAAACAATTCATTGTCTGGATTGCCCCCTGAATTAGGTAAGAATAGCTTGTTGTAGGTCCCATTGATTATATCTGGTATACTGGTATATGATACCTCAGCAGAAATATTAAAATGTTGCATAGCTTGTATTGCTCTAAACCTGCATAGCTGGTATATGATCTATTTCTGTAAGACCACAATGACCATCTTTTGCAGCACCAAAATGTTCTACATCAAGATATTAGCTTAAGAATCTGAAGTTTCAACTTGATGCTGCCGCTTGTCGCAGTTTTCCAAAAATTCTAGGGCGCCGTAAAAAATATTGGGGCTTACTCCTTGTCTGCAAAGAAATGTTTGGATTCTAAAGTGGCACAAGTTGTTTCTTTACTGAAGTAGAATGTGGCACAATTTAGTGTAAACTGGTTTCAACTAAATCGCGAATGGATTTGGTGGGAGTGGCGAGAGTTTAAAATGATAATTACCCTGATTGATTATACCCGGTTGAACAATGCTCTTATTTATATCTTAAATCGGTTAAATATTATTCTTTGCTTAGGCAAGATGACTACCCTGCGAAGACTTTTACTTACCGGAAACCCTATACGAACTCTTCGAAGGTGAGAGACTATTCGATTATCCTTTTCCCCTTTGATTTGCTAATTCTCTTGATTAAGTACTTATCCAGCCAAAATTTTCCGTTGCCAGCACATTGGTGTCAGGACCAACTCCTACTTTATTAAAGTATCTGCGGAGTAGGCTTTCTCAGAGTGAAGGTACAACCATTTGCCTACGTATGCAGTAGCATATTTTTTTATGCCTGCTCAACATGCTATTGTTTACTGTTCCACACTCCTAACCAAAAGTGAATAACTGAAGCTGTTTAGGGAAGATGGTTTGAATATGCATGCAAGATAACTGTTTTTCTTTGTCCATTGACAATGTAAAAGTTGCAAAAAAATTCTTCAATTGAATTCTGCACAAACTACAGTCTCAATTAATTATGCAAAGTTCTTATATTAATAGATGCTGAAGCTATAACTACAACAAAAGAAGATGTGATTGCCATGGCAGCTCGATTGTCTGTTGCTTCAAAGGTACTGCTCTTAAACTTATCTAAAATGGATAAGCTTTACAGAATGATGATTTTATAGCTTCTCATGTTTTTCAACTTGGGATGGGCGTACCTGTAAAATAGTTTTTCTATGCCTACCTGTAAAGTAGTTGTATTTCTATGCCTCACATACGGTTATGTCTCCGGTGGTTCTATAAACTCCTGTTCATAACATTGGTTATGTAGTATTGAGCATTCACTTTCTATTGTAATCTTTAATTTCAGTACTAGATGTTTATGCTTAAAGATGGTCTTTCTTTCAGGAACTTTCTATGGAAGGGCTGAGTTTGAGTTCTGTCCCATCAGAAGTATGGGAATCAAGTGAGGTCATAAGAGTCAATCTAACTAGGAATTCCATTGAAGAGCTCCCAGTCGAACTTTCTTCATGTATCCACCTCCAGGCAAATCCCTTGTGTGCATATATCTATGTTCTTAATAGTTGTGAGGAAAGAATGATAAATTAAGTTCTGTTTGTGTGAACCCGGCCTTACCAATTCATGTATTATCTCGAGAAAGAGATGAACATATAGGCTATCTCGAAAACTCTATTGAACGATAAATAGGTTATAGTTTCATTTATATAATTTACCACTTTTAGAGTACAACAAAGGGGGTTTTAGTAGGGATCTGACGGAATTTTCTAGTCAATTACATACTAATAGCATTAGGCTCACATTGTTAATATTCTATAATCAATTATGCAATATGGAGTGTTTGTTGCTTAGTGCTACAAAGTTTGATTATGTAGGTCGCTTCAAATTAACCATAGTCGTAGTCAGACGTAAAAAAAATTATACCAAAATGCTTCTGATTAAATCCCTCCATTGATTAGTATTTTATTCTCCCTCTGAAGTACTTTGTTAATGAAGTAGTCAATCGTAGACAGATCTTATTGGTTTATGAATCTTTGATCAGTGGGAGGAAAGTTGAAGTGTGCTGTGGCTGGAGAGGTTATTAGGGATTGCATATTGTTGAGTACTTAAGTTGGTTGGGTCCCCCTATTCATTTCTATACATATTTTCAATTTGCAGACACTAATCTTGTCTAGAAACAAGATCAAAGAGTGGCCAGGTGCAATTTTAAGCTCGCTTCCTAATCTTTTGTGTTTGAAGCTGGACAATAATCCACTAAGACAGGTAAAACGTGCAACTGGTGCAATCCTCTATTCTTTCATGTTAAATTGACCCTGATAAGAGAGAAACAAACAAGTCCTCAATATGACTTCTCATGTATTCCAAGAACTTAATTTGTCAAGGACGAGGGTAACAAATTACATGTAGCTAAGAAATTTACTTATTGACTTGTAGATACCATCAGATGGATTTCAAGCAACTCCGATGCTTCAGATTCTGGATCTAAGTGGTAATGCAGCTTCATTAAAAGAACACCCTGTATTTTCTAGCTTACCCCATCTGCAAGAGCTTTATCTGAGGTTAGTGAACTTGTAACACCCTCATGTCAAGATTGTGTGTGAATGATCTGCTCCGGCATCCAAAATGGGTTTTAAATTCTGTCTGCTTCTTGCATTTGCATGTATTTTCCACTGTTTTTCATTAGGCTAAGCGACATCTATTTCACTTGATAGACGAATGCAGCTGCACGAAGTCCCATCAGATATCTTGAGTTTGCAGCAACTGCGGATCCTAGACCTCGGCCAAAATTCCTTGCAATCAGTTCCAGTGGTAATATGTTTCTCGATTAAGAAAGAAATACGCATTACCTTTGTTGCTTTATACTTAAAAGACTTGTAAGGAGACGCGACTTTATGATATAGAATAGGGGTCATCTTCTTATACCGAGGAATAGAAGTTATCTATTGTGTGCAAACTCATGTCTTAATCTATTCAGTTTTGAGTTGAAAGAAATGCTGTTAGATTGAGGCTGGCTTCCTCATTATAGGATATGAATGTACAGATATTTTGTCTCTATACAAATGCTTTTCTAAATGCCCTCATTATATCTGGCATAACTCATGCTTTTATAAACTTGTGGAAGATGGGCACTTCACAGTTGCAAATGCTCATTGTAGGTTATATCGGGAATGTTCTTGCCTTATGTACTTCCCATTTATTCATGTGCTAAGTCGCTTGCTATTCACATTTTATGTCTTAATATTGGCACGCAGGCATTCAAGAATTTTACTTCACTCACTGAGCTAGGCCTATCTGACAACAACATTTCAATGCTTCCTCCAGAATTGGTTAGTATACAAAAACCTCTCCCTGTTGTGTTGATCTCATATGTTGAGACTTCAATCGACTACAAAATGCAGCAGATTCATTCTACACCGTAAAAAAGAGATATAATAATTAGGCTAATAGTTATAAACTTATGATTTCACTCCTGTTCCATTATGTTTCCAAACTTGCTGAAATTTTTCTTATGAATGCATTCCCCATATATTTTCTTCTATACTAAAATTCTTCATTCAAAATACCACATTATATAAATGGTCCATGAGTAAGTATATGTCAGACTTGTGTACTAGCTCTAGTAATAACATTTGTGCATACTTAAAATTGTTACTGTATGTTTCATTAAAAAAGAAGTTATTACTGTATTCTGAACACATGAATTTTCTTTTATCAGGGTATACTTGAACCCAGCTTACAGGTCTTAAGACTAGATGGAAATCCATTGAGAAGGTATGGTACACTTTCAACTATTCCTCCTGTTCACCCTAATATTTCTGGTGTTAATGATACCAAACTTTTCTGTAATAGAAAAATGATGTCAATAAATATCGAGTGTTATAACCGATTCACTGCCAATCGCCTCGATTGTCTGGGCAATGTGATCAAGCATGTATGGCAATCATCGTGTATTTGTTAATCAACTGATAGAAGCCTAAGAGGCTTGCCTCTGGTAGCAGTTAGAACCCTAAGCTCCTTATGACCACTCCTTTCAAATATGTGATTCTTACAGTATTAGGATGAGTCATATTGATACAACAGTGAGCAACAGATGCAAGAATGATGTAACATTCACCATAAGAACACACCCTACAGACTTTCACGATAACAGTCCGTTTAATTGATAACTTACTGTTCTGGTTTCAAGACTAATTGTTCTAATGCATCATGATCCTTATCATTTTCTTTGGATACAACAGCATCCGGCGGACGGTGTTAGATAGAGGAACCAAAGCTGTTCTGCAATATCTCAAGGACAAAATTGTGGAATGATTTCTGCCTACCTCCCCCTCATCCAGACGGGCCATGAATCTCGATTTCACAAAGCGCTTATTCGATGCTTGTTTCTTTGTCTCAGTCTTATACTCTTATGTATGACAGCTTGTACCTTTTGAGTTTCCGATTTATAACTTTTTCATTTTTGTAAAAACTATATTGTATGTTATGCTCTTACTGTTGTAATTGAAGCCTGAATTTCACACATGTATACTCATGATAACAGACTCAGAAATGAAACTGGTTTATGTGCCAGAGTTTTCCCATTACAAACTTTGTAATGCCATTTAGCCTGAAACCGGCTTTTTACTACTTTAGTGAGCTCTCAGGTCAATCACCTTAAGAATCCAGCCGTCCAGGCCGTTGAGAAAAATAATACTCTGAAGAGCTGAAGGTAAAAAAATTAAAAAAGAAAATTCACTAATTCCAGAAGTTTCTGATCTTGTAACTACTCATTTTTGAATTCAAGGGGGAAAAATGACTGTAGAAGGACAAAAGAATAATTTTACAATTGTAACAAAAAAAAGGAATAATTTTACAATGCAAAGAATCGATACGGTACTAAAAGTAAAATATCTACAAGGATCGATACGGTCACGCAGCAGTGACCCATTGGAAAGAGAACAGCCCAGTGACTAAGCACTGTGGGGACCCGCACCAATTCGTCTCCTTTATAACCACCTCAGAGTCACGCCAATTCAGCCTCACAGCTCCCACAAACTTTTCTCTGCAGATTCTGTAACCGAATTCGTTTCACAAAGCTTTTCCCAGTGACCAAAAATGGTGCTCAGTGTCGCAGTCGAGTACATCAAGCCAGACCTTCCCACCGTCGCCGCCGAGCGCGACGTCGGCCCAAAGCGCTACCCCAGACGCCTCGTCGACAACCTCTTCACCGTCCACGTGGACTCCAAGCGCATCCTCACCGTCCAGACTAACGACGACAACACCGCCGGGAAATGGCTCTCTCAGGTCCTCAGGTCCACCGCCTCCAACACCAAGCCTCTGAAGCCCAACGCTGACCTCAGGCCTGACGCCATCTTCGTCGGCCTCACCGCCGAAGTTGACGACTACGTGTACTGCCCCCGCGGCGCTGAACCTCCCTACGGCGTCCTCACCATCTCCGTCGGCTCTCACTGCCTCATGCACCGCCTCGACGCTGCATACCCGCCGCCGAAGCTCGTGAAGGCGTTCTTCGAGAACCCTAGGGTGGTGGTGCTCGGGAGAGACATGGCGAACGTGGCGAAGAAGCTGAAGAACCAGAACGGGATCGAGGTCAGGAACGCCGTCGATCTGAGCGAGCTCGCGATCCGAGGACTGAAGAGGGACGATCTGGACCTCGGCCGCTACGACCTTGATCGCCTCGCCATGACCGTCCTCGGGAAGCACTATGACGTCATCAGGCCGGAGGAGAAGAAGCTCTACGACTTCTGGACCCGCGACTTTGGTCTCCGTGAGCTCGGCATCTACAACGAGCGTCTCTGCGACGAGAAGGTCAAGTGGGGGACTCTTGATGCCTACCTGTGCTTGCTCATCGGCACCGCTCTTGAGGAGGCCATTCACGGCGCTCGTGTCGTCTCCGGCGCCGCTTCCAAGAAGAAGAACAAGATCACGACCACCAAAAGGATCGGAGCCAGTAAGTAAGTACTAAGCTGATGATAGTGATTTGCTGAGCTTAAAATTGAAAATCTGTTGGCTAAGTACTTGGTTTAGGGTTTAAATTTTATCGTCGTTGTTGTGTCTGTTGAATTAGTCGTCTGTTTCTAGCTGATTTTGAATTTGGATCTTTCAGCTAAATTTTCCCGGATTTACTTTCCTTTTGAGAATTAGTGATGAACTAGCTTGTTGATTAATTAGTTTTCATTATTGCTGTGTTTTGCTTGGTTTGAAAGAGAAATTAACTAGCTGCTTCATCATTATTAGTGGGTTCTCGCCTGCACTTTCGTCAAAAGAAATTGATTATTACGGTAAAGAGTTGCGGAGGCCAGAGAGAGCCTGTAATGCTCTGTGTGATGGTAGTACAGTACTAGTCTGAGAAACGCATGAACCAACGCGCGCGCGTGGTTACACTCTCCTTGTGTCTTGTTTTGTATTGAATAAGAGGTGGCTTCCTAGAGAAGTTAATTGGTTAGCGCTTAGCTGGAGTTTGCCGGAATAGGAGTACTAGTCTGCAACGTTGTAGAATCGCGCCGGGGTGTTATATACCTTTTACGGTAGCACACAGTCCTTTGCCTGCTGTGAATTGCAGAGATGGGGTGTCTCCCATGACCACCCTAACTTTGTCTTTCAATTTTCCTTACTCTTGGAAAAGTAGGCAACGTCTATTAAACGCCTGCTCTCCGAGCGCCGGCCCTTAATTTGCAGACGTCGTTTTTAAACCAAGAGTGATACAGAGTAGGGGAGAGATGGAAGGCGGAGAGAGCAACAGTGGCGGCAGTAGTAGTGCCGAGTGAACCGTGCGTGGAGACTCTGCAGCTGATGGAGAAGAGTGGTAGCAGCGGTAACGAAAGCCGGAGATCTGACAGCGGCGCTCGGAGAGCAGGCGTTTACCAGAACTTGCCGGAAAAGTACGTGCATCGCATAAATAGGAATTTTCACCCAGAAACCAGTTTATTTGGTACTTATATTTTTGGCTAGCTAGTTTGTAAATTTTGGTCACTACATGGTGCATTTTGATCGGTTTCACATAATTTTCTTCTGTTATTATTTGAGTCATAGTTTAAAAACAAATCAACCGCGTACCATTCCCCAATTCCTCATGGACAAGATTCCACCGACTCTCTTATAACACCCGGCCCCTAGAACTTCTCTTTCTGCAAACCTAGCTTGGGTTTTTTCTCCAAGATGGGGCTGGAGGTTTCAATCTAGACGAAAGATGAGGCTGAGGTCGCGTCTACACTCGTTACGACCTCTACACAGTCCGCGTCGACACCAAGCGCATCCTCACCTTTTTCACCGATAACGTCCTAGTCGCCTCCAAGTGGCTCTCCCAGGTCCTCCGCTCCAAGTCCACCACCCATTAACACCAAGCCCCCTCTCCCCGGCGCCCCCACCACCTTCCCTCCGGAAGCCATCTTCGTCGGCTTCCTCCCCGAGGATGAGTCCCCCTTCTACGGTCCTAAACTCTGCGTCGGGTCCCACTCCTCATGCTCGAGCTCTCCGGCAGCTGCTACGACCCTCGCTCTAGCTCCCCACTAGGGCCAATAGTGGCCATGGCACCCCCCCAAAACTTTACTTCTATATGTATTTTCTCTTTATAATTTAGTGCAAATGAGTTCATCAATTACATAGAGTGGCACCCCCTATTTATAAACTTTGGCTCCGCCACTGCCCTCGCTGGTCGAGCCGCGACCCTTTGATGACTCCCCCAAGCTCGTCAAGGCATTCTTCCAAAACGCTAGGGTTGTCGTCCTTGGCACTGACATGGCCAAGACCGCCAGGCGCCTTGAGGCCAGGCACGGCATCGTGATTAGGAAGGCCGTCGATCTGATCCACCTCGCCGTCAAGGGGTTGAAGAGGGACGACTCGGAGTTTGGCGTCAACAAGCCGGAGAGGGTATACTGGGAATCGAACGAGAAGGTCATGTTCACCACGGTGTATGCTTATCTGCGCCTCTTGGTGTGCTTCAAGCTTCTGGAGGCCATCGATGGACGTCGTCAGTCCTCTTATTCTTCTTCCAAGAAGAAGAAGCACAAAAAGAAAATAACCCAAAGCTAATTCGTTTATGGAGTCTGTTTGCTTTCAATTTTCGAATTTAGGATTAAGTCTTCTATATTAATAACCTGATCGAATTTTTGTTGTGGCTAGCTTTGATTTGCATTTGGTAGTACTATTGGCATTAGGCTATTAGCTAGTGGGTTGTTTGTAATTAGTGTTTTGGTGATTGGAAATAGTGCCTAAACATTTCAATTTTTTGTTGAGATCAGGAATTTGTATTTCTGGGTCGAGTTTTAATTTATTGATGTCTTGGTCGATCATGATGAAAACTCATGGCCTACGGCGTTGATTTTGCCGATTTTGTTTTGCTGGGGTCTTTTTAACTAGGATTCTTGCTCTGCAAGAAGTTCATTGTTGAATGGTTTGACATATAGAAATGGTTTGTTTTAGGCTATATTCCAATAGGTTCACCTGATCAACGGGAGCTACTTTGATGGACCATGTAAGTCCATGGGTAAAATTATACAACTCTTCGCTGAAATTCTAAACCGGAAGACAAGGATGCCCATAATTTTGTTGGAAAATGGTTAGAAAAACCATATAAAACCAAATTTTAAATGATTAATTTAATTATGTTAAACTTATAATTAATCAAAGATGAACATAGATTTGAGTTCTCTATAATGAGGGCTACAAGATCATATGTTTGTTTGTGTAATTTGGTTTGTGGGTGAATAAGAAATTGTCACTCAAAGATGGCTACTTAGAATGAGGGAAAATGTTTGTCCCACATTGAAAAAGAGAAGTGTTGGAAAGAATTTATATAGAATCCATTGTGTATGGATTGTAAAGTGTGTAAGCCCCTTTATACCATCTCGCGCACGCGTAGGGGGTGCAAATCTCAGGTCACAAGGAAAACTCGTGTATGCCCGTGCGACCTGCGGACACGAATGCGACACCAAATTGACGGTCGGAACGCAGATTCTTTTTGCATTTCTGAAAATTCGGTTTTGACTTTTCAAATTCTCTTAACTGTTCAAATTCTTCTTTTGTAACAACTGTGTTATTGTGTGTTATGGAGAACTATAACAGAATTGAAATCAGGCTTGTAACATATGTAACTCACATATGTTATGATCTTTTGATTTCTATAACAACCATCTTATTCATTGCTGATTACAAATCCTCACTGTATAAATAGCCACCATCATTTCTTTGTAATCATCCATTCGAAACACAATCCTCTCCCACTCTCAAAGTTCTTAGTTTTTCTCTGGTGATAGAAAGAGGTACATTTCGAGTTCGTTGAAGGTTATAGTTAGTAGTGCAACTTTCTAGAATTGTTTAGTCGTTATATCCTGGGAGACAAGCATCAAGCATCCTTGCACCGGTAGAGGAGGCGTAAACGTCTTAAGCACAGTGTGGTATCACACACGTCTCGACTAGTTCTTCCATCAACAATCATTCGGTATTTTGGTTGAATTTCTTTTCGTGTTGTTCGTTATTAGAACTACACGTTTTGTTTCTGCTTTATTATTTTTTATAATTTAATTTATTAAATTATATATGTAATATATCACTGCTTTCTCTAACAAATTTAACACTATATACAATGCAAAGGCACCCACGGAAGGGATGTATAATCCTAGATACATTAGGAACTGAAGACAACTTAGAATCCTAATAACCGAGCGGTAAAATGTTGTGAGTTCGTGACTTCAATTATTTCTGAACTGTAGTACGTTCTTGTAGAAGTTAATCATAGACGTACGCTCGTGATAGGCTGTTTGGTTATCCGTTTCCCTTTCCCTGTTTATTTTATTAAATACTTATCCAACCAAAACTTCCTCTGCCAATACCTAGTCATCTGCCTATTGAAGAACCATATTTTATTGCCTGCTTAAAATGCTAATGGTACTTATTAAGAGTGGAAAACCAAATCTCAAAAGCTTAAGCTGTTAGTGAAGATGTTTAAATATGCATGCATGCAAGAAGAAAACTTTTTTTCTTCATCTTCCAGCATCGCAGCATTGCAAAATTGCAAAAACGTTTCTGAAATGTAGCTGTTCATCAACTACTGTCTCGATCAATTAATTATGTCACAGGTGATTTATGTACACTCCTGTTCATCACATCGGAATCTTGAGCCTGCATATTCTTTTAGCCCTCTCTTCTTGATCAATTGTTGTTTGAGATAACAAAGCTATATTTTATCGACCATTTAAACCTCATTACAGAAGATGATAACCTAATTAACTAGCTAGCTCATTTCATGTAGGAAGAATGAAGCATCACAAGATCGATATAATTAATTAATAGACTATGAGTTTTTATGTTCTCAAACGGTTATACAAAAATATACATCATTATCCCTTCTGAAGCCGAGAAAGTATCCATATATGGAAAAAAAGAGAGGATGTAGGATGCCAGAAGGTAGCTAATGTGAGTACCAGAAGGCATTGAACCTGGTAAACTTCTGAGGGTTGGAACCCGAATCTCCCTAATTTCTTATATAACCTACAAAATTACCTATAATCCATTTCCACGGAACCAAGGCTGAGATTAACGCAACCGGGCATGCACCTCGGTTCAGCACTGTGGGAATAAATTTCAATTACAGGAAGACGGCAGGGTTCTTTAATGAAGTCTATATATCTCACTTAAAATGGAAAGACTTATGTTAAGAGAGCGAGTGATCGAAGTGATCAAATGATGGTAGTTAATTACAGAATCTTAGTGTAAACGATATATTCTTTACCATTAACAACGTACATGATTCTTGTAAGAGTCACAATAGGGCGGCGAGAACACAGCAACACCAACCTTGAAACTCCTTATTGCACTGTCAATCTTCTCAAACAGTTTGTCTCCTGCAGGTTTCATATTAATTCTTGTTGTCCAAGAAAGGCCGCAAGCTGAGTGGAGAAAGATGGTCGTAAAAAGCAAAGAGACTATTGTTTGCTTTGTGTCTATAATATTATTTTGACAGACAAGATCGATCGACCGGAGTAGAAAGAGAATAACAGAAAAAAAAAAGATTGACTAGCACAAATTAAGCACAAAAATGATTGATGCGTTGAAGCTATATATATATATATATATATATATATATAGATATTAGCAGTCGGAATGTTGCCTGAAAGGCTGAAACTCATGATGTCGCATAAATTCCATGCATAACCTAGCTTAGAAACCAGCTGTTCGAGCCAGAAATAGTACTCCTGCGGAGCCTTAATTTGCTTTGTAATTAACCTTGTTTTTGCTACGGAACTGACATATGAATGAATCGAAGGGGATGACCGTACTTGTTAGCCGACAAGCAAAAAAGTCTTAAACCTCTTTTGCTATATATAATTCCATGACCTGCAAACAATACTGAACTTTACATATATAAAGAGTCTTATGGTATCATTCTCTTTAAAACTGCAACCAATAGGTCCTCAAGCAGGTTTGCCCAATCTGAGGAGTCCATCATTTGAACCTTGAGAAGATTTTCAAAGTTTGATAAATTTAAGATTTGATAGGGTATACGAGTGAATAGCCCAGCAGCTTTTGGGATTAGATGTATGTTTGGCTCCTTTGTATAATCGTGGTACGACTAGTTTTTTTTTTGTGTCAAAGTGGTACTGCTAGTCTTAGTCCATAGGGACTTAACAATCTTATCTCCCATAAGGACTAGGAAAACATGGAGATTCATTTGTAAACTAAGAATGAAAGAGTAGGCTAGGAAAACATTTCTTGAGAAGAATGAATCGAATTCATTTGGCGATAACGCCATTACGACTACAATGATCAAGCAACTAGAATGACAAGCCACTCCAAAAGGCTATGTACCTATTACAAGGAAAGAAAAATGCACACATAGCGCTTATTTAACAAATCAAAAGTCTGAAAAGTGTTCAAAATAAGTGAACATAATCAGTGTTGAGAATATACATCTCACATTGTGAATTGTGACATAACCTGTGAGTTTATAAGGGTTTGAATCACTCAATTCATTGCCAATTAGTTTTGGACATGAACCATATATCACTTTATATGATATCAGATGTAACGACCCCAAAATTTCGAGCTTAAAAACTCAAAATTTTAAAGTCGTTAAACACAAAATAATCTCAATGAAATCGAAATCATTTAAAATGTCACAGCGGATCAATTCTGAGTTCTCAATACAACTCAGACAAACCAATTATTACAAACCAAATTTATAATCCATATATAAAATGGAAATGTAAGAATCCTCACAATCACTCACAAATCTCACAAATAAAACCACACCAATTCTCACACACAAATCCACGCTAGAAACCTCACCACAAGTAGGATATGAACGACTTCGAGCCTCCGGAGTCGCCACTCAATCTCCACTAATCAACACCTGCGGAATTATCCCCTACACCATCGGATTGGTGCACCGGGATTGTAAACACAAACCCGGTAAGCTTATAGCTCGTATGAGTAAAATGAAAATATAATCGCATATCAATATATACAAAAAATCATAAATCATCAAATATAAATGCACTCATGAGTCAATGGACGGCCCATCTGGTCGTACCAAAGAAATAAGAAATAAAACGCTCATGAGGAATTAAGTAACCCTTCTGGTTACCCAAATGCATTTATATTACGGGTACCAAGAACGTTGGTACACATCTGTTACCCCTCTCGTAATACACCGCCGATATTAGATAGCCACCCGCTACCCAACATCCAAAACAATCTGAGTACTCATGAGCAGATAACCACCTGTTACCTCACATGCAGTACTAAGGCAGACATACTAGAGCTCTAACTGTATCGTAACTTTCGCCCGGCCAAAGGCTAGGTTTTCGACTTGCCAAACACGTACAATAATCTCACATCATATTGTACCAAACATCTAGTCCGAAGACAAATCACATTTAACAATCTCCATATTAAACTCACATGCTGGTCATCGAATTGACCTAATCCAGATGAATTCATAACAGTATATAATATATCAAATTATATATATATATATATGTACTTATTACCATTTATACAATATATATGGAATCCATTATATTGTATACATGTCGTATTTCAATATTAAAAACTCTTGCAAATATCTTAGAATCACCGCAAGGGTAGATTCGTAAATATGTGAGATTTTACTCACCTTATCGAGTCGAGCGTAATCCCACAATTTCCGAAGATAATTCATTTCCTCGCTTTATAGATCACCTTGAAAGGATAAGAAAAGAATTTAGAAACGTTTCGTAAACCTTTAAATGCCGAAACAGTAATAATCGGTTACTGTTCAGCAATTTTCGGTTTTACGAAGTTACTGTTCACAATACTGTTCATGTATTACTGTACAAATACACAATTAATACGTATTTATGTACGAATACATACTGGTTATGTATTTCTGTACGTCTACATACTATTTACGTATTTCTGTACGTATACATACTATTCAAATGTAAATACAATCTCAGTAAATAAAATTTACTAAATTACCTTTTACAAATTACTGAAAGTAATTTATATTTACATTTACCGTACGTAAAATTTAATTTACATTTACCGTACGTAAATAAAATTTACATTTACATTTACCGTACGTAAGTAAATTACCAAAATACCCTTCTCGGAATCACTGTTCACGCCGCTGCACGTGGCGGCGCGTGGGGTACACGCGCCACCCGCCGGCAGGCTGCGCGTGGGGCTCATGCGCCGACGCCGCCAACGGCGCGTGTCACGCCACCGCCGCCCCATTTCTCTTCCTTTCTCCTCCCTCTTCCTTCCTACGGTCTCAGACCATCCCTAGGCTATCCCACGCCCCCCCACGCGCCATCCATGGCGGCGGAAATCTCCTATGTTCTCCTACTCCGATCTACCTCAAAATCTCTCCAAAACATCCACAAATTCACCAACAAGCAATTCAACAATTGAATTAACCAAATCCTTACCCAAAACACGGTTTGAAATCGTTGGAGCTCGTTGGTTGGATCGGACCGACCGTGCTCGGTTCTTGTGAGTCACGCCGAAGCTTCACGGCGTCGCTGGAGTCCGTGCCTTGCTCGGAGGGAGGTCGCGTCGTGGTTGTGAGGCCGCTGATGCCGGCGGTGAGGAGCACGGCGCACGGAGGGCGGCGATTCGTTGGTGAGCCGAGAGGGTGAGAGAGTTTTCGGGAGAGAGGAGAAAAGGAGGCGGGGTGAGAGAGAGAAGAATGGGTTTCCAATTATGGGAACCCTAGCTGAAAAATTTCCTTTTATACCCCCATCTAAAATCGGAAACTAACTTCCGTCGTTAATAACTTTTACGTACGACGTCCGATTCGAACGCGTCACATACTCACGAACTCGTATCGACGAGCTCTACAACTTTCGTGAAGGAAGTTTTCGCAAACGGGTGACGGAAGAAAGATCGATAATTTCGTTTGGAAATGTAACGTTTTTCTTATTAAACGTTCCGAGAACGTTTCCGTTTCCGTTCCGTAAAGTTGCAAACAATCATATTCATTTTAACTGAATTTCATAACTTTAAAGAATTCAAATTAAATCAGATATTGTTTGAAAAATTTAGGGTTATTACAATCTACCCCCCTTAAAGGAATTTCGTCCCGAAATTCAAGTTCACTCAACAAACAACTGTGGATATCTGGTCATCATGTCTGACTCTAGCTCCCAAGATGCATCACCCTCATCATGGTGACTCCACAGCACCTTGACTAGCTCAACTTCTCTTCTCCGAAGCTTCTTTGTGGATCTATCCAGGATACGAACCGGCTCGACCACAAATGTGGCATTTTCCTTCACTTCAATGGTGCTATGATCGATCATATGTGACTCATCTGATACATACTTCCTCAGCATGGAAATGTGGAAGACGTTGTGAACGCCGGACATGCTAGTAGGCAAGGCTAGTCGATAAGCTAGTTCGCCCACCTTCTCAAGTATCTCAAAGGGCCCAACGTACCTCGGAGCCAACTTTCCCTTCTTGCCAAATCTCACCACACCCCTCATAGGTGAAACTTTCAAGAACACATGATCTCCGATCTCAAATTCCACATGTCTCCTCTTCTGTCTGCTCTGAGCAGTCCGGATTCTATCCCGAATGATCGAGATCTTCTCCGTGGTTTCCTGAACCACCTCTGGACCCATCAGTGCCTCATCACCAACTTCGGCCCAACAGATCGGTGAACGACATGGTCTACCATAAAGAGCCTCATAAGGTGCCATGCCGATGCTAGAATGGTAGCTGTTGTTGTAGGCAAACTCAATCAATCTCAAATGATCTTCCCAGCTACCCTTGAAATCCAGCACACATGCTCTCAACATGTCTTCCATCACCTGATTCACCCTTTCCGTCTGCCCATCCGTCTGAGGGTGAAAAGCTGTACTCATATCCAGGGTAGTGCCCATCGCCTTCTGCAAACCACCCCAGAACTTCGAAGTGAAACGTGCATCTCGATCAGAAACAATAGAAACTGGAGCACCATGAAGTCTCACTACCTCACTCACATATAGTTTCCCAATACGTCCACGGAGTACTTCATCGACACTGGAAGAAAGTGAGCCAACTTCGTCAACCGATCGACAATCACCCATATGGCATCGTGACCCTTCTTCGATCTAGGCAATCCGGTCACAAAATCCATAGATATCTGCTCCCACTTCCAAAGAGGGATAGTCATTGGTTTCAACATGCCAGCTGGTCGTTGATGTTCTGCTTTCACTTGCTGACATGTAAGGCACTTCGATACAAACTCTGCTACATCTTTCTTCATACCGTTCCACCAGAATTGCCTGCATAAGTCCTTGTACATCTTGGTGTTCCCTGGATGAACGGTATAACGTGATCGATGTGCTGTACGAAGGACCTCCTCCCGAAGATCATCACAATCTGGGACACACAATCTAGCCCCAAACCTCAACCCTCCATCAGGTCCAACTCTCCATTCAGAAGGGCACTCATCAAGCGTATCTACTACAAGATCTGCCAACTTAGCTTGTGAGAGCCTATCCTGCGCCTAACCCTGTATGATCCTCGTGATCAATGTGGGTTGCACCGTGACACTACCAAGGAAAACCCTTGGTTCTCCTCCCGATGGTACTAAATCAAACTTCGATGCAGTTTCGAGCATGAACCATTCCTGGACCATAAGTGAGGCCACCACGCCTCTCGGTTTCCTGCTCAAGGCATCGGCCACCACATTTGCCTTCCCCGGGTGGTACTCTAATGTGAAGTCATAGTCCTTGAGGAGTTCCATCCATCTCCTCTGCCTCATATTCAGCTCCTTCTGAGAAAACAAGTACTTCAAACTCTTATGATCTGAAAAGAGTTGAAACTTCTCTCCATACAAGTAATGTCTCCAAATCTTTAGGGTAAACACAACTGCCGCAAGCTCTAGGTCGTGTGTCGGATAATTCTTCTCATGAATCTTCAACTGTCTCGAGCCATAAGCAACAACTCCTCCATGCTGCATCAACACACAACCCAAACCTTGGAGCGAAGCATCACTGTAAATGACATAGCCACCACCACTTGATGGAATCGTCAACACTGGGGCGGTGGTCAATCTGATCTTTAGTTTGTTGAATGCTTCCTCACATGCATCCGTCCACACGAAGGGAGTATCTTTCTTGGTCAACTTGGTCAATGAAGATGCAATACTAGAAAACCTCTCGATAAACCTCCTGTAGTACCCTGCCAAACCGAGGAAACTACGGATCTCTGTGGGGTTCTTTGGACGACTCTAATTCTTTACTGCCTCTACCTTTGACGGGTCCACTAGTACTCCATCTTTTGAGACAACATGACCAAGGAATTTGACTTCTTCCTTCTAGAACTCACACTTCTCTAGCTTGGCATACAGTCTCGCCTCCTTCAAGGTCTGCAACACTGTTCTCAGATGCACCACATGTTCTTCTTGTGTCTTGGAGTATATCAGAATGTCATCCACAAACACCACAACGAACTCATCCAAGTACGGGCTAAATACTTGGTTCATCAAACTCATAAAAACAGCTGGTGCATTCGTTAGACCAAATGGCATGACGACAAACTCATAATGTCCATACCGGGTCCTGAAGGCTGTCTTCGATATATCTTCTTCCTTCACTCTGAGCTGATGATAACCGGATCTCAAATCAATCTTAGAGAACACCGTAGCACCTTTGAGCTGATCGAACAAGTCATCAATGCTAGGTAAGGGGTACCTATTCTTGATGGTCACCTTGTTCAGTTCTCTGTAGTCTACACATAACCGTAAAGAACCATCTTTCTTCTTCACGAACAACACAGGTGCTCCCCAAGGTGAAACACTAGGTCTAATGAACCCTTGGTCTAATAGTTCATCGATCTGCACCTTCAGCTCCTTAAGTTCATTCTGCCCCATTCTATATGGCGCCTTTGACACACGTGCTGTACCGGGTACTACATCAATGCAGAAATCTACCACTCTTCGAGGAGGTAGCCCCGGTATCTCTTCGAACACTTCACCAAACTCAGATACTACCACAATGTCTGCAATAGTTACTTTCTGATCCACTGACTCCACATGCGCCAAAACTCCTGATCTCATGGCGTTATCAGACTTGAGGCAACGATAACGAAACGCAGGCTCCCCAGGTCTATGAAATGACACCACCATGTCGAAACAATCAATCACAGCATGCTGTGGTCTCAACCAATCAATCCCCAAGATCACATCATAAGTGTGGTCCGGAATCACAATCAACGAAGCAGAGAACTCTCTACTACCAATCAAAATCGGACAAGCTTTGCAGATTGTCTCTCACTCAAGTGATACTCCAAGAGGCGAAGTGACACATAAAGCGTTCCCAAGAGGTGTAGGAATCAATCCTAGCATCTCTACTACCGAACTAGCAATAAATGAATGCGATGCTCCCGTATCAAACAGTACTCTAGCAAGGTAGTCAAACAGTGATAATGTACCTTCCACTCCTGTGTCTCGCTGACCCACTGCGAACACTCTAGCTTGGCCCGCTGGTAGCTGTCTCTGCGGCCGTTCCTGCCTACCCTGAAGTGGTCGAGTACAATCTCGAGCTATGTGTCCCACTTGCCCGCACCGGTGGCAGCCTGCTCTCTTCGGTTTCGGGCAAGCTGAGGCGTAATGTCCCATCTCGTTGCAGCCATAACACCTCACCGCTGCCAATGGTCTGACTGGTGCTGCCCTGATAGCTAGGGGTGTCGCCCTTGCCGGGCCCTGATAGTGGGGTCTTGGTCTCTTCCATGACCTACCCGTCGGTCATGAGTGCTCGCTACCTGTACAGATTGCCTTGCCTTTTCCCTTTATATCTATGCTTCCCACATCTCCTGCTTGAGTCTTATTTGCTTGCTCCAAGTTCATGGCACTCTCAAATATCAGCTCCCTAGTAGTCAGGCAAAGGACTGATATCATGGTTTTGTACTCATGTTTCAGTCCTTGTAGATACTTCTGAGCTAAAGCGGTCGTACCCATATGCCTGACATACCGATACAGCTGCGAGAATCGAGCATCATACTCTCTAATGGTCATGTCTCCCTGCACCAGTGCCAGAAACAACAACTCTAAGTCCTCCTATACTGTGGCTAGAAAATACTTCTCTCGGAATATGGTGGTGAAACCTCCCCATGTGAATGTAGACACATCCACAGTCTGTCTCATGCTCTTCCACCAGTCTAGAGCATCACCTTTGAGAAAGAATGTAGCTATCTTTCTCTTCTCAATCTATGTGCACTCTATCATCTCAAAATAAGTCTCCATACCCTCGATCCAATGGTCAGCTACCATATGATCTAGTCCCCCATGAAAGGTCGGCGTTGACAGTGCACTAATATCCTTGATCAACTCCAATACTCGACCGTCATCTCTAACCGCAGGAGCTGGCTCAACCTGCTCCTCCTGTGGAGCAGCCTCCTCATACAGGTTCTCCACGTTGCGGACTCGGCCTGCGGCCCTACTTCGACCTCGCCTCTCGCCCGTCCTCGGCCCTTATCAGCGTTCATTACCTTCAAACAACGAAACACTTAGTCAATACTTGTGAAATCTCGATTTCAACTAAAACAGATTCCCAATAGATATCAACATGAAATTTCAGAATGAGATGAAACTTCGAAGTATCATCACAATACTCCCTAGAGGACCAAACCATAAGGTATGGCTCCTAAAACACTCTCGTGTACCCGACGACATATCAATACCGAGGAGCATGTGATGGGTGCCCGCCTGCAGTCAGATCATCGCTCCCGGATGATATTGATAATCGCCAAATACGCACTTAGGCTCTGATACCAACTGTAACGACCCCAAAATTTCGAGCTTAAAAACTCAAAATTTTAAAGTCGTTAAACACAAAATAATCTCAATGAAATCGAAATCATTTAAAATGTCACAGCGGATCAATTCTGAGTTCTCAATACAACTCAGACAAACCAATTATTACAAACCAAATTTATAATCCATACATAAAATGGAAATGTAATAATCCTCACAATCACTCACAAATCTCACAAATAAAACCACACCAATTCTCACACACAAATCCACGCTAGAAACCTCACCACAAGTAGGATATGAACGACTTCGAGCCTCCGGAGTCGCCACTCAATCTCCACTAATCAACACCTGCGGAATTATCCCCTACACCATCGGATTGGTGCACCGGGATTGTAAACACAAACCCGGTAAGCTTATAGCTCGTATGAGTAAAATGAAAATATAATCGCATATCAATATATACGAAAAATCATAAATCATCAAATATAAATGCACTCATGAGTCAATTGACGGCCCATCTGGTCGTACCAAAGAAATAAGAAATAAAACGCTCATGAGGAATTAAGTAACCCTTCTGGTTACCCAAATGCATTTATATTACGGGTACCAAGAACGTTGGTACACATCTGTTACCCCTCTCGTAATACACCGCCGATATTAGATAGCCACCCGCTACCCAACATCCAAAACAATCTGAGTACTCATGAGCAGATAACCACCCGTTACCTCACATGCAGTACTAAGGCAGACAGACTAGAGCTCTAACTGTATCGTAACTTTCGCCCGGCCAAAGGCTAGGTTTTCGACTTGCCAAACACGTACAATAATCTCACATCATATTGTACCAAACATCTTGTCCGAAGACAAATCACATTTAACAATCTCCATATTAAACTCACATGCTGGTCATCGAATTGATCTAATCCAGATGAATTCATAACAGTATATAATATAGCAAATTATATATATATATATATGTACTTATTACCATTTATACAATATATATATAATCCATTATATTGTATACATGTCGTATTTCAATATTAAAAACTCTTGCAAATATCTTAGAATCACCGCAAGGGTAGATTCGTAAATATGTGAGATTTTACTCACCTTATCGAGTCGAGCGTAATCCCACAATTTCCGAAAATAATTCATTTCCTCGCTTTATAGATCACCTTGAAAGGATAAGAAAAGAATTTAGAAACGTTTCGTAAACCTTTAAATGCCGAAATAGTAATAATCGGTTACTGTTCAGCAATTTTCGGTTTTACGAATTTACTGTTCACAGCTACTATTCACTGTAACTATTCACAGTACTGTTCATGTATTACTGTACAAATACACAATTAAATACGTATTTCTGTACGAATACATACTGTTACGCATTTCTGTACGTATACATACTATTTACGTATTTCTGTACGTATACATACTATTCAAATGTAAATACAATCTCAGTAAATAAAATTTACTAAATTACCTTTTACAAATTACTTTTTACAATTACTGAAAGTAATTTATATTTACATTTACTGTACGTAAAATTTAATTTACCGTATGTAAATAAAATTTACATTTACATTTACCGTACGTAAGTAAATTACCAAAATATCCTTCTCGGAATCACTGTTCACGCAGCCGCACGTGGCGGCGCGTGGGGTACACGCGCCACCCGCCGGCAGGCTGCGCGTGGGGCTCACGCACCGACGCCGCCAACGGCACGTGTCACGCCACTGCCGCCACATTTCTCTTCCTTTCTCCTCCCTCTTCCTTCCTACGGTCTTAGACCATCCCTAGGCTATCCCACGCCCCCCCACGCGCCATCCATGGCGGCGGAAATCTCCTCCCTCTCTTCCTCCGATCTACCTCAAAATCTTTCCAAAACATCCACAAATTCACCAACAAGCAATTCAACAATTGAATTAACCAAATCCTTACCCAAAACACGGTTTGAAATCGTTGGAGCTCGTTGGTTGGATCGGACTGACCGTGCTCGGTTCTTGTGAGTCACGCCGAAGCTTCACGGCGTCGCTGGAGTCCGTGCCTTGCTCAAAGGGAGGTCGCGTCGTGGTTGTGAGGCCGCTGATGCCGGCGGTGGGGAGCACGGCGCACGGAGGGCGGCGATTCGTTGGTGAGCCGAGAGGGTGAGAGAGTTTTCGGGAGAGAGGAGAAAAGGAGGCAGGGTGAGAGAGAGAAGAATGGGTTTCCAATTATGGAAACCCTAGCTGAAAAATTTCCTTTTATACCCCCCTCTAAAATCGGAAACTAACTTCCGTCGTTAATAACTTTTACGTACGACGTCCGATTTAAACGCGTCACATACTCACGAACTCGTATCGACGAGCTCTACAACTTTCGTGAAGGAAGTTTTCGCAAACGGGTGACGGAATAAAGGTCGATAATTTCGTTCGGAAACGTAACGTTTTTCTTATTAAACGTTCCGAGAACGTTTCCGTTTCCGTTCCGTAAAGTTGCAAACAATCATATTCATTTTAACTGAATTTCATAACTTTAAAGAATTCAAATTAAATCAGATATTGTTTGAAAAATTTAGGGTTATTACATCAGAGCGGGTTACCTACATTCACATGTGAAGCCAAAATGGCCACACTGACTCCATGTCACCCAATGTTGTCCAAGTGTATGGTTTGAAACTTTGCCACACGTGCAGGGGGATGTTGAGAATACACATCTCACGTTGAGAATTTAAACCTAACATGTGGGTTTATAAAGGTTTATGTTACTTTATCCATAACCTATTGGTTTTGAATGTGAATCATAGATTACTCGGATACTCTACAATCTACATTAGATGCTTCAAAACTAAAACCATGGGATGCCAAAGTCATGCTAGACCTAACTGAAACATGTAGCAAAAGAAACAACTCAAACGTACCTACTAGGCTTTAGCGTAAAGCCTAATAAGTTGGCCCATTTTCCAAGCCCAAAGTACATGCATGTTTAACCAGCTGTTAGCATAGCCTACTATTGGACATAACCTATTGGACATGCGTTAGCATAGCCCAATAAGTTGTCTAGCATTGTATCAGCTCGCAATATATGGTTATCGAAACATGCAGAACTTGTTATTCTATTCTAATGAAAGGCTTTTATTGTTCTCGGTACATTTGTCTAACTGAAGGCTCCCCGTAAAATACCTAGATCGAATGAATGATTTATCATTTCCATTAGGTTTGACAATACTTCATCCATTCAATTCCATGTTAATCATTTGTAATCAGTGGCGGAGCCAGGATTTAAACCTTACGAGGGTCTGTAGATATGATATAAAAACCATACATAGGTTGAATTACATTACTCAAATTTTGGTTTAGTTTTTTTTTTAGAAGATGAACATCTTCGAATGAAGTAATGTTATACTATATATACATCTTCAATACTTGTATCGAAAATTAAAATGTACAAGTAAAAAAAGTGATGATTTATTCATTTATTATTTCATGTTTTTTGTTTTGTTTGGGTGAATCCATTAATTAAAATAAATCAATTCTTACCTATTTCAATTAATAAGTCGTAAACACCAATCAATTTAATAAAAACATTTCTTAATAGAGCTAATTCTTCATTCAAGTCAATCCATTAATTAAAATAAATCAATTCTTACCTATTTCAATTAATAAGTCATAAACACCAATCAATTTAATAAAAAATTTATTAATAGAACTAATTCGTCATTTAAAATTGGTTGGTTAGAGGGGGTCTAATGAGAAATTTAAGCCAAAATTAAACCAAAATTAATATTTACTAGCTAATTATGGAAGCAAAATTCAAATGTTACAAAAGATAGGGAGGGTCCGAACCCGATTGGGCCCTAACATAGCTACGCTACTGTCTCTAATATCACTTGATATATCCTAGCAATAAGTTTCTAATACATTATATTTATATATCAAGGACGTATATAGATACTTTGGAGAATCAAATTTACCCCGAAATATCTCAAGGACCGAAAATTGATTAGTGGTACTTTTCACTCCGAGTTTAAGATTTTTTTAATAATTGAATTCCGAGTTTAAGAAATTGAAATTGAACCCGAGGCAAAATTTGCATACTACCCGAAACGGATTTTTTCTTCATACATGCTATTTCAATTTCTTCTTTTTTGAATCAATATCATTACCAATTTAAAATTAATAGGGAAGAAACATCCAAAAAAGGCTTGATCCGGTCATTTCAACTTCTTTTTTGGTACACTATCAAGAAATATACATTTGTTCCGGGAGAATTAATATTTTACCATTGTGTGTGTCTTAGCCTTATTAGGTTTCTTATTAGAGATAAATTTGTATCTGTGTAATAGATTAGGACTCTGAATCCTACGGGATTGTGGTTATGTAATGCTTATATATAATCCTCATTATCAATAAATAAACGGGCACGTTATATTTCATTACATTGTTATTATTCTTGTTTCATTATCTCGCAACACGTTATCATGCACTTTGTTCTAAAGTGTCTGAGCGACAAGGCCACCACCAGAAATTAACCCCCTGGCGACCTTTTCTTTTTGGCATTGCCGGAAGTTCTGATCAAATCCGACAAATTGTTATCGGAAGAGAAGATAGAGAGAGAAATCCAAAAATTGCAATTACTATGGGCACCCAGAAATTTTCTCTGCACATCCAAGCTCCTTCTTCGATCAATCTGAGTCCGTGAACTCGACATCGACGACTTGCTAATGTTGCCGCTCTGGCCCTTATCTTCTCCATCTAATTGTGTTCTGCCAAGCCCAACATGTCTCTCTCTCCATGCGTCGACGAGCTATGCCTTCGATGTGACCCCGCGCCTCCACTGCCCAGTTCCTACGTTGTCCCAGACGCATCGCTGCCTTGCACCCTTGCGTCGACGACGTCGAAGTTTTCTCCGTCCCGGCGACCCATGGAGCTCTGGTCCTATGATAACCCAGCTTTGCAACTCCCGTACTGGCGTCGACCCGGATTTGCTTGATCCGACCCGTGTTTAACTCCTAGACCCGACCCAGCCCAGCCAGATCTTCTGGGCCTCAGGCTCTCCGATCCCAATAGCCCCTTGGGCTTTAAACTCTATTTTCCTTTTTTCCTTTTCCTATTAATTTATTTATGTTTCTTTGCACGTTTTAGTTTCTAACTATATTTCACGTGCTTGTATAGGAAAAATGATTAATCGTCGTACCATTGTGATGACATCCATGCCAGAGATGGTCGTTACTCAAGCGCTTTTTATGCCATCAGTATGAAGATCGACAAGGAAAATTAATTCATCAAGTAGCTTTCTTGCATGACGATCGATACAGCAATTTAATTATATACGGTCTATTTGGCAAACCAACAAGTATGTTTTTCTTTAAGTTGCTACTTTTGAACATATATATATATATATATATATAAATTATTGGGCACTATTAGCCTTCTTCATATCTTTTTTTGGCCTTTCTTATAACGCCGATGAGACCAAAGAGGGATATGATTCCCCTCTTGGTCGACATTTTTCATGTGACGGTTCTGGGGGAGTCACATTATTATTTAAAGGGAAGACATCGATTTCGTGTGGTAGCATGAGTGCACCGTTGTGTTGGGTGCGATCATGAGAATCGCCGATATGTATCGATTATTTTGTGACCATATACATCACAACCCTTCTAATTCCGGTTACATACTTGAATAGTTTTGATTATTCGAAACCTATACAACCCTCGTTTCTTATGGATGCGTCGTCATCGTAACTGTTATTTGAATGTTTGAGTTTTCTTAAACTCATGTCTATAAACAATAATCCTCAAGGTCTATGTACTCAATTATTTGAATTGAAATCCATTATTGTGAAACAACACTATTTGCTGACAAAAGATAGCACATTCTATGGGACACACTTAAAGTGATTCAATAAACGTCTATGACGTTATATTACCAGAGTTGATCTTGATGCATGCTCCACATCCAAGAAACACATGTCATTTTTGGCACATGTATCTATTTATTGATGGAACTTTGAAGATAGAAACGTAACATTCTTCCATTCTCAAGTAAGCAAAATTTTGAGCCTCAAGCTAAGGCTCCGCCCGATCTGATATGCAAGATTTTTGTTGCTACAGACTTTTGATTAGTCAATCTATTTGACTATGTTTTCTGGTTACTATTTTTCAAGTATGACGTTGACATTGTCATGTTTCTTACTCGACTTTAGCTTAAGTCATCTATTGTAATTGGAAGCTTGGTTGTGTTGTATTAAATATTGGCATATTCAATAAAATTTATCGTACTTCTTGTTTACAAGATGAACTCGTGAGAATTTTATTTGCCTTACACCTAGCATGAATGGTCAACGTTTATAACTCACGTGGTTTTTAAATTGGCCGCTTTTAGGTAACATAGGCTCAAATAGTACTATATTGTGAATTTGTACCTTAAAATTTGGAAAATGGACCTAGGAACATCAAAATTGACGTTGTTTTTCCGGTTATTGTTCCGGCGTTTTGGCCGCCTTCCGGCAACTTTCCGGAATTTCTGGCGCCACCACCCGGTTCCTGCTGGCGTCCTCTGTCGGACCTGTAGCTCCGACCTCCATACCAGCTGGTTGTCCGGCAATCAGCGTTGTCGGTTTTTTGCGATTGTTTCATAGTTTCTCATCATTTTTCCTGCATATTTCCCGAAATTTTTGCTGCCATGTTTTCCCAGTCCAAATTTCACCCGATTTTGAGTTATTTTGACATGGTTTTCCGGTTAGTTTTCCGGTTTCTTTCTCCAAGTCGTTTCATAGCTCAAACGATTTCATTATTATTGGTGACCACCCGCACCAATTTGATGGTTTTTACCACCCTAATTTTTTGGTATTCAACTGCAACAATACCATGTTTTTCAAACTCTTAATGTGAAGAATGTAGTTCTATTGTCATGTGATACATTCGATGGGATTACACTTTGTTTCAATCCATTCTCTTACAATATTCTACGGTGTATTGTCTAGAGAAGTTCACCGTGTCGTTGAATCTCTTAGTTTTATTTTAAGAATGTCCCGCCGTGAAATTGAGTGTTTTGCTAATTGCGTAACCACCCACACTGTTCTACGACACATGTAGTTGTTTTACGGATCTCATGAGGAGATTGTGTTCTATATTTTCGTGCCTTACTAAGTTTTAAAGGCCATACATGCTAATGATACATTTTCATCTTGATATTTGTGTTAAGAATGGAGAGGAATAAATTTGTCAGATTTCATTGACAATAGTTTTTTTTAAGCTTCGGCAGTAGCTTTGTTAGCTTGCAGACATAGTTTTACTTACATGCAACAATAGTTTTATGTAACTCAAGATTCTTTGAATCATGGGTTTGGTTTTGCTGTCTTCTCAGTTTTGACATGATCATTTTTGGTCATTTTGAATGAGATATGATGATTTGAGTTCTTTGAAATTCACATGATCATCTATTTTTCATGTTCTCGAAGCGATTGGAAGACCGCCTCACCCATGCTCCAAATAGAGAGGCCGTGCCTATCCGTGCCAAGCATGGTGAGGCCCCTCCCGGCAGCTCCATGGCATTCATGTCGTCGGTGGCGGGATCCCCTCCTTCACAAGGGCTTGTGATGCCTCCAGTGTTTTCTACTGCGTCCATAACACTCTCTAATGCTCATCGCTCATTTTGCAAAGCTTGTTCTCATGCTAAATTTCAAGGAAGTCCTTCATTTGCTAAGGCTCTAACCGAGACCATTCTATTTTTACAAAGTATTTAAGGTGACGTTAGTGGACCCTATCTAACTGAGTGCAGACATTTTTTGGTATTTTTTATGGTATAGGTTAAGAGCATCGACGCGTTGCTCACACGTCGATTTGCTTTCCACAAGGAATGCTGCATTTGTTAACTTTTTAGCTATGAACATCATCCTAAGGGCTCACCACCTTTCCTATCCTCTCACTATTCGATTGGATATTGTTGGAGCGTTCACCTCCAAGACTTTTGATGATTTCGTTTTGCATATCTACTGGGATGGTCGTTGAACGTATTATTCCTCATGTTCATTCACTGCACGATCTAGCAGAGCTCGGACTTGGTTATGGGTACTAACCTGATGATTTTTGCATGGGGATATGTTATGATGTTGCATGTAGCGACACTTCTTCTATTCAGACCCACAACTTGCCAAGCGTTTAGTGCGTACCAGATGGTTACTGGATACCATCCAAATGTTCTTTTCACTAACGCCTATTTGGTTAAGTTGTTTATGTGTCTTTCTTATAGTATTTTCAATGGGTCTACTTGAAACGATTAAGTATTTTGGTTGGTTATGATTTATGAATCACCAACACTTGTCCGCTATTTCAAATCTACAACCGTAGATCTCTATCTTGCGATATTAGCATACGGTCACTTTGATGAGACATACTTCTCGTCGTTAGGGGGAGATATGGAATGCTCTAATTCCGGTTTTAATGCCAGAAATTGACACGGTGTGACACTATGTCTCCTTAAGATCCCACACTACACAAAGTGAGCAAATGTGCAACGCATTATCGACCTCCAGAAAATCAAAGATTCGATACTCAATGACTTTACCGATATTGCGAAAGTGACGAGATCGCACATAAATGCTGTGATGTGCCGGTAAGGTTAGAACTCTCAGTATATGGGTGAATTTCATATGACCTGGTCCTAGCACCATTGGCACCATCCCTGACAGTGGGAAGGAAGCCGGCGATGACACCATCGTTCGCTGTGGTATTGTTGGCGCCAGTGGTATTGCAAACTCAAAGATGGACTAGTAAGGGTCATAGCTTCGGTTTTGGCTCCTACCTAGATGAGGGGGAGACCATTATTATCTAGAATCAAAAACCATAAATAAGCGAGGTGCGTAGGCACAATTATTTCGCCGATCATCAAGAGATATTCTCTAAACATGTGTATCCACTAAGTTTCTGTGGGACGCTACAGACTCTTTTTGTTAATGTTAGAGAAGAATAGAAATCTCTCAAATTGATCGTATAAGCGCGCGCGTGTGTTTAATGGCTTGATCTCCCATGATTGATGATGTATTCGCTAATGAGAAAGATGAGGTCATGCGATATTTGCAAGACTTATGACGCAAAGATTGCCTCATTATCCTATTATTGACTACGATGAGTTATATTCTCTCGTTATCGACATAATTGATTTCCCCTACTTGATCAGTAGTAGTATCCATGAAAACTGATTTACAACATATGATAGTGGTCATTACATATCTGTAAAGGGATCTTGACGCAAATATGAGAGTGCCTGAGGGACTATAAATGCCTCAAGACCACATAGAGCTTATGCAGTCAGATTGCGACGTTCGAAAGAACGTAGTACAATCGATTGCAAGAACTCATACTCATATGTGTTGATATGAAAACTAATTCTTGATTCTCGATTCCGTCTAAGTAAATATGATAAAGAGTCTCATTGAGCTATGGATTCATATATGTAAGTGTTGTTGGGACACTATTGCTTTCATCATGATGTAATTAACTATGCGCAAATGCATCGTCATTTAGTGAATTAATACATTCCTCCCACACTAACGCCGCCAGCATCTCATACACACTAGCATACGCATTAGTGTTGATGTTGACATTAGTAGCTTGGAGGATGCGTACGGTTCCATCTCGGACCAAAATCAGTCATTCATTGGTCCATTCCCCCATTACTTTGTGAAAGACACATTGAATGCGACAAATCAGAATCTGTCCAGTTTCGTAGGTCAACTTCAACGAGATCTACAAAACAGCTCACTCGATGAAATATGATGAATTTAATACCGTTGGAAAAGTCTATGTGTCTACTTTCCAGGAACACCAACTATTTGTTCATAGCTATCCTATTAAGTGAGTTATAGCCGTTTTAGAAAAGTATGACCGTTCTGTCCGGAAATTTGCAAGTCAGTCAACTTCGACAGAGCACTGTGAACTGCTCCGAGCTAATTAGGTTGTGAACTTTATGTCACTGGAAGGCCACGGGTGTCTAATTTGCAGAACATTTTACGGTTCGCTGATACCTATTGACGAAGAAGTTATGGCCGTTTAAGTGAGTACATGTTATTCTACCCGAGAATCTGATTTTCATTGCAAACTCTTGTTTTGAGTTGTTATGCAATCTTGTTTCCTCAGATCTAAGTTTGGCTAAGCATATATGATCTAAGGATGTGTGGATAGATTAATGATCAATCATCAGCCCAAGACTACGTTTGAGAAACATGTAATGAACGTTGTATATGTTATACTTCGTACTCCATGATTATGACACTAATCAAGGGGAGTTGTTTCGTAGACTTCAGGGGGAGTCTACCTCACATGATGTAATCAAATGTAGATGGTGCATTGTGCTCTTTTTCCCTTCGATCAATCTTTTGTTTTTCACCCAAGAGGTTTCTATTTTGCTTGACAAGGTTTTTACCGAGTCAACGATGTGTGCACCATGCAGCCTAGGCATGCGACACAAGGGGATGTTCCGGGAGAATTACTATTCTACTTTGTCTTAGCCTTATTAGGTTTCATATTAGAGATATATTCACATCTTTGTAATAGATTAGGACTCAGAATCCAACATGATTATGATTATGCAATGGCTTTATATAAGCCACATTATCAATCAATAAATGGTTACGTTCTGTTCCATTACGTTGTTATTATTCTCGTTTCGTTCCTCCTCAAACATGTATAATATTTTATTATTTGACGGGTTTTTATAGGCCGGGCCTTGCGGGCTTTTGGTTGGCCGGGCCGGGTTTCGCCCCTCTAATCTAAGTCCGGCACTCTATCCACCGAAGCAGGTTTTGGCAGGCTTTTTTGTGGGCCGGGTAAAAATCCATCGGGCTTACGGGCCTCCGTGTGCTTTTCAGATTCACGAGCTAAATGATGAGGCCTACCTAAAGCACGTCATTGTGACCAAATAGGTCCGACTGTGCCTATATTAGTGCCCATAGGTAGTCTTTGTGATGGAAGTAAGACAAATCTGTGCCTAAATTTTATACTTCTCATGATATATTCATTACGGTATCAGTTGGGCACGTAAACCGTGGCTATTGCCTTTGTTTGCAACATAATTTATCAAACTATCCCTATATTGGTTGTAAGCCTTTAAATGTCACAGACAAGGTGCTCATCCCTAATGGATCTGAATCCTTGACCTATTTTGCTAGTAGTCACCTCATCAGGTTGAATGCTTATTTTAGGCATCTCATAGAAGATATTTAATGCCACCTTCACCTCTCCATGCAAAGCTAATCCAACAATAATCGTAGTATACGAACATACTATTTCAATTTCTTAATTGTTAGATTCCTTGATTATCCCATGTTATAATCTTAATCTCAAGCTTTTTACAGCTTGATGTTTGCTGTAATCCAAATCAGTGTTCGATTGCTCATCCTTCCATGGGTGGCAGTTGTGTTGCCAATCTTCACAAAATCATTAGTAGTTCAGTTGAAAACACCATAATTTCGAGGTCCATAATCTCTATAATCAATAACGAATCCAGGATGTGAAACTTGTCTAGGCTAGTTAGTAACAGTTTAATTTTGTTTTTATAAAATTGATACATATGAGAGATTCATCAAAGGAAAATTCTCTTAAGAAACACTAACATAGTGTACATGAAAAAATCTATTAGAATTTCAATGAAATGTAAACGAAAAGTGAAAATTTAGCAAAACAATCTTTGAAAATATATTAATCATAGAAGAAAGGGGAAAAATGAGACGGGGAAAAAACATTGCATGATAATAAAGATTAATCGAATAAAAGTACACCCTTTAAAGAGATGAAAATGAGATGAAAACTGCTTCAAAGGGAATTCAAACCTAAGACAATGAAGAAAACAATTTGAATAGTTAGCCAATTGAATCAAAGCTACTTTGGTTACATATTTGTACTTATATGTTATATATTGTCTACCATTCTGTCTAAACTTAAGCCGAGACATCCTACTACATTGATCTGCTCATACGTGATGCTTAACATTCTTATGATCATTGAGACCTGCTTGTATGGAGAATGACTTGAGGAGTGGAACACATGAATCACAATAGTACTCCTTGGCCTTATTATTCTTGTCACTCAGTGAACATGTGAGCACCGGTCTTCTCATGCATGTGCTTGATGTGTGCGGGAAGATCTGCCACCTTAGCCAAGAAGTCACAATTTGGACACTTCTTAGTGACGAGAAATTTAAAGTAAATCAGAATATTAAATAATTGAAATTAAAGATGAAATTAAAGATTGAGAATCTTTTTTTTACAAACAAAACAGAGAGCACTTTATTCATTAAACAACTGAAATACAACTTAATTAAATTCTAACACACAACAACATAAGAAATTAATACAATAATACAACATAATATAAAACGGAGACACTCCTTCCGCCAAGCAAGAACCGACCGACCTAGAATCCCAAACTCACGCTCTCCACCGTGTAGACTTCGAGTAGTCCAGACCACCGTCTCACCCCAACTACTTGAAGGCCACAACCTCAACGGTGTTGTGGGTTGTAATTTTTCCTTCAATATATTTTAGCTGAATATCTCTTACAAAAAAAAAAGATTGAGAATCTCTTAACTTAAATTAACCAAAGATGAAGGATCATACATGTTGTTTATTGCCGATCTTCGACTTTGCCCTGGCTAGCTGTCGATTGATGAGAGAGAGAGAGAGAGAGAGAGAGAGAGAGAGAGAGAGAGAAGAAAATGAGTGATTTGATGGAGGTTGGAGTGGGAAAGTGGGTTTATATAGGTGGAGAGAGAATGTAGTGGTTCATCTCTCCGGGAATGTTGGTTTTTGAAAAATATAAATTTCAGGGTCTTTCATCGCTTTAAGTGTAAGGTGTGGTCATATATATAAATATATAGGAGTGTTGTTTCCATTATAAAGGTGTCATTTTGGGATACAGACACCATATTAATCATTCTTCATACATCATTCAGCTTATATAATGATCAATATCAACAATAGGAACACATAAACAACAATTAAGCATCAATATATATATACATTATATATCAGTCTCTATCCAGAGTGAATGTTCACTCTGGAGTTTCAGAGTGAAGTTCCAATTTTGACACACTTTTCGGTCAAATTTTTTCACCATAAGTGATTCAATATTTAGGTATGCTATTCAAGATCATCTCTACAAAATTTCATCTAATTCGGACATCATTAATGTATTGAAATTAGATTAAATCAATGAATGAATTAAAACTGTTCAAAGTGAACCGTTCGTGTAAATCTCAATTTTGAAAGCCCAAATCATTGTCAAATTGGATGAAACTTTATAGAGATGATCTTGAATAGCATATCTAAATATTGAATCACTTATGGTGAAAAAATTTGATCGAAAAGTGTGTCAAAATTGGAACTTCACTCTGAAACTTCAGAGTGAACCTTCACTCTGGATAGGGACTGCATTATATATATAATGTATATATAGGTTTAATTAGATCGATCATATATAAGTTCAATTAAATTGAACAAGTATTAATTGATTGATTACATCAGTTTTAAGAAAATTTAGATGAAAAACTCAAACAACCTATTGACTCAACACCTCCATACCTAATTAGCATGCTTCTTAGATCTCGTCGAAATCTCGATCGGTGCTAGTGATGCTCAGTGGCGAATTTAGAATTTGAAACTTGTCTAGACTAGTTAGTAGCAGTTTAATTTTTTTTAATACAATTGACACATATGAGAGATTCATCAAAGGAAAATTCTCTAAAAAAAAAATACTAATGAAGTATACATAAGAAAACATATCAGAAATGAATTGTAATTGACAGTGAAAATTTAGCCAAGTAATCTTTGAAAATATATAAATCATAGAAAAAAGGGGGAAAAATGAGACGAAAAAAAAAACTTGGATGATGAAGAAGTTTAACCGGATAAAAAATACGTTTTTTAAGGAGAAGAAAATGAGATGAAAACTATTTCAAAAGAGATTTGAACCTCAGACAATGAAGAAAACAAATTGGACAGTTAGTCAACTAAATCAAAGTTGTTTAGGGTACATTTATGTACTTATATGCTATATATCGTCCATAATTATCGTTTTTATCATTATTGGCATATATATTATTTAAACTGCTTTAGACAAGTATTATTTAGAATGCTAATCATTTTAGGTTGCATCTATTTCAATGCTTGAATACAATTTAAGAAAGCAAATTATCATGGACGAATGAAATATTATTTTAATTTTAGAAAAGCAGAGGCGTTTTGATCATGGAACATATATTGGTTGGGGATGGTTCATGATGATGCTGAGAAAAATCTATTGTTGCTTGTCAATCTTCAATGCAAGTGCACATATTCTTCAGAATTGCTCTCGTGCACCCATCCAGGAAAGGGCTACCGCTGTTTGCTCAGCCCTTGCCGCACCTCACCATTTGCTTTGAATTGCTCAAAATGTTGATATTATATATTCACAGCAACATGATGCATATGATCAGTGCACGTGCCCTCGGCTCCATAAATGTTATTACCTCCATCTTTGTCAATTGATGTTACGTCCTCCAGCTCATAAAAAACTAAGTTACTCTCCAGTCATACCTCCTCGGGGCACGCTTATATATTTGAGGTGAGGTATAACTACCACCGAAAGCTTTCTTTTATGAGCAACAAGAACTTTGTCAGGCTCGATATCCGATATGGAGTATCATACATTAATCTCATTCTTTATATATTATCTATGACATCTTTAAGGGTTTCTGGTATGTTTTTTTTTACACTCTCAAATTTTAATTGCATTATCGTCATATACGTTTTCCTTATTCCGCTATATATGCTATATTATTCTTGAGCATGCGTGTTACACTTACACATATTTACATATGTCACCCTAAGACAGTCCTCGGTCCGGCTTCAACATCTCCGGATACCGGGGGACTTAGGCATCTGCCCCACCATGACCCGAATACAAGAGAACTTATGTATCCTATCCGCCACGCCAACCAAGACGAGTCCTTACCACTCCCTGGCATGGTCCGACGTAGCTCCAAATTCATGGGTACATAGGCACTCTAGCACTCACCTAGAGGCAATCACATATCACACGCATCGCCATATGATCCCCCGGATCATTTCACACATCGCTGTTTGGTCCCCTGGATCACGTGTCACAGATATCACCATATGATCCCCTAGATTCTGACCACATGACCTCATCGCCATATAATCATCCAGATCATGACCACATATCACATATCACCATATGATCACCCAAATCATGACCACATGACCGCATTGCCATATGATCCTCCGGATCATGATCATATGACCACACACATCGCCATGTGATCTCTTAGATCATAGTCACACATCGCCATATGATCCCCTAGATCACACCACCATATGATTCCCCCTATCACATTCGCCTGTCTTGATTTCGGTCTCCCAGGACCATACTCATTATGCATCACGTGCATACTCATCCATCAAGTGCATACTCATCGCGTATCAAGTGCATACTCATCGTGCACTACGTGCATACCCATCACGCCTCACTTGCATGCTCATTATGCCTCGCGATCACATTCATCATCGTGTTATTCCTTTGGTACTCTCTGATCCATCAGTTAGAGCTTGCTAACATTACACACATATATTCGCATTATACGTATGGTTTCTTCAGGACCTCGCATCATTGCACACATTTCTTTCTACATGCTGGAATAACTCAGTTACTTAGAGCTTCTGGCTGTTAACCACAGCGTAGCGTCGCTCGGTCCATCCCTTCTCTTGCATGGGGACTTGTGGGACTGGGGACTGGAAGTGCCGCTGTTAGTGCTCCGACACTTGTTCAGGCTCACACTCTCGGTGTTTTATTTGATAAAATCCCCATCCAAGAGAGTCTCTTGACCGGAAATTTGAGGACCTGTTAACACCACGCTTTTGGAGGGCTAAACATCGTGATTACTTGCTACTTTGGGATTCGATTGGCCCAAAAGCCCATTACATACATCGTTAGTCCCACAAGGGCAGTACAATAATTTATATGGTCACACGCTATTTGCCTCTATAAATATGCCTATTATCTCCATAAAAAGGTAAGTCTCCGAAGCCTTCACTCTCACCTCTACTCTACTCATACCTAACTCTATACATGTCTATCTTTGTAGCTAACTTAGGCATCAGAGCTTTGAAGGCAGGCCAAACTGGTCTTCACCCCGTAACGCCATGTGCTTGTGGTTTGTAGGTGACAAAATGCTTCATTGGTTCGCCGGAATTCTGATGCAATAATGTGCAACTAAAAGAACATTATTTATAAAAACTTTATATAACAAGCAATGTACTCTACGGCTAGAGGAATACATAGAGTTGAACATAGTAAAATAAGAAATTGAAAGATTTCGTTGAAATTATTCGGTTGGAAATTTCCCGAAAAGCTAATATCGTAGGTTAAGTTAAACCGTTAAACCAAATCCTCACCATGAGCCAATATTTTCCTAGCATCATCGGAGACTACTCTGCCGCAGACGACCTTGTCCTCTGGCCTAGGCACGTCGGACCTCCACATCACCGTCATTGTTATATTGGAATTTCCAGTTGACCCAATTGGACAATTTCACCCAAACACCCGGTTCAATCTACTTCTTCATAAACTGATACAGGGTAAGGACACATGTTCTGTAATTTCCATTCCTAACATGAATTAAGCAATTGAACTTGGAACACTGCTTATGCTTGATATGCTTGATTGTGTTTAAGAATAGTGTATGCAAGTCATGGAGGTAGATGCTCTAAACAGTGAACATCAGGAAGAAGAAGTTGAAGAAGAAGAAGAATATGTATTGCTTGATCTTGATTCTGTTTACTCCCAGCTTGATTCTTCTTGCTTTTTAGTTCCTATTTTGGTTATATATTGAACTCTTTGTAGTGCTCACAATCCCCACATATAATGTTGTCTTGTTTGTTCAGGGTTTAAATACAATGCAGCCGGTAATAATTCTAGATGGCAAATTTAAGCTGGTGAGTTTAAACCCTGCTAGAACCTGGATTTGGTTTCATTGTCAAGAGGTCCAGTATTGGTATTTGTTTTAGTTAAAGACTTAAAGGGACAGAGGATGAGAATTGATGGTAATTTCAGAAACAAATGAATCCAAATGCAATACCAGTTTTCAGTAGGGAGAGGGGTGACAAACTGTTGTTGGAATTAGAAGAATTGCGTCATATATGTTATTATGTTTTTGAGTAGAGGACTTGAGTAATGATGTCTACATAACAGAGTATTTTCAAGATAATTGCTAGTGTGAAGAGTTAAAATTGGTATTTTGGATGCCATCAGGTCATAGTAATGTATTCTCCATGCTTTTGCCAATATTAGAAGCGCTGGATATTTTATAGCAACATGAAAGATGTGATATCTGTTGCTTCTTATGATGTTTTTATTCTTTCATTAGTTGGACAGTAGACTTGTAAGTTAATAATAACACACATTTGGATATCTTTCTTCTTTTATTGAGTTGTGTGAGATGTTGCATCAAGTGTTATTGGCGATTGGCATGTCAAGCTTGAGATAGCAGTTCATATCTGTGTTATGGCATGAATATAAAGTACTAGGCTAACAATCTGGTCTGATGAACATCATAAAATTGAGGGTGTACCACAACATACATTTAGATATTCAATCTAATTCTTTGTGCTAGTTTCAATTTGGAATTGTGAAAGCCTTCATTGTGCATCAGAATTAGGTGGTTTCAGATTATGAATGAGATTTGGTATCTTGAAGCATTTCAGACAAGACTTGGAGGGGTTGGAGCCCATGACTCCCTCTTAAATTTGCCACATGATTAGATAACTTATGTCACCACCACACCCCTGCCACGGCTGCCACCATAAACCCTGCCACCACCTACCTCTTTCTGCCATGGCTGTTACCACTCATCAATCCTCAAATTCAAAGAAGGATGAATTGCATATTAAGCTAAGAGCATCCACACCCATAAATTGCATTTGCTCAAGCAAATGGTAGGGCCAGAAGCAAATTTTGCTTCAAGCAAATCGATTTCATATTTTGCTCAAGCAAATCGATTTTTTCACACACCCATTTACAATTTGCTTGAGCAATTCAATTTTGTCTTGTTGTGAAATAATTAATTTTTTTACCAGATATATTTACAACCAATAATAATGTGCCACGTGTCATTATCGACTCGATATTATCCAAAATTTCCGATAAGATTTTCGACTAATAGATAATTGACAGGTGTCACTGCCACGTGTCATTGTCGCTAAAATAATTGAAGCAGATTTCCGATAAGATTTTCAACTAGTAGAGAATTGACACGTGTCACTGTTGGCAAAATAATTGGACGAAATTTCTGATAAGATTTTCGACCAATTTGCTATAAAAACGTCTAATATCACTAATTATAACTCATTCTTCAATCTAAACACTTAGTAACATTTCCTTGTTCATCACTCTGATGAATCCTTTCAGTTTCCACAATTTTTTCAGGCGAAGACAACGTCAACAAGAAGAGGATGACGATATGGAGCAATCATTCATGAATTAGGTAGTCATGGCGGAAGCACAACACGATGATGAATCAACACGACCAAGCGGTTCACGTCGCGGTAAAAACCCGAATAAGCCACGTCAGAGGCTATCTAGGGGACACAATCTCATGGAAGATTACTTCATCGAACGTCCAATTTTCGACGCTCAAGACTTTCGTCGGAGGTACAGGATGAGCATAGACCGATTCAACATTATCATGACGGACCTCTGCAACCACGACATGTCTTGGCATCAAAGAGAAGACGCCACTGGTTTGCTAGGGCTACTTCCCCAACAAAAGATGACCGGGGCTCTACGAATGCTAGCGTACGGGTTAGCCGCAGATCAGTGTACTGAAATTACAAGGATGGGGGAATCGACTACCCTGAAATGTATGAAGGAGTTTTGCAACCAAGTGGTTCATCTCTATGGTCCAAGATACCTCCACAGTCCAACACCGGCAGACCTCACGCGACTACTAGCTAAAGCCGAACGCCGAGGTTTTCCAGGTATGATTGGAAGCATCGACTGCATGCATTAGGAGTGGAAGAACTGCCCAACCGCCTATCAAGGGGCATACTCGGGCCGAAAGGGTCGCCCAACGGTTATCCTAGAGGCAGTGGCCTCGTATGATATATGGATATGGCACAGTTTTTTTGGCTGTCCTGGAGCTAAAAATGACATTAATGTGCTCCACCTATCGAATGTGTTCTCAGAGATCCTTGCCGGAAGAGGCCCAACTGTCGTCTACGAAGTCCACGGACAGAGGTACACCACAACTTATTATCTGGCTGACGGAATATATCCAAGGTACTCTACATTTGTCAAAACAATTTCCAATCCCCAGACGTCGCAAGATAAGCTCTTCGCAAAGAAACAAGAGGCATACCGGAAAGATGTGGAAAGGGCATTTGGCATCTTGCAATCTCGATGGGCAATTATACGTCATAGTTGTACATTGCACCACAAATTGGTAATGACTACCATCATGTTAGCTTGCATTATATTACATAACATGATTGTTGAGGAAGAGTATGTGGATGATGAGGATGATGATGAGGAAGAAGAAGGAGACTTGCAAAACCCATTGAGGGCTTTCCGGGTTTATGATGGGCCGGTGAATGCACAAGGAAATCGAGTTCTTTTTGAGCCAATCAGTAGAGATGGAGCTAATATACAACGGTTTCACGACCGTGTTGCCGATCTCGAATCCGCTTACATCCATCGAGAGCTCCAGAAAGACTTGGTGAAACACATTTGGAGAGTGGAAACCGGTGAAATACTTTAAATATGTTTTATTGTGTGTTTTCATGATGTTTGTGTTTAATTATTAAGCTTGTGTTTAATTTCAGTATGTGTTTTAATTTAATGTGTATTTTAATTTCAACTTAATAAATAAATTGCATTTTATTTCTCGAAAAATTTAAATTACATAAAATGACGAGCCAAGCCCAGATTTATTCTTAGTACAATACTATAACTACTATGGAAAAAGCATGCGATTTGGGTGATAACAATCCGAATATGTTTCATCGGTAGGTTGATCTTGACTAGCTTCTCCTTCATTAAGGATTGCTAGTTTCCTCTTGGTAAAATACCTTTTCGAGATTGGGGTCATAGCCTCCAAATCCATTGTCACGATCATTGTGTCATTCTCTTGTTTCTTCAATCGTAACTCTTCTTCCGCCCTTGCTTCTTTCCGCTTTTGAATGTCTATGTACTCTGCATAATAATTAAGCTCACTTTCATTATGGGCTAGCCTCTTGGTATGCCATGATGCTTGGTCACTTGCAATGGTATGCAAAACCTCCACCCGTTGCTCAATATGAGTCTTACCCTGTTTCTTTTGGCGCCTAGCTTCCTTTGCCGCCTTGGTTTCCATTGGTCTAGGTGGACTCGATGGAGCTGCCGTGTTGCTTTGAGGTGTCTCATTCAATTGGTCGTCATCCAAATTGATGGTTGGAGATGATTCAGTTGCGGAAGGAGTACCGTGGTAACTACTTGTATATGGAGATGGAGTAGTAGGTAGCACCGCAACGAAAGATGGATGATCTTTAACCACTTCCCAACATTCAAAGTGTGTAAACTTTTTCTTCTTGGCATTATAGTAACATGATTGAGCTTGTCGTTCCTGATGTAAAAAACTTATATTAGGTACTTATTTAATTACATAATTTAAATAAATTAGATAAAACAAATAATGTAACAAATTAGATATATTAAAACAAATAATGTAAATAATGCTACATATTTAAACAAATTAGATAAAACAAATAATGTAAACAAAATTAGATATATTAAAATAATTAAATATGTAAACAATGCTACATATTTAAATAAATTAGATATAAATTACATAATTTAATTCATATAATCAAATAAAAATTATAATATTTGATAAAACAATGTACTTACTTCGTCCATTAGCGAAGTGCCGCTAGCTATACGTTGTCGTGATGCCGCCAAACATTCGCCCCATTTTTGCAAGAGTAGCTTGAACTTGTTGTAGTGAGAAGCGAGCGCGATTCGGGTCCTCGGCTCCTTCGGAGGTTTCTCACCTGGTGCTAGCACCCAATTTTGCATATAATCGTCATGAATTGTCTCCCACAATTTGTCCCTCTTTTGTTTGTTACCGTCATATTCATCAATGCTATGACGGACAAAAGAAATGCACATTTGTAAATCTTCTGAAGGAAGCCAATGGGTGCCCATTGTTTTGGAAAAAAATGCTAAACGAAAAGAGAGAGGAGATGGAGGAAGATGTGAAATTTGTTGTGCACAAATTGGTGTGAGTTCATAACAAATTGAAGTAGTATTTATAGGCAATTTTTTGGGAGAATTTTGAAATTTTAGGGATTTTTTTACAATTTTTTGGGTTTATTTCCGTTATGATCAAATAGTAGCCGTTGCCAATTAATTCTGGCCGTTGGATCGAAATTTCTGATTCAAAATGGAAGGCCCGGATCAATTGGACCGTTGGCCAATCAGTGAGACACGTGGCAGCCATTCATTGGCTCGCTGTTGTTTTTGGTGCGTGCGTTGCACGTGCCTATCATAAAAAAATTTCGCCCGTGCCTGACGTCACCCACGGGCGGTGGGCTCCGCCAGGCGAACGAGCAAACGCCGGAGCAAAATTTGCTCGAGCGATCGGACAAGCACCGCGGCTGGGTTGACTGGGCGAGCAGCTCGCCTCCTCCTGCTCGCCGGTGCGAGCCTCCCCTTCTCTTGCTCGAGCTCCTCCGGCTGGTCCCTCCTCCTGCTCGAGCACGCCGGCACATTTGCTCGCCGGTGCGGATGCTCTAACCGCTGAATGTATCTTATTTTCTTTTCTTTGATTCTTTTTTACGGACCTAACATAGCTTTCAGACCAAATTCAAGAAAACAAAACCATCAAAATTTATTTGTTTGCTGTTCGTAAAACACGGTCTCTTGTGTAATTGATCCCCGAACCGGAGACTGCCATATGGGGTGGTCGTTTACTCGGTGTCTTCCCAATTTCTCAATTGTTTTGCTTCTTCTTGTTAAATGCGGGAATAGAGAGGGACACTAGAGCTTGCTATGTTTGAATTTAACAATGAAACTGAATTTCCTTACCTTATGGTCTTCTAAATATTTGCGACTTACATAGAAATACCTTAACTACGTAGTCTCAAGGTATCCTTCCCCTTGGATATCTGCTCATCAGCACTGCTTTCCGGTTGTAGTAATTATTCTTGGAAAATGAAATTTACATTATTTACGCTTCCAATTTTACAATCCGGTCCTCATTTCCCCTCCGGTTGAGGTAAATCAGAACCAGAATTTCACAAATTGATCACCAAAGGGGAAAAATCTTTTGTCGATGCAGACAGGGGAAGCCAATAAAATGTAGGGAAATGATGTTTGCGCGGCGGCGCGTGAGTTGCACTGCACCCATTTAGGAGAGTAGTCCGGCGGTGTACATATATAACTAATGCCATGTGAGGCAGAACTCACTCTATGGTGACCTGGAGTTTGAAGTCAGAAGCACCTACCGCCCTCCACGTGTCAGCGAATCCGCGACTGATGAGAAACAAAAACAACATTACAAACTCATCACCCATCCAATCACACACCTTCTTCTTCTTCTTCTTCTTCTTCTTTTCCTCTGCTCAAATTCTCATTTCCATATTCCGTCACACTCATTCTCCCCTAATATTCATACTTTAACTCTAAACTCCTTATTTTAATGATGGGGGTTTCCTTTACATATATATATATATATACACACACACCAAGCTGCCTCATCACACCCCATTAACAGAGCTCAATAACCCACCTACTTTCTCTCCTCTTTTCCTCCTTTAGAAGACGAGTCCCCCAACCCCATTACCCCAAAGCTTCAGTAGCTCCAATTTCCAATCCCCACCTTTCCTTATTGGTAAAGTTCTTCCGTTACTATTTTCATCTCATTCAATTTCGTTTTATAACCAAGACGATTTCAGTCGTTTGTGGATTACCGTTGTGTTTGATTGGTTTCGTACTTAATTGTCGTGCAGGTAAAGATTGTGTCTTTGATCAATCATCTTCTGGTATTGAGTCACCCTTCTCATGTTTTGTTCCCAATCACTGTGTTCGAATTCGACGTATTTTTCGGTGTCTTCTGTTGTATTGCTGTGTTTATAATGGCGGGATATAGGCCTGTTTCGATTGAGGACTTGCCGACACATTTGGTTTTGGAGATATTGTGCTCAGGGAGGCTGAGTGCTGTTGATCTTTTGCATTTAGAGTCGACTTCTAAGACGTTTGGAGGGAGTCAGGGGCTGTATCCTCTTAAATTTCGGTCTTTGGTAGATTATGCTGCGTTTCAGCTGTGTGTGTTGCATTCTGTGTATGCTAAGATGGAGGAGTGTGCGAAGACAGTGCTGTTTGATCGGTGCGATGGGAATTGGAAGAGGATTTTGAGGTTCTTGCAATCGGTGGAGCAGTCGTCTGACATGGTGGAGACTTCAGCAGGCAATGTACTATTTTCTTGTTTTTACATTTTGAGTTGTTTATGAATCTGCACGAAGTTTTCATTTGATATATTGTCGTTTGATTACCCTATTGCTTTACATGAAGTTGTCTTAGTCTCGTTTTCAACGTACAAATTTTACCTTTAGTAGCTGATATGCACTTGAAAGATCCGTTCGTTGCTTATGTTGATACTAGCCGGTAGATTTTGTTTACTGTTTTTAATTTAAAGATCTTATCTGCCTATACATGATATTAATATTCTCTACAGAAATTGAACAACAATCTTTTCATTTGAAATGAGACTAAGATATAGATTTGAATACAACCAAGAACAGTAATATATATGATTTCCAACCATAAACTGACCATTTGGAATGGGACTTGACAGCAGATCACATGGTATAGTTTCTTTTCGCCAAGTCTGACTAGTATATGGGTTTCTTCCGTTCAATTTTGTGAGATTGCTTGATTATTTGTTGATGTTAAAATTCATCACAATTTTTTAATGCTACTTGTTAAGATTTAGTAATATTTTCTGGTCCTTTATGCTAAATGCTGCTAAACGAGATTTGTTAAACCATATCAGCTGATATTTTTCACATCAGCAGATGCATATTACCACTGGAAGGTATCACACTTTGCTAATAAGCAATTCATCAGTCTACGCTTGTGGTTCCAGCTTGTGTGGCGTTCTTGGCCAAGGTCCCGAGACTAAACTATGTGTGAAATTTACCCGGATGAGGTTTCCATCTCGAGGACATGTGGTCCAAGTCTCAGCCTCCCAGAACCATGCTGCTTTTGTTATGCAATCCGGAGAAGTGAGTATCGGTTCCCAATAATCACTGTTCTACCTTATCTTGAACTGAAGCAGCTTTGGTGATATCATATATGTCTTAGCAGTGAATCATGAATGATTTTGGTCCAGATGATAATATGCATCTTTTACTTTTCTGCAAATGATGGCTAAAACTAAGTGAACTTAACAAAATATGGGTTTACACACTGTCAATTCACATCATAGAGAATGCAGCAATGGAGACTGATTTTCAAATGGAATCATTCCACATGAAACATTTATTCTAGCAATAATATTAATGCGTTCTTATTTGAAGCTATTCATTTACAATCTGAACATTCCAATTTTTTTTCTTCCATTTCACGCTTTCTTAGATGTTTAAGAACATTATGACACCCATGACTTGGGGGTGTTCTTGGAATGATAGATTATCGCTGAGATATATAGCTATGGAACTATTAAGGAAAAATGTGTTTAGCTTGGAAGATCACATGATGAAACCTGGTTTAGAAAGAATCCTAATTCTGTTATCTATATATAGTAATCTAGTCTTTAAAAGACTACTTTCTAGAACTGTGTGCCATTTATTCGCCTTATCTTATATATCAAATTACTTTATTTGTCTCATGTTAAGTAACTTTAAGTGTTCTGATAGTTTCCTTGATGCGGTAATTATGTACCTGTGTCTTGTTACTTGCATGGATACTGCATTGCTTAACATTTTAGACAGCTGTGCATGATCATGCTGCTGTTGACATTGCCATATTATTTTATGAGTTCAAGTTTCTGGTAAAATCATGTATGCCATGCCTGTTAATGATACAGGTTTTCACATGCGGTGACAATTCGTCATTTTGTTGTGGGCATAAGGATACAAACCGGCCAATATTTAGGCCGAGGCTGGTAGAGGCAATGAAGGGTATCCCTTGCAAGCAGGTGAGTTTTTGTCATCAATCTATAAGAAACTTGATAATTAGGTTTTTAATATAGATGAACAACTGCATAAATGATGGATATCATCCAATTTTCTTCGCAAATGATAGACTCTTTTACTACTGGAAGTTATGGTGGGAGTCTCGATCTCTTATGTTGATAACAGGATACTTTAAATCGTTGAGATGATTTCCCAATTTGACACCATGGTGTAGTATTATGAATGTTAAGCTCCTAAAGTATGGTTATTACATTCTTCCGACACATATCTGGTTTTCATCCTGAAAATTTACTAGCTCCAAGCTCAGATCATCATATTTCAAAACTGGGGTCTATGTTCTTTTTTATCAATGTTGCATACATAGACTTTTCATTCCATTGATTTCAATGCATAGTGTTCTATTATTTATCCGTATGAGTTGTCTTAGAACTTAATTTCTGCAAATTTCCCCTCTTTGTCGACTTGTAATAAATCCCTTTACCGTGTTTTAGGTTGTTGCAGGGCTTAATTTTACTGCTGTCCTTACCAAACAAGGCCATGTTTATACATGTGGGGCCAATACACACGGACAACTTGGTCATGGAGATACCACAGATAGGCCGACTCCCACACTTATTGAATTTCTCAAGCAAATTGGCTCTGTAGTACAGATTGCTGCTGGTCCGAGTTACGTCTTAGCTGTAACTGAGAATGGAGTAGTCTACTCTTTTGGGACTGGTTCTAATTTATGTCTAGGCCACGGAGAGCAGCATGATGAGTTCCAACCACGTGCAATCCAATCACTTAAAAGGAAGGGTATTCATGTAGTTCGAGTGTCTGCGGGCGACGAGCATGCAGTGGCACTTGATTCCAGTGGATTTGTTAGTTTCTAAACCAAAGATGAACTTTCCGCATCTTAATCTTTCTCTTGGCATGTGTTATGAACTCTGAGTCAAAGCATTCTAACTTTCTTTATGGTAATTGCAGGTATATACCTGGGGTAAGGGGTACTGTGGTGCATTAGGCCATGGGGATGAGATTGACAAGACTATCCCGGCACTCTTGAGCAGAGTTCAAAGCCAGCTTGCTGTGCAGGTTTGTCTCCATTCCTTTGACAAAGTTGTGTTATTTTTATCCCCTGGTGTGCTAGTTTGGCCCAAATTGAAAGAGATATAATGCTACATACACAGAAAAATATGAACCAAAGATGCATATTTTTTTTTCCTCCTGCTCAGGAGGCACTTTTTATTCTAAATCCATAGCACTGCTCTAATCAAATACTATTTTTCTAGGTTTGTGCAAGAAAACGGAAGACCTTTGTTCTAATGGAAAACGGTTTAGTATATGGTTGTGGTTGGATGGGGTTTGGGAGCCTTGGGTTTACAGATAGGGGATTATCTGACAAAATCTTGAGCCCTCGAATCCTTGATAGCTTAAGACCTCATCATGTCTCTCAAATTAGCACTGGTCTGTACCATACTATTGCTATCACTAACTCTGGACAACTCTTTGGATTTGGTGATAATGAAAGAGCACAACTTGGCCACGATACACTGAGAGCATGCCTCAAACCCACTGAAATTTTTATAGAAGAAATGACTGATGAGGTTGATCTTGTTTAAAATCTCTGACCTCAGGGAGATGCCATCGGTGTTTTTGTAGCAGTATGATTTTTTTTCCAAGGAGAACACATTGGATTTTCCCCCAGCATCAATCGTTGACAGTTTTTAGAGATTGTCGACAAACTTGTAACTGTGTTAGTAGGTAAATAGTATCTGTATCAGCATAGTGTGCGTTATTATTATGCAGCATACTAGAAAGAGTAACGTGCTGCTGTGTGTTTAACACGATAGTGATTTTCATCTTTGATTTTTGTGTATTTGTTCTGAGTAATTAGATTCAATAAGAGAGTTTTAGCTAGGAATTGATGGACCACTGGTTTTCATTTGTAAGCTGCGTAGTGCATACCAATAATGCTTCTTTCATTTAGCTTTCAACTTTCCATCTGTAAGTTATTGGACTTGAAGTCTTTAACAACTCATTCACGGATTAAATAGTTTTAAAAATGATTGGATTTTCTTACCGTCATTTTGGATTTATATTCTCAGTGTTGATGAAGTGTTTTAGTTGCTCATCCATCTCAGAGTCTCATCATATATAACATGTGTACTGAGTCCATGTGAATTTCTAGATTACGTACAAATAACCTAAGGAAAAGTACATCAAGAAAAGGGTCTCAAAAGGTTTCAGTTTCCCTTGACTTTGGTTCTTATCTCACTTCTATTTTTCTTTGGTTAAGAGCTCAAATGATCAACAATTCCCACCAGATATTCAAATGAGTTGAGACATAGAAACTGCCATGAAGATGAGAGATACAGCCAAGAAGTAATGTTACATCACCGATACAGAAGATATGATCGAGTATAGTCCAAATAGTTTGGTTCATTATATCCAAATTTATATAGGCATACTAAAAGAAATTGATGTTTGACACTTCTATAACTTATCTTATGAAACCTTGCTAAATGCTTCAGTATCTGGCTGTCTAATCTCCGATCCCACCTACTTGTTAATGTAATTTCTAAATATGAAGTGCAGATCATTCGTACTATAGGTGTTATAAATCTTATAATTAACCTAACTTATATATCTGGTCACTTTGGATTGTATTTCAAAAACAGAAAGGAGCTACATTTTTCAGTTCCCAGTCCCTTTCAGTATTGATTTAGGCAGTACAAATGAGACAGTGCCTACCTGACAGCTATGATTGAAACCCTAATCAAACTTCACCAGATTCTGGTATTTACATTCATGAACTAGGATTTATGAACTCTAATGTTAAACAGGCGAACCCAGTTATCCACCTATAAGTAGTTAAGTTGCAGAAATGAACCATGTGGCCTTCTGTTAATCGATTAGTCTTCAATCAGTTCAATTCCTTAAGTTTCCAAAGTCTATACCTCATATTAGAAATAGTAAGCAAGGTACCATGGTTGGCAAATAGCGAGGTACCATGGTTGTTCTCCCACTTCTAGATTAAGGATAGTACCTGAAATATTGACTCATTTATTTCTTATGGGGGAATCCAGGCTGGTTGAACCTATGTTAACATGTTAGATACCCCTTCCTCAAATGTCTCAACTTGACAAATAGATTCAAATTCAAACTTCAAAGCAGCTGGCACATACTACAGAAGATTATTAATTTCCAAATTTTAATTCTTGTTCCAAAACTTCTATTATGCTACAAAGTATGTGAATGGCGTTATAATTTGAAACCTGCAAATCATCACCGTTATCAGACAGATGCTCGTTTGTATATTTCAGTAAGCAAAATATGAAGGATCACCAGTAACAGCTTAACACATTCTTCTGCTGCAAATGTTGGCATTACCATACAATTCCAATTCCATGAGTTTAGTCTCTGTCCTCATTGGAAATGTGCAAAATGCCCCCGAAGTCCAGAACTGAAGACAATCCGAAAAATTGAATATATTTGAGGCAAGGAAAAATAAACAATGACGCTTTCTGTTGTGTTTACACATGGATATATTGTAGTATTTAAGAGGCCACATGTCCCATGAATCCCATGAGCTGTCATCAGTAAAGTTTGACAAATCTTCTTCATGGACAAAAATCTTACAACACCAGAACCATGTGTAACACTTTCATGCTTCTTTATGAACCAGCAGAACCGCAAACTTTGAGAATCCATGACAGAATTATCTTCACATGACTACATAGAATTATACCCAAATCATAGAAAGAGACTAGAGTACTGAAAGTTTTATATCTGCGCATGAGTTTGTCTCCTCAGTTTGTATAATTAAAATGCCAAATTAGGCAAAATCAAGATCCAACTGGAGAAGAAAGAACTTCACATCAGGGAATCATAAAAATCCCAGGTCTCCAAACATTACAAGCCAAAGTTGATAATTTTGTAGCACAAAGATTTCTCTTCATATTCACATCCACACAAACCTCAAAAACATGATTACCCTAAACTTACAACCAAACACCCTTTTTCCACATTATAGTGTTCTACACCATAGTTTCTAAATGTTCCCTGAAAACCTTCAGCATCCCAGAGAAGGTGACAATCCCCACAAGGCTACAATCATCCTCAATAACCCAAACATAGTTCACTCTGTGAGCAATTGCCTGAATCATCACAGCCACCAATGAGCTCTTGGGATGACACACTATAGCCTCAGCCCTTCTCACCATTCTAGCTGAGTAGCTATTAGACCTGTTGAACCTCCCAGACCTCCTCATTCTAGTACTTCCTGGAGACACTGAGGACTCCTCATCTGATGAGGAAGAAGATGAAAACATAGTTGAAGTTGAAGTACTTGATGAGTAACTCTCCAAAGCACCCTGCAACTTTCTCTCCTTGAGTCTCTCAGTCACAATCTTGATCAGGTACTCAGGGGGTCCTCCACAGTCAATGTAGGCCATGAGCTCTCCACACGACAGAGTGGCTATGGCTGCAGCCACCGACTCATCACAGCTGGAAAGAGTAAAAGGTGAGATCTCACCGATTAAAACACCATCATTGTCAACAACTGCAACTGAAGTCTGCTGCGTCAGCGACTGAGTTATGAGCTGGACGGCGGAGCTGGCCGGAGAGTGGTAGTTGATGGCCAAGATGTCTGCCGTGTTGATCAAGCCGAGTGAGTCGATTGAGAGAGCAGGAAGGGGTGAGAAGACCCCAATTGAGTTGAGGAGGAACCGAACTACGTCTTCCTGTGTCAGCCAGCAGAACTCTTGGCCGTTGTGGATGGTGCTTGCGGTGGTGTTGATGGCTTTTGGGTATTGCTTTCTTCTTGAGTTGCTGCTTTGTCTGGTTTGGATTGGTACTGTAAGGTTCTGGATTCCTTGGAGCATTAGATCAATGGCTTTTAGTAAACTGAAAACAGAGGCAAACAGAGCAAAAACATAGATAAATTAGAGACAGTACTAATCTTGATTGGACTAGAGTGATTAGTTGCAAAAAATGTATTGATGAGTTGGAAGACGGCCAACACGAAAGTGAACGATGAAGAACAGCCCAGAAATTTGAGCAAAACGAGAACTTGCATACCTGCAAGAAGGCTCCACATGCATAACAGTTGCTGTAGTCTCTGTCATGATTTCAGAGACGGGTGCTTTGAGAGCGGCGGAGGGAGACAAGAGGTTGGCATCCTGGGAGAGGTAGCAGATGACATCGACCATGCAGACCTTCCCAACACAGCGGCAGTGATCGCCGGCGAGGGTTTTGGAGTGGTGGCTGCAATCCCAGACGCTGAGGAAGTTTTCTTCGGAGGTTTTAAGGGCCTCTAAGGCATCGTCGACGGTGGCAGAGACGGAGAGGGACCTCAGAGCCGGCTTGGCTAGACAGAGGTCGGATACCTCGTGCCTCCAGAAGCTCACTGCCATGCAAGACTGACTGAAGGAGACAATGCAGGAGTGGAGAGGAGAGGTGGAAGAAAGTGCGAGAAGCAGAGAGGAGATGAGCTGGTGAGTGATGTAACCAGTGTGAGAGGTATTTATAAGAGAAGGATGCATTCAAGTGAGGTCAGATAGTTTGGAAAGAAAAGGTGGAGCTATTACAAGTTTACACATAGAAACAAAATGGTGTGGGGGCAAATCTAAAACAAATTATCTCACAAATTGCAAGACTGGAGACGAAAATTTCGAGCATGTTTATCTATTTGGGCAAAGGCAAGGGGTCAAGGGAATAAGGGGGTAAGGGGCAAGCAACTGTTCATCCGTTTGGAACATTGGTAGTAGGTTGTTCATCTTAAGGGTGCAAGATTAAGAACATGATTAGTTCGGAGCACAATCGGGTTGAGTTGTAGTGAATTTCTACAACCCATTGTGAAACGGGCGATTCCATATTTTCCCCTGCACCTATACCACCTCCGGCGGTAGAATCTTCGGTCTTGTCTAGTCACTACTAGAGCTCACCGTATCGAAATATGAAAAATTATTATATATGTTCGGTATATAATTTACGTTGCGTATATTTTTAATATTATTAATCTAATTTTATTGTGTTTGTTTCTGATTAATTACTCATATTTATATTTTTCTTTTTCTTTCACCGCATGCATATTTATTATAATATGAAGTAATATGATTAGTTATGTACACCACATGACAATGTTACGTAGTGTTTTTGGTACATAGAATAATTACTCATCAAAATAAAGAAACAAAACGGATTGTGATGGGGAAGCAAATTTGCTCTCCAGCTTACTTCCTCAGTTTCATCCCCACCCACCCATATGAGTGCCATGTGTCCTTTCACCTTAACCATAGTTAACTCATTAATATATTTATATTATTTTCTAGTTTAACTTTCAATCAATCTTTTTTTTTATTTACCAAAATATCAAAGCTTAATAACTTTCCTTTCTCCCTTTTATAAAAATTAAAAATAACTATAGGACTCTTCACAGTTTAGGTCCTCTCATATATATATATACATATATATATATATATATACATATATATATATATATAAGGTTATGAAAACTATCAAGATTAGAAATCGTTGGGTTTTTTTAAAGACTTATTATCTACTTTCTATGGTTGGGCATATAATCAGAACCATTATTATGAATTTTCAATATTATATATATAAGCTCATCAAACCTTTGTCCCTTTTTTTTCTTTGGGTTTCAATATTATATACAATATTACATATACAATAAATAATTAAAATTAAATTTATTTATTTTTCAGAAAAATAAGGAGAAAAGAAATAATAATAATAATTTAGAGTTGAGTTGAACGACAATATAATTATTTAATTATTATAGAGTTAACCATTGATATAATGGTTGAGTTAGAAAGAAACAGTGGGTGGGGATAAAAGAGGGAAAGTAAGGTGAGGACCATATTTGGTTCCGTTGACTAGATTTTCCTCCTATAATCACATCAAGTTACGCTACCACTTGATGAGTTTTGTTTCTCTCTTCCGTGCGGTTACAACTTACAACACCCTAAGCTTATAGAATAATGTTGGTTTCACAATTGTTGCGGAGTCCTTGCGACCTCTCTTACTTCCTAACTCGTGATGAGTTGACAATAATCATTTCACATTTCAGGCAAAAATTAATTTTTTTAAGTTGTAATATTTATGATTCAAAATTAAAAACTTTCAAACGCGTTTTCTCTCCTTCTCCTTTTTCTCTAATCGTGAAAGAACTCAGCCGCTCCCCGCCCCCATCATCTGTGGCCGGATCTAGATCTATTTGATTTGGATTTTGGCTACAGAGAAAGGGGAGGCTCTGATCTCCTTTTCTCTATCCGGATGGTGGCATTTTTTTCTAGCTTTCTCTTAAGCTTTTCTCCCAACCAACCCCAAACTCTAGCTTCTCAGATCTCATCATCTCTCTCTAATCCGTCCATATCCTCCCCACTCTTGTTTCTCCTCCTCTTCCCTTCTTCTGTTACATGTTCTCCCCTTCATATTCCCCATTCCCAAAATTTTAATTTTGATCATGTATTAGGTCTTTCTTCCGATCAAACATGTTTCTCGATACGCCGCAACACGCTTTAACTAGCTTTACTAGCTCTGCTCAGCTTTCTCCCTCCATTCTTCCTTTTTTATTTTCTTTGGCCGTGGTGAATGAGCTTGTCTCTCTTCATTCAATCAAGAGTAAAAGTGAGCTGTTGCCTATCTTATCAGGTATAATCACTATTGCCGGAAATGGCCTTCCATATCTCCTATTTCTTTTTTCTTTTTCTTTGGTTACGATGCCATCAAACATCTTTTTGCTTAGTGGTCGCATTGTTGTGATAGAAGACCCTTTTATGGACCGGTATCCTCTCCTAATGAGAGATTGCATAATGGTTGAGATCTGGGCCATCCAATCTTAATGGACGGCCGACATGACTCCCACCTTGGCTCATAAGCTATTTTCTCCAACCTCTATCTCATACTCAAAAAAATTCTCACTCCCATCTCCCTCTCTTCCATCCCGAAGGGCCTCCAGATTGGTTTTCGTCCGGCCTCTTCCCAACCGGCAACGCATAAATTATTATTTATGATTAATCGCTAAGTTGGAAAGTAGGGATCTGGAATTTTGGGGTTGGATTCGGAGAACATAGTGTACTTGATTAATGAGCTTGGTAAGATTACTGGGCAGGTTGACATTTCTTGGTTTAATATTTGGGATTCAACTTCTGGGTTGAAGTAGGTATGGTTGAGAATATGGTGTTTATTGTGCGTGGAAAGATGGAGAGCATTGGGGAGATAAGACTATTGAGTACAAGAACTTCTCAGATGGTGTCTTGAGTCTTCTATACACACTGATGGAAAAAAATGCCAAAATCACCGGTTAGAGATCACTCAGCAACAGATTGGTAAGGTGATTAAAAAACGTGAAAGCATTTCAACTCCGAGCTGCAGACCTCAAATAGTAGCTCACTGCACTTTTTGTCATGTTATTGTGAAATTAAAAAAAAAACTTCTGGGTTGAAGTTGTTGTGCGCAATGAAAAACAAGAAACTTTTAGCTGATTTTCAGAATGGGGTTGCTGCCCAGCTTAAAGTTGATGGTGGATTTGGATAGGGAGGTATTGTGACTCTGTGAGTATGATTAATTTGTGTAGAGAGTGAAATGTGAATTTCAGCTTCAGATAGAGCAAGAGAGGAGGACAAGAAAGTGAGAAAAGAATGAGATGGACCAAATATCACTTAAACTAATGTAAGAAAATCCTGACCATCCATAAAGATTGGATGGTCCAGATCCTGTTATTAGGCAATATTAGGCAACCTCTCATTAGGAGAGGATCCCGATCCCTCTTTTATGGGCTGAATTTGGATCTATGGATATCACATGTGCTAAACCAGATGGCAGTAAATCTGATTATCACTCTATTGGGTGTTTCATCTCGTGTCGGCAGTGACATGGTGGCCTTAGTCTTTACCCTCCTACAGGGGCTGCTGTTTTGGTTTATGTTTTTAGGGGTTGTATGTTGGTTTATGTATTTCCTTTCTTGTTTTGTTGGTGTTGTTACCGTGGCCCATTTTTGGGTTTGTACTAGGTGTTTTTATTTATAAAGTTTAACAAAAAAATTCAAATCTATTGAGGTTTGTGTTTCTTTGTTCCTTTATATCAAAAATATCATTATTATTGAAAAAGGACCTCATTTAGAATAGTGTAAAGGGTTGAAGATATATACATCTAATGGAAAAAAAATACTTAATTGCTCTTTCTCACTAGCTAGTTAGGTGCAACTCACCCCAAAATTGAGGGGGGGGGGGTTATGTTTATTTGAAGGGGTTGAAGCCCTACCACTGATACAGTATCTCAAAATTATAAAGTGAAACCAATAATTTATCGTAACATCATATGCATCGACTGTTTTAGTACTAGTTTAGTAATTAGTACTAATCACAGACTAGATTAGCTGGTAATCATGTTAGATATATGCCATTGGAGATATATATATATATATATGTATGTATGTATATAGTGCTTCTCAAATGCGGACGGATTTTTCATCCAAATTTCCGCCTTTTTTCAACGATCCAGACGCTGTCGACGCCGTTTCTTCTGGCTGGAGTGGCACCACACCTTCCTAGAGGCTGCTACGATGAAGAAGAAGGCGAAAGAGATAGGGATTGGAGGTCCACCATGATTAGTTGTGAAGTTCTAATTGAGGTTGCTGCACAGACCTCCGATCCCGATCTCTTTCACCTTCTTCTTTATCGTAGCAACGTCTAGGAATGTGTGGTGTCACTTCGGCAAGAAAAAACGGTGTTACTGGAGTCCGGATCGTGGAGAAATGGCGGAAATCCAGACAGAAAACTCGCCTGGATATCCGCAGCTGAGAAGTTTCGTAGAGAGATATATATTCGAAAAAGCGCTAAGAAGTATGCTTGAGACATCTAAACGGCTAGGCGGCGCCTAGGTTGATTCAAATTATTAAATATTTATTTATTTGTATATATGTATTTAAATTATTTATATGATTAAAAAATATATAATAATGCTCAATATTAATTTTCAAAATTAATTAGTTCAAAACCCATATAAAAATATTGAAACAAAAGGTAAATTGTAAAACAAATGCAAGACTAAATCTTGAGTTCTTCTTCTCCAAATCCTTCACTAACTTCTTCAGTATCAGACTCAAACTCAATATCCATTTCTCATTCTTTATCTTCCGTGTCATCATTCGAAATAAAATCTTCATTATGAAGTTTTTTTACTTCCACTATGTTTTAATTTGTTTATTTCTAAAAGTCCACCACCACGGACAGCCGAAGAACACCGTGGACTGCATAGGCAGTCGCCAAATCTCTCGAACGCCACGGATGAACAAAAGGCATGGCGACTGTTTTTTGAATATATATATATATATACCATGAGGGGAGGGAGAGGGAGGGAGGAATAAAATTATCCGCAATAAAACAAAAGTCTAAGATCTATGGATAATTATCTTACTAGAACTACAAACCCTAGGTATTAGTGTATTGTACTATCTAAATATAAGACATATTTCATCGTAAGAGAATTTCGATCAAAATGTCTAGAATATGTCATCTACACATACCATTCTGTTAGTTACAAACGAGATCAAATCAAATGACAGTTTTAATGGAGTTGCTTAAGAGGACATCATTTATGAAACTCAGATCTCAGGTCCGGCCCTACCGATGTCTTAAACAATTTTTCGTGTCTGTACATAATATATAGATGATATGCGTGGGAATTTATACATATAAATCCAGGTAGGCAAATTAATAGAGATTAGAGAATGGAAGAAAACCATAAAGCAACCATGTGATATATTTAGACCATCATGGTTTCATCATACACAATGGAGAACAAGAACATGAGAAGATGAGGGGGACTGCTGTCATTATAAATTCTAGAATGGTGACCCATACAAAGACTTTAAGCATATCAAACTCCCCAAACTTTTCTGGCTATGGCTAATTTTTAATGGAGAATGACACCATAATGTGTTACAAAATTAGCGGACGTAAATTCATTCGTGGTAACTTTTATTTGAGAAAGGATGAGCAAGTTGTTGATTAAGCAGTGTTTAATTAGAGACTAAACTGATCACTCAAGTCATGTTAAAAGTCTCGTACAAGTGAACTGATCGGTGATGGGTACAATGAGGGCAAGCACGTCCGTGAAGGATACTTAGTGAGTAATTAAAGTGCATCAAATGGCATGGGTCTCCATGCCATTTCACAATTTGATGAAGCTCGTTTTCATAATGAGATTTAGGAGTATCTTTTTGCTTAACTTATCTTAATTGGTGAGCTTTATACCTGCCCATTACACGCACTAAAAAGAATGAAACTATTGATTTCTGTCAATTATCCGTGTACAAGTTAGAACATGATATGTGATAAGTATGCATACAAGCAAATGCAGAAATCCATAAAGATTTACTTACATACTCGGGGACTTGCAATAACAAAATATTGATGTTGGTGAAAACGGATCATTATATTGATGCATGCAAGTCACAGCCGATCGAAGATAATTACAAAGGATCTGAAGCAATGTGAACTCGTCAGTCAATCAGATGCATGCATACATGTGAAATTAAAATTCCTAATAATCATCAATTACAGAATACTTGACCAAAATTCTAGGGGTGGCAAATATCAACCGAACCAAACCAACCAATTACATACCAACCGAACCAACATATGTTGGTAACCGGAGGTTCGGTAATCGAATTTTTTGGTTCAACACAACGAACCAAGAGAGAAATACAGTTCGGTAGGTGGTACATAATTTGGTATAATACCGTACCATACCAAATTTCTGTTAATATACATATTCCAACATAAATACGTATAAATTGCAAAATATACTAAGACTTGCGGGAGATGAGATTCAAACCTCGGACCTGCAAGGCGTACAAGATTGCCAAAGACCACTGCACCACTTAGTCTCTTTGGTTTTTATTATGGAAAAACTATACTTATTCTATCTTTTGGCTAAAAACAAAAGAAGTTGCATACAACACAGTGTAGTGATCGAACTTCTTCTCCTCTTTTCAAGCCCTGAATGAAAATCTTCTTCCTCCCCAAATCTAGCTTTGTGAAGATTGTGCATCAGATTGTGTTCATATGTTTTCACTTGATTACATCTCATTTTTTAGAGGATAAATATGGTGGATACGACATGTTAAATTTCCCTCATAAGGGTAAGGTCAATCATTGCTTCCTCCTAGACTAAAGAGGTTCCATTCCCCTCAACAACTAGTTCAGTTTTAATTTAATTTTAGATGAATGTTGAGACATGGAATGCAATATATAATAAAAATAACCATATATAACAATGAGTTGGTGTAGTAGAGTTGACTATAACTTTTTGCTTGCAAAATGATAGATCGGAGTTTCAATTATCCTAACTATTAATTTTTTTATTTTATTTCAAGTTGACCTGACACGTGGCGATATTAAAATCATGAAATTGTGAAAATTTCCATCAAAAAATGCTTGGTATGTAACATATATATCCATATGCCGAAAAATGGAAAATTTCGCGGAAATATCGAGAAAATTATGAATATTTTAGTCTTTGAAATAGAGTAATAGACTAAGCAAGAATCTTCAGCAAGCCAGATAGCTTGAAGGTTATCGAGCTGTTAATTACTTGAAAAACAATGCATCGATGATTGAAAATTAAAATTATTTTAATTTAGTCTTTAGAAGAATCCTGATTAAAGATTGTAAAACATTTGAGGTTATAGACATTGAAATCGAGTTTATTCATTAATTAACCATAACTAAGTATTGATCTAATTTTAAAAGAAATCTGTATAAGAAGTTAAGAAATGTACAGTTCTGATCGATGTATACTCAATATATAAGTATATAACAACGATCATGATAAGCACACTGACTTGTTTTCCAACACTAGGTTCATGTAAACTTACTTTAATCAATCATTCACTAACTGACCTTGATGTTGGATTCCAAATTGAAAATATGGTAATAAGGAAAAGATCCAATAACGAAAGAACACAGACGCGGAGCCAAAACAACCTAAGATAAGATGTGACCAAGACAGCAATCCTGCCCACAAAAGCCAACAACGAGTGGAAATGTGGAATAGCAGGCCATGCCCTTTATGATCGGAAGTTCGGAATTGATACCTCATTGCTTAACAGAGATAGGGCAATGCTGCATTTCCGATATCTTCTGCGCTACAAGAGTAATTCAACAGGTCCACCACGTTGATATCGTTTTAGAAAGACCATCTATTTATTTCAATTTAATTATATTGTAATGTAGAAATACAAAACACATTTCACAATTTGCGTGCGTATTATACAGTATGTGGTTTTAGCAGTTACCATAGTTCATAGGATATATATGAAAGAACAAGAGTTTAAGAGAGAATTGTTGAATGTCAAGGCATGATCGATAGCCTGACTTGAGTGTGTGTATATACGAGTCTGTGTTACATGATAAACATTTACAAGATGACAACTATCTGCAAAAACAATCGTAATACAATTTAGAGACTCATTCTGATACAAAGTCACTACTCCTAGTTCTATTAGGAGACATATTGCAGCTGTCCTCCGACTTATCTTGACAGCTAGACATCTTTGGTTTATCATTCCCCCGCAAGCTGAGTGGTCTCAGAAGAACATGAAGCTTGTTTACCAAAAAGTGAAAGCGAGTGGAGGACAATCCTTTGGTAAAGATATCTGCAATTTGATCAATGGCAGCCACAAACTTATCCTGAAGTTCCTTTCTAACATAATGGTAATCCACCTCGACATGATTAGTACAAGCATGGAATACAGGATTAGAAGCCATTGCAATTGTCGACATGTATCCCACCAAATAGTGGGCGTATGAAGAAACATACTCAAGTCTCGAAACATAGAATGAATCCAAGAAAGCTGGTACAAGAATTGTTTGGTTCTGGTCTTATTAGGAGAAGAAGACTTTGCACGTGATGATTGCATGCCTTATCTATCTTTAATTAATTGTTAGAAGTTAATTACCGTTATAGTTGAATTAATCAGCAATTAGGGTTGCCAATTGATCAATCACTATCTGATTGATACGTGACTTTTCTATTTCGGCTATATAAGCCAGAGCTGTACCACTCTTTGATCATCTTGGAATATATCAGTATTTTCTTCTCTATTTTTCTTCTCAGTTAGGGTCTGTACCATAACAAGTGGTATCTAGAGCCTCTCGTTCATGGGCCGAGGCCGGGGTGGGAAACCCCTCTCTCCGTCGGGTTCCGATGCGCCGGTGGTTTTTGCAACTGAACTCACTTCTTTGGAGGCTGAGTTTCAAGCTCATCGGGCTGAGACTACTGCTCGGTTGGAGTCGATCACAACTTCTCTGCGTGGGGATATGTCCACGGCACTCGCTGACTTCAGATCGTTGCTCTTGAGCGATTTTAAGAAGCAGCTCACATCCTTTGTTCAGGAGCAGCTTCCCTTACCAACCAATACCTCTCAGCTTGAAGGTCCGGTTCAATTTGGGGCTGTGAGTCCTTCGTTGCCTTCGATTCGTACTACTATGCAGTTGGAAGAGTCTGCGTCGTCAGTATTAGCTAGATCTGAGGGTTCTTCATCTTTGGTGCTAAGTTCTGTGGGTAAGAACATTCCACCAAACTCGTCTATTGATACATTTTTGCTGATGCTATGTTGGGTAATACTTTTAGTACCAATACTGTTGCATCTGTGGTTAGTCATGCTGGTACCTCTAAGAATATATTGACTAATGTGCCTAATACTGCAACTCTGAGTCGAGGAAACTCTTTTGGTCAGCTACCTTATGGTTGTGGTCCAGTTTTTGGTAATACATGTGTTGGAGATTGTTTTAATTTGTTAAACCAACAAATGTTGCATAGTCCTACTGGGATGGGTTGCTATGTAGGGAACTCATTGGGAGTTGGTCAGCCGGCTCCATTTTCATTTACTTATTCAGGACCTTGTTTAGCTACTATATTTGATGTTGGTCCAAGTAATGCAGGGTTGTTGCCTAAACCTCCACCATACACAAGTCAAACACAAATGAGTACCCATTTGTTCAGTTCTGCATCACCAACCAATGCTACTATCACAACCATTACCCCTGGCCAGGCATGGCCTAAACCCCCACCTAATGTTAGCACTATGCCACAGCCCACAATCCCTTACTTCTTGCCTGCTTACACCACCATTGGAACTCATAATCATCAACAACAATACCAACCCCCACCTCCTCAACATCATTTCTATAATCATAATACACATCAACACCAACAACATCACCGTCACCACAATCAATATCACAACATTGATCCTAACCTTCCTACTATGAAACAAATGAGGTTGGAATTTACTACTTACAGTTGAGGGGATCTGATAGAATGGCTTAACAAGGCTGAGCAGTATTTTGAATTCTATCAGATACCAGAGGAGAGGAAGCTACCACTTGCTACAATGCACTTAACTGATAAGGCATCTGATAGGTGGTTCACTTTTAAAAATGAGTTCCCACCAACATGGCAAGGCTTAGCAGATTTTCTTATGAGGGAATTTAGTTGTTATAACAAGGTGGAGTATCAAGCTGCATTGGGAAGATTGAACCAAACAGGTAGGGTGGATCAATATATGGAAGAGTTCACTAGATTATCTCGTCGAGCTCCTGGTTTTTCGACTGAAATATTGGTACAGTTTTTTATTGGTGGTTTAAAGGAAGACATTAAAGGAGATGTTGCAGCTTTGAATCCTAAATCGTTGTATGATGCTTGCAAATTGGTAAGAGTGTTTGAGGCTCGTAATGATGGCTTGAGGAACTTTGCTAGGAAAACTACAACCTATCAAAGTCAGACACAAAGTAAAATGAGTACTAATTTAGGCAGTTCAAATAGAGGGAACATCTCACAAGTTTTTGGTACTCAATAGCAACCTAGGCCTTCCAACAATCATGGCAATGTTACTAGTTTCCATAGAAGGTTAACTCTAGCAGAATGTGTTGCCAAAAATGCTAACAAGGAGTGTTGGTGGTGTGATCAACCATTTGGGAAGGAACATAACTGTAGAAAGAATGGTCAGTTGATGTCCATGTCTATTATCCCAGATGATAATGAGTTCAATGAGGTGGCTGCATGCCAAGTTGAGGAAGAAGATAGACAATTGGTTGAGGTACCTCCTATTATTGATATTGACGAGCCATTGATAAGGTTGCAAGCAATGAATGGGGGTACATCTGAGACTATGCAACTTAAGGGTATTTTTTGCAACAAACAGGTACACATATTAATTGATTCCGGCGCCACTCATAATTTCAGTCATCCTCAATTATTAAAAGGTACTAAGTAGGGGTGGACAAACTGACCCGAAAACCGAAAAAAAAATCGGACCCGAACTCAAACCGAATCCGAAAAAACCGAAACCCGAATAAAACCGAACCGAAAATAAACAAACCGAACCGAACCGATTCTATTTGGGGTGGGTTTTGGGTTCAGTCCCTTAGAAACCGAACAGATCCGAAAAACCCGAAGTCAATGGTCAACGTTGCAAAATAACATCATTTTGTCATATTTATAATTTTACATTATTATTATTTTTAAAATATAAAAAATAGTGTAGTCGGCCTCACAGCCGCACCTAATTTCTAACTTAATTAACCTAATGTGTAAGAGACGCATTATTTAGCCGTCTTGTTTCCTTCATATAGTCGCTTCATAATGCGATAATTTTATTTTAAACCTAATATAAATGTTATGATACATTAGTTGACACTTAGGCAATTGCCAACTCTAATTCGAAATATGGTCGATCGACACAAGCAGATGTGATCGGTATATATATCTAGGGACCACGTAAAAATTTCATCCATTTTGGACATGGTTTGATCATTCGTACCTACGGTTAACTAAAAAAGAGGCGTTTTGACATATTGAAACCCCATTGACCGGGGTTTTGCCAAATAGATTTCTTCAGTGCGACCGCGCACGATAGGTAACAAAAATTAGGTGATTTCAGATATGCAAACGGCTTTCGGCGTTCGCATATTTGTAATAGGTCCTCCCTTAAGGTATAATAGTGGTGTTTTCGATTTACCGAAAATTCCGACGGTCAAATGAGGTCTGAATTGGATGAAATTTTTATAGGGCCACTAAATATATATACCGATCACATCAGCTGGTGTCGATCGATCCCTAGAAGTTTTCTTCATATAGTCGCTTCATAATACGATAGTTTTATTTTAAACCTAATATAAAGGTTATGATACATTAGTTGACACTTAGGTGATCGTCAACTCTAATTCGAAATATGGTCGATCGACACCAGAAGATGTGATCGGTATATATATCTAGGGACCACGTAAAAATTTCATCCATTTTGGACATGGTTTGACCGTTCGTACATACGGTTAACTAAAAAAAAGGCGTTTTGACATATTCAAACCCTATTGACCGGGTTTTGCCAAATAGATTTCTTCAGTGCGACCGCGCATGATAGGTAACAAAAATTAGGTGATTTCAGATATGCAAACGGGTTTCGGCGTTCGCATATTTGTAATAGGTCTTCTCTTAAGGCATAATAGTGGTGTTTTCGATTTACCGAAAATTCCGACGGTCAAATGAGGTCTGAATTGGATGAAATTTTTATAGGGTCACGAAATATATATACCGATCACATCAGCTGGTGTCGATCGATCTCTAGAACTTTTCTTCATATAGTCGCTTCATAATGCGATAGTTTTATTTTAAACCTAATATAAAGGTTATGATACATTAGTTGACACTTAGGTGATCGTCAACTCTAATTCTAAATATGGTTGATCGACACCAGCATATGTGATCGGTATATATATTTAGGGACCCCGTAAAAATTTCGTCCGTTTTGGACATGGTTTGACCGTTAGTACCTACGATCAACCAAAAAAGAGGCGTTTTCACATAATAAAACCTCATTGACCGGGGTTTTGCCAAATAGATTTCTTCAGTGCGACCGCGCACGATAGGTAATGAAAATTAGGTGATTCAGATATGCAAACGGCTTTCGGCGTTCGCATCTTTGTAATGAATCCTCCCTTAGGGCATAATAGTGGTGTTTTCAATTTACCGAAAATTCCGACGGTCAAATGAGGTCCGAATTGGATGAAATTTTTATAGGGCCACTTAACATATATACCGATCACATCAGCTGGTGTCGATCGATCCCTAGAAGTTTTCTTCATATAGTCGCTTCATAATGCGATAGTTTTATTTTAAACCTAATATAAAGGTTATGATACATTAGTTGACACTTAGGTGATCGTCAACTCTAATTTGAAATATGGTCGATCGACACCAGCAAATGTGATCGGTATATATATCTAGGGACCACGTAAAAATTTCATCCATTTTGGACATGGTTTGACCGTTCGGACCTACGGTCAACCAAAAAGAGGCGTTTTCACATATTAAAACCTCATTAACTGGGGTTTTGCCAAATAGATTTCTTCAGTGCGACTGCGCATGATAGGTAACAAAAATTAGTTGACTTCAGATATGCAAACGGCTTTCGGCGTTCGCATCTTTGTAATGGATCATCTCTTAGGGCATAATAGTGGTGTTTTCAATTTATAGAAAATTCCGACGGTCAAATGAGGTCTGAATTGGATGAAATTTTTATAGGGTCACTAAATATATATACCGATCACATCAGCTGGTGTCGATCGATCCCTATAATTTTTCTTCATTCATTCGCTTCATAATGCGATAGTTTTATTTTAAACCTAATATAAAGGTTATGATACATTAGTTAACACTTAGGTGATCGTCAACTCTAATTCGAAATATGGTCGATCGATACCAGCAGATGTGATTGGTATATATATTTAGGGACCCCGTAAAACTTTTGTCCGTTTTGGACATTGTTTGACCGTTCGTACCTACGGTCAACTAAAAAAGAGGCGTTTTCACATAATAAAACCTCATTGACCGAGGTTTTGCCAAATAGATTTATTCAGTGCGACCATGCACGATAGGTAACAAAAATTAGGTGACTTCAGATATGCAAACGGCTTTCGGCGTTCGCATCTTTGTATAGGTCCTCCCTTAGGGCATAATAGTTGTGTTTTCGATTTACCGAAAATTCCAGTGGTTAAATGAGGTCTGCATTGGATGAAATTTTTATAGGGTCACTAAATATATATACCGATGGTATCGATTGATCCCGAGAAGTTTCCATCATATAGTTGCTTCATAATGCGATAGTTTTATTAGAAATTTAATATAAAGGTATGATACATTAGTGGACATTTCGGCGGTCGATAACTCCAGCTCGAAATATGGTCGATTGACACCAGCAGATGTGATCAGTATATAGTTAGGGAACCCGTAAAAATTTCGTCCGTTTTGGATATTGATTGACAGTCCGTACCTATGGTCAACAAAAAAAAAGGCATTTTAACATATTAAAATCCTCATTGACCAGGGCTTTCCTAAATGGGTTTTTTGGTGCGACTGCACACAATCGGTGATAAAAATTAGGTGATTTCATATATGCAAACGGCTTTTAGTGTTCGCATTTTGGTGTTGGGTCTTCCCTTATGACATATTAGTGTTGTTTTCGGGTAAAAGCCCATCGGACTTGCGGGACTCGGTGAGCTTTTCAGATCCACGGGCTAAATGATGATGCATAAGTCAATTAGGTATGGAATAATCATTAGACCATTAGTTTTTCATTTTTATGTTAAATTTTATATTTTTAAAATTAATATATAATATTACGTATTTTACATACGGGTAAAACTGAAAAAAAAAAAACGAACCGAACTGAACTGTACGGGTTGGGTTGGGTTGTGGGTCATAGTCTCTAAAATAGAAAAACCGAACCGAACCGAATTTAAAATTTGGGTTGGGTTATGGGGTTTGTCCAAAACCGAACCGAATAGACCCGTGTCCACCACTAGTACTAAGATCCCAGTGAACAGTTTTCCACCTCTCAATGTGTTACTTGCTAGTGGTGCTAAAGTAAAAACTAAGGGGGAGATAACAACTATTTTGAACTTGCAGGGGTATGAATTTACCCATGATTATTATATTTCGCTTGTTAGTGGGTGTGAGATTGTCTTAGGTACCTGTTGGTTGAAGTCTTTAGGTAACATCATGTGGAACTTTGAAACAATGAGAATGGGATTCAAGGTGGGAGGTGTCAAATATAAGTTGCAGGGGGAAACAGAAGTTGAAACTAAAGTTGTTACCTGCAAGATTATGTCTAGGTTATTGAAGAAAGAAAAAGAAGCTGTAATGGTACAAGTTCAACCAGCCTTGCAGTCTCAGACAGTGGATCACCCTGCACCACAAATCCAGAAATTGTTGGACACTTATGCAGACCTTTTTAAATCTCCCACAGGTTTGTCACCGAAAAGAGAACAAGACCATACCATTGAATTGCTGCCTAATACACCACCTATAAGTGTCAGGCCTTATAGGTACCCGCATTTTCAGAAAAATGAAATTGAGTCAATTGTGAAGGAGCTTTTAGATACTGGTGTAATAAAGCCAAGCATGAGTCCTTTTTTTCAACTGTACTCTTGGTGAAAAAGAAAGATGGAACATGGAGAATGTGTGTTGATTACAGGGCCTTAATGCTGTTACTGTGAAGGACAAGTATCATATACCTGTTGTTGATGAACTGTTAGATGAAGTGCAAGGAGCTACCATCTTTTCAAAGTTGGATCTTAGATCTGGCTACCATCAGATCAGGATGAGTGAGGGAGATATCAACAAGACAACTTTCAGTGTGATGAATTTTTAGTCATGCCATTTGGGCTGACTAATGCCCCTTCTACGTTTCAGTGTGTGATGAATGAAGCTTAAATAGACTTGTTGAGGAAATGTTGTTTAGTCTTTTTTGATGACATACTGATTTACAGTGCAACATTGGAGGATCATTTAAAGCATCTAGAATTAGTTTTTAAGAAATTGGAGGAGAACTCATTTAAGGTCAAGCTTAGTAAGTGCAATTTTGGTGTTCCTCAAGTTGAGTATTTAGGACATGTCATCAATGCACAAGGTGTGTCAGTTGATCCAGCAAAAATAGAGTGCATCAAGAAATGGGAGAGGCCAAAGACTTTGAAAGGTTTGAGAGGGTTCCTTGGTTTAGTTGGTTATTATAGGAAGTATGTCAAGAATTTTGGATGCATAGCTAAACCATTGACTGACATATTGAAAATTGGAGGTTTTGTGTGGACTGAAAGGTCTGATCTAGCTTTTGAACAACTTAAGCAGGCTTTGATGAATACACCAGTGCTCACTCTTCCATATTTTAACAAGGAGTTTGTCATAGAATGTGATGCTTCAAGCGTGGGAATTGGAGCTAATTATCTCAAGAGGGTCATCCAATTGCATGTTTGAGCAAAGCTTTGGCACCTAGGCACATGGCTCTTTCAGTGTATGATAAAGAGATGTTGGCTTTGGTATTTGCTGTTCAACATTGGAGACCTTATTTGTTAGGAAAGCCTTTCATCATCTATACAGATCATAGAACAATACAATACTTCCTAGATCAGAAAATTACGACTCCCACCCAACATAAGTGGTTACTTAAACTTGCAGGATATGACTACTCAATTAAGTTCAAATCTGGAAAGAACAATGCTGATCCTGATGCTTTATCAAGAAAGGAGAATTTGCACAGCCCTGCCACTGAAGTCATCAACAAGTATGGGGCAATACATGTATTGCAAGGAGTGTCTTATCTTGTGCATACCTTCATGCATGAAATACAAGCAGCCTGTGTACAACATTTTGAAGCTAGCACCATTGTAAGCAAGTTGCAGAGAGGTACTAACACTGATCCAGCCTATACTTTGCGCAACTCAATTTTATACTCTCATGATAAGGTGTATGTGCCCAAAGAGGGCGATTGGAGGTCGAAAATAATTGCTGAGTTCCATAATGGCTATCAAGGTGGTCATGCTGGGGTGCATATAACAGAAAGAGGGTGAAGAGATCATTTGCTTGGCCTGGTATACATAGAGATGTGAAGACATATGTGGCTAGTTGTCATACATGTCAACAAAACCATTATGAAACTATTCTACCTCCAGGTTTGTTGCAGCCCAACCCTATTCCTGAAAGAGCTTGGAAAGACATCTCTATGGACTTTATGGAAGGATTACCAGCAGCCTCAGGTAAATCAGTGCTACTTGTAGTGGAGGATAGATTTACTAAGTATGTGCATTTCATTCCATTGGCTCATCCCTATACAGCTTCAGCAGTGGTTAAGTTATTCATTGAGAATGTCTATAAGTTGCATGGGATGCCTCAGACAATAATTTCTGATAGAGGCCCTGTCTTTCTAAGCCACTTTTGGGAAGCATTTTTCAAGACTCAAGGAACCGCCCTACATAAAATCTCAGCATATCATGCACAGACAGATGGGCAAACGGAAAATTTGAACAGAACTGTGGAACAATACCTGCGATGTGTGGTGGGAGAGAAACCTCATACTTGGATTGAAGCTCTACCTTGGGCAGAATATTGGTACAACACTGCATACCATTCGGCCATAGGTATGTTAACATTCAAAGCTCTTTATGGCTATGATCCTTTTCCTGTCCATATGTATGTTCCTGGCTCTACAGATGTGCAAACTGTGGATAATCAGTTGAGAGACAGGGAGTTGAGAGACAGGGATGAACTGATTGCTATTCTGAAACGGAATTTAAACATTTCTCAAGCCCAGATGAAACACCACTATGATAAGAAGCATGTGGAGAGGTTTTTTGATGTTGGAGACTTTGTGTACTTAAAGCTACAACCCTATAAGCAGCAGTCAATCCATAAGAGGAAGAACCACAAGTTAGCTCCCAGGTTTTATGGCCCTTATGAAATTGAAGAGAAGATTGGTGTTGTTGCCTACAAATTGAAGCTACCTACATGGGCAAAAATCCATCCAATGTTTCATGTTTCATTCCTCAAGAAACGAATTGGAAATGCTGCAGTGGTTGTAGCTCATTTGCCTCCACATATTGATCCACATAATCCCAGATGGTACCCCGCTAAGGTTTTGGAGAGAGGAATATTCAAAAAAGGTAATGCAGCTGTTACAAAATGGTTGATTCAATGGCTGGGAGCAGCAGACGAGGAAGCTACTTGGGTTGAAACTGAGGAGATCCAACGTCAGTTTCCAGATTTTCAAGCTTGAGGTCAAGCTTAATCTGAGAGGGATGGATTGTTACAAAAATTGTCTGGTCCTGGTCTTATTAGGAGAAGAAGACTCTGCACGTGATGATTGCATGCCTTATCTATCTTTAATTAATTATTAGAAGTTAATTACCTTTATAGTTGAATTACTCAGGAATTAGGGTTGCTATTGATCAATCACTATCTGATTGATACGTGACTTTTCTATTTCGGCTATATAAGCCAGAGCTGTACCACTCTTTGATCATCTTGGAATATATCAGTATTTTCTTCTCTATTTTTCTTCTCAGTTAGGGTCTGTACCATAACAAAAGCTCTGCGGCTGTGAAAGCAAGCTGACGGTACTCCGCTTCAGCACTGGACCTGGAAACTATTCAATAAGTCTTCGAGCTCCATGAGATAAGATTAGGACCAAATAGACACAGTAGCCACCGATAGATTGTTGATAATCAGGGTCACCAGCATAATCTGCATCAAAATAAGCACTAATATACATCGAACCAGGTCGATACTTGAGTCCATAATCAACTGAAAACTTAAGAGAATGCAAAATGCGTTTAACAACAATCCAATGAGTGGTGGTTGGAATGTGCATAAACTTACAGACCTAATTAACTGAATAAGAAATGTTAGGCCGAGTTAGGGTGAGATATTGTAGACCACCGACCATACTCTGATTTTCAGTTGGATCGTACAGTTTATCACCAGAATGCAAACTTAATTTCTGACCAGAAGCTGCTGGAGTGGAACAAGGGTTGGTTTCAACCATTTTTTAGTCCGAGTAATAATGTACTTCTTTTGATTAGGATAGAAAGACAGACCATCATATGTAGCTTCAATGCCAAGAAAATAGAGTATGCTGCCAAGATCCTTCATAGAAAACACTTTTCCTAAGTCCGAATTGAGTTGAGTAAGATGAGTAGAACTGTTACCAGTGATAAGGATGTCATCGACATATGTGACTAGAATAAGAAACTCTCCATTGTCAGCATATGTGAACATAGAGTAATCAGAAAAGGATTCCTTGAACCCTAAACGCTCCAAGTAATCAGAAAAACATTGAAACCATGCTCTCGGAGCCTGTTTTAGACCATAGAGTGAATGTTTAAGCTTGCAAACATGATGTGGATACTTAAAGTTGACAAAACCTGCCGGTTGCCTCATATAAACTTCTTTAGAAAGGGACTATGCAAGAATGCATTGTGCATATCCAAGCTAACGAACCGGCCAATTGTTGGAAACAGCAAGAGCTAACACAAGTCGAATGGTGGAGTGTTTTACAACAGGACTAAACATTTCTACAAACTCTAGGCCTTCTTGCTGATGAAAACCATTAGCAACCAAATGTGCCATGTAACGTTAAACACTCCCATCTTCTTTCCTTTTGACTTTAAAAATCCATTTGCATGGTAGAACATTCATCGAATATGTAGAAGGCACTAAGTCCCAAATCTCATTCTTCTCAAGTGCCGTGAGTTCCTCTTGTATAGCTTGGAACCAATTTGGATCTTTGACAACTTTGCTATAACATGAAGGCTCTGATCGAGTATTTATAGAATGAGAGGGAGCTTGAGAACTGATCTGACGAGAGTTTCATGCACAATCCACAGTAGTAGCAGGCAAAGACATTGACGTAAAAGGTTATGTAGTATGTATAGGATGTGATGAGGGTGTGCTAGTGTGTGATGGTGGGAGAGAACATGTAGAGTGCACAAGCAGAAGAAGAAAAATCAGACATACCTAAAGGAGAAGTGAGAGTGGCCTGTTGGAAAGGAAAAGTACTCTCATCGAAAAGTACATGTCTAGAGAGATACACCTTTTGTTTGTCAAGGTCAAGACACCTATATCCTTGATAATTAAGTGAGTAACCTAAGAAAATACATTGTTTTGATCTCAGCTGAAATTTAGTTTTATTGTAGGGCGAAGGTATGGATAACACGCACGTGCAAACGTGCGGAGGAAGTCATACTTAGGGTTTCGCTGGAATAAAAGCGTGTATGGAGTTTTGTTATCTAGAAGAGGAGAGGGAAGTCTATTGATGATATATAAAGCTGTATTACATGCTTCAACCTAATATGTGGGAGGCATATGTTCATGCACAAGGAGAGTAAGAGCTATGTCGACAATGTGTCGATGTTTTCGTTCAGCTTAACCATTTTGTTTAGGGTGTTTAGGACATGCAAAGCGATGACGAATGCCATGATAAGCAAGGTAATGTTTGAAGGCATTAGACGTATACTTACCACCCTCATCACTCTAGAACTGTTTGATGGAGGAAGAGAATTGTTTTTCAACATAAATGTGAAACTGCTTGGAAATAGATAGTGTCACTCTTGTGTTTCATAGGAAACAACCAAGAATAACAAGAGTAGTCATCAATAAAGAGAACATAGTAACAAAATCCTTGAACATAATAAGTTGAACACGACCATATGTCGGAATGAATTAACTCCAAATGTTTACTTGCAATAGAATCAGAATGTACAAAGGAAAACTCGACGATCTTGCCTAAAGGTCAAGAGGAACAAAAAGAAAGCGACCTATTATCAGAGGTAAAATGATGAATAGAAAGAAGGTTAGAAGAAGCATTTGGACAGTGTAAAATATTAGATAATGTGAATTTGTGTGTGGAGGAAGAGAGTGTTGGAACCAATGTGAGAAATTGTAAGTGCATTACCTATGCCATCGACTCTATCATAGCATGTATACTCCCGAGGATGTTGCAGATTCCCTACGTCAGGAGTGATATGAGAATTAGTTCCACTATCAAGCAGCCATGCTGTGTCAGATGAGGAAGAGTTGGATGCAGCCATTGCACTAAATCTGCAAGAAGGCACACGACCTTCATATGCAGATTGAGACGATTGAAGCAATCCAGTGCAGAGTGATCAACTCGGTTGCAGAACTGATAGGTAGGGTGTGAGGAGGTGTTATTGGCGAACAATGTTGGTGCAGGATCAAGCACAGAACCTCCTCTTCCTCGATTAGCAATACCTCTTCTCCCAAAACTTTGATTGTTGTTGTTGTTGTACAAATTGGACATGCGTGGAGGGTAAGTCACCGAGGGGTCACGACCATGGCCATGACCGCGTTGTCCAACATGAGTAGCTTGGAACGTTATAGTAAGGGATGAGACATTGAGAGTAGCTTGTTGATGATCTCTAATCCTTTGCTCAGTAGAAAGAAGTAAAGCTTCCAGAGAATCATATGTGATGGGGGTATCTCTAGCTTGAGCGGAAGCAACAATGTTCTTATATAGACAGCCAACATTATTCATCATGATGGCCGTAAGATCCTGATCATTTATTAGACTTCTAGCAAGAGCAAGATTATCTGCAAGAGAATTACTATAATCCAAAAAATCAGAAATTGATAGATTACCCCTGAAGAAAAACAGATGAAGAGAAAACATTCTCAAATGATAATAGTTCAGTATGTGGAACAAAGGAGACTACAACGTATATATAGAGCCAACAAGAATGAAAAAGCGACCTAATCCCACTAAATCTGTAATAAACATGACTACCTTTATTTAAGAGATTTTATACAATAGCAGCAATAACAACTCTTCATAAAATCAGGATAAGATATTTAAGTGTGTGAGACCATGTTGCAGCCACATTCTTGTCTATTAAGAAAGAAGGCAGATGCAAATGTTGCTAACAAACTTCATAAATCAACACATCCCCTCAAGCTGGATCAAGAGGGTTAACTGATCCAAGCTTGGACAAAAATCTTTGAAACTGTGCAGAAGGAAGAGCTTTGGTGAACATATCTGCAATTTGGTCTTCACTGCAAGTGTATATAGTTTGAATTACTTTGGCTTGCACTTGATCACACACAAAGTGACAGTCAAGTTCTATATGCTTCGTTCTTTCATGGAACACTGAATTTTCTGCAATGTGCATTGCAGATTGGTTGTCACATAACATAAGCATAGGACTAGAACATTTGAACCCTAATTCAGCAATAGTTGTCTGCAACTAAATTAATTCACAAGATAAAGATGTCATAGCTTGATACTCAGCCTCTGCGCTAGAACGAGCCACAACTGCTTGCTTCTTGCTCCTCCATGTTACTGCATTTCCTCCAACAAAAGTACATTAACTAGTGGTTGACTTGCGATCTAAGGCATTACCAGCTCAATCTGCATTAGTGTACCCAACAACATCACAATGACCATGATTTTTCATCACAATCCCTTGTCCAATAGACCCTTTCAAATATCTTAGCACACGATTAACCATCTTAACATGCTCAGAAGTGGGAGAATGCATATGTTGACTAATTAAACTCACTGCAAAAGATATATTTGGCCTAGTGATGGTAAGATAAATGAGTTTCCCAACAAGACGTTGATAGGAAGTAATATCATTGACTTTGTCACCATTTTCAGTGAGTTTATGTTTTTGACTCAAAGGAGTTTTGGAAGGCTTGCAATCAGTCATGCCTGCATCTTCTAAGAGATCGAGAGTATACTTTCTCTGATTCAAGAATAGTCCCTTACTGGAAGTAGCAACTTCAATGCCAAAACAATATTTGAGCACATCAAGGTCTTTAATGGCAAACCGATCTCTTAAAGATGATTTAAGAGCATAAATTTCGTCTAGGTTGGTTCCAGTAACAATGAGATCATCAACATAAATCAACACAACTAATATACCTTCACTGCCTTGCCTCACAAACAGTGAGCAATCAGAGTAGCTGTGTTTAAAACCTGCACTGACAAGTACTGAGCTCAATTTTGAGTACCAAGCACGAGGTGATTGCTTTAAGCCATAAATAGCTTTATGCAATTTACACACTACATTTGGATCAGATGCTTGAGAGTGTCCTGGAGGAAGCTTCATGTATACCTCTTCTTCAAGATTTCCATGTAAAAAAAATATTCTTAACATCCATTTGAAATAAATACCAAGAATGATTGACTGCAATAGACAACAAGACTCTTACTGTATTCATCTTAGCCACATGAGCAAAGGTCTCTTTGTAATCCACTCCATAAGTTTGAGTGAACCCTTGAGCCACCAATCTAGCCTTGCATCTTTCAACTGAACCATCTGACAAAAACTTAGTTTTGTAAATCCATTTACTCCCCACTGCTTTCTTTCTCTGTGGTAATGGAACAATAGTCCAAGTTTGGTTCTCATCTAAAGCCTTGATCTCCTCATCCATGGCAGCTCTCCACTTGGGATCTTGAATAGCTTCAGCAAAATTGCAGGGATCATGAATGCTAGAAATTTTGGTTAAAAAAACTTGATGAGAAGTAGACATCTGATTATAGCTCACATAATTAACTAGGGGATGCTTAGGAGGATACATCTGATAATCCTTGAACCTCATATGTAAATTCCTAGTTCGACTAGGATTTCTTCTAGGTTGAGATTCATCATTTTGATGATCATCAACATCTTCATCATGCCTCTCTTTAGCTTGAACTAAAGAATTAGTGTAATCATCACTATTGTCATTATCTGCACTGGAATTCTAATAAGTGGATTTTCACCAAGACCAGCCATGATGAAAAGAACTTTTAAACAAAGTTTACAAGAATAAGAACAACAACAAAAAACTCAAAGAGACATGCCTAGATTAGAACCTACTCTGATACCATGAAGAAAAACAGATGAAGAGAAAACATTCTCTAATGATAATATTTCAGTATATGGAACAAAGGAGATTACAACGTATATATAGAGCCAACAAGCATAAAAAAGCAAGACCTAATCCCACTAAATCTGCAATAAACATGACTACCATGATTTAAGGGATTTTACACAGTAGCAGCAGTAACAACTCTTCATAAAATTAGGATAAGATCTTTAAGTGTATGAGACCATGTTGCAGCCACATTTTTCTCTGCTAAGAAAGAAAGCAGATGTAACTGTTACTAACAAACTTCATAATTCAACAACCCCTCATAGTACGAAAAAGCTCGCCTTGGAGTTGAAGTATACGATTCTGGGATAGTGAAGCAAAATATCGTTCAAGAGTTCTCCATGTGGAGGCGGAGTTGGTAGATCTCGCAACAGAAACAAGCACGGCAGGTGTAAGAGAGTTGTTGATCCAGCCAAGAACCATATGGTCATTAGCAAGCCATTGATCATAAGGAGGATTGATCTCAATAGTGAGATTACCTTCAGCATCTGTTTTGAAACAAGGAGGACATGTTGACGTGCCGTCAACATGTCCCATAAGGTGACGACTCTAGATGAGAGGTTGAATTTGAGCTAATCAAAGAGCGTAAATGGTGCGATCTAATTTGATCGACAGGAAATAGGACACAGTCGGTATCAGATGATCAGGTTGGGCAGGGTAGGGGTACTAGGAACAAGATCTTTGACATCGTTGGAGGAAGGGATAAGAGATTAAGAGGTAGGATGAGTAGGAGGAGGAACATATGCATCAGCCATTAAAGAAGAATCGAATATATATATATATATATATATAGGAGAATTTCAGGTGCAGACGTTCGTACCTTATGTAAGGTACGGATTCACCGATTCTGACAATGGTAGGCCGCAACGGCGGGGCAAACCACGATAGCCGCACTCCACATCTCTCGGCAGTCCCGTCTGTGCTGCTCGGAGCTCTATCGGCGACATACGGCGGCCGGAATCGCGAAATCGCCGGAATTTTCCCAAAAACATGATGTTTGCAGATTTCAGCCGCCGTGGGTCGCCGATGGAGCTCCGGCCGGCACAGACTAGATCGTTGAGAGATAAGTAGTGCGGCTGTACTGGTCCACCGTGCCGTTGCAGCCTGCAGTCGCCGAAATCGGGACGTCCACACCTGGAGAGGCCTATATATATATATATATATATATATATATATATATATATATATATATATAAGTATGTGTTACAAGATAAACATTTACAAGATGATAACTATCTGCAAATACAATCGTAATAGAATTCATACTCATTCTGATACAAAGTCACTACTCCTAGTTCTACTAGGAGACATATTGCAGCTGTCCGCCGACTTATCTTGACAGCTAGACATCTTTGATTTATCAATATACTCGATGTACAGTGAAAAATGACGATGACCATTTGATTTGATATTATAAATCATTTTCAGTGAGCCGTGACATGCATGTTTGATCCTAGTCCGTCTTCTTCTTTTTTCTATTGTACGTGGAGGACTTGCATGTGCCTAATAATTTCCCTGTAACTAGCGCTATGATTAATGAATGGATCTTAGAACACGATATGGTGAAAATTAAACTAGCTCTACGATCAATCTATTAGCTAGCGCTTACTTTGTGTTATATATCATATAACTTGCACGTAGACGGCTACGTCTTTCAAATGAATATCTTCACATGCAGTTTGTAATACTAAGAAAAACTCCTCTAGATAATCAAGAACCACAAAACTGACAGCATTTGCTATAAGATATTCGGACTTTATTTGATATATGCATATTAAAAAAAAATTAAAGCACGCAACTCTTTCTAGTTTTATGCTGATATATTCTCGCTGCAGATAAATGTGCTCGATCTATATATGTAGATCGAAGATCTGAAAGTAGTCAACCGACATGGTTACTAATTCGTTTGTATATTTTATCTTCAATGGGGTTGATTTTTTTTTTCTATATAAATATGACTAAGCTTTCCTTCACTAGGAATCAAACACATAGAATGTCGTGGTTAACAGTCTGGCTATACTATTGCGCCGACATTCACATATTAGCTTCTGTAGCTAATGAACTTCGTCTCACACCTAAGTTAACTCTTCTTTGGTACTAGGAGAAGATTTATGCAGGTGCGACTCAAAGCTATTAGGGTTTGAGATACTATGAATTAGCTCAAATCTAAAAGCTAGGCTCTTGTGCGATATTAGATTCTAGTTAACTCTTTCTTACTATACTGTACATTGATTAAAAGACATACATACCTGTACTTATTAAGCAATACCTCAGTTTCTATAAAAATCTCCATTATGCGTCAATTGATTCACCTTCACGTCTTCCTCAAAAGAAGAAAGGATCGTACTAATGGTATCTCATTTCAGAAAGACCAAATTATGCTTTGTACAATATCATGAAAAGAACATGTCAACAGCTGATCACCTCACAGATTCACAGTTCAAATCAATTAAGTACGTCATGACATGTTATCGATCGAGCCCAAGATTGAAGATTCCTTGGAGGATTTTTCTTGTGCTGATTTTAAATGGTGACAGAATCAATATGAGAGCTGCATTACCTGAAGAATAATTATAGTTAACTTAACTAATTAATCATTCTCAATTTCAAAAATCAAAAATCAAAACACAGATCGGTCATGTATGCATGCCTCTTTTCCACGTACATTCGCAACATATTCATTATTCTTCGACCAGTCGATCATTCAGTACATGATTTATTTTTGAGGACCAAATACTTAATTGTTAATTATACATATTTTTCGATTATATTTTTATATTTCAACTGTTTATATTTTAGGTCTATATAAGTATATTACTTATATAAATTTTTAGCTAATTTAGTAATGGTTAAGGTATCAAAATAGATCAAATTAGTGAATTGACCAAAATTGTCAAACATGAACCGTTCAAGTTCATAATGAGTAAATCACATTTATGAATGTCTTAGTGATTTTCAATTTGAACAAAAATTTACAAATATGATCTACTCATATATATCTACAAACTAAACGGTCGAAATTTGAATATAAGATTAAAAAAAAGTTGGTGAATTTTGTTTTGGTCCTCAAATAGTCTTTAAGAAGATACTCCTTATTGGAAAGGCTCCATTGTTTAGGTATAATAATCAAGCATCGACCAATAATGTAACACTTGCATGCATAAATCAATCGTAACACATGGGTTAATTAGCTACCTAGCTAGTTCGCTCGTCGATCATTGTGTTCCTACAATCCTACTAATATACCAAAACTGATTTTTACGTGCTCCACTTTTCTCTTTTTTCTTTTGTTTTTAGGCACATGATTTCATAGAAATTGTAGGTCCATAATCGAATATCAGTAAAGAAAGAGAGTAAAAGACAATGGCTACACACTGTTCTTGACCATATAAAGAAAAGAGATCTGTAATTGAAAGGAAATAACAAAATTCTCTTTATTTTTAGTTCATTGGCGGATATCATACTCTTTAACTTAGTCTAACTCAATTCTCAGCAGTCCACCAGTACGGGACTATAGTCTATATATGGTAGTTTTGAATACTGAATACTTATATACATGATTCAGGATGGGATTAGAATTTTATATTAATATTTAAAAGGAAAATGTTTTAGTGTCATAATATGGCGCTAGATCCGGCGCCACAATTCCACGTGGCATGTCAAGTCACCTTATCATATCAACAATTACAATAATCATAAAATGTCATTTTTAAATGAAAATACAATTTTATCCTTGTTAATCAAACGGCTCTACATTATTATAAAAAAAATTGTAGTTCTTTTTTTATATCATTTATTTTTTCAAAATGCTTTTAAAATATAATTAAAAAATACGATATATACAAAGTATGCTCTACATTATTATAAAAAAAATTGTAGTTCTTTTTTCATATCATTTATTTTTTCAAAATACTTTTAAAATATAATTAAAAAATACAATATATACAAAGTATGCTTGAAATATATAGATATATATGTGTGTGTGTGTGTGTGCGCGCGCAAGAGCGATATATAAATATATATATATATATATATATATATATATATCTATATAGTCTCTATCCAGAGTGAATTTTTACTCTGAAATTACAAAATGAAGTTCCAATTTTGGTACACTTTTCGGTTAAATTTTTTCACCATAATGTCACGGACCTAGCCATTCGGCTGCCATATCTGAACCCCTCAACAAGAGCAGCCATATTTCTCCCGCACTTTCTGGCCTTAGAGGAATGCCACATATGCATGAAGCACATTTAACCATCGATGCCCACAGTAGACACTCCCGAAAACGGGACGTGACAATAAGTAATTCAATATTTAGGTATGATATTCAAGATCATCTCTACAAAGTCTCATCTAATTCGACAATGGTTTGAGTTTTTAAAATTGAGATTTACACGAACGGTTCATGTTGAACAGTTTTAATTCATTAATTGATTTAATCTAATTTCAATACCTTAACGATGTCCGAATTGGATGAAATTTTGTAGAGATGATCTTAAATAACATACATAAATATTGAATTGCTTATGGTGAAAAAATTTAATCGAAATGTGTGCCAAAATTAGAACTTCACTATGTAATTTCAGAGTGAATGTTCACTCTGGATAGAGACTGTATATATGGTAATTTTATTAATTAATTATAGTCATTAATTAATCGTAAATGTAAATTAATTAAATAAGAAAGTCATAAATCTTGACATATTTGTCACTAGAAATATTACCATCGACATAATTGTAAATAAATATGGTATTAATTAAGATATGTATATTCTAGGAAAAATAACATCGGTTACCTTACATATCTCCTTAAATTAATTATACCCTAAAAAAAGAATATTTCATTTCAGAAAAAAATCAAATGAATCTTACCAAAAGTTTTCATCTAAATATAAATGTTGTAGTTACCTTACATTCTCTAAAATTTTAAAATAAATATATATATGTTTGTAAAAATATATTTTATGCATATATATATATATATTTGGCGAGTGCACAGACATATTTCAAGCATATTTTCGTAAATTTCAAACCGTTGGATTAACAATTATATGATTTTATTGTGATGAAAAACAAGAAATGATAAGAAGAACAACAAAATATTTTTATAATAATTTAAAACCGTTGGATTAACAATTATATAATTTTATTTTCATTTAAAATGATAATTTTATATAATTTTAATTGTTGTTGTGAAAATGTAACGTGACATGCCACGTAGGATTGCGGCAGCGAATTTAGGCTCATATTATGGCGCCCAACACTCTTCTATTTAAAATACATTACAATTTTATCGATTCACGTAATAGATGAAATTGTACAAGTTCACAATTTCGTAGCTAATCACTAAATAATATTATGGCCGATCAAGTGGTATATAACAATCAATTAACGCATTAAGATTCTACAGTAGAGGAATACAACAACGTGAATATCAAGTCGAACAGAGCTTTTTTCATTATTCAATACCTAAAAAGAAAAAAAACCATGTTAGGTAATGAATCAATGATGTAAATAATTGAAGCAGATTCAAGTAACAATTAATAACAATCAACTTAGCAATGGCAAACATGCATGATTGTCTAGTTCATACATGATACAGTACATCGATATAGAATTCACAACTGATAGTTAATGAAAAGGCCGTATAGACTTGTACGTGCCATAATAATTTACACGAAAGATCCACATCAATATCTTCTTCATTATTTCTGGCCGCATATACAGATCAATAATATGAACACCAAGATATAATTCAACTACCTTCTCCGTTAATAAGATCGAAAACATTTTATAAAGTTCGATATACACGAAGCTACCTCCCTTCTCATTTTCACACACCATGCATTGAATTAAGTATATATGCATGTCGTCTTGTTTCTTGAACAGTTGAACGAATATGAAGCCTTTTTGTTTTCTTTTTTCTTTTTCAGATGAACGTGACTTATGTGTCGGCTACGTGTAATAGGTACGGAGCATGACAAACAGCTCATATCCTTCACTATTCTAAGATAGTTACAATTCTTAGTTCACAAGTCATGTGCTCGATCTGTCTAGTATGTCATTATGATCTTTTGGAAGCTTCTGCACATTGCTATTGCGGCCGTACCATTCGTTCTCTGGATCCTTCGATCATTCTCTCGATGGGAAAATTCTTTGCATATTCATCTCTGAAATTGACCTGCAAAACAAGTTTTGATAAAAAGGCATGGTATGGTGATCGAGCATTTATTGGATATTTGGATAGATTACTCTTTTCATATTGGTCTTCAGAATATTAGCAAATAATACCACATATAGACTGGTTTGTATGCAATTGATCACATACTTCTTTGATTCCTATTCATATTTCTATGATGTATGATGTATCTACGATCTGATCGTGTTAAATTCCACTTTATTCAAAGTCCATCCTTAAGGTTTTACAATGTCTTTTACCAAAGTTTGATCTCCTATGTTCAAGTTTAATTATACCAAGAGTTTTGATTAACCAAGTTATACAATGCTATAGAGTTCTGATTAGCTCAACTAGAGATATATATGTACAACAGCTACCAAAATTTAGCTGGATAACTTCTGTGATCGAGCTTTCTTTAGGCTGGGCTTATGAAGAACAAATATCTCTAATTAATACTCTTTTTGATGTACTTTAGTTTGAATTCGTGAGTTAGCATTGGTTAGCAACTTGTGCACAAGCATGCATTTAGCCTATATATAGCTAGTGGTTCGTGCCTTGTCTGGTTTATTCCCCAATTCAGGTGGATATTTTAGAACTGTAAGCTAAGGTGAGACTACAATGCAATGCATATATAGTTGGAACAATTTTATTCGTAAGTATATGTCTTGAAACTATAGTATATATTAGAATGAATCACAGCCTGTAATCTAGAAACATATATAAAAGGAGGCAAGTAGTACGTCGATAACTTGGAAATGTTTGATAGTACCATTACTTAATCCGTTAGTAGTTTTTTTTTGTGTTTTAAAAGTTAAGTGTGATGGTTTACCAACCATGCACAGAATCTGATTTGTGTACGTACGTTATTCAGTCGTTTTGATATCCATCACAAATTGAAAGGAATACTGTAATCGCCAAATAGGTACATGATATTCATTTTCATAACTGTCTATTTTGGGTTCTGATTGAGATGAACAAAGGATGTCGGGATGAAACCAAACATATACTACGTAGTTCATAGTTTAATGTTGTTTTCCAGCAGTCTATTAGTATTTTTTTCTAAATTAAAAATTCGTGTGCTTTATACACTATCGGCAATATTTGTAACTTGATCGAGTCTTCGTCTTTTGTAGAATCTTTGAAACTTGACTTGCTAATTACGTAGATTTTACTCCCAGGTTCACGCATATCAATGAAGAAGCAACCAAGGCCGCCTGCTCGTTCTGACTATAATTATTTTCAGAAAGTTTACCTTTCAATTCTTTCACGACCAGAAACAGAAGCAATTAAATAGGGGCTTTTCATAAAAAAAATCATTTTCTACAAATTAAATTAGAAAAAAATTGAGCAAAGTTTAGAAATTAGGATCTAATCACTTTTTTTAAAATTGATATAGCGTTGCCCATAAATTTCACTTAATTTACGAGACATGCCATTGGCTTAAATCTAAAACAAATCTGACGGACCTTATTCGCCAAGTGCTTTTCTCGATGGTGACATCCACGATTGGCAACGCCGAAACTCAATAGGGACTGAGTTGGATCTTGATTGTCGGGTCCTTCGTTGAAACTCGAAATAGTGGCGATGCCTTGGGACATTTTGGATCAGAACTCGGTGTGTTGTGCCACACTAATCCTTCGTTGGCGGCGTTGCCTCGTAGCCTCTAGGCGGCGCTGGGAGTTAGATCAATCACTTCCCTATGAGCGCCTCGCTTCACCGACTTCAATATGTTCACCAATGACTGGTGATCGCCGTTGTCAGTGCTTGTCCTTAGCTAGATAAAATCAAGTTCAAGAGGATTGTTCATAACGACGTCAAATAGAAGTTGAGGAGACTAGGGCTGATGTTGCTGATGCAAGGGCCGCTGAAAAAACTAGGAGAGAGAGAGAGAGAGAGAGAGAGAGAGAGAGAGAGAGAGAGAGAGATCAGAGCATATTATGGTGCATTGGGTGCTCTAGGCACGCTTGTAGGGTTTTTTGTTGTTGCAAAGAGCAGCCTGTAATTCATAGATTATGTTGTAGTCGTTGATCGCCGTCGAACTTAGTAGAGCTTGTAGTTATAAAATTATGTAGTAACATAAGGAGTCATAACTACTGTCACACTTATGGTGATGTGCTCATATTATCATATTTTTCTATACATCATATCCTTGGTTTATATGTTAGTTCTCTAATTTATGATTGATTAATGTTATTTAGTGCGTTTATAGGTTTGTGTCAAAAAGAGAAGAAAATAAGCTAAAATGAGTTAACAAAGATTAAATGGCGATTATGAATTTCATTGTCAGAATTTTCTTGTGCAGAACATCAAACTTTCCCGACGTCCTGAGTGAGTTACAGATCTAATCAGACCATGAGCCATATATCATTGGAAATATACGGATATCTATTTTATGTAGGATGTTATGGATCTTGATTTTCATACTCTGAGAGGAAGTTATGGTCATTTGAGTGACAAGAGGTCAGAGCTGAAACCTGCTCGAGTTCACTAGCATTCATGGAGAACTCAAGTTGTGTTGCCAAGTGCATCCAATTTCAATACATCAAGGTCAACGATTTAGATGAAGATGTAGATAGTACATGGATTCCTACTTTTACAAGAGATATTTCAAGGTTTTCCCATTTCATATCAAGATAGGTTTATAGAATCTAAATCTTACAATGGAAACTGAAGTCCAGGATGAGCAAAAATCTTTCCTATATGAGGGAGCACGAATTTCATATGGAGTGAGGTCTCCATACCACAATGTAGACGCCAAAGGAGCAGAGACCATCCATCCATCTTCACCATTCTATTCTTTTATGTTTTTTGTTATGTTTTTCTTAGTTATGGTTTGTTAAACCTTTTTCTAGGGTTAGGATGATGTTCTATCATGATTGTTTAAGTAGTTTGATATTTTATTGATAGATTTATAGTTTCTTTATGATGAATTCTTAGTCACTATTTGAATTATTGTTTTATGTTTAAGTTCTCTGATTGATCACCTTAAGGTTTTGCATATAGTAATTCGAAAACAAATTTGAAGCAGAGATACAATATAATTTATGAAGCTTTATGTGATTAAGTGTGGTGAATTACATTGTTACTCGAGAGAGAATGATAATTTGCTTGATTTCCTTGTTTTCTAGAACGTAGTGAGTCCTGCATGTTAAATTTATACCTCAGAATGATAGACTGCATAGCTAGGATATACGACATTTACTCGAGAGCATCATACACTTAAGGAAAACTATGGTCTAGAGTACTTGAAAATGACATAGATACGAGAATTGTCATCTAGAGAGACGAAAAGAGTCCATTAATTGCATTGATACATAAATAAGATTGTTGGTGGTTGATTATGATATCCTAGGTTTTATCTTGTTTATTTGTTATCTTATCTCATTTGTTATTTGAAAACCTAAAATGTGTGTTCTTAGTTTAGATCAGTTAAGTTAGGATTAAATCGATTCTCAATCCCTAGTTGGAACGACCTTGTACTTGCACACTACTAACGACGAATCGTGCGCTTGCGAGTTTTAATTAAAATTTCATAACAGCTGGTCACATCATTAGTCACAACATTCACACATATAGTCACATTAGTAGTCACACAAGTAGTCAGACTACAACTACCAATGTGAATAAAGGTGTAACTACTACGTGTGACTCCCAATGTGACATCTAATGGTGTGATTACCAGTGTGACTATTGGTGTGACTATCAATGTGACACCTAGTGTGACACATGGTGTGACAACGTCAATGTCGATATTTGGATTGTATTAGTTTATTTGGGAACTTCAAGATCACGTAACAACAGACAAATGTTCAATTCTACTCATTCTTTTATTCTTCCTTTTTTTCACATTTTCTTCTCGTCAAAAGTGCAGTCACACGACCAGATACACGAGTAGTCACACTACCAGATACAATAACAGTCACAATGTAGTTATTGTAACAACCAGTGTGACTGGTGGTGTGACTGGTGATGTGACTGCAAGTGTGATATGCCAAGAAAAATTTGTAAATCCGTGAAATTATGTTAAAATTCAAAGTAAATCGGTATAAATGTGCTCAGAATCAAGAGAATAGATAGATTTATTTTTTTAAACAGTGAAACGAATTCACTTGGCATAAACCAATTCGAGCTCAAGGCTCATAACGATCACAAGGATCATGCATAAAGGTGACAAACCACCCTTAAGCAGGCACTAACCAACTAGGCAATAAACAAAAAAACGAATCCAAAAGTTCAAAACTAAAGCGTCCAAAATAAGCGGACATAACCAGAAATCAAAAGCTAAGAAGAAAAATAGACTCCACGAACCCTCGAGCAAACTAGAGTCGTGGGATGGCAAAGTCGTGGTAGGCCAAAATGAAATATATGGAACCCAAAAATGGCCCGAAAGCTACTAGGTGTTGTGAAATACCCAATAAGTTGGCCCATTGTTCAAGCCCAAGATACATCACCTCGACCCACCATAAGATCCAGCCGAGAAACTTTGCCGACCCAAATCGGAGCTGTGCAATTTACGGCAGTCGAACTCACTTCTCCACCATAGTGATTGACAAACTGAAATCAAGGGGTCGCCTCTTGGGATTGGTCCGACCACACCTACCTTTGCCGCCGCGTAAGCAGAAATCGGTTGATTCCGACCCACCTGTAAATGCAAGAGGATTGCCCCTCGAACCAAGCTCTTAGAAAGCAGATGTAGACCACCAATGGAGTCTATGTCGCCACTCAGCCAAGGGAGGAGCCATGTTGCCTTCTATCCAACAAGATAGAAAGAAAACCCAAATCTCCACCGTAGAACAGAACCTGGAGTTGCAGACGTGCCTTGCATGAAGAAGAGCGACATCGCCTTAGTCCACTGTAGGCTTCACCCTACCTGAGCAGGAGCATCGCTGCTTTCACAAAACCCTAGGAGGGCTTCGAGTCCCAACACCGAGAAAGACGGAGCTGATTTTTTTTCTTTTGTTTCTGGTTTATAATTTATGGAGTCTTGGGCTCCAGTTTCACCGAAAAAGCTTGGAGCACCACTATGTAGGCCTCATCATTTAGCTCGCGGATCCGAAACGCTCGCAGAGGCCCGCAAGCCCGATGGGCTTTTACCCGGCCCGCAAGAAAGCCTGCCAAAGCCCGCTTCTGTGGGTAGAGGGCCGGGCTTAGATTAGAGGTGTGAATCCCGGCCCGGCCCGTAAAATCCCGCCAAATAATAAAATATTATACATACATATTTTTATGGTTTAGAATAACACTATTGCATTTTGAAGAACTATATGAAAAAAAACTTATCGGGATCGATCGACACCAGTCAATATAATCGGTATAAATATTTAGTGACCCTGTAAAAATTTTGATCTAATTCGGACCTCGTTTGACCGTTAGAATTTCCGGTAAACCGAAAACAATATTAATATGTCATAAGGGAATACCCATTACCAAAATATGAACATCGAAAGCCGTTTGCATATCTGAAATCACCTAATTTTTGTCACCGATTGTGTGTAGTCGCACAAAAAAAACTCATTTGGCAAAGCCTCGATCAATGAGAATTTTAATATGTCAAAACGCCTTTTTATGTTGACCGTAGGTACGGACGGGTAAACAATATCCAAAACGGACGAAAATTTTACGGGTTCCCAAAATATATATACTGATCACATCGGCTAGTGTCGATCGGCCATATTTCGAATTGGAGTTATCGATCACCGAAGTGTCCACTAATGTATCATAACATTTATATTAGGTTTATAATAAAACTATCGCATTATGAAGCAACTATATGCAGGAAACTTCTTGGGATCGATCGATACTAGCCGATGTAATCGGTATATATATTTAGTGACCCTGTAAAAATTTCATCCAATTCGGACCTAGTTTGATCGTCGAAATTTCCGATAAACCGAAAACACCATTAATATGTCCGAAATGAGGAACCATTACAAAGATGGGAATGCTGAAAGCCGTTTGCATATATGAAATCACCTTAATTTTGTTACCTATCGTGCACGGTCACAGAGAGGAAACCTATTTAGCAAAGCTCCGGTCAATGACGTTTCAATATGTCTAAACGCCTTTTTTTGTTGACTGTAGGCACGAACGGTCAAACCATGTCCAAAACTGACGAAATTTTTACGGGGTCCCTACATATATATACCGATCACATCTGCTGGTGTCGATCAACCATATTTCGAACTAGAGTTGACGATTGCCTAAGTGTCAACTAATGTATCATAACCTTTATATTATGTTTAGAAAAAAACTATCACATTATGAAGCGATTATATGAAGGAAACTTCTCGGGATCGATCGACACGAGCCGATGTGATAGATATATATATATATATTTAGTGACCCTATAAAGATTTCATCCAATTCGGACCTCGTTTGACCGTCGGAATTTTCAGTAAATCGAAAATACCACTAATATGCTCTAAGGGATGACCTATTACAAATATGCGAACGCCGAAAGCTGTTTGCATATTTGAAATCACCTAATTTTTATTACCTATCTTGCGTGGTCGCACTGAAGAAATCGATTTGGCAAAGCCCCGGTCAATGGGTTTCAATATGTCAAAACGCCTCTTTTCTAGTTGACCGTTCGTACAAACGGTCAAACCATGTCCAAAACTGACGAAATTTTTACGGGTTCCCTAAATCTATATACCGATCTCATCTACTGGTGTCGATCGACCATATTTCGAACTGGAGTTGTCGATCGCCGAAGTATCCACTAATGTATCATAACCTTTATATTAGCTTTAGAATAAAACTATCACATTATGAAGCGACTATATGAAGGAAACTTCTCGGAATCGATCGACACCAGCCGATGTGATTGGTATATATATTTAGTGACCCTGTAATGTCATCTAATTCGGACCTCGTTTGACCGTCAGAATTTTTGGTAAATCTAAAACACCACTAATATGCCCTAAGGGAGGACCTATTACAAATATGTGAATGCCGAAAGTCGTTTGCATATCTGAAATCACCTATTTTTTGTTACCTATCGTGTGTGGTTGCACTGAAGAAATCTATTTGGCAAAACCCCGGTCAATGGGGTTCAATATGTCAAAACGCCTCTTTTTTAGTTAACCGTTGCTACGAACGGTCAAACCATGTCCAAAAAGGACCTAATTTTTACGGGGTTCCCTAAATATATATACCGATCACATCTACTGGTGTCGATCGACCATATTTCGAACTGGAGTTGTCGATCGCCGAAGTATCCACGAATGTATCATAAACTTTATGCCCTAAGGGAGGACCTATTATAAATATGCGAACGCCGAAACCCGTTTGCATATCAGAAATCACATAATTTTTGTTACCTATTGTGCACGGTCGCACTGAAGAAATCTATTTGGCAAAGCCCCGGTCAATGGGGTTTTATTAAGTGAAAACGTCTCATTTTTTGTTGACCGTAGGTAAGGATAGTCAAATCATGTTCAAAACGGATGAAATTAGAAATTTATAGGGTCCCTAAATATATATATATCTATCACATCTATTGGTGTCGATCGACAATATTTCGAAATTAGAATTTATTTGTGATTTTTTTAGGATGTTTTTTAATAATTCTTTTATTGTTTCAAACCCTTAAATTAGAGTATTATATATATATTTTCTAATACAAGCCCGCAAGACCCGGTCCGTAAAAGGCTGCAAGGTCTGGCCCGCAAAAACCCGCAAGGCCCGCTTTAGGTGGGCGGGTTTTGATTTTCGGATTTGTGAAAATACCAGGCACGACCCGCCAATTATTTAAATTTACTAAGGCCCGTCACTCATGGGCCGGGCCAGACCGAACCCGGCCCGTTGACGAGCCCTACCACTATGGACGGCGGCAACCTCTTGCGAGGGTTTTTGTGCCTTGTACGGTAGTCGATTTGGAGTGGGGATAATATCAAATGAAAGAGGAAATAAAGATCTTTCCAACGATAACCATGCTTAAATCCATCGCGCAGAAGACAAAGTTATGGCTAGAATTAGAAGAATAAGAAAAAAAAGGAAAAGAAAAAGTGAGAAAGACAAAACAATTAAAAAAATAAAAATAAAAGAATTGACATTTATCTAATTTTGTTTAAAATTTATTAACATTTTTTTAATTTTCATTTAAATGAGATGACCATCTTATAATCGAATTTGTTTCATTAACCTTTTTATAATTTAAAATTGAATTTGTAACTAAACAATAATTTACCCATCAAATAAATAATCAAAATTAACTTAATATATATCTGATCAGAGACGTGAGAATATCTAGAACCGTAGAAGGTTGATGTCATATGTTTATAGACTTGAGATGGCGACTGTTAGATAACAAAAAGGGGTATTTCATAATCTTCAAAAACTAATTATACCATTACTGATAACCATGAGCTTAATAAAAAAAATTTAGGTAGCTTGGTGGCTTGTTCTTTATTCCGATAACTAGTTTAGACCAAATGACATCATTCCTTACATAGCTTTGTAATTAAGAAATAAAATCCAAAGAGATGGACTGAATCGGAAAAGCACAGAAAATAATATTCAAAAAAGTCCAGATTTGATAGCGAGACCAAGATCGAACATGATTTGTGTCGTAGACTTCAACATCGGAATCGGTAGTGGGGTGGGAGCTGTCGTAGTCCGTACTTGCAAAGTGAAAGATACATGAGCGCTACTACATGAAGAGTACTGCTCGACGGAATTAGATCTGTGATGAATAATACAGAGGATGAAACAAACTTGGAAGATTATTGATGAAATAAACGACAGGAAGATCGAAGCAGCTAGCTGCGAGTTGGGGAGTGAAACTGTGACATGAAGAGTGGCTTATCTTTTTTTTTTTGGTCTGTAAGAGTGGCTTATCTAATTTGATTCTTTACCGACGTCAGAGGTCAGAGCCCTGTGCACAAACCACATGCACATTATGGTGAGTGATGAACGTGAAGGGTTCTGACTCATATGCGATAGAGTTGAAGGTAGCTAGGGCCAAGGCTAACGTTGTCATGAACGACGATAGTGATCTTCATGTGCTAGTATTATACGTACTAAAAACTGCCCACATCTGTGTAAAAATATAGGTAGTTATCTACATATTAGAAATAATATTTATCAATTGATCTATTTAAGTTTTAGTCATAATACCTTTGATAGTTTGGTTGTCAATGAAGTAATACGTGAGTATATTCAGAACTTCACCAAAGTTATTATGTACTCACTTTATAGTAGTTGAGATAAACGGTCGTACAGCCCAAGTTCTGTATCATAAGAGGCCTGTGCGAAATTTTGTTTGCGGCCTTAGTGTGCATATATATTTTTGCTTTTTTGAAACGTGTGTGAATATATAAATATATATATAATGTTGTTAAATTTATTTTTTGTGTCTATAAACAACAAATATATCATTTCAAAATAAAGAATACATATTATTCTAATCCTCAAAATAAAAATTAAAAATTAATGCAAGAGTACATACGGAGCAAAAAACTCATATGATAAGTTCTTTAGACAGAATAAATGAGAAGAAGTAAAAAGAGAAAAATAGGATATGAACCATGGTGGCTTATTGGGTAGCACAAATGCTTACCAACTCTACAGAAGCAAAAGTCATTAACTGAATTGCTTCATTATTAACTTAAAAAAGCAAATTTGTATATATGAAAGAAAAAAAAAGAATTGCGGCCTCCGCATAACTGGCACAGGCCAAAGGCCGGCCCTAGTACAACCAGTGGCTTGAAGGGTAGTCTGGGCTTCAACCCAGACAGTTTTTCCCTAAAATACATATTTTTGCACCAATATTACTAAAATTCTGTGAAGTTCAATTGGTTTCCTGCCTTGTAGAGTAGTTGGAAGTCTACGCCAAATCTTGGGTTTGAATCTTAGCATGGCTTTTTTGCAACTTTTTACATTTTTCCTTCTTTTCTCTTCTCCCTCCTTTTTCCATATAATATATCCTATTTTCTAGTTTTTCTCGTGAGAGAACCTCTTTTCTATCGGTATTATTACTTTTCTACTTATTTTCTTTCCTAATTTCTTTCTCTAAAATTGGGTTTAATAAGGTGATTGTATTGAAATATCATTTCAGCCAAAAAAAATTATCAAATTTATATTGACAAAATCAATTGCATATAAGGGAGTAAACTAGCCTAGACTAAATTTAATTCCCGGATTTGCCTCTGCGTACAACCACTCATTGTTGTTGCTGCTGCGTCGTATGAGGTGATATGTATAAGCATAGCGATCCTCCTAGTCGTTCGTTCAAATATGTCGTCTATATGTTTAATTAGTTGTTTTGGCTATGGCTGCTGCCACTTGCTGCTTGATTTGCAAATCACACAGCCATTCATGTTCCTCGAGCGGCAGCTTTTGTTCGTCTTTCTTGGGGATACTAATTAAGGAACTGTAATCACGAGATATAGTCAAGGCTAGCTGCGTGCGTCGATCAGTTCGATCTTTTAATTAAGGTGCAGCCGTGCAGGTATGATCTGCGGGTGATGATTAACTGCAAGACTAGGACTCAGAATGGAGAGTGTTGTGGCCTTGTACGTTGGTATGCATGTTTGTATGTAATTAAACTTTGATCGGATAAGTAAAATGCTATACCATTTATACTGGCTAAAATATATGCTTAACAAGAAGGATAATCCGATAATGTGCTGTTGATCGATATGCTATAACAATGAGAAACTTGTTACTGCTCGAGGTTATTCTCTCAACGAATTAACTATGTCATTCTTGGTGTCCTATCATTTTCAATGTACGTTTCACAATGAGATACGTTTAAATGGTGCAGGTAATGCAGAAATGAGTACGTTCGGATCAGGATTGGTCAGTGTCAGGTTCCTTCCAATTCCAGCAGTTTCAACTTGTGTTAAAATGAAAAATATGATGAAGGATAAGTTCAATAAGTATTAAGTTGTTCTTGTGACAAGATCACTGTGGTCATCTGCTGGTAAATTACTCATTTTATTTCTCTCATTCCTGTAAACTCAAGATAAGACGATAAGTGACCCTAGCTAGCAGTGCTGCTAAGGATTAACCACTCAAACATCGTCCACGGGAAATCATTGCACATGCGATGGCATGAAAGCCATGAATTACCAATATTTTACGAAAACATTTTAGATCATGGTCTCCAAGTGTTCCCGGAAAACCTCCAGTATACCAGAAAAGGTGACAATACCCACCAAATTATAGTCACCCTCGATAACCCAGACATAGTTCACTCTATGAGCAATTGCCTGAATCATCACAGCCACTAACGAACTCTTTGGATGACAAACTATGGCCTCGGACCTTCTCACCATTCTAGCCGAGTAGCTATTTGACCTACTAAATCTTCCGGCAGACCTGACTTTGCTACTATTTGAAGACTCCTCATCTGATGATGAAGACGAAGATGATGACACCGAGTCTGCAGAATCATCAGTCAAGGATGAGAAATTTTCCAAAGCTCCCTGTAATTTCTTCTCCTTGAGTCTCTCCGTCACAATCTTGATCAAATGCTCAGGTGGTCCTCCACAGTCAATGTAGGACATGAGCTCTCCACAAGACAGAGTGGCAATGGCTGCAGCCACCGACTCGTCACAGCAGGCGAGAGTGAAAGGCGAGATCTCACCGATCAACACATCATCCATGTTCACAACAGCCACTGAGGTCTGCTGCTCGAGTGACTGAGTTATGAGCTGAATCGCAGAGCTTGCCGAAGAGTGGTAGTTGATGGCCACGACGTCTTTGGTATTGATGATGCCGAGAGAGTCTATTGAAAGAGCAGGCATGGGAGAGAAGACCCCGATTGAGCTCAGAAGGAATCGAACAACGTCTTCCTGTGTTAACCAGCAGAACTCTTGGCCGTTGTGATTCGTTGTGGTGGCCATGTGGTTTGTAGACTTTGGGAACTGTTTTCTTCTTGAAGTGCTACTTAGCCTAGTCTGAATTGGTACTACCAGGTTCTGGTTTCCTTGGAGAATTAGATCAATGGCTTGCAATAAGCTGTGAAACATAGAAACAGAGCAATTAATTTAGTTTTATTGGGTAATTAGTTGACCCTGATTTGGGAATTAATTAAATAAGTAAAGTACATAGCTACAATCTGAAGATATTGGTTCTAATTTATAGATGAGTTGTAAGCTTGTAATTAATGAAACACAGTTTTAACAGGACAAGGTAACAGAGATGCAAATTATGCCATAAATTAACTTAGATCATAAACCCCTTATTTAAGATGGCGAGAACTTTTGAATTGTTGGTTGAATTTTGATAAGTACCTGCAAGATGTCTTGACGTGCATAACAGTTCCCGGAATCTTTGTCAAGATTTCAGAGACTGGCGCCTTCAGCGCAGCAGATGGAGACGACAAGTTCTCATCTTTGGAAAGATAGCAAATTACGTCGACCATGCACACCTTCCCAACACACCGGCACTGGTCGCCAGCGAGACTCTTGGAGTTGTGGTTGCAATCCCAGACGCTGATGAAGTTATCTTCCGAGGTCCTCAAGGCCTCAACGGCATCGGCGACGGTCGCGGAGATGGAAAGAGACCTCAGAGCCGGTTTTCCTAGACAGAGGTCAGATACCTCGTGCCTCAAAAAGCTCACTGCCATGCAAGAACTGAAAGACAATGAAGAAATGAAAAGGATGATTATCAAGAAAATGCAGAGAAGTAGTTGTGGTAGTGGTAATGATGTTGTGGAGCAGAGTCGTAGGGTATTTATAAGAGAAAATTACGTATGGGGTGACCAGAGAGATAATTTAGGGAAGGTTTTGGGGCAGTACAAGGTAACAAAGAGTGTGGGTTCAAATTTGATAAATAAAAGAGAATCAGAGTCACAGAATTTGATATTAATATTTTCCCCAAATTGCAGAAACCAGGCATTAGTAATTTAGTATGGCAAAGCAGAGGTTGTGGTTTCCTGCTTCCCCTTTCAAAGCTGGTAACGTGTTGTGGTTTGGTTTTGTTGAGGAATGAGGAGTAACCAAATAATTGTTTAACGCAAGGACTAAAATTTCGGCGAGAACAGAAATATCGAAGTTTTAAAAATTAGAAATTTTGATAAAATTTTGGAAAAATTTCGATTTAAAAAATAATTAAGTAAATTGATGGAAATTTATATAAAAACATGGAAATTTTGAATAAAACTTTGAGAAATATTTATTTGAACAATTATCTACTATATGTCATAAGAAATTATTATATAACTATATGATTATAGTGAGTTATACTAATTTAAAGTAAAATAATCGTCGAACATTATTAAAAATTTACTTTAAAAAATAAATATATATATATTACTCAAATGGAGACTAGGTCATCATGCCATATTTACATATGATACATTAAACATGAAATTACATAAGTGATTTAGAACCACATAAAAGATCTATGAGGTATAAAATTTTCACTATCTTTATTATCTCCTTGAGTAAAATCCTGAGTATATTGTGAATAATAGTCATTAAATGATACCTCATATTTATAGTTTTGCATATACTGACTTATATGTCAACTATAGGGGTCGTGAGTTATGGTATTAGTAGTTCCCGTTCGGATCAAGTATTTATCGACTTTGACCATAATCATAGCTTTGGGAAGATTGTGCATTAGATTGTGTTTATATGTTTTCACTTGAATGCATCTAATTAGAGAATACATATGGTGGATAATGCACGTTGAATTTCCCCCATAAGGGTAAGGTCCATCATTGCTTCCTCATATACCAAAGAGGTTCGATTCCCCTTAACAACTAATTTGGTTTTATTTCAATTTTAAGTGAATGTTGAGACATGAAATGCAATGTATAATAAAAAAAGACATATATAACAATAAGTTAGTGTAGTAGAGACTGTAGAGTTGACTATAACTTTGTGTTTGTAAAAAGATTGATGGGAGGTTCGATTCTCCTAACCAGTGATTTTTTTTATATATATTTGAAGTTAGCTTGACACATGCCGATATTATGAAAATATCGGGAAATTTTGAAAGTTTCCGGATATATCGGGAAATTTCAAAAATTTCCATAAAAAATGCTTAGTAGTAACGGATTTATCCATATGCTAAAAAAATGTAAAATTTTACGAAAATATCGAGGAAATTATGAATATTTCAGTGCTTGGTTTAACGTATAACATACTAATTTATAGACGAGTCATCGTTCAACACACCTATATATTTAGTGTTGATGGTTCAAGATGTTTTTCATGTGGATACAATGTATTTGTCACCCCGGTTGCAAAATATCATCTTCAATGTAATAAACGGAGCTAAACCTAGACTACCTAGTTCGGTCGAGTTCGTATAGCAAACCCTACTAGAGACTGTAATTAGTTGACTCGGTAACATATCTGCACCCATATAGTTGTTAGGTTGTTAACAAATCATCGTGATTCATGTCAACATTAGTATATATCATTATTATGAAACGAGCATCGATCAATGTTTATATATATTGAACTAAGACCTATATATGAGTGTTCGTCTGCATGTGTTCGTCGATTCGTCAAGTCTCCAGATTATACACACGGTAACGACACACATTTGAAGTTTCAATTACTTGATTTCTTATATTGCCACATGAAATTTTAAATATTTGTCTTGACATTTCTCTATCTTGTCTATACTAAAGAAACGTGGGATTTTTTTTTGTTCCAGGTAAGCAGAAATTGATATGTAAAGCATCTCTGGGAAGGACATGTTCGTGACTTGCTGTTCTTTAATGCCCACGAGCTCGGACCATTTGTAACGAAAGTGGACCTTCTGAGATTTTGAGAGATCTTGACCAAATAATTAATTAGCTGTTGATTAATTATTATGTGGGTTTAGCGATCGATATGATTATAAGTCAGATTTTATAGTAAATTGCTGGTGATTGATACAATTAGCCTAACCATGGCCGCAACGATTTAAATAACAATTCTGTGGTCACAAAGTATCATATGGTAGTCCAGGGCCCCAGGCCAAAAGAAGCGCATTATCCGCATCCGTACAAAAGGAAAAAAAAACTCATAATTTGAGCTGAAGTCATATACAGGCTACAAGCTACTGTACGTAACTACGTATAGTATATACTATAGTTCTTTTATTTAAAACCATTTAAGATTTAAAAAACAATTACCATTGAAGCTTATAACTTAAACTATGACTAACCAAATCTTAATGAACATTTTAGTTCGTTGTTAAATAGTTTAAGAACAGGGGATGACAACCGCAGTTGATTTCTTATATCGACGTCAAGTTCTTTCATTAGACATGTTCAATTGTTTGTTTGTAGCAAATAAATGATATTGTTCCACATGTTCAATTATTCGGACGTGTGAAATTAATGACTTCTTCGATTTGGATTGATGTTGATATTGCCAATTTTTTACTATCAGGTATATGAGCTAGCTTATTGGATGTAGAAAAGGATGGATTTGAAACTGAATATATACTTTAAGTTTTATTTTCAATCCCACACCGAGCATTCTGTTGGCGATGATTTTTCTAGACCTTCTTAAGTTTTAATTTTTTCTTTTATTAGTAATTTTTTTCTTTTATTGTTAAAAAGACGGGCATAGTGGTATATAGTAGTAATATTCTTGTTTAAATCTTCTATAAAGGACAGACTAGCGCGCTAGTGTTTAATTTTGTCCGTAGGCCCAGTATTCAATAGTGTTCAGCTATTTGGTCATTTATTATATTGTTCCATTCTGGCAATTGTTCCATTCTGAAACTGAATATATACTTTAAGTTTTATTTTCAATCCCACACCGAGCATTCTGTTGAAGATGATTTTTCTAGACCTTCTTAAGTTTTAATTTTTTCTTTTATTAGTAATTTTTTTCTTTTATTGTTAAAAAGATGGGCATAGTGGTATATAGTAGTAATATTCTTGTTTAAATCTTCTGTAAAGGACAGACTAGCGCGCTAGTGTTTAATTTTGTCCGTAGGCGCCAGTATTCAATAGTGTTCAGCTATTTGCTCATTTATTATAGAGTTTTTTTCACCAACAGTTCCTCAATTCTGGTGTACCTACCAATGTGATACCTCAACTCTTAATCGTACCAATGTGATACCCAGACTCTAGTATTACTATCATTGAAGTACTTCCGTTAGTTTTTTTAAACTTTTCCGTTATCTTGGTGACGTGGCAGGTACGTGAGGCCCACAAAGAGGGTTAAAAGACAAAATTAACTTCATCTGAGAGGAGCAATATTTTTCCCGCCCTTTACCTTGAGAAAGACACCCAACAATTCCAATTTTGGCGCCAATTTTCCCTCTCTACTCCTTAATTTGTGTCTCTTATCTAAACTAAAGAACTACCGCCAACCAGTCGACCACAATCTGATAAAACCTAGATCAATCTCATTTTCTATTTTTACCCTAGCACTTGTTAAACTAACAGAATAAATATATAAATTTATATGGAACATCTCATTTCCACAATCTCATAAGAATATAAAAACACATAACTTAACGAAATTCAAATACATGTTTAAGTACCATTAGTTGCTACCTTTTATGTTGATCTGCCATGATTTTTGCTTGTAAGAACTAATGGTACATGTAGTTGAATTTCGTTAAGTTATGTGTTTCTATATTCTTATGAGATTGTGGAAATGAGATGTTTCATATAAATTTATATATTTATTCTGTTAGTTTAACAAGTGCTAGGGTAAAAATAGAAAATGAGATTGATCTAGGTTTTATCAGATTGTGGTCGACTGGTTGGCGGTAGTTCTTTAGTTTAGATATTAGACACAAATTAAGGAGTATGGAGTGAAAATTGGCGCCAAAATTGGAATTGTTGGGTGTCTTTCTCAAGGTAAAAGGCGGGAAAAACATTGCTCCTCTCAGATGAGGTTAATTTTGTCTTTTAACCCTATTTGTGGGCCTCACGTACTTGCCACGTCACCAAGATAACGGAAAAGTTGAAAAAAACTGACGGAAGTACTTCAATGATAGCAATACTAGAGTCTGGGTATCACATTGGTACGATTAAGAGTTGAGGTATCACATTGGTAGGTACACCAGAGTTGAGGGACTGTTAGTGAAAAAACTCTTTATTATATTGTTCCATTCTGGCAATTGTTCTCTCGATCCCTAATTAGCTGCACCTGCCACTACTACAGCGACCTTCTTTTTTCCCACAATACAATCACCTGCATCCAGAGCTTTACTTCAACAGGCAAACGCGAATCATACTTGGATCTCTTGCAAATACTTGTTCGGTTAGTTAAAAAGAATGTATATATGATACCAAGTCTCGTACGTACGTATTCGATCAATACCTCACCCAGCTAGCTAGTAGCTAGTACGTAACACAATACGTACTTTCATTGAAAGTGTTGGACCGGGATCCTCTCCTAAGAATCCTCTCCTAATATCATCTAATAAGATGATCTTAGTCATTCATTCTTATTTGATGGTCATGATTCTCGTATATAGCTTTATCACCTATTACTCTGTCTCTTTTTATCTATCTCATTCACGAGAGACTTACTCTCAAATCTCTATCTCTCTCTCGTCCTTAACCAGTAAGACCAACAAATCTTCAATTAACTTGACACAGAAAATCTTTAGTTGGCTTGACATTGTAATTAGAAATCTATATGGCCCTAGAGCAACTCGATCTCAACATATAGAAATTCTTCTATTAACCTGAGATTATTTTGACATCACTTGTTTTATGGGTAAAGATCATATTTTACTGATTCTTCCGAACTTGAAACAAAGCAATTGATTTGAAATCGATCTTTTAATCCCAATTCTATGAGCTCACTGGATTACCCTATTCTGAAGTTTTGGGTTTAAAGTTATGATCTTTTGCCTTGATATAGAAATTTCCATAATGAGGGAAAAGCATTCAAGGCCCAACCTTTGATGAGAGAGGGAGAGAGAGGACGCCAGAGATCTGGGTTTATTTTACTGGGAGGTATTTAGGATGGAAGAGAGAGACCAATGATCTGCAAAAAAGAAAGGAAGTTGGGAGTAAAGAAAGTTAGGAGTAATCTTGGCCGTTTATTAGCAATGGATGGTTAAGATCTTTTTATTAGGTAATATTAGGAGACATTCCTTAGGAGAGGATCTCAGTCCGAAAGTGTTGGGGCACTCCATATGCTTGCTATGCCCGGCTATAAGTTGATCTCTCAACTGAACTTCGACTATGTATTACAGAACAGTGTTTGGCCACTTTTTTTTTAATTAAGAGTTCGAACCTCAGTTGGTTAGCGTGACAATTAGTTTCCGGTAGTACTTTTAATGCTAGCTTAGCCAAACAAGACACTTAGGTTCTACGTCAAAATTGAATCAATTATATATGACAATAAAAAATATCGACTCAATTATTTATAAGTTTATACCATCATTAATCTTTCAAGACGTTGTTACATGGATACACAAACATAGAGCTAGCATTCAAGTTACGACCTTAAACCAATTTCGATCAATATACATGTCTTAGCTAATCGTGAAGTTCGTGTGGAATGGTACAATTACTTGCATCGTATCTTCCAAATGTATTTTAAATCAAGTCATTTATTTTATAAAAGCAATTAAGTTGCTAATGTTCTTACTAATTTAGATGCTTCTTTTGATGGATGTATCTAGTGGATTATAGTTCCAGATTTGACTTGTAATAAATATCGATTATGTTTTCTTAATTTTTGATTTCGTTAATTATTTTGTAGTTGGTTGAGGGATAACCGTATATGTCCTTCATCAATTCTCTTTGTAACATTCTTTTTTTTTTTTGATAAATTTTAGTAGCTTAAAAAAAATTAAATATATGAAGCTATTTGGTTAACTACGTATGTATAATATATATGTTCGTCATGTGTACTTATCTTATCTTCATCTGTATAATTAAACATAAACCATGATCTGAATAGATTGAATAGCTATTCGATTCATCAATAAGCTAGTGCTTAGTAATAATGTCAACATCGTTTCTCTTAAGTTGTTACTCTTAATTTGTTAGAGTATCTCCAACAAACTTTGTATTTTAGAAATGAAAAAGATATTAAAAAAAAATTCTAGGTCATGATCAGATCTCTTCGCCTTCTTCAATAATTATGCTGCACAATTAATATCGGGGCAGTTACAATATATATTATACATACGTAGTTACAATGGCACGGCAAACCCAGCGGCCGCTGGGCAAAAAAAAAAAAAATTCAGCCTCCCCTATATTTTTTTTTTCCCGCTTGACAGAAAAGTTTAACAAACCAATCAAACCAATGCTTTAGGACTTTAGAGTATTATGAACTTATGATGAAGGAAGTCAAACATCGCATAATTTGTTCCTATTTTCAATTTATGATTATGGTGGGGCTACCATTCACTACTCGATTAGTCTTGCTCCTAGCTCCATTGCTATTCTCTCACTTTCAAATAAGGTGGAAACACTCCAATTCAGGCCCCTTGATATTTTATTATCATAAATAATCAATTTTAGCCTTATTTCAATTTGTATTATTTATATACGAATGATATGATCTTTATGTTGTTGAAATTTACCTTATATAATTTGGTTGTTTTACATTAAGTTTTGCATAATATTTTTAGGCTGGTAAACTAGAATTGCAATAAGCTTTTAGGTTTTAGCTAAAGCCAAATTGTGTTATGTAGGTTATACGTGTGTTGTCAATTTGAATTAAAACTATATATATATATATATAAGTATATGTGAGAATGATTATGTAGAAGATATTGCCTCAAGATGATCATTTTGAGTCTATTAGAGATTGTATCACAATTTATACAAAGTGTTTTATGTAATAGTTATTATTGACCTTTTTAGTTTGCAATTTTTATATATCTTTTGAATTCTAAAAAAAATTGAAAAATTGTATTTTTTGTTATCAAGATTTTTGATAATTCTAGCTAAATTTAATTTTCCGCTCACCTAAGTTTCGAACATTAGATCCGCCACTGCAATATTGGTTATACAAGTACAGATTGATTTGATATATCACAACAATTTAAGGCCGATCCCTATCAATCTTATATGATATATCGACCTCAAGTTTCCAGACCGACCATTTCGTCCATTTTCAAGCATGCAGGTTCGAGCTGCATGATTACAATCCAGGAAACGATGCATGTCACCGTGACACTATCTGAAATTAGGAAGAAAACGACTCGAAATTAAATGGGGAGTTCCATCACTGCTAGTACTCGACATCTCTACGTCGCTGTTCACTTGGCTATATATATATATATTTTTTTTTTTTTTTTGCTTACATCGATCCAAAGTTTTCACAATTGGTAAAGATCGAAAGAACCCTGGCTAGCTAGTTACCAATTAGCCTCGATCTTTGAAAAGATCAGTTTGGAGGCGCAACCAGTCCGCCACCAACTGCTAGGTATTGTTTTTGTCGGAAACAGAAAAAGCGGCCGGTTCACCGCCTTGCCGCTCCAACCAAGCCATAAGCCTCCATCCTGCTAGGAACTTTACCCAAAACAAATAACGTCTCCGATAGCCGCCCCCGTCTTCACTACATGTAAAACAAGCTACAAAACATTACTAGAGAATAGGTCAAAAGGAGACCTAATAGGTTAGTTTCCAACATATCATGAATGTGTATGTCTACATAGGTTTGGCAGAGTTTGGATTATTTGTGCTAGGCCTAGGTGTTCCTGATTCCATTTAGATGAAGATACATTGAAACATTTCAATCCTTTCCTGTTAGATGCATTATGTTCTACTACCTATATGATTGACTGATCTTTTTGATCCGTAGTTAATTAGAATGATCAACGTAACGCAGCTTGTATTATATATATCGATCGATCTACTATATCAAACGAGGGATGCTGATAGCATATCACTTGTGGACGGTTGATTACTTATATATAGCTTTTCACATGTTATATACATTAGCGAGCAAGTGGAGAAGCAGATGCTGCGCACTATATTCCTAAATAAGATCTGAAACAGTTTAATTAACTGTATTTGATGCTTATGAATTAGTGATTTGCGACTTCTTAATTAGTTCATCTATTGTATTTGATGCTTTTGAGTACTTAATTAGTTCCAAATTAGTTGCTACAAATTAGATCACCAGCCACTAGAATCAACATCTTTTGGTTTATGCAGCCGATTAATATTTCATTGTCTTATCTTTCTTTTTCATTAGTACAAGCACATATATATGTACAAAATTTGTAGGTCCAATAATGTGAGAAGATCATGATTACACATAGCTTATCACCTCACAGTTCACATGTCTCTGTTCTTACCCAAAATTGAAGATTCTTTGATGATGTATAGTTGTATATATACAGATTATATTCATACCAGTACAACACAACGATAGAGGATGCTGAAGAATAAACTTTTTTTCGATTAAACATTAATAAGATCTGATTTTGGAACAACAAAAATCAAAAGACACCTCGTCATGTTTCCACACTACAAGGAAGTTCCATAGTTTTATGTAATCGAATATTAGTTCTGTGATACCACGCAAATGCCATAGTTTCATAGTAAAGGTGTTGTCGATTTATAATCACTAACAGAGATCAAACACCTTTTTTTTTTAAATGGTGGAACCTTCATTAATCAGAGCAATAGTCCAATTACACAGCCCGCAAAATGCAAGGCCAATAAAAATATATACAAAGAGCACGTCTCTCCAACTCAATCAAATTAAAATGACTAATAGGAGATCAGTAGCTCGATAATCTACGGGCCGAAGACCCTACAGCCGATAACTTAAAAGCAACAAACTAACTAGCCTATTACACTCCCCATCAAAGCCAGCTAACAACGAAGATTCCAACGCCTTCAGCTGCAATGGGGTCATGTGGAGTATAAAATCAGAGCGATGATGCTTAATAAAATCATGCCAAACCACTCCCAAAACAGTACCACACAAACCATCATCATACCACAATCCATGGAATAATTTTGCCTGACGAAAGAGAACCAAACACACCAACCTAGAACCAGTATTGAAGAAAATGGGGGGGGGGGGGGGGGGGGGAGGTGATAAACCCACGCCTAAGCACGCATAATCCAAATGATAAGTGCCAAACTGCACTTTAAGCATCAAGACACACAAGATCACATAAAAGTGTACAATGGTAGTTATGGGTTTGTTTTGGTAATGAGTGACCAACAATCCAGTAACAGTAGTAGAATGACATTGGTATGAGGAAACGAGTCCTCCCGTTCTGGATAAAGCCAGTAAAATGATCCACGGAGGGATAAAAACGCACCACAAGGGTAATCTGGGCTTAAGTACATGAAGTTCGAGATAGCAAAACCCAGAAATAAATAAAGCAAGTAAGATCGATACCTCATCTGGGCCAGAAACCCAAGCCTAATACAAGACCAAGGCCCAAGTCCAGAGATCATAAAGCAGAAAGCCAATCAGATCTGAGGCCCAACAAAAAGACCCACCAGCAGTAGACAAACCTAGCCACCACATCTGCCGGATAAACAACAAGCCCAACAAAGACACTTGACAAAGCTCTCTAGCATCACCCCCACTCTAGACGGAATCATGTCACCGTAGATCGACGACCCTCTTTCATTGTATGCCGTCACGGCCTCACCTAGTAACCCAAAGCCTAGTCAACCATGTGGAAGGAGTCCCCGACCAGAGACAAGCCACCAGAGAATAAGTTCTGCCGTTTCGCTTGAACTCCAGCCCGCTGCCAAGATTTAGTATGTAGAGAAGATGTCACTGCGGCTGCCAAGTCTCCAAGCCACCACACGTTGTTCTAGCTCCCGATTTGTAAAAAGGAGATTTAGATCGAAATCACCGATATGTCATTCCCCTTTGCAGAGTACAACCATCAAAACATAGATCTCACCTCCACCATGGATCCTTATTGGTAGCGCTGCTCAAGATCCCCTCTAGGACCGAAGCACGACAACATGAGTGCCATTGGCGCTCAACCGAGAGAGGGAGACGTTTGAAAATGGTTTGGGTTCTTTTTTTTTCGCACGTGTGAGATGCGCTCTGTTAAAAGACCTTTTAATGGATTTCCTGCGATATCTATTGATCAAACACCTACTTGGGTTTATGTTATATTTTTGTCATGCATCTTGTAAATTTGCTAAGTTATTCTGATCGAACTCTTTATATGCAAGTTGATTTGTAATTTCTTGATTTCCTTTAGAGATGCATGCATATTGATGACGAAAAAAACAAGGGCTGCCGGACCACTACTTTGAATCATATATCAACCAGAATTGACGAGTCATTATCAAAAACCCGCAATTGACGAACATCATGTAGCTGCTAGTTGAATTATGTTTTATCCGGAACAAAAGCTGCAAAAATTGTTAATGGTCAGCATCCGTCACCAAGAAGAAGAAAAAAACGGCTGCCTACCAATTAACAAACCTCCACAGGCAGCAAAAAATTCGAAGTTCTCAATGAGAAAAACTATGAACTAAAAAACAAAACTTATTCTGAGCAGTCCTGCCGGAATTTTATTAGGTATCTCAAGTTATGTGATACCCTTATTTACCGATATCACAACAAATTTATTGTCGTTGTGCTAATCATGGTGATGTTTTGGATAAATATAGTTTTTAGTTGTAATTACTTTACGTATAACATTTTTATAAGATTATAAATAAATAATTGTCAATATGGTAAATTTATTTAGTTATTTATAAATATAAAAAACGTATGTTGTAACTTTGTTCTTAATGTTATAAATTTAGTTTAATGAAATTGTAATTTTGATTAAAAAAATTATAATTGAGGGTATGCTATACCTCAAGATATTGTAAACGACCCCGAGTCCTGCCTAACAAAACAAGCATTACCACTAGCTTAAAACAAAGATCGACGTCCCAATTTTCCTGCAAGTGAGGAAAAAACATAACAAAATGGTAGAAGAACTACGTACTTCGCTCTTAATAATACATTATACATGAATGTCATTGTGTCAAACATTAAGAACGTACTCTGTAATTAGTTAAGTGATTATTCAGGACCCAATTTAATTTAGATATATACTTGACAACTCTTCGTTTAGAATATTATATAAAGTTATATACTAATTAATTTATTTATTTCTTTTTTTATACGTATATACTAAGGCATATTCACGATTCAAGACTAGTCTAGGCTAATTTTTACAAGGATATAAAAAAAAATTTATGAGGCTTGAATCCAGCATACAACCATCATCCACCACATAGTTCTCACAATCACACATCAGTTCTTTCAAAAGAAAATATAAATATATGAATATATCAATAAATTGTCAGAAAACATTTTAAATCGAGCATAGATGAAAAATTAAAATTCCCTAAATCCCTAATTAATACATACAAGATAAATCTCAATTCAAGAATCTGGAGAAAGAAATCGAGTAATTACCCAATATATACAACCACATAGGAGACTAGAAGAAGAGTCTGAAGCCTGAACTCGGAAGTAAGATTGTGAAGAGGTTCTAGAAAGAAAAATTAGAAGATGTGCTTTAATTTCGCACAAAGAACTGAGAAAACGAACCCAGAAAATTGGAGGGCGCACATGTTGCGTTCCTTTTAAGCTATAGTTTTCTCATTCTTTATATGGGCTATTGGTTTTTAAGCCCAAAAATCACTTTGGACTACAACCCTGGTCGCCCTTCAATAGGTCCACCCCAGCGTATATACATACTAGTTACATTCAGCCGTCGATATAGGGCTGTAAGTATGCTCAAGCCACTCGTGTTCGACTCGTGTTCAGCTCGCTTTTAGCCCTTTTGGCTCGAGGTCGTAAAGTTAAATGAGACAAGATTGAGCTCAATATTAAGCCCAACCTTGAAAATGAGCCGAGTTTGAATAACAAGTATTCAGCTCGTTCGACTCGTTTAGCTCGCTCGCACTCGTTAAAAGCTCGGCTCATTTATTAATTAAGTTTTCTTTTTAACTTTTATAATATATATATATATACAAAGTATAATTTTTTATGAGAAATAATATTTAAAATATATAAAAGTTCGAAAGAGCTATACAGCTTCTTCCTAGAATAATTAGTTAAAGACTTTAAGTTCAATAACGAGTTTGATTTGTTATTTTTAGTTTATTACAAATAAAAGGGATTTTGTGTGATGTTATGAATTTTCCTTTTGATTTCTTAATTTCAAATTTTCATTTTCATATGATTTAACACGGCTTGTTTCTAACTCGAGCTCGTCTAATAAAATGAGCCGACTCGGGTCGAGTTCGAGATTTTTGAAGCCTAGCCGAGCTTAAATATGAATGACAAAAATCAAATTTTAGCCTAACTTAAGTTCGATCAAATAAAAATGAGCCAAATATAAACAATCTAGTATTCGGCTCGGCTCGGCTCATTTACACCCGTAGTCGTCAACTTGTAGTGGGTGAGTTAGCTAGTGCTTGACGGTGTGTAGATTAGCTAGATTTTATTGATGTAAAACGACAGAGATCGAATTAGAACCAGTGGCGGACCTACATGAGAGCTAACCCAGCTCCAGCTCGGTAAATTTTGAGAGACCACGTTAAAAAAAACAGAAAAACCAGGTAAATTTAGAGAGAGGGTAGACCCAAGAGAATTTTATGGGTGTATTTTATTCACTTACCTAAAAACTGCCGGGTAAAGTTTAGACATTGAGTCCGCCTCTGATTAGAACCAGCGAGGATCAAGTAAGAATCATATGCAGATATGCTGAGAAGAGAAGTGGCTTATCTCTAATATATCATCTAATAATCTATATGTCAGATCTAACCTTTTACAACGTCAGATCACAAACGACCCTACTGAATACTGATCACATGCATGAATGATTCTGATAATAGAATTAAAATCTCTGAGAAGGTACGTACGGCTTTCTTGATAATGATAATGATATTTCTCTACATGTTTGTTCATCTTCAATATGAACACCAGGCAATCATCGTTCAAATATTTCGTCTCCCTTTGTTTTCTCTGCTTCTACTTGCCCTTTTTCTAATGTTTTTTCTTTCTGGGATCATGATGGGGTAATAAGCCAGCTCCATAGATGTTTTACGCGGGATTAATGACACATACAACAAACTTATTATATGGTGTTAATTTCTCTCCAGCAAAGTATTCCATAACATGAGTCTCACCTTCCTCTTCACCTTCACCTTCATCAATGGCTTTCCTCATTTCTAAAGCTCACCAACTGCCTTCTTTCTCATCAGAGTCTGATCTGCAGAAGCAGCATCACTCAAAAGATGGTGATGATCAAGTACATAGTGCTCCATCACAAGCCAGCTATACTTGAAGTCCTCCTCCAATTCTAAAGCAGCAGCTGCCTTAGACAGACACTTGGTTCTGAGACGGATCCGCCACCATAAGAACTTGAGAAAGGTCAAAACAGCTATTCAAACTCTGAGTTGAAGGCTGCTACTTCTCCTACTACTGGCATGACCTCATGGTTAGACCGGGATTTCTCTTCCCCATAGTTGATCTACTACGTACTTTGTTGATCAATTAGAACATCTTGTAGTTCTTGACCATATGATGTATGAAACCCTCTTATCAATTGTGGGTCATGAACATGAACATGAACATGAACAACCTTGCAAGACTATTGATGAGGGCTCTATGAATGAAGCTGAAGCCTTTGCTGCTAATTGTTGGTTCTTCACTGTGGCTTAAACTAGTTATAATGCTATATTGAACCCGTACTAATTACTCTAAAATAAGTATTCCATAACATGGGATTAATATTTAGAAACCCTAGCTAAGAAGCTAGAGTGCGACCCCTAATCCATCGACATGGTTTCGCTAGTGCATT